>NC_089506.1:92268330-92893330 GCF_036850995.1 Saccopteryx leptura | reverse complement strand
TATTTTATTCAATTATTTATGAGAATACTATGAGTTTTGATGATAGCTTTGAATTTTTATAGAAAGATTTAACCACTTTTTGAAGCATCTCTGCACCCATTTCTTAATTCTGTGTGTGCAATCGCCAACTCATCCTTCATGAATTTTCTTTCATTTTGGAACAGTGTTTGTATTTATTTCAAATAAATCAAAATCACAAAGAGAAAGCCCTAGCTTGAAAACCAGTTTCAGTAGTTCTGTGACTATGTTTTTCACAAACCAATATTTATTGTATTTGTGATATTTTTCTGTTGCATGTAAACAAAAATAACTGAAAGAAAAATATAAGACTCTAAATAAAGCTATGGCCAATTATTCCAAATGTTTACATTTGGCATTCAGATAAATCTAGGGTCACATCTGCCTGAAAGCAGAACACACGAGTGTTCTTGCATTGTTTCTATATCTTGTGTTTCTCATGCATTATGTGATTTAGTTTTTTTCCAGGTCATTTGCACAGACTTTCTTATAACTATGTTCTTTAAATAATTCTGAAATGAGGTGCTAGTTTTTCTTGTGAAAAACCAACTAAACCTTTGATGTAATTGTGAACAATATCCTTGACAAAGAATTTAGTTGTTCCCTGGCAACTAAAAACATTTGTAAAAAAGTTGTTATTATTAAGATGGCCATTAAAATTGTTTTTAATATAAATTCATATTTATATTTTTATTATGTAAACAAGACAAAAACGATTGAAGAAAATGTATCTTTAAGCACAGATGACCCTATATATATAAATTTTACTATAGAATTAATGTAATAAAAACAGATCTTGTCAAAAACTTTCTTCCTTTACCTCTATGTTATATGGAAAATATGAATTTGGAATTATTGTTGAGGTGATGTACTTTTGAATTTGAGGTGGGAAACAACTGTATCTTAATGATAAACCTCACCAGTATTAGAACGATTCACATGTTTTAGCTTTTCAATTACCCATAAAGTAAGACAGGAGGGTGCCACATACTTTGGTATAGTTGAACTTACTGAAGGAAATTCAGTGACCAAAACTCGGAGATACAGCTTCCTCCATGTCCTTACATAACACCAACATGTATTTTGGTCCTGGAAGAATACGATTTTATTTGTTATTTTATTTTTATTTAGTGTAGTTGATTCATACAGAAAAATTTTACATCCTCGTAACATTTTGTATCTTGTCTTTCAATGGAAACCAAGTTTTTCTTGGTGTGAATTATATTATAATGCCAATAAAACTCATGAATTTGAAATACATTATGATATTGGAATTTCTAATTTTTTTTTCTTTTAAAGTACTATTTCAGGCCCTGGCTGGTTGGCTCAGTGGTAAAGCATCAGCCTAGCGTGCAGTAGTCTGACGTTCTATTACCGGCCAGGGCACACAGGAGAAGCGCCCATCTGCTTCTCCACCCCTCCCCCTCTCCTTCCTCTTTGTCTTGTCTCTCTCCCCCTCCTGCAGCCAAAGCTCCAATGGAGCAGGGTTGGCCTGGGCACTGAGGATGGCTCTATGGCCTATGCCTCAGGCGCTAGAATGGCTCTGGTTGCAACAAAGCAACGCCCCAGATGGGCAGAGCATCGCCCCCTGGTGGGCATGCCGGGTGGATCCTGGTCAGGCACATGTGGTAGTCTGTCTGACTACCTCCCCGTTTCCAACTTCAGAAAAATAAAAAAAGAAAAGAAAAGAAAAAAAAAGTACAATTTCACTCATCCTACATATTAAATCATTTTATCTTATTTGTCTGTGAAATGATCGGTCTATTTAAATGAAGAAGTTGTAATATTTTAACTATAATAATATTATATATGAGGAGCCACGTTTTCTTCATGTAGTCTCAAAAAAAATTATACATTGTCATTATAGTTAGTAATCATGTTGAAAAAATATGATTGCACATTATAACATATTTTCAATACTAGAAGTAATTAAACTAAAAATAACAATTATTCTATGAATAATTCATTTTTCTTTAAAAATTTTATATTTTTAGAAAATAAGCTGATATCAAAGAATTGTTAGGAACTTTAAAAGGAACAAAGACCCAAGTAGGGACTGCAATATTTTAGTAGTTTTGCAGAGGAAATTTAGAATATTATATAAATAACTCATATAACTTAAGAATGTGTATGCTTAACTGTTATGGAAATCTTACTTCCACACCAGTAGGTTGAATGTGAGAATGTTCTTGGCAGAGGACATATAGAAAAATCCACATAAATTATTTTAGCTTTGAGACCTACCACAGAAAAGATGCTTTCATCTTCCTTATCTCTAACTTTCACAGATACTTCTATCAAAGCTAAATGATTTAACTATAAAGAGTATCTAGAAGTTTCACCACTCAATTTAATTTCTATATATATTTAGTTTGTGGCTTATCTATATTTGTTATAACTTAGAATAAGTGATTTGTAATTATTCAGTAATTAGAATACAAACCAACTGTTCTTTGGTTAAGTTGTTTTACATTTTCCAGCATATGACTAAAAATTTTAGGAATTTAAAGCTTCTTTTAATTATAATATCTGACATGTACTGATTGTATCATATGTCCTAGAGAGTGTTTTTTACATGTATGACATCACTTTTATCCTTACAAAAATCCTAAGTGGTAGTTAGCATTAGAAACTCCATGTTTGAGATGAGGAAACCTAGGCTTAGCAAGATTAAGTTACTTGCTCAAATAATGAAACAGAGTTTGAACACAAGCATTATATAAGGATGATATTTTAACTACTGTATTATATTGTAACCTCAGATTCTACCAAAAATTTCTGGAATTGATTGATAAATAACCAAAGTAGTGAATTTTATCTATCATAGAAAACCATATTGTAGCTACACTGTTTTAACTGTCATTAATCTGAGCATACATATCTAGTGCAACTAGAGATAGATGATAGAGAGAAAGAGAGGGAGAGATTTCTTAACAAACATTCTGATATACCAAGCATCTGTTACTATAAACAGTTAAAAAAAAGTTATTTTTTTTAGAGAGAGAGAGAAAGAGAGAGAGTCAGAGACAGGCAGGAAAGGAGAGATGAGAAGCATCAATCATTAATTTTTCATTGCAACACCTTAGTTGTTCATTGATTGCTTTCTCATATGTGCCTTGACCATGGGCCTTCAGTAGACCGAGTAACCCCTTGCTCGAGCCAGTGACCTTGGGCTCAAGCTGGTGAGTTTTTGCTCAAACCAGATGAGCTCGTGCTCAAGCTGGTGAGCCCGGGGTCTCGAACTTGGGTCTTCCACATCCCAGCCTGATGCCCTGTTCTCTGCACCACCACCTGGTCAGGCACACAAAAAAAATTACATTTAGAAGTACTTTGTTTCCATAACATTTTTCATTGTGCTTATCCATGGCTCTCTTTTAATTCTATTGACTCCAAGTATTGGACCTGATCATTTTGAGACTTTAATTCAGTAGCCTTCCAATTTTTTCATTAGGGACCAACAATCTCTACTTCTCTTATAATAGAGTAGAATGGGCATATGCTTGAAGTTAGGCCAACCCATGTTCAATTCTGTATTTTGTTACTGCTAACTCTGTTAAGTTAAAAATGACTTCAAGTTCTCTGGTGTGTATATATAAGGCAATCTCCCCTAAATTTATTTAATTCATTTCTAAAATGTTGATAATACTGTCATATTGATCCATGTATATAAAATCTATCTGAGAATATATTCATCACTTGCTAATAAATAAAATGAGCAAATTATCAGTTGATGTCCCTCAAAAAGCACTACAGGCATGCCTGACCAGGCAGTGGTGCAGTACATAGAGCATCAGACTGGGATTCCGAGGACCCAGGTTTGAGACCCCAAGGTTGCCAGCTTGAGCGCAGGATCATCTGGTTTGAGCAAAAAGCTCACCAGCTTGGACCCAAGGTCGCTGGCTCCAGCAAGGGATTACTCAGTCTGCAGAAGGCCCGCGGTCAAGGCACATATGAGAAAGCAATCAATGAACAATTAAGGTGTCGCAATGTGCAATGAAAAACTAATGATTGATGCCTCTCATTTCTCTGTTCCTGTCTGTCTGTCCCTGTCTATCCCTCTCTCTGACTCTCTCTCTGTCTCTGAAAAAAAAAAAAAAGCACTACATGTGTCTTTAAATATATGTCAAAATAAGCACATTCTCTTTGGTGGTATTCTGTATACAACTTTCCAAAGAAGCAAAACGTCCTGTAAGAATATATATATAAAAATTTTCAGTGCAATGTTGTTGGTATGATTATAAGATAGCATTGTTAAATGTGACTAGGATAGTACATGTAAAAGTCTCCCTTTCCTTTCCACTAGAGAAAAATATAAATAGTACATTTGGCCATAGGTCCTTAGAAAATCATCTTCAGTTATGAAATGTACCTAATTACTACTGTGGAACTCAGTTTAAAAAAATTGGTCTTGAAATATAAGCAAAGAGATCTATGTCAGTGAAGAAAATTGAAAATCATTAAACAAAGAGAATAAGGAAAAGGTGGGAGGGAGTTACTTTAAAAGAATGTGTGTGCATAAAATAGAATTTAATTTCTGCTTCTGGAGAAAAATAAGTTTTTCATTCATCTGAGCTGGATACCATTCCAGATATTTATACCTAACCATCAATCTTTCTTTAGCTTTAGTGGACAATCTTCTTGGTGTGATTAAATTATATGTAGTCTCTGTTTATATTCATTTTGTAATAAACCCCAGATTGATACTTGAATACTGTCAACATCTCTGCATCTAATGGACAGTGGCAATAAAACTTTCCACATAAATTGTGCAGTTAACTTTTTTTTAGTCTGTGCAAATTAAAAAGCCTTTACTTTGAAATGTAAATGAACAATATCTGTTTTAGAGTAAATCTTATTGTATTATAGTAAAGTTCCAAAATCTATAGCCAAATTTTAGCAAGACCAGCTGGAGAATATGAAACTCAGGTTAGTCAGAATATTTGTTTAAGCTACCATTTTTGACAGCTAATTAGTCATATAAATCAAAGCTTAAACTTTTGAAACAAAATCACATTCTACCCAAAAAACTTCCCATTTCTTGAGTATGTAGCAATGTCTTCTTACTTTACTGAATTCAGCAGCCTGGGTTTACACAAAGAAAACCCTTAAGATTAAATAAGAATGAGCTATATAATTCATGAAGCCCAGTGAAAAAATTAAGAATGTGGAGCTCTTGTTTAAAAATTAGTAAGAATTTTAAGATGGCAATGATAAGACATTAAACCTTGTATGAATCTCTATGTGATCATGTATATATAGGTCACGAGCCCATTAGCTGGCCCTGGATTTAATTTACATCACTCTGGTTTTGTTAAAAACTGTGCTAGAGATATGAACTACAGTTACTCTATAGTAGATTTAATGACTTACATTTTACACAGATACTTGTTCCTAGATTAGGTTCATAAATACCAATCCAGCAATTCAAACCTTGACTGTGTCAATATGCAAAAGGAAACAAGAGAGAGAAAGAAAGAGAGAGAGAAGAGAGATTTCCACATTTAATTAACTCAAGCATCAAAGTCAGGCTTTTTTACCTGGCATGTATGGAAAAAATAGTGTTAATTATATTACTTAAATTTTATATATTTAGTGTCCAGATTGTCATGCATTATCCATTACCTAAATCAACTTTAAGAATGCTTTGCATTGCATTTTTATTGTGTAACCATTGTGTTATCTTTGTTGCTATTATTTGAACTTTCTCTAGTTACCTATGTAATAATATTCTTAAATTTTAGAGTGTGTATGATAAGCTTGTCACTTTTTAACATGCTATGTACATATATGGGAAAAGATGAAAATATAGATGGTTGGATAATGTAAAAAATTGGCATAAGTGCAGCCATTTTATTTTTTATTTATTGATTTGAGAGAGAGGAATGGGGCAAGAGAGGAGAGAGAGAGAAAGAAATGAGAAACTTTGATTTATTTTTCCACTTTTTTAAGCATTCATTATTTGCTTCTTGTTTATGCTCTTTGTGGGGATTGAAACCCCAGCCCTAGCTTGTCAGGACGACATTGCAACCAAGTGAGCTACTTGGCCAGGGCAGCCTTTCTAGAGGAAATGCAATACATATCTTACTCCTTGAAATTCTGGAGTGTTTGAATTGGGCAAAGCAGATCCCTCACAATCAGGACTGATAGTTAATGACATTCTTTAGTGTCACTCGGGAAACAGCCAGGTATAGCTAAAGAATAACGTAGCTTATTAGCATAAGTAAAAGTCCTTTTTCCCATTCATATTATTTCCCTTTCTTTTCTCATAAAAGTCCCTTGCCTCCATCCCATAATAAGAACACTATTTGGTTTTTTGCTTGAACTAGTTTTTCCCAAATAACTATTCTTTGCTATTAAATAAAACTTTTTTGCTTCTTGCTTTTAATTTTTATTTTTAAGTTAACAATAAATAGTAATAAATAGGTTGATGATAGATTAGATAGAAAGATAGATCTTTTAATCCAAACCAAATTTAATCTTGAGATCAAATAGAAGTGCCTCAAATTCCTAATTCGGTAAAAAGCTCTACACCTCCAAGTGATTTTTGCTCTTCTTTTAGGATTCCCTGTGGCTCCAGGTGTGTTTTTTCTGCAATATATCGACCTTTACTTGTAGGTCAGTAACAAATTGAGCACCACCCTCAAAATAAAAGTAATTATACAGAAAGGCAGCATTAATGTGATTTCCACTTCTGGCCATAATGAAATTACTGGGATGTATTTATCCCTTGCCACAAACAATTATTAGACAAAATGTAAAAAGAAGATATTTTCAAATATTCAACAACAGGCAGTGCAGAGCAGAAATCTGAAGAAAAGGGAATAAATGAAATGAGTTTCCATAGGCTCCAAAGATGGGGAAGAGGGAAAGGTTCAATTTAAGCAGTTTCCCAATTTACCTGCCACCCCGTAATCCCAAATGAAGGCATCCTTCTGCAGCCTTTATTGTTATAGTTTGCTACTGAGAGCTAAACCGGAAGTGCTGGGGGACTTCTTAATCCCTGATTAGAGTCATCTGAAACCCCAGTGGGTCTGGCCCTTAGAGATACGGTTTTATCAGCAACCTACTCCTTCCTCTGTGGGAACCAACTCAGCTCAAATTCACCTCCCTTTCACCCACAAGTTAACTTCTTTGTTCCACAGCAGTATTCTTGGACAAGAAGTTTTTCAATCCCTTCCCCAAAGGTAGAGGGCATTTGCCCCTGCCTCCTCCAGAACAGTGAATTTTTTCTTGTACTGCATTCAGGTGGAAAGATTTTCTGTTCCCATCCCACCAGTTTAAGGTACTTGCTTCTTAAAAGGGCAAGGTCTGGGGAATATGGGTTCCATGTCCTCTCCTGCAGTGCTGACCACCTCCTAAAGGCTCTCACTGTTGTTTAGATCTCTCCTTCCTTCCCAGCTCCCAATCTTCTTATCTAATCCCTGAAAAGAGCGGGTTCATTTTTAAACTGTTCAATTTTATCCTTTTCTTTCCTTTGGCTTCATGGAATTTTGGCTCCTATCCAAATTTCTCTAAATTTGGCCACAAAGGATGGGTCAAAACTGAAATGCTAATTATTAATCAGGGTATAATTGAGGAGAGGTCACTTGTGTAAGGACCTGTACACATGCTAATAATAGGAATTTCCCTCTGCCCCTTGCTCCCCCAGTTTCAACACGTCTGTGATCCCCCTGCCACCCCAAGCCTGTCAGGCGGGTGGAACATACCAGTTATTTCCCCAGAATGACCACAAAGCTTTTCATTTGAAAAGTCAGAGGTCTCCATTCTCTTGCTTCACTTTCTCCCTTGTTCACGTCTAACTAGCTTCCTACTCGAACATTTGGATATTGAAAAAGCTGGGTAGAGAAGGAAAAACCCACCTCCATGTCTTTTCCCGTGATCGCTGTTATGATGAGACTGCCCGATAGCAGGGTTGTGACTAAATAATTATGAAACACATTGTACAGTCCAATGTTTCTTAAATAACAGCAAGGCTAATAATGCTAAAAACAAACTACATTTTACAGAAAATTATGAACTTGGTTAAGAATTTTTGTGAGCTGTCAGTTTCACCTGTTATGTTTCCATTCTATCTTGTTCTTTTAACTCTTTGGTCTGTGTGAACAACTACTTGCCTCAGTTTCAAATATCCATGGATAGATCTGGACTGCGCAATAGTTCAGAGCAAACTAAATAGCCAAGTGAAAGTGCAAAAGAGGCACAAAGATGAGTAAGTAGTGCTCAGAGTGTGAAGCTTTCTGTGTCTTCCTTGCAGCTGTACCAGGCATCCATTTGTAAGGAATTTTGGTTCAACAATTAAGATAAAATATTATTAGGACAAACATTTTCCTTGTTGAGGACCAAGACATTTTTCACTAGTTAAATAACTATGTGCGTCTCTAGCTTCTGAGGATGGGGTATGTCTGATCTAGTCATTAACTCAGTATTACAAATTTCATACAGCAAGGTAACAGAATGCATGGCTATGCACATTTGTTTGTTTTTCCTAAATTCATTTGCTTGGTTGTTGTTGTTTTTTTCCCTTTCCTTTTAATTGTTAGAATATATGGTATATTATGATCACTAGTCTATGACTTTGAATTTCTTCCTGCCACATTTCTCCTGTTTAGGTATCCTTTTATATTATTATAGAGATTGCATCATTAGGCTTATAAATTATTTTTGCAAAAAAAAAAATGTTCTTTAAGTAAACCAAAACAACTCACACTCTATTTCCATGGGGAGTTTAGTGCTGTGTCTCATTCCATTCACAGTGGTTAACAGTTATGAATGGTCTCTTCAGTGGCAGGGATTCCCTGCTGGGCAGCCCTTGCTTCACTTCACGCTGCTTTCCTGCTCTATTAGGACTGCAAGTAAACCTGATTTTACATGAATATAATTTTAAATGCTTTGCTGCTTTAAATAATGTTTATTTGCAAGACCCTTCTTGAAATGAAGTGAATACAATAAAACAAACAAATACCACATACTATATGTCACACTGATTGTAGAAAGACTACAGGACTATTGTATATGTACACACAAATTTATATAAACCATATATAAATATATACACATATATGTTTAAATGTGTGTGTAATAGTGCTTTGGTCTTCATAAAATCAGATATATATGTGTGCTTGTATGTGTAAATGCATTCATTGCTAAGAGTTTTGTTCGACACTGCAGATATAATATATTTCTCATTATCTTCCTTGTCTTAGAGTTTTAGAAATTTATCTTACAGATTCATCTAAACCAAAGGGAGATTATTTCCAGAAATTTGTATATGCCTAGTGTCAGAAATGGATATATGTATTGATATGAAACCTTATTAATATGTTATAAGAGTCACCTTCTGATTTTTTTCTAGATCATAAAATTTTAACTAGAATCCCTAGTTCAGGAAAGGTCTGTGTTTTAAGAAGCTATCCCACCATGACCATAGTAAACCTACCAAGAATATAATTGCAAAAGAAAAAAAATTAATATTCAAATGTTAAAGTGATAAAAAAAAAGTTTACCCAGAACTACTGTGATTAGTAGTGTCACAAAAAGAGAGAGAAATTGAGCACAACTTTAAATACAGCAAAGAAAAACAAGGATTTATAGCTAACATGTCAATGGATGAAAAATTACTAAGATGAGGCATCAAGGGTTAGAGCAGGGGTCAGGAACCTTTTTGGCTGAGAGAGCCATGAATGCCACATATTTTAAAATGTAATTCCATACAATATGTTTAACACTAAATACAAGTACATGTGTGCATTTTATGTAAGACCAACACTTTTAAAGTACAATAAGTCTCTGAATTCTTTTTAATAACGTGGTTATGGTGTTGCTAACCAATGATGAATAAAGTACTTCTTACCATGAATGTGACTTCTGGTGCTGCATGATTTTGCTGATGGCTTTGTAGTCTGGTTGATACATGGTGAGGTTAAGCTTTATGCAGGCACTGAGACTTCCATCTGTTAAACGTGATTGTATGTTAGTCTTAACGTTCTTTAGATGTGAGAAAGACTGCTCACATGCATTCATAGAGCCAAACATTTTTAGTACAGCAATACTCACACACTGCAGTGTGTGGTATGTGATGGGAAGCGCGTTCCAAGTTTTGATAATCAGCTGGTCTGCAGGTTGAAGCTTTTTCATTTCTCCCCACTTGTGTTTGTCGCCAACTCTGCTTGCTGTCGTGCAAGTCTTTACAAATCTTAATTCAGTGACTTGAACTTATTCACCCACATGTCTGAGGTCTTCAGGTCAGCAGTTTGTAGTCAAAATCACTGATGGAGACCCGGGGGATGTAACTCAGGTCGGTGCTGTCCACTGCTCACTCGTGTGGTTTGGGTGATGAACTTAAAAAGACAAGTGAACTCACAAAATTCTCCAAAGCACGCTTTGAATGACTGCAAGAGATTAGATGTGAAGCTGCTAGCTACTGGAGGTCAAGATGTTGAGCAGGGTCACTTGCTGTGCATGAATCTTTAAACTTTTCCAGTTTTTCAAAGTGTAGTAAACAACCTGTTTCAATGTCGGGGATGAAGACTTCCAGCTTGTTTTCAAATGCAAACACTGCTTTTTGGAAGGATAAGACTGTATTTCCAATGCCTTGCATTTTCACATTGAGCTGGTTCAGATGTTCAGTCATGTCCATGAGGTAGTAGAACTTCAGGAGCCACTATGTATTAGCTAACTCAGGATGCTTGATGTTTTTCATTTCAAGAAAAGTCCGGATTTCGCTCAGACAAGCCGTGAAACGACTGAGCACCTTCCCTCTTGACAACCAATACATATTGCTATGCAGAAGTAGAATAGGATACCTATTCACAACTTCATCCAGCAGTGTTTTAAACTGGCAATCATTTAAAGCTTGGGCAACAATAAAATTACCACCCAAATGACCAGCAACATCACCTCACCAAGCTGCTCACCACACATCTGAACACAAAGCACTTCCTGATGTAGGATGCAGTGAAAACCTAGGATGGGTCTTTTTTCATGTTCACAAAGAAGTGCTACATATCCTCTGTTTTTCCCCACCATGCATGGAGCACCATCAGTACACACCGAAATAAGTTTATCCATCGGTAGATTATTTTCTTTAGCGAACTCAGTGAAAGACTTGAATAAATCCTCTCCTCTTGTCTCTTTCATAGGCAAAACAGCAAGACGTTCCCCACGTAGTGTGTCACCAACAGCATACCTTGCAATCATGCTGAATTGGGATAAATGGCTTACATCTGTTGACTCATCCAAAGTGAGAGAAAAGAATAGTGCTGCATTTATGTCCTTCACTTGAGTTGCCTCAATTTGATTTGCCATCATGATGGTACGATTGTGAACAGTTCTTGCCAACAGAGGCATGTCTTTTATTTGTTTGATTATCTTGTCTTTATCTGAAAAGTTGTCAAAGTTCATTGGCAACATCAAGCATGAATGTTATGGCATACTCCTCATCTGTGAATGGCTTTCCATTTTTCACAATTGCTAAAGCACCAATAAAACCAGCCGAATTCCAGTCACCTTGTTGAGTCCAAACATGAAGTTGATGTTGACTAGCTTGCACTCTGCACAATAGCTCTTGATATGTTGTCTTCCTGCTGTTCCCGCTGGATATTTCGATGCAAATGTAGTATGGTGTGTGTCGAATTGCTACTTTATATTTCACCGTTTCATCGATGTAATTTTATCATTGCATATTAGACACACTGCAGAACCTGCTCTCTTCACAAAGGCGAATTCCTCTATCCATTCCTGCTGAAAAGTACAATACTCCTCATCATTTTTTTTAGCCATCTTCTTTGTCAAAAGGGTTTTTGCAATTAGCTAGCTGACTACTTGATTAAAAGGAAGTAAATTTACTTCCTGAGCTCACAACAACCTGTGTACCTTACACATTATCCAATAAAAATTTGGTGTTGTCCTGGAGGACAGCTGTGATTGGCTCCAGCCACCTGCAACCATGAACATGAGCTGTAGGAAATGAATGGAGTGTAAACCATGAGAATGTTTTATATATTTAACATTATTTTTTTGTATTAAAGATTTTTCTGCGAGCCAGATGCAGCCATCAAAAGAGCCACATCTGGCTCGCAAGCTATAGGTTCCTAACCCCTGGGTTAGAGGATTTTTGTTAAACTAACCTAACAAGATTATTGTCAAAGGCAAACTAGGGTGATCAGATAACAGAGAGGTGAGGAGATGAGGAGTTTGATCAGATATCAATGAGGGTAGGAGGATTGTCTCTAAACTGACTTAGCAAGACTCTTGCTAAAATGGGACTCTGTAAGGAGAGACAACCAACAACCAACAATAAAGCCTAGTTGAGATGAAGTTCAGGGGAGCTTGACTAAAAAAGAAAGTCTTTGTTTTAACCTCATGAGAGAGTAAAAAAGAAAATTCTATCATCCACTGTAAGGACTAAGAAACAGTATGTAGCAAATGATGGCCTTTTTTGAACACTGGTGATAGAGTTAGCTTCAGCTGCCATCCTACCTAGGGTTTGAGTGATGGTGCTGGGCAGAACTACAGTTGCAGCCACTCATGTGAGTTTGTAAAAGAGCTCTAAGCAGTGTGGAGCCACTGGGGGGGGGGCAGTTACAGTCCAGGCAGAGCAAGCATCAAGGGAGAGCCTAGTGTAACCAACAGGAGTCAGTAGCATAAGGACCAATTGGGATTGATGAATTAAATGGGTGAGCCATATTCTAGGATACACACAGACATTTGAAACAGAACAGGGATCTTAAATGTGAATCGGAGCTACTTCCTTTTCATAGGTGGAAGCTAATGAGAAAGCAATATCTTATTAAATTGACCTCATTTGTACCCACAAACTGGTAAAACCAGGAGACTTTGGCTACTGAAATAATAATGCAAAACAAACACAAGCTATAAATGCATGCATAATGAAAATGTGATTAAAATGAAAATAAGCCCATCTTTATATATTTTATCAACTTCTATCACAATCTTGACTGTGAATGATGAAGGTAATAAAGATGTCAAAGACAATGGCAAATGCAAGAGAGAAATATTAATATTATACACAACATTAAGACAAATAAATAATTGGAATGCAAGTTGTTTCCTGTTCAAATAAGTTATACAGAATTACCACCTGCAGTTCATGAACCATCTGATCATTAGAAGATAGTATAATAGATATAACTTTGCATTTTTTCACTTTTTTGTCTTTTACAAATAATTTATGTATTGATTTTAGAGGGCAAGGGAGAGTGGAGAGAGAGAATCCATTTATTGTTCCACTTAATCCATGTATTTACTAGTTGATTCTTGTCTGTACCCTGACTGGGGATGGAATCCACAGCCTTGCCATATCAAAATAATGCTCTAACCAATTTAGCTGCCCAGCCAAGGCTCATCCACTCTTCTCTTGATGAGTATTTTTTGTGTGTGTGACCAGAGAAACACACAGCCCCATCTAGCTATTGGAAATCCCTGAGTCAATAGCTGTGTGCTTTGGAGGATGAATGGCTGAGACAAGTTTCAAATATTGGCACAGGGTACCCAACTCTTAAAACATAATTTTTTACTAAATGAAAGGATGAGAAAATGGAACGTGTGGCACAATTATGACCCCAGTGAAGCATCCTCTGACAGGGAATTAAGTTCAGGTTGGTGGTTGGACTTTGTGGCAGAGCCCTGCCTGCGGCTGCTCCAATCCAATACTCAGAGATGTTGCTCAGACTCTCTATGCTTGGGTGTTTTGACATACATCCAGCAATCAGTGCACAAGTTTTTATTGAGTGCTTTTACTGTGCCTGGGATTTACTCAATCACAGAGGAACATAGAGGAAGTGAAAGACGCCATCTGGAAACATTTGGTTGAGTTAAGGGCAAATATTAGTATGCATGATTAATAAGCAAACAACAAAAGATGTTTAATAGCAAAGCATTAATTCACTGAATATAAAATTTATGAGTTCATGTTATAAAATTACTTGCATTTTTCTTCTGCCACTACTGTGTCTTTTGTTGCAATTTTTATTGTATCTGATTCTCAGTGACCTCAGCAGTTAAATGAAGAAATTTGATTGCATGCACATTCCCTGAGTTGCCTTCTTTTCATGGTTTAGACAGTTTATAATATTTTTCAATATACCAAAAAATAAGTTGTTTTTTAAAATTATATTGAATTTCAATTTTGCTCAAATTATGAACCACACATGAAGGTAAATACTTCATTAAAATGAGTTGGCGATCTTAAATTCTAAATCCCACTTTTAATTTCACAACCCAATTAGCATATTATAAGCAAGGATAATTTCAGTATAAATTTATTTATTTTTGATTGTTTTCTAATTATATAATCACATGTAAGCATGATTATCCTATGCTATATGCCATATATATTTCATATATATTTAAATATATGTACATATATTCATGTATATACCATATATACATATGTATATATATAGACATTTGTTTAAATAATTCTGTTAGTTTTTCAAATACATTGAGAAATTTTTGAACTTTTAACCTCACTTCATTGACATTGTTTTTTAAGTTATTAATTCTCATTTTCATTCTTACTCAGAGCAGTAGATAAGATCATATTGTTGAATATTAACATAACATCACTGTGAAGAAGTTGACAATACAGCATTGTTAAAGAAGATAAACAGTATCCTTGAACAAATATTAAGACATTCACACTTAACTAAATAATTTATGAGATTTAGTATGATCTGCATGCAGATGGGAATGCTATGTGTATATCTTAAAACATGACATCATTATTATCACCAAGTCTAGAAAGCTTGGATTGAAAAAGTGGGATATGTCAACTCATAGAAGAAAAAAGCTTCATTGACAACAGGACTCTGAGAGCACTGTGGATAACATGCAGGTACTAGTTCATATAACTTCACAATTGGTTGTTGCTTTTCTTAAGATCTACTTTGGAATGCAGCATTCTCTCTACTTATGATTTTAAATTTCAGTTTATATTTTGCATTCCTCAAAGATCACATTATATAAATATATTTAGAAGTTGCTAATCAAGAATACATAGTTATTTACCTGAAATTTTCACTAACCTTAACTCTCAAATAATTTATCTTTATAGGCTGAACCAGAAGAGGGTGGGAAAAATCTATTGCTTTTTGGTCTAATTTAGAAATGTCTTAATAAATTAGGTGGCTGTGTTTGTGGATAAATGATTCTCATTATCCAGGCTGTGAATTGAACTTTAGTCAAAAACTTGAGTTTCTTAAATGACTCTGAAGAACACTATAAAAAGTATACAGATATAAAAGTGGGTAAAAGTAGGTGAATAATAACAATAATAATAATGATAATAACTAAAAGTCAAGAAAAAACTTTGTTTTATATACAACTATAAACCTACTTTTGCCCATCTCTGCATAAGACTGACCTCTTTACACATATAATGTATTCAATTATTCTCTTATATGTCTCTCTAACAAATTGGACCAATACAACCAACCAGAAATTTAAAGTTATAATCTTAGTTATTAGTTACTTTAAGAATCTGTATATTGTAGTCAAATTGTTTGGGCTTAAATTCCTCTTGTCTCTTCTTATTTAATCTATAACCTTGAATAATCTACTTAATTTTTTTTTTTGCCTGAGTTATCTCACCTCTGTTATGGGACTATCAGTAATATCAAGCTGATAGGCTTTTTTGTTAAAATGAAATTATTTAGTATATTTAAAATTCTAAGTTTTGACATAAGCTTGAAATAATAATAATTACTATTATTAGCAATAACTATAGGTATTATTCTTCACAATTCAGTATTCTGTGGGGCAATCACAGATACTGAAAGTCCCAAATTAATTTACATATTAATATTCAGAGGTTCTAATGATAGGACAACAGTGTGGGAAATATATTCCTTAACTAACACTTGTTTGCAATTAGACATCTAAAGACCTATATTTGTTTTCAAGAATCATTATAATGTGTACTAATCAAAACAGTGTAGTATTAGTATAAGTATAGTATTAACAGTGTAATACTAACATGAATCAACTTAATAATCAATGCAAAGCCTTAAACAGATATTTCACAGAAGATATACAAATGGCTAATATACATAAGAAGATATTTAACATCACTAATCATCAGGGAGTGTTAATAAAAATACCAATGAGCTAGTATTTTACGGTCATTAGAATGGCTTAAAAAAAAAAGACTGACAATACAAAATATTGGTGAGAAAGTACAGCAATTGGTGGTATTGTAGTATGAAATGAGCACTTTTGTTGACAGTTCAGCTATTTCTTATAAATTTCTTATAAACTTAAGCATATGCTTACAATATAGTCCATCAATTACACCATCAGGTTCTTACACAATAACTGAAAAATGCATGTCTACCTTAGAATTAGTTAAAAATTGGACACAAATACTGTACATGAACAAGTTTATTGACAAACACATTTTATTAAATTAATTCAAAAGAATACTATTCATCAAAACAAAAGAACAAACTATTGATAAATACATAATCATGAATGAATCCACAAAGCATTAGGCTGACTGAAAGAAGCCATACCGAAAGGTATATACTGTGTGAATCTATGTATTGAAGCTCTACAACAGGTGAAACAATATATAATAGGAGAAATCACATCAGTAGTTGCCTGTGGCATGGGTAATAGGGGCTGTGTAGATGTCCTGCAAAGACTATGAGGAAATTTTTTTGTAAAATTACTTCATATCATGTTAGGGTAGTAATTGTATATATTATACATTTGTTTTTAAAAATCATCAAATTTTACATGTAAATATTTGTATTTTATTAGATTAAAATTTGATCACAATAAACTTGATTCTTAAAAAAGTCAGGTTTCTGCCACTGGCCAGCTAGCTCAATGGTGTAGTGTTGGCCTGACATGTGAAAGTCCCAGGTTTGATTCCCAGCCAGGGCACACAGGAGAAGTGCCCATTTGCTTCTCCACCTTTCCCCCTCTCCTTCCTCTCTGTCTCTCTCTTCACCTCCAGCAACCAAGGCTCCATTGGAGTAAAAGTTGGCCCGGGCACTGAGGATGGCTCCGTAGCTCTGCCTCAGGCACGAGAACGACTCTGGTTGCAATGGACCAATGCCCCAGATGGGCCGAGCATCGCCCCCTGGTGGGCAGGCTGGGTGGATCCCGGTCAGGCGCATGTGCGAATCTGTCTCTCTGCTTCCCTGCTTCTTACTTTAGAAAAAAAAAAAAAAAGTCATGTTTCTCTTGCATTCTAGAAATAATGTAGGTAAGAGAACCAGCAATTTACATTAGTTTGCCAACATAGTAGAAACAAGAATCAATGAGATCTCTTTGATAGTTCTTCAAACACTGTTGCCAAAACCCCAGTCTGGGTCTGAGACAAAACCTACATTTGGTAGATTATAGAAAGTAGAGACTGAACGAGCCATATGATAGGCTTGTAAAATAAATTAATAACCCTTATTGAATGTGTTTTTCAATACAAATAAAAATATTGATATAAGTGAATAAATATTAAATGGTAAAGCAAAAAGTTATAGTAATTTTGAATTGGAATAATAACCAATCTATTTAAAATTGCATTGCAAGTGTAGTATTCATTCATATTTTATTTTATTTCATTTTTTATTAATCTTAATGGGGTAACATTGATAAATCAGGCTACATATGTTCAGAGAAAACATCTCTAGGTTATTCTGACATTTGATTATGCTGCATTCCCATCACCCAAAGTCCAATTGTCTTCTGTCACCTTCTAACTAGTTTTCTTTGTGCTCCTCCCCTCCCTCAACCCCATATTTATTTGGGAAAATATTCAAAATAAATTTTCAAAAGTGTCCCCTATTATAACATTGCATAAATAAATATAATATTCTATCTAGTTTAAAACAAAGAAGCAACAACTCATAATTTTAATGATCAAAAATTCAAACAGACAATAATAAAGGTAAACATGTCCAGTTTTATCAAGTAGCATGAGCATATCCTTAACAAAGAGGAGCAGAATGCCTTAAAAATCCATAAATAATGTACTGAACCTCAACTCACACACATGCACAAAAAACATTTCCACACAAGTACATGCATATACACATGATTTACCCAGACAGAAACTGAGAAATCTTTTTATATACACAGTGACTAACTGAGAAGTTGAAGTTGTGGCTCATTGTATTACCAATTGTTGCAGTTTTTACTATTGCTCTAGGTGACTTTAGGTGAAATTTCTCATTTATCAACCTGAAAAAATTACTTGGTAAGAGTCTATGACCATATCTTGGAGTGAAAACCTATATTTAAAAATTAATAGATCTATAGTAATCAAGGGAGTGCAGTATCGGTAAGAGAACAGACAAATAGATCAATGAAATGAAATAGTCAAGAAACAGACATGCAAAAAAAATAACTGATTTTTGACAAAGGAGTAAAGGCTATACAATGGAGCAAAGAGAGTTTTTCAACAAATAATGCTAAAACAACCTGCCAACTAAATGCAAAAAATAATCTAGACTTAGACCTTAAACCCTTCATAATAATTAACTCAAAATGCATGAAAGACTTAAAAGTAAATTCAAAACTATATAATTCTTAGAAGATAACATAGAAGAAAACCTACCTGACCTTGGATATAAAGGTGATTTTTCAGATATCACACCAAAGGCAAGATTCATGAAAGAAAAAAAAAGAAAAGAAAAAAGCTAAACTTCATTAAAATTAGAAATGTGTTCTGCAAAATACAACGTCAAGAGAATTAGAAGACAAGCCACAGACTTGGAGAAAATATTTACAAAAGATACATTGATTAAAAAACCTATCTAAAATATATCAAGGACTCTTAACATTAAACAATAAAAATATAACACTATTAAAAAATAAGACAAAGTCCTTAACAAACACCTCAGCAAAGAAGATACACATGTGACAAATAAGTATATAAAAAGATGCTTCACATCGATTGTCATCAAGGAAATGTAAATGAAAATAATAGTGAGATACCGCTCCATACCTATAAAATGGCCAAATGTTTGAACACTGACACCACCAAGTATTGAAAAGGATGTGGAACAATAGGAACTCTTATTTATTGCTGATGGTAATGCAAAATGGTATAGCCACTTTGGAAGATAGTTTGAATGACAGTTTTTTTAAAAGTAAATATACTCTTATCATATATTCCATCATTTTATGTTTCTTGATATTTACCCCAAAGTGTTGAAAACTTATGTATACACAAAATCCTGCATATGAATGTTTAAAGCAGCTTTTTTCATAATTGATAACACTTGGTAGAAACCAAGATACCCTTCAGTAGGTGAATGAATAATTAAACTGTGGTACAACCAAAGAATGAAATTATTATTCACCACTAAAAAGAAGTGAGCTATCAAGTCATGAAAAGAGAAGGAAGAGACTTAAGTATATATTGCTAAGTAAAATAAGACCAATCTGAAAATTTTATATACTATGTGATTCCAACTCTAAGACATTCTGGAAAAGGGAAAACTATGGAGATAGTAAGAAGTTCAGTGTTTTCCAGAGATCGAGGTAGAGTGAAGAAAAATAGGAGGAGCACAGAGAACTTTAAGGGCAGTGAAAACACTGTGTGATACTATAATGGTGGGTAAATGTCATTATACATACTTTGAACTTTGAGTGATAATGATTTATCAATGTAGGTTCACCAATTGTAACAAACAGGATGTTAATAATGGGAGAGGTTATACTTGTGTGGGGGCAAAGATCATATGGGAAATCTCTGTATCTTTCAAGTTTGCCGTGAATTTAAAACTGCTCAAAAAATAGTCTTTAAAATAAATTAAAAAAATGAAAATTAAGTGTATAGAAAATATGGGATATTATAATGATGTAATTATTTCATCATTACATGTGACATTTAAGTTACTGCATATTTTATTAGCAAGCTAGAAATATCATGGAAAAGGGGTATTTATTATCTGTTAGTGTATTTTCTACAAGATTTTTCAGAAGCTAGTAATTTAAACAGTCCTTATACTGCATGCTGGTTCAGCTGAAAATGTTAATCATATTTCTATTCCTCAGAAATGGAGAACACAAAAGCCACAAAATTTCTGCTATAAAGATGATTTATTAATGTTGAATATTCTCCTTTTTATTACTATGCATTTATTTGGGAAAGCAATCCTTGTAGGAGAAGAGGAACCATCTGACAACTAGTAATTTGCAAACAGAAAAAAAGGGCCTGCTTCACTGATCCATGGCATTAGCAGAGTCTTGGAAGCTCATAACAAGCACATCAGTCAAATGATACAGACCCCATTTCCAGGTTGTCCGAACACAGGCTCCTACACTCTCTCACACACAACAATCACAAAAACAACACACACGCATAACAGAAGCCATGCCATGCAACACACAAATGTACCACACATGCATAGATATACACACAAAATAGAACATCATCATCTACACATCCATGGCAAGTAGCAAGTATTTAGGAATTAGTAGCTTAAGAAATAGACTGATTACAGGGGAAAATGAAGAGGCACAAAAAGCTGTGAAGTTATATATAAGGTAATCTTTGCCTTGTCCTTCACAGAGTTATTGTCCTTTTAGATCAAAATATGTTGTCATACTGAATAACTGGGGACTGCCTTTCCTAAAGAAAGTAAATAGTGTTCATATATACAACCCACATTTAATTGTGTTTCTCATTGTATGCCCAGGCTCACCATAGTACGTGGAACACAATAAATTCAAGAAGTACTTGTTACATGAATAAATCAATGCATAAGTATGCCAATTGGATAAAATAATGAAAAGCTATAGATTATTTTGAGGACCTGAGCAGAAGGATTACATAAATATTAGTTAGAAGTAATAGAGCATTCATGCCCATGTAATTTAGTTATATTGCCAATCTTCCCAATAACTGGTTTTCATTTAATTAACTAAAAATGGCTGCTGATTTTTTTTATACTTTCATAAAATCTCCCAAATTTGCTACTTACTCACACTCCTTTACCCTATTAAAAGCCTCACTATTTCATACCTTGAAAGGTCATCCAGTAGGTTTCCCAACCTGCAGGTTCTCTCAATTCTACACCATCTTTTGCATAAAAATGTCAGGCTAGTCTTTTTAAGGCAAGGATTTGGGCAATTTACTAAACTGCTTGAACTTCCCAACCTCTGTATCAACAGAATAATTTCCAGACTCCTTACCTTTGTATTCAGATTCCCTCAAAATGTGATTGTGGAACCAGAAAATAATGTTGGAGTTTGTGCTGCCTGTCACCAATTCAGAGACAGAGATTGAATCTTTCTGGATGCTTTATTCAGATGGCTGTCAATCTGGGGAGATGGGGATTACATTCCCAAATCATCTCCACTCTCCTCAGCCAGCCTTTTTATAAGGTGAAGAAAAGGGTAGGTAATGGCTTTGCAATATCAAGGGAGTTAATCAGATCACAGTCAGTGGGCATTTTGTTCTCTGAGCACAAAGGTTTTGTTTGCAGTCCCCTGGGGCACAAAGGTGGATCCCTCACAGATCTCCTTAAATTGTGTAAGCCAGTTCAGGCATCCTAGTTTCTGGGACTGAGATTTTACTTGCGTTAACCATTATGCCCATTGACCACAAGCAAAGCTTCCATTACTCAAGCTAAAAATTTAACTCTTGAGTTCTCCCTATCAATTGCACAATTTGTGTCTACTTCATCTACTTCTATATATCTCAGGATTCCTCCAATCAGTCTGCTAATATATCTGTAACACATTTCACTTTTCCACTTTGGTATTCATGTTCAGACAGATCTAGTTGTTAAAATGTCATCGTGTGTGCTGCATTGCTGCCTGGCATCTTGTTGGGCCCAGCACAGTCTTGATTATGGGAGGAAGACTTCCCAGATGGCAACAGGAAATAATCTTTTTCTTCGGAGTGAATTTAGCACTAATTACCTCTACCATATTACAGACAATATAGTTCATAATACAACACTATTTCTATTAGATAAGAAATGCTAGTAACAAATGTCTGATAACTTTTAGAAGCTCTGACAGAATATATTGAAAATATTTTTCAACAACAATGTTTTGATCAGGTTAGAATGGAGCTTTGATCATGGGATGCATGTTGTACAAAGGAATCAAGGAAATAGACATTCCACCAAACACATTGTCAGAAAACACTTGTCTATGACAATTTTATAATATATCTTATGGCCTGAATTATCCTTTTGCTTTTCCTATATAAGCATTTTAATTTTGTAGCTGATCATATACTCTTTTTTGTGTTGATTTCTAAAATATTTATTACCATTCATGTGTTGTTAACCTTTTTCTGACAGCATATTACTGCTGTACTTTTATTTCCCTCTATGTCATATTTGCTACATATTTTCAAATTTTTAAGTCTAGGTATATTTTTTGAATTTTTCTAAGCTACTGTGTCATTAATTTTCTTTTGCCGCTATAACTAATTAGCCCAATCTGATGCTTTAAAACAACATGAATTTACTATCTTGCCTTTTTAGAGGTCAGAGGTCTAAAATAGGTATCACTGGGCTAATATCAAGGTGTCAGTGGTGCATCATTCCTTTCTAAAGGTTCTGAAAGCTTCCAGCTAGGAAAGCTAGCTCTATCCTCACTCCCTGGAGGAGTGGCTCCCTTCCTTCTTCAGAGCCATTATTGGCAGCAATAGTCCTTAGAACTCTGACCCTGCCTCTCCTGCCTTTCTCATTTACCTCATAAGGCCTCTCGTGACTATAGTAGACCCGCTGGATATCCCAGTATACTCTCCCCATCTCAAAGTCAACTGATTATCAATCTTAATACCACCTGCATCTAATTCCCCTTTGCTTGTATTATATTCATAGATTCTGAGAATAAGAGTGGTGGGGGTATTAATCCTGCATAAACAGATACCTTAATTGTTTTGGACTAAAGTGTAACAAATATATAAAACAAATAAAAATAATTGCATTGTTCTTTGGGGCAAGTAATTTTTCTTAGATTATAACTGGGTATGCAATGTATCATAACTTTTCTTTAGCTCCTAAATGCCCAAAACAGATTTGTATCTTCAGTTGATTTTCAGTAAAAAAAATTGTTAAATAAGTACAAAGTTGTGTTATTCTATCTCCACAATTTCATAGGCAAGTGTACACACACATTTACAAATTATATTACATATTAAAAACTCAAGATTTTAAAATGTTGATAATATGCTAATTAATATTTTTCCTATATGTAATTCTGCATTTTGTTCTGTATAAAATATATAGCTGGCATTTATATATACACTATATAAAAATGCTTTTATTTAGTATTTGGTACTTATTTTAATGATTTAGAACTTGGTTTTAATTGAAATAACAAGAATAAGATATCTTAGATCTTTTCTATTTTCCAATCTTTTCAAAAATTTGAGTAAAGCATGATAAACACATCTTATGACTCAGGATTAATATTTGTTGTTATTTTTTGGAAAATATTTTTAATATAAGTAATTTTAAAAATGGAATACCTCCCTGTGTCCTCTGTTTTTATAACTGATTGTAAAACTCTATAGTAGGAAATAAGAATGGGAGAATGTGAAATGATCACTTTAGAGCAGTAGTTCTCAAAGATGGCTGCCATTAAAATCTCTGAGGACATTTAAAAACCTCAGTGCTCCAATTAAATTAGAGTCAGTGCATGGGCACTGTTGAGAATCACTTTATTTAAGAATTTAACAATCTTACCTCAGGGATTGATGAAAATTATGTTTTCAGCAGCAAAAACCTACAAAATATTTAGATAAGGTTTTATTTACTAATTTATTCACCTCAGCAAAATTGCTACAAATTTATAATTCTGAACTTGTGATTTTTACCATTGGTAACAGAAGTTCATTTCTTCAACACTCATCACTTACTCTTTGAGTCTTCTCATCTTTACTCCAGAATTATTCCTGAACATTCACTTTCACAATTCAACAATTGATTTCATATGATTTTACAATTTAGCAAGCTAATTAGAAGTTCTCAATTTATCTGAGTGTATAACTATATATGTTGGTGTTTAAATAGCTAAATTGCAAAATTCCAAGAAGAGAGTGAGTGGAGGTTTTCAATCACCGCTGTTGACATTTTCCATACATAACATTTATTGAGAACTCACTTTACACATAACCTAATTTTATGATGTAGGAACTATTACTATTTTTTGTTTTATTTATTTACCTGAGTAGATGAGCAAATTGAAGTTAAGGAAATGTAAGACTTGGCATAGACCACATTGCTTCTAGAGCTAAGAATTAGATTTTGAAGCAAGTCAAACTAGATCCAAACCTTGTACTATGAACCACGATACTATAGAAAATACAGCATATAACAACATGACCCAGCTTTTCTGAACAGTAGTGTAGATGCTGTCAAGAAATAGTTTGTCTAAGTGTTCTTTTTCTGCTAAAGACTAAAGAGACAGCCTTTCATCAGACCAGCAGAGAAATACTATATTACTGCCCAAACATTAAGAGGCAGCTGCAGGGAGCATTTTGTAAATATATGGTACTTGTATAATTAATGTTTAAGTAGAGAAGTAGCTTCTAGTTACAGAATTACAGTTAGAAAATTAGAAATTTCCAGCGCTAAATTCATAATACCTCTTTTTTTCTGTAAAGCCATCTATTCTTGCTTTCTCTTGTCCCATGTAAGACAACTAGAAAATTCCTTGTTCAATTCATCTTTTGGAAAATATCCCCCACAGTCTTTTGTTTTCATCCAGGCTCCCCACACCCCATATGTTAGATATCTCTATTGTCACTGCTTAACCAGACCCTTCGCCCTCTCCAGCATTGTGGTAGCTGCCTACATGCTCCTCTGCCGCTATCCTAACAGACGAGCCTTCCTAAAATAGAAGTATAAGTATGCTTTTGTTTAAAACACTTCACTAAATTTCAGGTTAAATTACTACAGTTACCTTCAAGATAAAATATTTTTATAATCTAGTCTTGCCCACATGTTTCATCTCATTTCTCATTAAAAAAAAAAAAGACAGAGAAAAATAGAAAATGAGATAAGAAAGATGCAGAAATGGCAGAGGAAGAAAGCTACAGAAAAAAAATCATGTTAAAAGATTTGTAACAGGCCCTGGCCGGTTAGCTCAGCGGTAGAGCGTCGGCCTGGCGTGCGGGGAACCCGGGTTCGATTCCCCGCCAGGGCACATAGGAGAAGCGCCCATTTGCTTCTCCACCCCCCCTTCCTCTCTGTTTCTCTCTTCCCCTCCCGCAGCCAAGGCTCCATTGGAGCAAAGATGGCCCGGGCGCTGGGGATGGCTCCTTGGCCTCTGCCCCAGGCGCTAGAGTGGCTCTGGTCGTGGCAGAGCGACGCCCCGGAGGGGCAGAGCATCGCCCCCTGGTGGGCAGAGTTTTGCCCCTGGTGGGCGTGCCAGGTGGATCCCGGTCGGGCGCATGCGGGAGTCTGTCTGACTGTCTCGCCCCGTTTCCAGCTTCAGAAAAATACAAAAAAAAAAAAAAAAAAAAAGATTTGTAACATATCAAAAGGGTAGAAGAATAAAATATGTAAAATATGAGATTATAAAGACAATTTTTACACTCTAGTTTTTAAAATTAAAGAACAGATTTTTTTTCATTTATGCTAATAAAAAAAAAGAAAGAGAGAGAAAGCACTTACAAAGCCAACTCCTCTTCTCACCATGCTTTCTTGAGACTGATGCTTTGGCAAAGCTGTGGGATAATGGGTGTGATGCACTCACTTGGAGAAGCAAAAGGAGTTGGCAGGACAGTGACAATAAAAAGCAATAGAGAAGGTCTGAAAGACTACCAAAAACTGCATTCATTTGTCCAATTTACCAAGTCATGGGATGGGCATGGCCAATTCCCTTAAGGAGTCATTGTCAGAAAAAAACATGAAAGAAATTATTCTAACAGTGGCCAGTTTATGCATTTTATGAATCTACAATGGGAAAGTAAATACAATCAATGCACAAAACTACTCAAGGCATCAGGGAAGTGCATGCCTCTTCTGGCTTGGAATGGGAAGCTGAGTATCTTCAACATGGCAAGGTAAGAACAGGGATGCTTGGAGAAAACAACGTCTAAAAATTAAATAATTTACAACCAAGATTAAGTGAGAGAAGCAGTGCTGGAAGCATAGGGATTTTCTCTCTTAGAGTTCATCGGAGAATGAACATCTTGATTCCTCTTTCAAAACAGATGAGCCATATTTTTATAGTGCTGAAATAACTGGAATTCATAAAAATACATAAATTACAATTATGGCATAATCAAATGGGATTAACTTCAGAAATGAAATGAATCATTGGGCAACTCCAATAAGCTCGCAATATTGAGACTACTAGTTTCTCATAATAGTGGGGCTCTAATTTGGATAACAGAAGAGAGACAGAATGAAGACACTCTGTCTCTCTTTGAGTAATTGCTTTTGTTACTAATGGAAGAGAACTGCATCCTGTAATCCTAAAGTAGCACTACAATATGTGGAAACCTCTAACTAAATCAAATAGAAATAGTTAGAGGGTATACAACTATTTGATATATTGACTTTTGAAATACCATTGTACCCAAGGAAGCCAATAAATAATATTTTGAGAGGTGAGGAAACATATAATTAACTTAACTGGAAAGATAAAATAACCAGTTCTCATCCTGCTACACCTAAAGTTTCAAGCTTGCATCTATAAATATGAAGCAGAGTCTAGTTGTTTATGCAGGTGTCAGAATTTCCTGAAGGATAGGTTTTAGTTATTAATAAATCATAACATAAGAGAGGGATATAATGCAATATCTAGCTAAGAAATTGTGTAGCCGTAGAAAGAACTCTCCCCTGCCTTGGAAAGTAAATAGCTCTGGGGAGCCATACACAGCCAAAGGAATTCACAACTTTCCTTACTCAGTACATAATTTCAGCATTTAACCTTGTTTTGGTTGATCTATTTGGGTTGTGTGTGTCTTTTATTTATATCTTACTGTGGGCTTAGCAAGAGTAAGAACTGTATCTTCTTCACTTTGCCATCCATAGCTCATGGTACTTAGTGTCTAGTAGGTGCTTAAGTAATATTATTGATACTTATACGATGTGTATTTGACCTCACATGCTTCAAGTAAATCATAACATTTTGCTTTTATTTTGTTTTGTGTGTTCTTTTCTTCTTAGAAATTTCTTCCAATTACCTTCTACATGAAACAAAGTCTAAGGTAGACATTACATGCATATTTACTTTATATGCAAACATTTATGTGCAAAGCCCTCACCACCATACTTTGGTTGATGAAAAATGAATTTATTATGACTACCAGGAGTTTAAAATTTCAAAAGGACAGCTATCTAGTTACTTTGATGACTCAAAAATTGGTAGATTTTGATATCTGTATATGTAAAGATCAAGGAAGGTATTCTAGGTAATAGTATATAAAAACAGATAAAAGAATTGAAGAATTGAGCCTATTTCATTAACAGTGTATTCACCTTAAATATACATTCAGTAGACAAATTTTGAAAGGTAGATGCTTCTTACATTTTCTTTAAAAACCTCTTGATTCAGACAATCTATACTTTAGTTTTGCAACTTACCAATTAGGCAAATCTGGGTTATATGAATTTCTTATGAGTGTGTGAGAGGAATCTGAATCTAAATATCAGTTTTTTGTAAAGATTAAATAGGGTCAGGGGTGTAGAGTATGTCTATGATAGTTCCAATTACATATGACTCAATAAAAATGAGCTTCATTAATTACTAAGAAATGCAGTAACTGAATGCTTTTGAGCAGGACTGATGTATATTAAGACACTTTCTTCCTTGGCACATATTCCAGAATGAATTCAAGTTTGTTAAGTATAAACACATTCTAAATAAACAAAGCATGAAATAGAGTAACAGTAGTGGGATTGGGAGTGAACATATTTAAGAGACAATAGGGGAACAAAATTATTTAGAACTAGCAACAGTTTCAGGTTTGTACACAGAAAATATCTATGGCCTAGGAGTTTGGAAACCTAGATTTCTATTGTGACCCCTCACATCTAGCTGCATATGTGGTTCTATATTTACTCATCTGGGATAACAATTGGGATAATAAAACTCTAAGTGTTTTTGATATTTTAATATTATCTGTCTATGATTAGGTAGATAAAGGGGCTGGCAGGTGAAAAATGGAATCAAAACTTCAAACTTTAGTGAGAGACAGGAAAGTAACATTAAATATATGAAACTCATTGAGCATGAATAAGAATTTACTTGGAAGGAAGAATCTTGCTTTTTCTCTTTATTTGTAGAATGTGATTTCGATTTGCTGGCAGAAAAATCAAGTAAAGATGTTTAGGAGGCTATGGGGAATATGGACTTGACACTTAAGAGAGAAGATGTATGACAGGAGTTGATTTGGAAGTCCTCTGCATAAAGGTGACAGTTGGTACTTTGATAGTGAATGATATCACAGAAGATACAACTTTTCACAGAAATGAAAAAAGCAACCCAAAAAACAGAGCCTTTGCCAAAACTCAACTGTAGTCAATGTTGAAGGAAGAAGAACCAGAAAAGGTGACAGACTTGTTTAGTAAAGAACTTAATAAATGCTTGTCAGGAACTAAAAGGAGGAGTTCAAGAGAAAATAATAATTCTTCATACTTCTATATATTAACCTTTATTGAGTGATCATAATAACTACACAAGAATACCATTAATAAAATTATTTCAGTTGGGAAGATGTACAGTATATACATATATTAGAGGATTAGACATTGCCCTTATGACAGATTCATGATTGAACTTTGACATTTCCAATGCTAGGAGCCATGTGCTTTTAGTTATTACTTTAATAAGATCAAGAAAGATGAGGAATTAAAAACAGCTTACTGAATTTGGTGTTTGAATGGTAGTGTGGCCCCAGCCCAATATCTTGGTTAGAGTGCTGTCTTGATATGAAAAGGTTGCAAGTTTGATCCCCAGTCAAGGCACATGCAGAACAGGAGAGATATTGATCTCTCCTGTCTCCCTTTCTTTTTTCCTCTCTATTCCCTTTTTCCTTTCTCTCTAATAGCAGAATATATATATTTTAAGGTATTGTGCGTCTTTCAGGAAAGAGAAGTTAAATTTCTAGGGGTCAAGTTTAAGGAGATAAACTGGAGACAGAAGAGAAAGTCTACTTCATCAAAAATAGTGATAAAGTAATAAACTAATAACATAATAAAGAAAACACATTGAAAGGCATTACGTTGAGAGAATAACAAAATAGAAAACCTATCGTGTAAAAGATGACCTGAGCTAATGTCTAGGAAAAGAAAAGAACAAATAGGATAAAATTAAAGAAATTAGAGAGACAGAGCTGTGTACCTGTGAAGAACTCCTCTCTGGATTTAGGGTCTGCTTGGGTTCAGACCCTGGCTATGTCATTCACTCAATTTTTGACCTTAGAAAAGTTACTTATTTCTCTGTGCTTAAATTTTCTCGTTGATAAAATGTGTATAATAATAATACCTAAGGACTAAATATACAATATCCTATTGTTTTTCTTCTGCCTATGATGCTCTTTTTGTAGCTATCTATATATGTGGCTGGCTCCTTCACCTCATTCAGGTCTACACAGACATTTTCCTTTCAGAAGGTCTTCCCTAGACACCTACCTAAAATTGTGTGTTTCCTTATACCTTTTACATTTTATATTTCTCTTCTCATTTTAAATATTTTTGTGCCTATTACTAGGTAATCCACCATTTTTTATTTATCACATTCATTGTCATTCTATTCCACTCAAATATGCACTTCATAATGGCATTAATTTATTTATGCTTTGTTCAGCACACTTCAAAGGATTTGAATAAATATTTACTGAATGAGTGAAGGAAGCTGGATATCAAAATAAACAACTGAGGTTTCTCACAGTTTCTTTCCTCTAATATACAAAATAATAGGCAATCTAAAAAAGTCTCTGCCCTCTGAAAATTGTACAAAAATTTCTCTTGAGTATAACACCCATGTTGCACCATGAGCCAGCTCATTTCCAGATGTTTCCATTGTAGATATTTCAGTCTAGTTAGGGCTCATTGCCTGTTCGAATAAAACCAATAATTCAATCATTCTTCATTCTCAAGCGCACCTTTCTCATTCCCTACAGCTTACCACATTCAGTCTTATTCTCACACTTGTCCTATTTCTTAGAATTGAAAATGAAATAAAGCCATAAAATCTCTAAGTGATGGCTTTCAAGATAGCCTCTTAAGAAGCAGCGAAAAACTGTGTATTTTTAAAACAACATCTTTTTTGTAAGCCTTGGCATATTTCTACAACTTATCTTTGTATTTCTGTGGACCTAGAAAAAATTCTGCATTAATTTATTCCATCTAAATATACACAGTTCACAAAGACTTTTTTTAGAAAGCAACATCTTTTGATATGAAGGAAAAAAAATTATAGCCTATGCCAGGAGTAGTCAACCTTTTTATACATAGCCCCCACTTTTGTATTTCTGTTAGTAGTAAAATTTTCTAACCACCCACCGGTTCCACAGTAATGGTTATTTATAAAGTAGGGAAGTAACTTTACTTTATAAAATTTATAAAGCAGAATTACAGCAAGTTAAAGCATATAATAATAATTCTTACCAAGTACTTTATGTCGGATTTTCACTAAGTTTGGCAGAATAAATCTTTATAAAACAATTTACTTTAGTAAAATCTATCTTTTTATTTACACTTTGGTTGCTCCGCTACCGCCTACCATGAAAGCTGGAGCGCCCACTAGTGGGCAGTAGGGACCAGGTTGACTACCACTGACCTATGCCTATAATTTTAGAGATCAGTGACTTAGTAACACAATTTCTAACTTTGGTATGTAACCTTTGATAAATTGCTAAGCCATCCTTTATTAAAATACTCTCAAGGTCTTATGGTAAAGTTCTTTAAAACTATAAGAAAAAATATAATTCTTGGTGATGACACTAAAATTGCTTCTTTATTTGTTTATTTGTTTGTTTGTTTTAGTTAGAGTCAAAATGGGTAAGCAACTCTATTAGAAATTCATTTTTTATTATAAGAAATGAAAAGCATAGTCAAGTTTAAGATAAATTAGTATCAGTATTATTTATAGTGTTTTATGAAAACAAATTCTGGGAAAAGATATCACATTTAAATGTAGATCATAAGGTTTGTTTATTGTTATGAGGTCATTTACTATATTTGCCTAGTTACTGAGGTATACAAGACTTGTTTACAGTTAATTTGTATTATATATAGTGTTCTTTTAAGTTTTCAGTCTTCACTATCTTTTTTCTATTTTCCCTTCCTTTTTGTTGTTTATAAAAACATCTTTTAGGGGCATAGTTTCTCCCACCCATTAAACTGGTATTTATTTTGTAATTAATCAATTTATTTTTCAAATTTTGCCTACTATAAATCATTCCAACAACTTTGATTATTGTCTGATTTAATTTTATGTCATTTCCTTATTTAAATGGATTTTATTGTGATTCATTGAAAATGTCAAATATCCAAACTATTTCCATGGTCATTCTATACCAATTTAATATATACAGTGTGTCCATAAAGTCATGGTGCACTTTTGACCGGTCACAGGAAAGCAACAAAAGATGATAGAAATGTGAAATCTGTACCAAATAAAAGGAAAACTCTCCCAGTTTCATACCTATTCAGTGAAGTTCGATGTGGGCTCACGCACAGATTTTTTAGGGCTCCTTAGATAGTATCCCGTATACCTCTACAGACTCGTCACTGACTGATGGCCTACCAGAACAGGGTTTCTACACCAAACTGCCGGTTTCCTTCAACTGCTTATCCCACCGAATAATGTTATTCCTAAGTGATGGCGCTTCGTTATAAATGCGCCAATATTCATGTTGCACTTTGGTCACAGATCCGAATTTAGAGAGCCACAGAACACACTAAACTTTCCTCTGTACCGTCCACATCTCGACTGGCATGGCTGTGGGCTGCTCCACTGTATACACAGTGTTATGTTATCATCAGCGCATGTGCACATGCTGGCACATCATCCTACAGAAACTGGGAAGGTTTTCCTTTTATTTGGTGCAGATTTCACATTTCTATCATCTTTTGTTGCTTTCCTATGACCAGTCAAAAATGCACCATGACTTTTTGGACACACTGTATTTACTTTTAAATTTCATTTATTCAGCAAGTAGTTATTATTATTTACTATACCCTGGAAATTGAGTTATAAATTCTATCTATTCTCTCTCTAAAACCAACTAAAATTGCACCTTTTAAATGAATAATTTATTAAATATCTCAATCTGTGTTCTACTTATGCACAATGACTATAGCAATTTTGTTGGTGTTATTTCATGTTGCTTTATGTATTTTTTTCTTTTTGTAAAGTATTTATTTATAATACTTATTTAACTAGTTACATGTGCTATATGGCCATGTGGGTGGAGTGCAGAGTGCATTCCTAACAGCTGTGGCTGATGCAATGCTGTGAGAATACTCCAGCTCCCAGAACCCTCCTAGGCACACCCAGGGAGGGAGCTCGCCCCCTATAAGGAAGTGACTCAGCTCTAACCAGGCAGCTCCCTGACCTTTTCAGCCATTGGCTTTGAAGAACACGCTGTAACACCCTATAGGCTGAACCTGTGTATATAAGCTAGCTTACTTCCTGAATAAAGTGGATCTGCGTCACTGAACCTGGTCCCTGGAGTCGGGTCTCTGTGTCTCCATCGTCCTCACCCTCGGTGGGCCTTGTCCACATTCTGATGCCTCAAACAAGAACCTAACCAGCATCTAAGGGATGGGTGAGTGACCCTCTGCAATGAGAAACCTTCTCCGCAACTCTCCAGCCCCTCAGGCTCGAGCCCTACACACCCTATTGCAGAGTAGGCAAGTTAAAGTTTGTGAAAAGGATCTCTGTACCGACTGGGAGATTCTCTCTGGTCTCAATCCCTGGATTGAGGATGCGCCCCTGTGGGACCCAGATACTTGGGCCTGAGCTCTCCAATGCATTTGTTTGACTGAGGTACATGAAGAATGGGCCTTCCCTCTTGGCCTCACTCCTGCCCTGTTGACGGTGCATGCCTGTCTGGCCGGTGCTCCTTCTGGGGACCCTCCTCTGGTTCCTGGGATCCTGCGGGCTGCTCCTCTTTTGGGTAGGTCCCTACCCCCCTGTTCACCTCCCTTTTCAGAGGAGGAGGGTGGTTGGGCCACTGGGTTTGGTGGGCTCGCAGCTGAGCACGCAGAGACACCAGCCAGGTTGGTGACTGTGCCATCGGCTCCACCTCCCGAAGAAGCAAAAGAAGCTGAAGAAAAGGAAGAAGTGGAAAAAGCGGAGGTCACTGCTTCTGCAATCCCTGCCGGGGCTCCATGCCCCACCCTCCCCAGCTACTAGCCAGTTCCCTCAATCCTAAAAGCCATTGCCCAACTTAAGCCCCCGGAGCCAGTCAGGCTCGCGTGGAATGCCGACCAACCAATGTGGGTTGAGCAGTGGCCATTGACAGCTCCTAGAAATCATACTACTGGTACTCTGCTGAAAATGGTACTACCCACCAAGGCTCAGTACTTGGCCTACAAGCCCTCCTCCCCTTAGCTACCAACAGCTGGGCCCACCCTGCTAACCTTGCCTTCCAAGGGTGGCCTCTTTGCCCGTTCCTGTATGACAAACATCTAAGAACACTTCTGAGAGAAGGAATTCCCTGGAGAGAGACTGCCACATTGCCTCTGGCCTGGATGCACAGACCATCAACCTTGGAGTTTGGCATCAGAAGCTGAGAGACAGAATGCAATCATATGCAGTACACAGCCCGCAGCAAGCCATCCATTCCGTGTTTGGACACTGGAAACGTTGTGGGGAGGGGGCATGCATGGACCTACATCTATGTTTTACAATTAAAATGGAACTATGTTTAACTGTACCTGGAAGGTCTCTGTAACACAATGGGAGGGAAATGACATCCCAACCTCTAGGAGGAATCCCCTGTTTAAGACCCCCATTCTATTTCCTAACTAGTCAAACATTATAGAAGCTTACCTCTGTGTTTAACCCAGCTAATCTATTAGCATATATTATAATAGGTATTATAGTTGTTTTAGTCCACAAGGGTTCCATTGCATAATGCATAGCATTCAGAAGCTACAACAACAGCAAGCTATCATTCATCAAGTCCAATTGGCCCTAATTAAAAGAGAAGGGAAAAGTGTGGATGGAGCACAGAGTGAATTCCTAGCAACTGTGGCTGATACAATGCTGTGAGAACACTCCAGCTCCCGAAACCCTCCTGGGCATGCCCAGGGAGGGAGCTCACCCACTATAAAAAAGTGACTCAGCGCTAAGCAGGCAGCTCCCTGACCTTTTCAGCCATTGGCTTTGAAGAACATGCTGTAACATCCTATAGGCTGAACCTGTGTGTATAAGCTAGCTTACTTCCTGAATAAAGAGGATCTGCATCACTGAACCTGGTCCTTGGAGTTGGGTCTCTGCATCTTCATTGTCCTCACCCCTAGTAGGACTTGTCCACATGGCCAGATTCTTGGTCTTTTGAAATTCTTGCCCTAAATTGAAAGCATCCCATGACTTTTTTTGGTACTTTTCATATGTAAGATTACTGGCATATTATGGGAAATTTTTACTCTTCTTTAAAGCTTTCCTAGCTAAAAAGTCACTGAAATTAAGCAATACATAAGGAGAAAGTTCCAACAATGGAGAAAAGGAGGTTTGAGAATTCTGACATAATTTTAGATACCTGGACACATAAAGTGTGAAAACATCTCTTCTTATCAGGAAGTGAATTTTGATGAAGAAGGGGCAAGCGTACAGGGGAGAAGTTAGAAAACATAAAACTTGTTTCTTTACTTCTGAGGTCTGCAATTATGCTAAAATGGTTTCTACTCTTTTTTTCTGTCACATAAAAAAGATAAAACACCAACAAATGATTTTATTTTTTATATGTTTGATTATACAATACTTTATATCCCCAAACAGAACAGAGTGGCCAGAATTTAGGAATTGTTGCTTCCAGTAATACATTATTTAAATTTGTTCATATTTATAATTTTTATCAAGATGTTGTCTCTTAGAACTCTGTGTAAATTTCTTATTAATCTAGTTAATTAAAAAGTGAAAATATGTTGACAGTATCTATGCATTAAAGACTTACATGCCATATCAATTAATTTATTTTATAAATATTTATTGAGCACCTACTATGTGTTAACACTGTTCAATGCACTAAGGGCAGCTTACTGATAAACCGTTAAAATAGGATGAAGTTATATCTAGGAACAAGATTGCTATTATGTATTGGGCAGCTAGATAAAGTTTTGCTAAAGAGGTGTAATTTATGCCAAGAATCTGAATAACAAAACCATGTTGGCAAAGATGTGTTGGAGAGGATTCCAGGCTGTGAGGCCAAGTAGAACAAAGGCTCCAAGGCATGAGCAAATATGGCATATGTGAGAAACAGAAAGAAAACCTAGTGGGGGATAGAGAGTCATATGAGATGAAATGCTGGAAGGAGGTGGGACCAACTTGTGTATGACTTTGTTAAGTCATGAGGGGAGATAGAATTTCATTTTGCAATCAGAAATCTAAAAATTGACATGATATAACTTGGTAACTGCTGCTTGGTAACTGTATAACACAGTCCTTTATCCAACAAATATCTATTGAATACTTTCTCTTTTTATTACGTTTAGTTTATTGATTTTAGAAAGAAGGGAGAGAAGGAGAAAGAAACAGGGACATCAATCTGTTCCTGTATGTGCCTTAACTGGAGATTGAACCGACAACCTCTGCCCCTCCGGAAGATGCTTTAATCAACCAAGCTATCTTGCCAAGGCTTCACTGAACATTTTTTCTATACACCAGACCCTGTTCTAGATATAACAAGAAAATTTACAGTGATATCTGCCTTATTTGAATTTGCTTTATGTTATCGAGAATGCAGACAGTAAACAATAACAGACTGATAAATTTTACAGTATGTCAAGTAATTAAAAGTGCTAGTGAAAAAAGAAAAGGCATAACAATTCTTATTACCATGTTTATATCATTCATAGGCTTAAAAATGACTCTGTAACTTCCGTAAATGTTATTTCAACATAATATTCAAACTTTATTTTTTTGACCCTAAAAAATGTTCTGTACTGAAAAGAATTTAGGTAGTGCTCTAGACAATCAATCCTTTTTTAAATGATTTTTAAAATTTATTTGGTTGATTTTGCCCTCACCTCTCAATATCATTCTTCAGCTTGTAGTAATTCAAATAGACACACTTATCAAAACATCTAGAACAAAATTGTGATGGTTAATTTTATGTGTCAACTTCGCTAGACAGTAGTAGTTCGGGTATATGGTCCAATACTATTCTAGAATTTCTCTGAAGGTATTTTTTAGAGAGGATTATTATTTCAATCAGCAGACTTTGAGTACAGCAGATTACCTCCCATAATGTGAATGGGTCTCATCCAATCCCTTGAGGTTCTAGTAGAAAAAAAAAAAGAAGACTGATTTTCTCAGAGCAATAAGGAATTCTGCCAGCAGACTGCTTTCAAACTTGAGCTGCAACAATTATTCTTCTCTAGTTTTCAGCCTGCCAGCCCACTCTGAATATCTGGCCATCAACCCAAGACTTTATCTGGGGAAAATTTACATTCATTTGCATGCCACACCAAGATCTATATTTACATCCTTATTTAACTCTTAGTTTCTTGCAAATTTCCTATCTTAACTTGTTAATGTGTGGTCTTAATCAACATAAGAATGAGCAAAAATACTTAGAATTTCAAATATGCATTTAGCCTGTGATTGATAAAATATTTATCTAAATAATCTAAAACTGGATAGATTTATATCTCTACCTTTTGATAATTTTAGGAAACTCTTTTCTAGTACCTCCAGAGCCTATTTCACCTCCAAAATCAACTCTTATTATTTTCTTTTTTCTTCTTTCCCTCTTTCACGATTCTTGTTGCTACTATTCATTTTGCTTAGAATTGTTTCTTATTATTGTATGTCACTTTCAATTGAGAATAACTTCTTGAAGGCTCTACCTTTTATGTCTCATGTCAGCCACAATGACCTAACATTACTTTACATCTATATCTATACAACCTAAGTAGAATTGGAATTGACCATCAGATTCTGTGTATTCAGTTCATGGCAGCCTGTCACAAATGCCCTGCAAGTAATGTGGTTTGTATTTTAAGAGTCTGCCAATCACATAAGCCACAAATAAATCTTCCAGACATAGCTATTTCTAAAGCTATTTATGAGGTGATATAGCCTATATTTTGATAATAATACTAGGTTATAAACTCTCATTTTAAGATGGAAACACATGTAGTGCTCTATGAATCATTATTATTCATGATAGCAAGAATAGCACTACCACTCAGTGAAAACAACAGCAATAATGGCTTTGTTTATTCTTTGCAACCTAAAGTGATTCATTCAATTCTCAGAATAGCTAATAAATACTTGTATAATGTGTATTAATTTAGTCTACTAACAAAATATGTTATATAAATGTACAATAATCAAATAATAATACTGTGTTTGTAAGTTAATGGAGAATGAACTCTTGTGAAAAAACTGATTTTAACCTTAAATTTCAAAATTAGGTTTAGAGCTTTTTATTTCGTATAAGAAATGGAAAAACTAAAAGTTAGTTTTTATACTCAAGTGCAATGAATTAAAAATTGAATTTTCACACTTTGGAATTAGGGATTTAACTGCTACTAAAAATGGCATTGATATGATAATGATATTTTAAAAGAGAATCTTTCATTCATTGTTTCCTCCAGCTTAAGTGCATATACTTTACTTTTCCCCTCCATCCTTATCTAAGTAGCAGCCTCACAATGTTTTAAGAATTCAGTGATCCAGCGATCAATATATTGTTCTAAATATATTGGCAACCCGAGTTAAGCCCCAATCTGATATACATTCTTTGATTCTTTGTGGGAATCAAAGATGAACAAGACATTGTCAAGAAGCTTACCATTAGGAGAAGAAGGAAGAGACAGAAATGTAAAAATCACACTCATGCCTGACCTGTGGTGGCGCAGTGGGTAAAGCGTCGACCTGGAAATGCTGAGGTCACCGGTTCGAAACCCTGGGTTTGCCTGGTCAAGGCACATATGAGAGTTGATGCTTCCAGCTCCTCCCCTCTTCACTCTCTCTGTCTCTCTCTCTCCTCTCTAAAAATGAATAAATAAAATAAAATAAAATAAAAAACTATAAGCAAGCAAACATATATATCATATTTAAAAAAAGAAAAAAAAATCACACTCACTGTATATTTGAATTCTTTTCATCAAAGAAGACCCCATTTATAATTTTCTGTGACATTCTGTAACATCTTTTTCCTTTCTCTTCAAGTCCTTTACCCCCAAATTATTACGGTGCCCTTATTTTCCAGATGTGGAGCCCTTGTCCTCTGTCTTTTCTCTTTGTTTTTTTTTTTGTTGTTTTTTTTTCATTTCTTTATTTCTTAAATTGATTAAGTAGTTAACTTAAGAACCAATAGTCTTTCTTCAGGAAACAAAAATACTGAGAAAATTATTGGACAGATACAGATTAGTATTTGGCATAGGTGGTGAAGAAACAGACAGGAAACTCTTATACAAATTACTGAATATTTCTCTGTCACTCATGATGAACTCAAATATAATAGTTGAGTGAGAATTGTGGAGTCTGGAATCCCTGGATCCAAACAGCTGTTCTACCAATTACTTTTTGAGTGACCTTAGACAAATGTCCTATGTGGTTTCTTATATAAAAACATATGTCCTATATCTATATATATAATATATGCTTTAAATGAAATTAATCATTGAATAAATATAAATATAATATAAATGTAATAAATACAATAATGTGTGAAATGGTATATGCATATATATCATTATATGGCATATAAAAATAAATTGTATAATAATAAATCTAATAATAAGACCTAACTCATAGGACTATTGTACAATTTAAATGAATCATTATATATTGAATCCCTAGTATATTGTCAATCACATGGTAGATACTCAATAAAAATTAACTATCTTCTTAAAATTATTGTTATGCTGTCCAGGATTCCGAATTTATTTCTTGACTACAGATGTACTAGTAAAAATCATTCCTTTTTTGGATGGCCATTTCTCAATGAATTTTATGGTTATATAGTAGGGCTCTTAGACTAACCACTTCACACAAACTAGGCAACTTTTCTATTACCTTCTGTTCTCTAACTCATTTTATAGTGAAAGTCTTTCATTTTCATGTTGAGATGTTTAAGATAATATTTCTGTAATTTAGGAAGCCAGAAAATAACTTATTAATTATTTTAACCTTGATGACATTCTAGTGACAGAGGAGTTTCTTTAAATAATACAGATAATCAGGCCATCACCAGATGTTCTGGCACAAGTCTGTGGGCAACATGGGCATTTGTAATTTTTTATACTCCTTAGGTTATGCCAATGTACAGCCAGAATTAAGAAAATCCATGGATATATGGATTATATCATGCAACCTGTGTTCTAAAAGTATTTTACAGATTAATCAAAGTATCTCTATAACACAGACTCCTTCAGGATATGTTTGAACACATCTAATTGATGCAACCCAGTCTATGAATAGCTCTGGAGTTGGGAAAAAATATTCTTTTTCACAAGTTTATGTTTCAGCTATTTAAAACAATTAGCAGTTCTTCTCTGCCCACCAGACTTTTTCTCACAAGACTAAACACTTTCTAGTAACACTTATGCAGATAGCTGTTTTTCTTGTTCAGTTTAGCACTCAGGACTGAACAATAAGTAAGGTATTACTATGATTCTGTGTATTTTTTTCTATTAAATCAGTCTAAAAATTTATTAATTTTAAAGTGCCCACAACCCTATCTTATAATTCAGATATCTGCTGTTAAGTAACATAGCTACTATATTAGGTATCTATCACTGCATATTAAATTATCTCCGACACTAGGCAAGTAAAAACAGCATACATCATAAATGGCATTACTATGAAATGACAAAACATTTATCACAATTTCTGAAGGTCAGAAGTTCAGTAATGGCTTATCTAGGTGGTTTTGTCTTGGGATCCTTCATGAGGCCGCAATGGAGCTGTGGGCTAATGTCACCTGGTTTTTGGCAGGTGTCATTTTCACCCAGGCTGTTGGCTGGTAGCTTCAGTTTCTTATTCTGTGGGCTCTTCTGTAGGGCTGCCTGTGATATGACAGTTGACTTCCTCAGAGAATGTGATCCAAAATAAAAACCAGCACCCAAGACAGAAGCTGTAGTCCTTTTAGAAACCTGATAACAAAAGTGGCATGCCATCACTTCCATATGATAATCTCAGAGGCAAGTCATTAAGTCAAGCCAACACTCAAGAGAAAGGAAATTAACATCTACATCTTGAATGAAGGAATATCAAACAATATAATTTTAAAACCACCATAGCAATAATACTGAATGGTACTGTTGCTTTTTTTTGTAGACAAGAAAAACAATTTATTATTCTTTTAGATGTATTTTTACAGGGTTATTGAAACATTTTTTATTTATTTCTGTTCTAACCTATTCCTTTTCCTTCCCAAGATCATATTACTTGCATATTTGATGACGATACAATGTATATATTTACCTAAGTTATAAATGAAACTCTTGAGACAGATCCCAGCATGGCAATAAATCAGCCCTCCAGGATGTCACTTTTCATAGTGCAAGAAGCACTATCGTTTACAAACTTATTCCATATAATCACATTATTTTCATCTTCAAAAGGGCATCATGTGGCACTCTGTTGAGCTAACATGGCTCAGACCTACCATCACGTTTACCAGATTTTCCCTCAGCTCATTCAGTGATATCATAAAAGGAGGAAAGTAAGCTTATTCTTCCTCTCAAATAAGTAAATCATTATTTTTATCATAAAAACATCTGCAACAATTGATTCTGAAATGTGTCTTCACATCTGATCCGTTTCAACTTTCTTGCATCCTTCCTATTTTCCTTGATGTTGCAGATACCCTTAAGTTCATTTGTGGATTATTTTGAAAATCTTTTTATAAATTGAAGGGTAAAATTTGAATGAGAATCCATCTATTTAAAAACCAATGAATCGGCCCTGGCCGGTTGGCTCAGCGGTAGAGTGTCAGCCTGGCGTGCGGAGGACCCGGGTTTGATTCCCGGCCAGGGCACATAGGAGAAGCTCCTATTTACTTCTCCCCCACCCCTTCCTCTCTGTCTCTCTCTTCCCCTCCCACAGCCAAGGCTCCATTGGAGCAAAGATGGCCCGGGCGCTGGGGATGGCTCCTTGGCCTCTGCCCCAGGCACTGGAGTGGCTCTGGTCGCAGCAGAGCGATGTCCCTGGTGGGCGTGCCGGGTGGATCCCGGTCGGGCGCATGCGGGAGTCTGTCTGACTGTCTCTCCCCATTTCCAGCTTCAGAAAAATACAAAAAACAAACAAACAAACAAACAAAAAAAAAACAATGAATCAATTTTTTTTTTAAGTTCTATGTGTTTGAATGATTTTGGCAGTTTCTGCATGTTCTTCCTTAAATATTTTCTCCCATTTAATGACTATTATTTTTTAATCATCATCAAGTGATAAATTATTAAGTGGAAACCAAACTAGCACAGAACTTAAAACAAGTGAAAATGATAGTATAAAGTTTTCCAATGTAACTGTATAACATCAGAATAACAAATCAAATAAGAAGTCATATCATACTGATATTAAGAACTTTTCTACTGGGGGAAAAAATATAAAAGCATGTTTTTTAGTTTCCTGAAGGTAAATGTAAATTTTTCTGGGAGTTTTAAGGGAAGATAATCAAAACAAAATCTAATTTGGTTTGAAAAATCTAGAATATTCAACTTCTCTTAAGAGCCAGGCTCTAATTCCCGAAAGTAAAGTCTGAAGTCCAGTATCCAAGAGAAAACTTTCCACAAAGATTTTATAAATATCTTATTACAATAAATTTATATTTTCTCACTACCAGACATATATATCAAACCAAATCATTCTATGAGTTCTTTCAAGGCCCTTTTATATTTTATTCTGAGGGCTCTTTTTCTGATAGTATTTTTATTTTTATAGACCTTTGGTATACTAATATATGTAGTGCTACATTTCAAATTTGTTACCTCTCTCTGGGACTAGGTATTCTTGCTCTCCCAGAGCAAGGATACAGCTCTAAATCACCCTCAGCAACATTCAGCATCAAAGCCCAAAAGAACAACTAGAAAAATTAAAAACAAAACAATATCATATGAATTCAACAAAACAAAAACAACCATAAAAAGAAGAAAAATAATTTAAATGTTAACTGTACTTTTGTCCCCCCACCCCCCATACATAAACTTATGCTGAGATAGAAGAAAAGAATTTATATGGTATCAGGGAGTCATCTTTGAGACACTCAGTGCAGATACTTAATTTTGTTTGAAAATTTTAAAGCAATGCAATTTTTAGCACCATTAATTAAAGATGATGTGATATACAGTAGCAAAACTTGAAAGACATTGTTCAAAAGACCCAAATATCTTTTCTCAACCTGACTGCCTACAATTCTAACAACTCTGAGTAGAGAGTACATGGACCAGGCACCATGGTTTAGCAAAACCCCTGCAACCTTACAGAACAGGAAAATACTTATTAAATTTGCCCTGCCCAAGAAATCATTTTTATAAAAAAAAATTTAATGGATGTTATAAAAGGCCAATGAAAATGCAACACTGACTATTTTATTTAAGACGTAATGTTTTCCACGGAAACCATGAGCTAATAAATGTGTGTTGCTTTAAAAAAAAGATGTAATGTTTTCTGGGAATGAAATATATTTATTCATTAAAATATCTTTTGGAAATTTTATTCCCAATAGCAGGCACCAAAAATTAAAAAAAAGAAAAAAAGAAAAAGGAAACAAAAAGATAGAAGAAAAAGCAGGATTTAATTTTTTATTAAAACTTTTCTGAGAAGAAATGAGTTGTGAGCTATCTTTCATAGTATTTCTAAAGTCCAGATCTGGAAAACAAATTTGCTGTTGTTATGTTTGAGGATTCACATTTAAACACAGAGTTCTAGGGAAAAGAGGAGTTCATTTGTCCAAGAAATTCTCTTGATGAATAAACTGTCCTTTTTGAGTGCTGTCATATACATCCTGGGGTTATGCAGACCTATTAGCACTATACGTACTATTTTCTCTCTCCTCATGGCAGATTCCTGAACACAGAGAAAGGAGTGTTTAGAACTTTACATTTATGACCATGCTTGACAAATAAGAGACATCAATGAAAGTATTGTCGAATGAGTGATGAAAGCAATCTTATCTACACAAGAACAACTAATGTATAAAGAGTAGTTATTTAGTGCAGTGGAGTAGCTTACTGGATATTTTTATTTCCAAATAAATATATTTTCAATTTATTTTCAGTAACAATCTTAGAGGTGATTTTCATGAAGATGTCTAAAATGTGAAAAATGTGATAGGCAAGTAAAGCTGAAGTTGAGATTTTGAAAGAACATAGACAAAAGAGATTAAATGAGCAATGCATAACCAGAAGGACATGTTTTCATAAAGAAGTTAATGAATCGCTTGAATTTTATGTGAGCAGTTAGTAAAATTATATGTTGCTGGTAGGCTTATTAATTTGAGATGATGTTATTTATCTATTCTGAGTACACTGCATATTCAGGTCATGTCCAAAAGCAAGAACTTCCCCAAGGACAATCTAGGCAGAAATGAGAGAGCCAAGCAAAGAAATATTTGGATAAGAACTTGGAGATGAGTTTCAACATCAACATAGAACCTTTGTCCTTGTGGTCCAGCAAAGACTTTTTGGGATACATAGGCAAACCTAAGGTCCACTACAACATTATGTTTCTAAAGCATATACACATGACATCTCTTCCACTAGTATCAAAAAGGCCTCCATTACTTCTTGTCATATAGCCCCAAAAAGGATGAAAAGGGAATTCTATTTTATATTTTAAGACAGTAGTTCTCCCCTACAGGGGCATTTGGCAATATTTGGAAACATTTTTACTTTCACAACTGGAGTGATGCAGTCGAAAATGCTGCTAAACATTTCACAGTCTACAGGTCAGACATCCACTCCCAACACCAAAGCATTTGGTTCAAAATGTCAAGAGAACCAAGGCTGATGAAATTTATTCAAAGGTAAATGTCTGAATATAGCTAATTAAGTAAACTGTATAGTATATACCAGCCATTACTATTAATATAAACCTGTAAATGATAACAAATAATATTTTGTTTTCTGCATGTAGAATATAGCTACTTAACTTATCTTAGTGGTTTGAATCAAACTACTTAATTGCTCTATGAAGACACAAATTCAAATAAAGATGGTGATGTTACTATACCCACAGCTGCACGCTTGTAAATTATCATCCTACCAATGCCTTTTTTAGCAAATAAAACAAAAATATGTTTTTGGCCTTTGGTTCCCTACCAACATATAATCTTGATTAAACTAACAGTTTTTTGTTTTGTTTTGTTTTTTTCTCTTCAAAATAAGACTGAACGTTTCTGTGCAGTTAAGAATGAATCACCTTAGGGATTAGTCATCAAAAAATACATATTATAAGCTCTTTAAATGTAAGAGTAGTGTTAAGTATATAGCAGTTTGTAGTCCCACCCACCCTCTTGTTAGTAAAGATATAAAGATGTTTAAAAAGCATGAGGCAATAAACACCACCTGCTTTTAAATTACAGGGATCCTGACATTTGCATTTCTATTTGTATTTAAAGTCTGATATTCACATTGATTTCTACTGGTATTGAAAACAGACTTTTTTTTTTAAATTTATTTATTTTGTATTTTTCTGAAGTTGGAAACAGGGAGGCAGTCAGACAGACTCCCGCATATACCCGACTGGGATCCACCCGGCATGCCTACCAGGGGGCGATGCTCTGCCCATCTGGGGCATCACTCTGCCACAACCAGAGCCACCCTAGCACCTGAGGCAGAGGCCACAGAGTCATCCCCAGGGCCCAGGCCAACTTCACTCCAATGGAGCCTTGGCTGCTGGAGGGGAAGAGAGAGACAGAGAGGAAGGAGAGGGGGAGGGGTGGAGAAGCAGATGGGCGCTTCTCCTGTGTGCCCTGGCCGGGAATTGAACCCAGAACTCCCACACGCCATGCCGACCCTCTACCACTGAGCCAACGGGCCAGGGCCCAGATAGACTTTTAATACAGTATATCAATCCCAACAGTGCATAAGGTAGCCCTTCTCTCCACATCCTCACACTTATTTGTTGCCTTTTAAAAATATTGTTTTGTATTGGTTTCAGCTGTACAGCACACTTGTTGACTTTTTGTAACAGTCATTCTGACAGGTGTGAGGCGATAGTTCATTGTGGTTTTGATTTGCTTTTTCCTGATGATTAATGATATTGAGCACCTTTTCATGTGTCTGTTGGGCATCTGTACATCTTTGGGAAAATGTCTGTTAGGTCCTCTGTCCATTTATAATTGTTGTGTTTTTTTGTTTTTTGTGGGGTTCTTTATATATTTTTGATATTAACTCCTTATTAAATATGTGATTTGAAAATACCTACTCCCATTTAGTACTTGACTTTTCTTTGTGTTGATTTTTTTCTTTGTTTGCTTGTTTATTTTTTATGCAAAGCATTTTATATTGATGTAGGCCCACTTGTTTATTTTTGCTATTGCTGCCTTGCCTTTGAAATCAGATCCAAAATTTTCTTCACCAAGACTAATGTCAGGGAGCTTATCACCAATGTTTTCTTTTATGAGTTTTATGATTTAAAGTCTTACATTCAAGTCTTTAACATTTATGTTTGTTTGTGTATGGTGTAAAATAGATGTGTCATTTTATTGTTTTGCATGTAACTGTTCAGTTTTTACACCATTTACTGAAGAAACTCTCATCTTTTATTTTATATTTTTGCATCTTTTGCCATAAATTTACTGTCCCTATGTGTGTGTGTTTATTTCCGGGCCCTGATTGGTTCTTTTTTATTTTTTCTAACTCTTTGTTAAAGTTCTCACTGTGTTCTTTTATTCGTCTCCCAAGGTTAATGAGTATCTTTGTGATCATTGCTTTGGATTCTTTACCAGGCAAATTACTTACCTTCACTTCATTAGAGGTTCTTTTTCTGGGTTCTTAGGGTGTTCTTCATTTGTAACATATTCCTTTTTCTCCTCATTTTGTTGAACATTGTGTATTTGTTTCTGGGTTAGAAGTGGCTACTTTTCTTGGCCTTGAAGGAGTAGCTTTGTGTAGCAGCAAACTATGTGCTAGGTGGCTTTTGCAGCCTTTCTGGAGCTAAAGTGGGTACAGGCAGTGTTGAGAGTGCCACAGTGGGCTGGCCCTCTGAAGCTGGGGCAACAGGTGTAAACTGAGGGGGCCTGGGGCACACCGTGGCCTTGCAAAGCAGCTAGATCACTTAGTCTAAGCTCCCAACCAAGATATCTAGCTACAGGGAGAATGCAAACAACAGTATTGTCCAGTGCCTCCAACCCAGTTTGTTAGAGTTAGTAAACGCATTCTCTTCATGTATAGCCTAGGTGTCTTTAAACAACAATTTACAAAATCTGTGCATAGGCCCTTCAGTGATATTCCTCCTTAGCACTGGTTGCTGCGTAGGGGTGGATTTCCCATGGTTACTGTGTCTCTGTCTCTTCTACCCTTCTTTATGTCGTCCCTCTCCCATTTGCCCTGCTGATACTATTCCATCAGCCCTCAGTTCTTATTCAGGAAAAATGGCTCTATAAGTATGTGTATCTTAAGTGAGTCTGTGGGAGGGGCGAGTTCAGGGTCTTCTTAGGCAACCACCTTGGACCCACTTCCCAAGTACACACTTCTAAAAGGAAATTCAAATATTATCCTACATTAAAAGAAAGCAGCATAAGGCCCTAGTCGGTTGGCTCAGCGGTAGAATGTCAGCCCAGTGTGTGGAAATACTGGGTTCAATTCCTGGCCAGGGCACATAGAAGAGGTGCCCATCTGCTCTCCACCCTTCCTCCCTCTCCTTTCCTCTATCTCTCTCTTTCCCTCCCGCAGCCAAGGCTCCAGTGGAGCAAAGTTGGCCTGGGCGCTGAGGATGGCTGCACGGTGTCCGCCACAGGCGTTAGAATGGCTCCAGTTGCAACACAGCAATGGCTCAGCTGAAGAGAGTATCGCCCCCTAGTGGGCATGCCATAGGGCGAATGCAAGAGTCTGTCTGCCTGCCTCCCAGCTTCTCACTTCAGAAAAATACAAAAAATAAAAAAATAAAAATAAAAGAAAGCAGCATATCTTTTTTTACAAATTCAATTTTTCATTCATCTCTAAGCATAAAGCAATACTAGATAAATAAGTAATGTTTATGAATGTTCATACTTTTCAGCAGCCTGAATACTTAATTTTCACATAATATCATTAATTATGTAGTATTTGGATCCTCAGTTAGGCTAATTTACTTAATACACTAAGGCACTTTTATTCTAGGCACTTGTTTAAACATTGTTTCCAACATACAATGATTTTCTAACACAGCTTGCCAGGCCTCCCTTCCTTTCCCCATCCCGGCAGTTTTCTGCAGTATTAACAAATCTCTAAGAATATTAAGCACTCACTTTTTTCATAAGGCTATGGAGCTGCATCTGTATCAATTTACTCTTGTATATTCAATCATCATCATCATATTTACATTCTGCTTTACAATTAATAAAATGATTTTATATATTTTCATTCATAAGATCACCAAAATAGCCCTGGGAAGCAAGTTTTCTGCTTTATTGTATTTTTCCTTACCCAATGGAGAAACAAAGACTAGAAGAGGTGGAATTAGTTGTCCAAGTTCACGTGGTCATTAATAGTGAATTCTGCATCATATAAAATTTCCTGCTTAAATAAATTTTAATTCATCCAGTTTACTTCTCTGTACAAGTAAAAATATTCAACAATACAATCTTCTGTTACCATTTCTATTTTACACAGCCAATTAATATCTATATAAATTTAATTTAATTGCTATGGTTTGGGGATTTTTTTAGTGTTTTAACATGAGAACTGGACCAATCATCTTTTCCCATCATTATTTTTCTTTCTAACATTATCTATAAAATTGGAAAAATTAAGGATGGCATAAGCCATCTAATATACTCAGCACTCTTGTCATATTCATTTGACATGAAATTGATCTAGTGAGTTGATGATCACTTCATTCCTAGAGTCATTGTGAATAGAGAATCCATTATTTCACAGTTGACATAAATATGATTAATGGCATCAATATGATTCATTGTTATATCAATATGATGTAAACAATGAGTCAATTCAGTCAATTGAACAAACAAACAAAAAGTGTTACTCTGCTTTGATTTATTAGCTAAACCAAACAACTAGTCAGCTATAGTTACTTTTTCAAACAATTGTTTTGAAATCATGTAGGATCCATATTAATTTGAGCTTATTTTTCTTGAAATAAGTTATGTACACATTTATTATATAAACATTTTAATATATTCCTTGTGGCACAAAACATTTTTATATAAATCTATAAAACTTTAAATTACTTTGAATCTTATGTATCTTATATTTCTAGTGGCATTTTTTTTTATATCAACAATGTATTTTCCTTGTGCACAAAACTAATATGAGTCCATGTGCATGTGTGTGTATAAGTAAGGAGAAAAAGAGAGATTGAGAGAAAGTGATGAAGGCAGGGAAGAAAGAGAGGGGGGAAAGTAAAGAGAAGGGTTATTTTATTATTATATTAATTATAATTATTTTATAATTGGGGTAGACTATACATCAGATGTCTATCACATGTACTTTAAAACTTAATTTTGAAAGTAAGTACAAGGTGCCCTGGCCGTTTGGCTCAGTGGTAGAGCGTCGGCCTGGCGTGCGGAAGTCCCAGGTTCGATTCCTGGCCAGGGCACACAGGAGAAGTGCTCATCTGCTTCTCCACCCTCCCCCTCTCCTTCCTCTCTGTCTCTCTCTTCCCCTCCCACAGCCAGGGCTCCACTGGAGCAAAAGATGGCCCGAGCGCTGAGGATGGCTCCATGGCCTCTGCCCCAGATGCTAGAGTGGCTCTGGTCGCAGCAGAGTGATACCCCAGATAGGCAGAGCATCGCCCCCTGGTGGGCGTGCCGGGTGCATCCCCGTCGGGCGCATGCGGGAGTCTGCCTCCCCGTTTCCAGCTTCAGAAAAATACAAAAAAAAAAAAAGTAAGTACAAGGCAAAAGCAGGTATGTAGTTGCTTTTATGGAAAATAATATAATAATTAAGAAATAATAATACAAGTATAAGGTTTGTTTTGCATACTCATAACTGCAAACCTACTTTTGTCCCACCCTGTATAGTTTATTAAGCATATAACTATTTTTTCTAAAAAATGAGTCAATATTTATGTCTGGGTTTCAGTTGCTTCTGAGAATATAAGCAATCCCTGAGGGCAAGAAACATAAAGAGAGAACATATAAAAATGTCAACCATAGAAGAGAAACAAATTATCTAGCAAAAGCACATTATAGTTTCTCATAGGTATACATCTTCAAATATACATCTAGCTTTTTATTTTTATTTTTTTGTGTGTGTTTGCTCACTGAGACAATGCAAGAAAGCTCATCTGAATCAAATTGACTAAAAGGAAGAAATGCCTGTTACTGAAACCAAGGCATACTAATTAGTGAAAGGGTAAAGGTAGTATCAAGAGTTTGGATATTATCTAGCTAGTATGTTATACATCTGAAACTGATAACAAATTAGCATTGACTGTAAACTTTATATAAAGATATTTTTTAAAAAGAGTTTAGATATTTACAAGAATAAGACTACCGGTATCTTTATAATCTAGGAAACATTCCAATGTACATTTAAGGTTCACTCCTTTTACATATATTGTCAAGCAATTTATTTGCATTATGAATATATCTGATTTAGACTCATCCCCTTCATGCACTCATTCAACTTCATTGATTTAAATTACCAATAGCACTCAGTAATTCAGATGCTCTAGAACCTTTCTTTTCTGCAGAGAGATCAAATGATGGTTCATTTGAAGATACCCATCAATCCACCCATGTCAACCCTTAGTGGTTTTATATTATACTTTTTTTTGTCTTGTTTACAGGAAAGAATTGCACTAACGTGAATCACATCGTACATTCTCTTTAACTGTTTTTGCCATACATGTCTGCTTCCTGGAGGGATAGTTAAAAGAGAGTTGTCAAAAAAGTAATCAATGAGAGGGAGAATGTGAGAGAAAATGCAACTTTCCCACTAATGCAAATATATGTTATCTCAATCAGCACATCTTAATACTTGGCTATCACTTCAATTTCATCTTCATTTTATTGAAAAATAGCAACTTAACCCTGAAATTATTCTGACATTGTTTTAAATATACACACCCTTGTCTAAAAAGTTTTTATGTTTTTTTCAACATATCCTTTAGATTTAAAAGAGCTAATTTCAACAGTTAAACCAAGATTCCTCAACATATCTATTTATTAAATTCTTAGTGCTCTCTGAACAGAATGTGTTATTGATAAAAGCCATCTATATTATAAATCACTTTAGTTCACAGTGAGCACAAAGAGATAATAATAGTGAATAATTCATCTTAAACATTTCTGTATTCCCTTGTTTACTAGAAAACTTAAAGAGAATATGGTGTAATCTGTTGAAATTATATCTAATCAATGGTAATTCTATTACACAACTGATAATTACACTTAAAATTAGTCTTGGTAACATTCATGATTGCATTCTTGTGAGTGTGTGTTTAGATTTCTATAAATAGTTCAGAATCATGCAAAATATTTGTTTTTCTTTCCAATTTAGAAAAAAGTTAATTTTGTGCAACAGCAAAATAGAAACCATTAAAATTAATCTGAGAAGAATTATGTTGTGCTAGAAAACCTTTTAAAGTTGAGTTTTAGGTTTTTTCCCCTTTCATAAGTAAAATAAATCATAATAAGTATGAAGACAATAAAGAATGTAAGGATCCTGGCCAGTTGGCTCAGTGGTAGAGCATCAGCCTGGTGTGTGGATGTCCCAGGTTTGATTCCTGGTCAGGGCATGCAGGAGAGGTGACCATCTGCTTGTCCACCCCACTCTTTCCCCTTCTCTTGCTCTCTTCCCCTCCCACAGCTATGGCTCGATTGGTTCGAGTGCATTGGCCCTAGGTGCTGAAGATAGCTCCATGAAGCCTCTGCCTCAGACACTAAAAATAGCTCAGTTGTGAGCGTGGCCCTAGGTGAGCAGAGCATCAGCCCCAGACAGAGGTTGCCAGGTGGATCCCAGTTGGGTCACATGCAGGAATCTGTCTCTCTAGCTCCCCTCCTCTCACTTGGAAAAAAAAAAAGAATGTAAGGGATAATTGCAAAGCAATTCAAGTAACTATCCATCTAGGATATTACAACTATAATCATTACATATAGGCTTGTAAAAGCATGTGACTGGATAAAATTTAAGAAAAAAATTAAGGCACATTCTCAGACAGTAGCCATGTGCCTTTACCGTCAATGCAATGTCTTCTATTTACTTCCTAATATCACTTGCCTGCATGCAGACCTAACATTCTCATGGCAAGTTTCTGAAAACCCACACATAACAAGTGAAGGAAACTGTCAATGTTATGATGGCTATCTTTATAAAGACAGGTATCACTTTACATTTGAAATTCTGATTCAAATTTTAGTCTGATTCATATGACTAGAAACATGGTACTAGTGTGAAAAATAAACAGGAAGAAAATTTAAAAACAAATGCAGTAGAAGATTCAGAAAAGCATTTTAATCAAATTGTTATTTTTGTTTTGAGATTCAGGATAACATTTGTTTAAGATGCCTCTAAAAAATTAACACTAAAAGGCCCATGAAATGTTAAATTAATGGGAATGTAATATTAATTAAAAGGAACTCACAGCAAGGTCTACCATACAAGTAATCAGAGAAATACTTTATATGTAAAATGTGGGTAATGACCTCATCCAAATATAACATGAAAACAATATAAATATTTAGAATAACTTTCAATGGATTTTGTTTCCTAGAAATTAATTTGCATGAAAAAAGTTAATTTTTCTTGGTTAATTCTTTTAATGTATGCTGAAGACTAGAAAATTAAACATGCTATTTCAATGTACTGCTATGATAAATCTTGAAGAAAAAATATTGATGATTTTAATGTTTTGAAATAAATTAGTCTGCCCAGCAATTTCTAAGATTATCAGTGCATTTATCTTTTTCCTGCCATAACTTTTTTTAAAGAATGCACTTTTATTTGAAAAAAGTAACTTTCTTGTCTCACTTTGTTTAACTGATCAATAAAGTATAGGCCTCAAGACATGTGCTTCAATAGAACATCATGAGAAATCTAAAAAATGTGACATTTTTATAATTTAAAGATTATTCTATAAGAATCTGAGCAACATGATAGATAGTTTGGCTTTTCAGCACATACAGTACGTAAATATTTCTCCAATAACTCAAAATATTTCATCCCTAAGAGCACTCAGTGATTTCTTTCCTTTTCAGATTTTCTCCAGAAATAAAATACACTAAAACGTAAGTGGTAAAAATGCAATATTATATGTTTATCAAAACTTATAGAAAGTACAACACAAGAACGAATGCTCATTTAAACTATGTACTTCAGTAGATAATGAATTAATATTAGTTTATCAATTGCAACAAATGAACCACACTAATGAAAGACAATTAATAATGGGGAAAATTGTATACAGATAGTGAGGAGATACATGAGAGCACTGTCTTTACTGTTTAACTTTTTTTTCATCTAATATGGTTCTGAAAATACAAACTTTATTATTTAATAACATAATATTACATTTTGTAAAAATAATGATTATTTTCGCTATAAATCATGGCATATTTTTGCAGAACCAATGTGCTAGCATTAAGTAATTACTTATTTTTGTTTTTTTAAGAGAACAAAAAAATACATTAGACTTGCATCCCCAATGTTTTTAATTTAAAATAGATTTTTAATATAAAAACTATTTTATTAATTTTTAAAAACAGTATTTTGATAAATTAGAAGATATTCTCAAGAATTTTTTATATTTATTTAATTTATTTATTTACGGTATGATTCCATTTATTTAAGGTTCAGAAATGGGCAAAACTATTATATTATTTAAAAGTCAGGTATGTGGTTATCTTTGGAAATTTTTGAAGGATGTAGGACACATGAGGGACATTGCTGGGTGTTGGTGACTTTCTAGAGCTGGTTTCTTGTTGCATGAGTTCAATCAATTTGCAAAAATTATCAACCTGACACTTATCATTTGTATAAATTTCACTGTGAATGTTATAATTCAATTTTAAAAAACCAAAGCAGCTTCTATTTGAGGAAATATACTCAAGCATTTTCTATTAATTGACTACAGAAGAAACTTCAGGGAAAATCTCATGGGGTGAGAGAGACTTTGTAAATGGCTCTAGTGTGGCTTGGGTCACCAAAAAAGAATGAATAATAGTTCTCTTCTAAGACCTCTCAATGGAAGTGTGTCAAAGAAATAATAAATAAATGTGGAAAATAATTAGAAATTTTATGGCTTACTTTTAATTTTAATTAATTAATTTTATTTTAATTTTAGGTTTTTAATTTGTTTTGACATGATTTCAAGTGTCCTAATCAATATAACAACCCCTACTTTCGACATTGTGCTGCTCATATCCCATGCAAAGTCTCTTTCAATTCTCATTTTATCCATTTTGACCCCCTCCCCCTACTTCCATCCCCCTTTCCCTCTAGGATTTGCTACCCTGTTGTCTGCAACTAAGTGTTATATATATATAATTTGACTAATTCTTTCAACTTCTTTCATCCCATCCCCATTTTCCCTTTATCTCTGACAGCCGTCCATCTGTTCCCTATGACCCTGCCTCTGTTTCTGTTTTGTTGCTCATTTTATTGTGTTTATTAAATTACACATATAAGTGAGATCATCTGATATTTATCTTTCTCTGCCTGGCTTATTTCACTTAGCATAATAATCTCTAGGTCCATCTATGCTATCACAAAAGATAAGATTTCCTTTCTTTTTTATGCCCACATAGTATTCCATTGTGTAAATGTACCACTGCTTGTTTCTTCACTTGCCTATTGCTGTAACTTGGGCTGTTTCCAGATCTTGGCTATTACAGACAATACTGCAATGAATAAGGGGTGCATATCTTATTTTGAATTGGTGAGTTAGGATTCTTAGAATATATTCCTAGAAGTGGGATACTTGGGTAATAAGGCAGTTTTATTTTTAGTTTTTTGAGGAAACGCCATACTCTTTTCTACAGTGGGCTGCATGAGTCTGCATTTTCATGAGCAGTGCAGGAGGGTTCCCTTTTCTCCACACCCTCACCAGGACTTGTTGTTTATTGATTTGTTAATGAAAGCCATTCTGACACATGTGAGATGATATTTTATTATGGTTTTAATTTTTATTTCTCTAATGATTAGTAACATTAGGCGTTTTTTCATATGTCTATTTGCCATTTGCATATCCTCTTTGGAAAAGTGTCTATTCATGTCCTTTGTCCATTTTTAAATTGGGTTGTTTTCCGTCCTGGTATTGAGTTTTAGGAGGTTTTTGTTTTTTTTTATAACTTTTGATTATCAATTCCTTATCAGCCATATCAGAGAATATGTTCTCCCATTGTGTGGGTTGTCTTTTTATTTTGTTACTAGTTTCTTTTGCTGTGCAAAAACATTTTAGTTTAATATAGTCCCATTTGTTTTGTTTTGTTTGTTCTTTATTTCCCTCACCTGAGAAGATACGTTAGCAAAAATATTGCTTTGAGAGATTTCTGAGTCTACGACCTGTGGTTTCTTTCAAGATTTTTATGGTTTCATGATTTACATTTAAGTCTTTTGTCCATTTTGAGTTTGTTTTTGGGAATGGTGTGAGTCAGTGGTCTAGTTTCATTTTTTTGCATGTACCTGTCCAATTTTCCCAACATCATTTATTAAAGAGACTGTTTTTACTCCACTATATACTCTTACCTCCTTTTTCAAATATTCACTAATTATAAAGTCATGGGATTATTTCTGGGTTCTCTGTTCTGTTCCATTGATTTGTATGTCTGTTCTTATGCCAGTACCGGACTGTTTTGATTTCAATGGCCTTGTAGTATAGCTTGATATCAGAAAATGTGATACCTCCCACTTTGTTTTTCCTTTTCAAGGTTTCTGAGGTTCATGGCTTAAATGGTTCAAGAAATTTGGCCCTGGGAACTGAGGTTGGATCCATGGCCTCTCCTCAGGCACCAAAACAGTTTGGTTGTTGAGCAACAGAGCAGCGGCCCCAGATAGGCAGAGCGTCACCCTGTAGGGGGTTGCCAGGTAGATCCCAATTGGGGCATATGCAGAAGTTTGTCTCTGCTTCCTTGCCTCCCACCTTTCACTTAATTTAAAAAAAAAGAAAAAGAAAAAGTTACTAAGGCTATTCAGGGTTTTTTTTTGGTTCCATATAAATTTTTAAAATATTTGTTTTAGGTTTATGAAGTATTTTAATAAGAATTGAATTGAATCTATATGTTGCTTTATAATACAGATATTTACAGATTTTGTAATACATATATTTTAATGATGTTAATTCTTTCTCTCCATGAACATGGTATATGCTTCTACTTGCTTGTATCTTCCTCAGTTTCTTTTTTCAATATCTTAAAATTTTCCAGGCCTGACCTGTGGTGGCGCAGTGGATAAAGCATTGACCTGGAATGCTGAGATCACCAGTTCAAAACCCTGGGCTTGCCTGGTCAAGGCACATATGGGAGTTGATGCTTCCTGCTCCTCCCCCCTTTCTCTCTCTCTCTCTCTCTCTCTCTCTCTTTCGCTCTCTCCTCTCTAAAAATGAATAAATAAATAAAATTAAAATTTTCCAATTACAAGTCTTTTACCTCCTTGGTTAAATTTATTCCTTGGCACTTTATTTTTTTGTTGTTATGGTTGCAATAGTGAAAAAGATTGTTTCCTTAATTTTTTCTATTTCTTAATTAATTAATTAATTAAGCCAATTAAATTTAACAGGGTGACATTGGTCAATCAGAGTACATAGATTTAGAGAAAATATCTCCACTTCATTTAGACAGTCAATTATGCTGTATACCAATCACCCAAAGTCAAATCACCTTCTGTTACTCTATATTTTGTTTCTCTTTAAGCCCTCCCCTTCCCCCCCATCCCCTCTCTCTCATCTCTTCCCCTCTCCCTGGTAACCACTGCACTTTTATCTATGTACATGAGTCTCAATATTGTGTCCCATCTATGTATGAAATTATACAGTTCTTGGCTTTTTCTAATGTACTTATTTCACTCAGTATAATGTTATCAAGGTTCATCCATGTTGTCATAAATGATACTATATCATCATTTCTTGTGGCTGAGTACTATTCTATTGTATATATGTACCACATCTTCTTTATACAATTCTTTAATGAAGGGCATTTTTGCTGTTTCCATGTCTTGGTCTCCTTGAACAATACTGTGATGAACATGGGGGTACATATGTCTTTACGTACCCATGTATTCAAGTTTTGTGAGTATATACCCAGTAGAGGGATTGTTGGGTCATATGATAGTTCTATTCTTAATTTTTTGAGGAATCATCATACTTTCTTTCATAATTATTGCACTAATTTACATTTCCACAAACAGCGAATGAGAATTCCTTTTTCTCCGCAGCCTCTCCAGCACTTGTTATTATCTATTTTGTTGATAATAGCTAATCTAACAGGTGTGAGGTGGTATCTCATTGTAGTTTTGATTTGCACTTCTCTAATAGCTAGTGAAGATGAACATTTTTTCATATGTCTGTTAGCCATTTGTATTTTTTCTTGGGAGAAGTGTCTGTTCATGTCCTCTTGCCATTTTTTTTATTGTATTGTTTGCTTGTTTGTTGCTGAGTTTTGTGAGTTCTTTATATATTTGGATATTACCCCCTTATCTTCACTGTTGTTTAAAAATATCATCTCCCATTTAGTTGGCAGTCTATTTGTTTTGTTGACAGTTTCTTTTGCAGTGCAGAGCTTCTTAGTCTGATGTAGTCCCATTCATTTATCTTTGCCTTTATTTCCCTTGCCTTTGGGGTCAAATTTATAAAATGTTCTCTACTGCCAACATCCATGAGTTTAGTATCTATGTCTTCTTCTATGTACTTTATTGTTTCAGGTCTTATATTTAGGTCTTTGATCCATTTTGAATTAATTTTTGTTCAAGGAGACAAACTGTAGTCAAGTTTCACTCTTTTGCATGTGCCTTTCCAATTTTCCCAGCACCATTTATTTATTATTTTTTTGAACAATTTTTTTAAATTTTATTATTTATTCAGTTTAGAGAGGAGAGAGAAAGGGAGAGAGAGAGAGAGAGACAGAGAGGGAGAAAGAGAGAGAGAAAGTGGGGAGGAGCTGGAAGCATCAACTCCCATATGTGCCTTGAGTAGGCAAGCCCAGGGTTTCGAACCGGCAACCTCAGCATTCCAGGTCGACGCTTTATCCACTGCACCACCACAGGTCAGGCCCCAGCACCATTTATTGAAAAGGCTTTCTTTTCTCCGTTGTGTGTTTTTGGCTCATTTATTAGAGATAATCTGACCATATATGTGTGGTTTTATTTCTGGGTTCTCTATTCTTTTCCATTGGTCTGTGTGTCTATTTTTCTGCCAGTACCATGCAGTTTTGATTATTGTGGCTCTGAGGTATAGTTTGAAGTCAGTAATGTCTCCAGCTTCTTCGTTGAGATTGTTTATTATTGTTGTATAAAAATACCACCGATTTCTGAATTTTAATTTTATACCCTGCCACATTGCTGAATTCATTTATCAGGTATAGTAGGTTTTTTTTTGGCTCAGACTTAAGGTTTTCTATGTACAGTATCATGTCATCAGAAAATGATAGTTTTACTTCTTCTTTTCCAATTTGAATGCCTTTACTTTCTTCTTCTTGTCTGATTGCTGTAGCTAAGACTTCCAAAACTATGTTGAATAAGAGTGGTGAAAGGGAACACCCTTCCCTTGTTCCTGATCTTAAGGGGATTGCTTTTAATTTTTGCCCATTGTGTCTGATATTGGCTGTTGGTTTGTCATATATAACCTTTATTATATTAATTTATGTTCCCTGTATTCCCACTTTGCTGACTTTTCAACACATATGGGTGCTAGATTTTATTGAATGTTTTTTTCTGCATCTATTTATATGATCATGTGATTTTTATCCTTCATTTTGTTTATGTGATGAATCATGTTTATTGATTTGTAAATATTGTACCAGCCTTGCCTCCCCAGAATAAATCCCACTTGACTATGATGTATGATTTTTTTCATGTATTGGTGAATTTGGTTTGTTAATATTTTGTTAAGAATTTTAGCATTTATGTTCATCAGGGACATTAGCCTAGAGATTTCTTTCTTTGTAGAGTCTTTACCTGGGTTTGATATTAGAATAATGTTTGTTTCATAAAATGAGCTTGGAAATCTTATCTCCTCTTGAACGTTTTTGGAATAGCTTGAGAGGGATAGGTGTTAGTTCTTCTTTGAATGTTTTGTAAAATTTGCCTGTGAAGCTATCTGTTCCAGGACTTTCATTGGCTGGGAATTTTTTATAACTATTTTAATTTCTTTTGTTGTAATAAGTCTGCTCAACATTTCTAATTATTCCAGATTCAGTTTTGGAAGATTAAATGTTTCTAGATATTTATCTACTTTTGCCCAGGTTGTCTAATTTTTTGACATATTGTTCTTCATAGTATTTTCTTATAATTCTTTCTGTTTCTGTGATGTCAGTTATTTCTCTTCTTCCATTTATAATTCTATTTATTTAGGTCCTCTCTCTTTTTTTTCTTGATGAGTCTGGTTAAAGTTTTGACAATTTTGTTTACCTTTACAAAGAACCAGCTCTTGGGTTTCACTAATCTTTTTTTTTTTTTTGGCCTCTATGTCATTTATTTCCTCTCTGATCTTTACTGTTTCCTTCCTTCTACTTCCTCTGGACTTTATTTGTTGTTCTTTTAGGTGCAGGGTTAGGTTGCTTATTTGAGCTTTTTCTTGTTTCTCAGTGTATGCCTGTAATGCTAGGAACTTCCCTTTCAGAATTGCTTTTGCTGTGTCCCATAGATTTGGGGTTTTATATGTTCATTTTCACTTATTTCAAGGAATTTTTTTATTTCTTCCTTGATCTTATTGTTAACCCATTTGTTATTTAATAACATGCTATGTAGCCTTGAAGTGTTTGACTGTTTTTCTATCATAGTTGATTTCTAGTTTCATGCCATTGTGATCAGAGGAGATACTTGATATAATTTCAATCTTCTTAAATATATTGAGACTTTTTTTGTGTCTTAACATATTGTCTATCTTAGAAAATGTACCATCAGCACTTGAAAAAATGTATATACCAAATTAATCAGTTATTTCTAGAAGTAGAAGAACAAAAATCTCTATTTAAATAAATACCTATATACAGTTATAGTGAGAAACCAGTGCCTGGAGAATGTAATCAGCCTCGCTATGAGATTTTTGTTAGTATGTATATGTATGTGTATGTAATTAACATTCAAAAACTATCTTACGGCCCTGGCCAGTTGGCTCAGTGGTAGAGCGTCGGCCTGGCTTGCCGAAGTCCTGGGTTCGATTCCCAGCCAGGGCACACAGGAGAAGCGCCCATCTGCTTCTCCACCCTTCCCCCTCTCCTTCCTCTCTGTCTCTCTCTTCCCCTCCTGCAGCGAGGCTCCATTGGAGCAAAGATGGCCTGGGCACTGGGGATGGCTCCTTGGCCTCTGCCCCAGGCACTAGAGTGGCTCTGGTTGCAACAGAGCGATGCCCCTGAGGGGCAGAGCATCACCCCCTGGTGGGCAGAGCGTCGCTCCCTGGTGGGCGTGCCAGGTGGATCCCGGTCGGGTGCATGCAGGAGTCTGTCTGACTGTCTCTCCCCGTTTCCAGCTTCGGAAAAATACAAAAAAAAACAAACAAACAAAAAAAAAGAAACAAGGCCCTGGCCGGTTGGCTCAGCGGTAGAGCGCCGGCCTGGCATGCGGGGGACCTGGGTTCGATTCCTGTCCAGGGCACATAGGAGAAGTGCCCATTTGCTTCTCCACCCCCACCCCCCCTCCTTCCTCTCTGTCTCTCTCTTCCCCTCCTGCTGCCAAGGTTCCATTGGAGCAAAGATGGCCTGGGCACTGGGGATGGCTCCTTGGCCTCTGCCCCAGGCGCTAGAGTGGCTCTGGTCCTGGCAGAGTGACGCCCCGGAGGGGCAGAGCATCACCCCCTGGTGGGCAGAGCGTCGCCCCTGGTGGGCATGCCAGGTGAATCCCAATTGGGCGCATGCGGGAGTCTGTCTGACTGTCTCTCCCCGTTTCCAGCTTCAGAAAAATACAAAAAAAAATAAAAAAGAAAAAAAGAAAAAAAAGAAAAGAAACAAAAAAAAAACTATCTTATTAAGTGTTCAATCTTCTATTACAATTACTTATTTCCTAATATAAATATTTTCAGAAAAAATAATTTCTTTCTTAATCAGCTGACCTATGTTTTATTCATTTTGCTATTATATAGTACAGTTCATTATTAATTTTTGCTATTGCTACTTAGCCAAATACATATAACAGTAAAAGTAGCAAGCAGTCATTTAGGTCAAGTCTTCTAATTCTTATAGAACCCAAAAGTCAATTTAGATAGGTTTTTCAAATCATCTTCTCAAATACCTTATTAGCTATTAAATTATTTTCCAGATGTTTTATGCATAAATATTTGCCCAAATTATTCTTCCCCTCTTTTTTAACAACTCTCTATATCCAAAATTGTTTTCTCTAACTTGAATGATTAGTGACTAATAAGTAAATCTAAAAAAACCAAAATCAATATTTTTATAAGTTCAAGGACATAGACATAAAATGAGCTATATTGCACTGCTTTTTTTTTTTTGTACTCAAAGTACCAATCTACTACTTTCCCAATGAGCCCAGACACTGCTTCAAAATCTTCCTTTGCATTGCAATGCTATGAAGAGAAGTTAAATCACCTTCCCGTTATTTTTCTTAAAGAAAAATCAAGGCAAATTCAGTGTAAAATAATATTAAAATGTAAAAATAAAAAGCTTTTATTATTTTTTATTGAAATATGTGCAAGGTACTTTGCTATGTGTTTACAAGTATGATTAAATCTGTCTATAGCTGTGAGTGCCAGGCAAGTTCTCTAGCAAAGAAAATGCTGGAAGTTGGTTTCACCTGGACATTTAATGTACATTATGCTACATTAAATACATTGACTGATTTTTATATTTGAAATAGATTTGTATATTGATAAATCAACTTTTTATTGTTTTTGTTTAATTGACTGGCAAATGTAATGGAAACACAAAGTTTAAAATATGTTTTGCAGCCCTGGCCGGTTGGCTCAGCGGTAGAGCGTCGGCCTAGCTTGCGGAGGACCCGGGTTCGATTGCCGGCCAGGGCACACAGGAGAAGCGCCCATTTGCTTCTCCACCCCTCCGCCGCGCTTTCCTCTCTGTCTCTCTCTTCCGCTCCCACAGCCAAGGCTCCATTGGAGCAAAGATGGCCCGGGCGCTGGGGATGGCTCTGTGGCCTCTGCCTCAGGCGCTAGAGTGGCTCTGGTCACAACATGGCAACACCCAGGATGGGCAGAACATCGCCCCCTGGTGGGCAGAGCCTCGCCCCTGGTGGGCGTGCCGGGTGGATCCCGGTCGGGCGCATGCGGGAGTCTGTCTGACTGTCTCTCCCTGTTTCCAGCTTTAGAAAAATGAAAAAAAAAAAAATATTTTTTGCAGAAACTAACTTTCAACTTCTTACAGAATCTGAATGAACTAAATAGTCATTGGAGTAAAACAATCGAAAACATTTGATTATCTAGATTTTTTATTTGTCATTAATTTACATTAACATTTATAATATTAATTCTAGAAATTTATCAACCTATCTGATGAATATTAATTTTTTTCTTAAAACTCTTCTGTACTTTCCATTCTGACTTGCACATTTACGGGAAATACTCAATAATACACAGAAACTGAACACTAAAGGAGGAATAAGAAAAATCAAGCACAACAATCCAATATGTAATGGGCAACAAAACCCATAGGCACAATGCATAATGGCCATGGTGCCAGCAGCTCCATACCCTCTATTCTGATAAATAGAAAGAACCAATAGCATACTGTTTCCCAAAGCGATCCCAAGCAGCATGCAAGGAGCAATCACTGTACAATGGAGTCCCAACAGACTTATTCAAACATGCAAATTAACAGTATTGAAAAGCAATGTACAGTAATCAGGTCCCATTTAGTAATGTAATGCCAGCTGGGACACAATAGCTGTCTGTGTATGCCTTATACAGTTTGTATTGGTAATAGCCACCACATGAGTAATAAAGCACTCTAAACACATCAACCATTTAAGCTGTCCTACAAGTTAGGAGTGAAAAGTGAAGCTGTAACAAAGAGCAAAACCAAGGAGCCATTAGCCTTGATAACACTGATTTACCGAAAGCATATGTTCCCCCTAAATGAGAGCAGATTGGAGGTTTCACCTACACTTCATGTGTTCGCTTCATTAGTGTTCTATACATTTAAATAATGTAGACCCTAAATATGCTTTTGTATAACTAAAAATAGTAATCATGCTAATCTTTTTCCTAACTTATATTTTTAAAATATTTAAATATATCTTTAATACCCAGTTAAAATAATCATGTTATTGATTCCAGGCCTGGTCCATTTTTTTAACTGCATAATTCACTTGAAGACTTGCAGATCGATGTGCCCTGGCACTTTGCACCCACATGGGATAAGGTTGAGTTTTGGGAATCTGTGCTTCCAGTATAACCACACACATGAGCTTTGGAAACTCAGAGTTAACTTGATTAAACTTTTGGAGTATATTTCTGGGATAGACCAATGTAGATAATATTTTTATTTAATTTTCCAGATACTACAAAAGATCACATTTAGAGTGTTTACAGTGGTCAGATGCATCTTTCTTAGGGAAGATATTTTTCCCCAAAATTTTCTTATTCCTGATGTTAAAATTATATATGCTTGATTGCTATGGAACAAAACGAAGGAGTTGTTTTACTATTAAAAGATTGTTATTTCATTTACCCTGGGCCTTCACTCCTCATGATTAAGTACAGTAATTTAAGTCCCTTTAATCTTTCTACATAAGTCTGTTTTTAAAGTGCTTTGTCTTTTTTGTGTCTGTCCTCTGAACCCTTTCTAATTTATTCGTATCTTGCAGCTGCACTGATATTTTAGTGTGGCCTTTGCCCCACAGTAATCCTTCCAGGTCACTATGGTCAGTGTTCCCTCTAATTTTTTCCAGTCATGTATAGGCTGGGTGATGAGGGAGCTGCTTGAGAGGGTTTGGTCAGGTCAGGGTGTCAGCAGGGTTACTTATTCACCTGTATCTCAGGACTGGGACAAGAGTGGGGACCAGTCGACCCTCCTGAAGCTTCAAACCTGGTATAAATGATGTATGAGACTTTCTTGCAGTCACTTCTGAGTTACCCTCAAGGGAATGAAACTTCACTAACTGTTTTAAGGATGTTCAATTTAAAGAATATAGATACCCACAGGACTTCACTGATGTCAACCATCACAAAAATTCTTTAACTTATCTTTAACCTCACTATTAAATATTCAGCCTCCTGCTATGCAGCCAGAAATTTAGCTTTGAAGATTTTACTTGTAATACATAACAGTTGGGGACTTTTCAGGTGTCTTTGTAGGGAAACCAGAGACTGCTCATTAATTTTAATTCCTCTAATGCCTTCTTCAGCTGTTTGATGAATCAGGCTCAAAGTAATAAGAGTAATTTTCACATTATTTCACTCAATTGCCTTGAACTTCAAGATCTATCTTCTCCCTGTCAATACGTAGTCCATAGCACTTGAACAAATTATATTAAACCAGAATCTGGTTTTTATCTGACTATAGATTGCCTAATGGTATCCCATAGTAAGGCAAGATAGGGAATGAAAAGAGATAACCTTATCAAAACAAACAAGTTACAGAAGAAATAGTTGAGGGCAAGATTAAGAGGGAGTGAAGAAGACAGACACATAGCCAAATTCCAATGAGAAAGCAGCCAAGACAGTAGGCAAGAGGCAATCTGTGCCTAATTAAACCTGTGAGTTGAGGGAAAGTATGCTTGTAAAAATATAAGTTTTAGGAAAAAGAGGGCAGAAGGCAGAAACAGGGTAGATGGACCGAATGCATAGAAAATCAGACTGAACACCATTCCATGAAACATAAGAAATATTGTGCCATTAACCAAAAATATTAAGAAGCAAGATATTAGTACTACTTAAGGGTATTTTGCTACTGTGTCTCTAACATTTTAGTGGTGTCAACAGTAAATTTTCTAATAATTGCTCCTTCTACTGAGATGGTAATTTTTTTCTTTTGTTGCATTTACTATCTGGGGTATGGGCAACCAATTTAGAATGTTTTATAATGTTCCAATAAAATCGTGTGCTGTTTCTGACTTGTAAACATTAATATAACTTGAGAAAAGACTCAAAGTTTTTCTTTTATAATATCAGGTAAAATATAATGTATATTTATTTCTTTTGTCCAGACCCTCATATGTTTAATAATATATTATCCGAATTAGCTGAGACTATGATGAATGGAATGGAAATAGAATAAAGTAGAATTGTACACAGAGTCAAAATGATCCAGTAAGAAGAGGTCATATCAGGATTCGAGATACTTCCCATCATTGAAAAATGAAAGTCAAAATAATTGTGTAACAGCAACCCTAAAGGCTTTGCTCAGCAGTAGATTAAAATTTGCTATCCCAATTGATATATTTTATAAGATACTTAAATTGGATTCTAAACAATTGATCTAAATAATTTTTACATAAAACTGCATGTTCTTTTTTGTTTCCAATTATTTTTATTGCATAATTTCATTTTTGTCCATTATATCTAATTTTATTATAAACATAAAAACCTAATCATACCTGCATCTTCATACTAATAGGAAGAAGAAAACTAATGTAAAAATTTTTTACAAGACAATTTCTAGCTCCTTACTCAACACAGGGTATCTTAATTAGAGTAGATGGCAACATCATTTTTATGGTAAAAACTATGCTACAAGCTATTATGCTTATTAGTCCATAAAGATTACTGGGCAACATGTAAGTTCCTAACAAAAAGATGATTTGAGAAAATGAAACAAAATTTTAATGAAATGCATGCTACTCTTCATTCTATAATAAAAATATTAAATTTCTAATGACTAGTAAATTCAGATATTTTATAATTCTTCATTTTGGCATCTATGTATGTTTTATATGAAATATTTATCTTGTACCTATCCTTAAGTTTCTTAAACACACTTACAATGGAACTTCACTAGTTATAATGAAAAAATAAATGATTTATTTGACTAAGATACACAGAACTATATTTTTTTTTTCAAAATGAGTGTTTTGAGATCAAAGCATGTAGTCTGACATGTGAAAAAATAGAGTATTTTTCTTTTTTTTAAAGAATAGAAAAGAGTTAGTCTGAAGTTCTGGTACAGTTGAGTTACTACTATTTAGCAAACTATTCAATAGAGGCAAATAGTTTTTAAAACTTAAAATAATTTATCTGGTGAAAATATGGTTAGTATGGCCAGGTGAATCATTTTTATCTGATACTTATAATTAAAATATTTTATACATTAATTAGATGATTGCCTTTAAAATATGTTCAGCAGAGGTTTGAAGAAGGGTTCAAAGTATAAAGTGTTCTGAAGTTTTGACTTCCTTACTTGCACATGGAATAGTCTTTATAATCTCACTTCTCTCTCCTCCTAGTCCTATTTACTTCATTATCAATACTAATCCAGTTCTTGCCATGTAAATTATCTCCATGCATTGGAATGTCTTACATTATTTTTCCACTGATGCTACGACCATGCTGTTTCATCTGTTTGAAACACATTTTATTCTTCTTGGTTCACTTAGCAGATATTTACTCATATTTTCTAGAGCTGCCATCTCCTTTTATAATCATTTTAGGAGTCCTAGGTCTCTTATAAGGTTATCATGGTATATTCTATAGACCATTATCATAGTTACTACTAGTACTATTATTATTATTTCTCTCATTTCTGACCTTCATTCTTGAAGATCAGAAGCCATATCTTATATGTCCTTGAATTTATAGAAAGAGGCACATTAGTTTGTTGAGAAAAAAAATCAATTATTAAAGTTATATGCCCTAACATCCACAAAGGGTCAAATGACAAAATAACTTGAAAACATGGTGTTGTGAAATACAGTAAAATATTTTATTATAATTATTATATTTGTTTATTTATACTCAAGGTAATTGTGTAAAGTTTTCTTGATAGATTAAAATATAATTTTAAGATTGTTGTCCAAACAATTACCTGCTTTATACTACAAGCAAGAAATATGTATGGTATTATCTCACTAGAATAAGGAAGGCTATATAACATTTCAAATTTTAAAAGAGTTGAAAACCTTAAAAATATGAAATGCAAAATGGAGGTGTTTAGATGTGTTCCATAATTAGAAGGCAATAAAAGCATATTCATTTTTAATTCCAAATAACACAGTAGGCTACCTATAAATATATAATTAAAATAGAGGCTATACAAAAATTAGTATTTTATTTAAAATCTATATATACAGAATTCTGTTATTTAAATGAATCGGGATCATCACAGTTATCTTTTATCCGTGTCAGAATAAAAAACAACCATAGAAGTCAAATGATAGATGCTACTTTTCTAGTCAAACAATTCAGTGCACCAAACACTGAGACTCTAAAGTAGTGAGGAGAGTAAACAAAATGTAAATGGATGCAGCAGTGCGACCTTTGGAATTTAACAAACAGGAAAAAGTCGCACCATTCTGGCAACTGCACCTTATCCATTTTCTAGACACTTAGTCTTTGTTTTGGGGGGGAAGAATATGTGTTTTCAAGCAGCATTTTCTCTCTCTTTTTTTTTTTAATTCTTTCCTTGTATTCCTCCTCTTTACCATCTACTCTCCTCTGCATTATATGTCATCTTCCAGGATTGTCTAATTAAAAACATACAGTGAAATTGTATACCTTTTGTTTCTACGTGTTTATATAACCTTATAAAAATGAAATGATAATTTTTGATTATTTTCTCATTACATGTTCATGAGCAATGCATCCATAAAAACCCCAACGAGGCCTGGTTAGATGTGCATGTTTGGTTTAGGTTGGTAAGCACCCTATTGTCAGTATTTGTTGACATACTGAACTCTGCCTACCTTGGAATAGCTCCTCTAAATTATTTCTTCTCACAAGATCCCACCCACATTCATGTTACTTTTCACTCCTTTCCCTAATCTTAATCTTTCCTCCCAGAAATGGAAAGAGTTCTAGAAAGAAAACTGGACAATGATTTTTATTCACAGCTAACTCAAAAATTTTAATTGTTATTACTTGGTTAAAGTATAAATGTACATTGAGATGCACATTTTGGCTGAATGCTGACTGGATGCGTGTTAAATTAATATTCACATGAAACCCAGGAAGAAGACAAATATCATTGTACACAGTGAACTCAAAGATTAAAGAATAAATCTGGTAGTATACAAAACAACAATAATTAATGTACATTATAATAGTCAAATACTTTTTAAAAGTTTGAGAAAATGGAGAGAAAATCATTCTCAGATTTTTTAACTGCTAGATTATTTCGGTCTTTCCCGTATTGAATGTTTGCAATGCTAAATAGATGGTCCCTATCATTGAAATTCAACTGTGAAACACTATGTCTTTGGTTCGCTCAGCTCAGACATAGTACTCTTCATGTTAATATAATCACCAAATCAGTAAGATGTCCTTTTTCTTTCATAGCATCTGTTTAAAGAAATACTATTTTCTTTAATGATAATAATAATCACAAAGCAATTCCAAGACAGAAATAATTGTATTATTCAATTAATATTGTACCTTAAAAAAGAATTACATGTGCTTCCCAAAGTTTTTCAGCTAATGTGCTTGTTCTCAATATTTGAATAAACGATCAGCCTATTTTTGTGTTTTCAATTCATTTTAAATTTATTTCTAGTATTTTGATACATAGAACTATCAACAATAGAAGTAATAATTCATTATTGCAAAACTTTACTGCTTTGATAATAAATATACACTTAGACTTATATTGACTGACAGTTTCAATATATAATGCACACTTGAAGTTTTTTTTCTACTGTATCACAAATCTATATTTGACATGGATATTCAGGTATTACAATAAATTTGAAAGATTGGGAGGCTTTGCTTTCATCACCAGCATTGTAATGCTAATTAGATGATGAGTAATACTTATCTTAACATCTCACTCTCTCATTGATGCATCAAGCGGGCATTCAAAGGCTAAAATCAGTCATAGAACCATTGCTTATTAGTTCCTCTAATGTGTGCATCTCACCATTTGTTTCCATTTGTCCCTGGATTAAACAAAAAAATCCAATGACTCCCCTTGAAGCTTTGAAGGAAACAAGAGGAAAACATGCAGTAGAACAGCAACTGACCCTTCTGTTCTCTATTCACTCAGAACATGTCCTTATCCTCATTTATTCTTCCTCTCTTAATTTTATCTAGCAGAAAAGAATCTCTGCCATTTTATTTACTAAAGTGTTCCAAAAGCCATTCACTCTCCATATCTACACATATATAATGTGTTTTATTTAGTCAGTGTTTTTTGTAAAATTATTATCACAATATCCATGTATTTTAGGATCTTGTTTTTCTCAAGCAAAAAGAAAATCCATAGGTAAATTTTTCCGAATTCAAATCTAGAATTCACGCCTGTTAATGTTAATATTGTATGCTTCAACAATATACTATAGATTCATTTATTCTCCTACAGATGGGATTTCATGTGATTTCTGATTTTTTTTCCTTTATCAATCATGGTGCATAAATGTCTTTGTCCATATAGCCTTAGGATTTGGTGTTTTTATTCTTAGTAATATCACAGTACTTAGAAATTCATATGGTGTGAACAACACCCATAGCAATAGATACTAATGGTAAGGACCTCACTGTTGTGAAACAACTTAATTTCTGTGAAACAGATTCGCATCAATGGGATTGTGTGTCAAAGGTCAAGTTCACTAGTAATTCTAAAAAGTACTTCCAAATTGTTTTTCAAAAAGGTTACAATAACTCATTTCTTCCAAAAAACAGAGGTAGTACCCCTTTGTCAACATATCCACCCTCATTTCTGCTGCACAGGGCTGGGAGTAGGTAGGGACATGAGAGGTACAGTGCGGGGTAAGGAGTCCCCCCAAGCTCTTTTGGGCTGCTTCATCCCCCCAAGATTCCGGGGCATCTCACACCTAAGTATTGGAAGCGGCTGCTGCCTGGTCTGTAGAATCTGAGGTGATGTCTCCCCCTTAAAACAAGTAGGAAATTTCAGTTATCTCTGAATTATCTTTCCAGGTCATTTTTCCTTTGTCTTTAATAGCACACATTCACAGACAAATGGCAGTACAGTCCAGTCTAACAGATCCAGCAGCCTTCCTTCATTCCGTCTCGTCTCCATCCTCTTCAGTTAAAACTGGCAGTATTTCTGCTCTTGTGGCTGATTGAGTCCATGGTTCACACACTTACGAATCTTCTTATCAAATGTTTGATCGACCACATCATTAGTTTTCTCTTTCAAAAATACTTTCTCATATTTTGCAATATAGTCTGAGAATTTCCTAACTTGTTAAGATCTTACTTCCTTTTTACTTAACAATTACTTCTTGAATTTATATTGTTTTTATAATTTACTATAAGAAGTCCAGAGAAACCAAGCCACTCTTAACATTTGCTTAGAACTCTCCTCAGTTAGATATCCAATTTCATCTCTCCCAATTTCTACATCCCTCAAAACACTAGAATAGGAATAAAATTCAGCTAAGTACTTAGACACTTTTCGCCATTGTCTCTCTCTCTCTTTTTTTTTTCCTTTTTTTTGCATTTTTTCTGAAGCTGGAAACGGGGAGAGACAGTCAGACAGACTCTGGCATGCGCCCGACCGGGATCCACCTGGCACGCCCACCAGGGGCGACGCTCTGCCCACCAGGGGGCATGCTCTGCCCCTCCAGGGGGTCGCCCTGTCATGACCAGAGCCACTCCAATGCCTGGGGCAGAGGCCAAGGAGCCATCCCCAGCGCCCGGGGCCATCTTTGCTCCAATGGAGCCCCAGCTGCGGGAGGGGTAGAGAGAGACAGAGAGGAAGGAGGGGGTGGGGGTGGAGAAGCAAATGGGCGCTTCTCCTATGTGCCCTGGCCGGGAATCGAACCCGGGTCCCCCGCACGCCAGGCCGACGCTCTACCACTGAGCCAACCGGCCAGGGCCTCGCCATTGTCTAATAAAAAGTTCTTCATTTCCATTTGAGACCTCTCAAAAATAAACCTTATCACCCACATTTCTACAATCAAAATTTTACTAATTTGTCTTTATTCACATCTACTTCAAAACACTCTATTGTTAACTATAGCAATTTTTACTGGTGCCTTTTGTGTTTTCTAGGTAACATATAATTATGACATCCACCCTTTAAAAAACTAAAACTAAAACATTGCATCTCTTCTTTTCCAATGTTTATACTATCTTTTATTTCCTTATCTTATTAAATTTAATTTTTATTGAAATCAAACTGGAAACTGAGATCAATTAAAATTTTAACAGTTTCATTCTGACTCAATTAAAACTTCACTGAAGTATAATGGCAAGATGCCTACATCTTCCCATCTCTTTATATTTAATTAATATGATTTTAGTGATTTTTTTCCAACTACAATATTCTTACTCTATTTTTCTATAAACAGGTTTGATAATATTTAAGAAGTTTCTTGCTCATCTTTCCTTGAATCTAGAAACCCCCTGGGTACCTTGGAGTCTAGCAATCGGAATCATCTTCGTAAGTATGAATTCTGGAAGCAGTTAATATGTGTAATGACTTCTTACTGGGAGAGTGCTAGTCTTAAAAAGTGCAATGGGAAGGGGATAGGGGTAAAAAGAGAGACAAATACATGGTGACAGAAAATGATTTGACTTCGGGTGATGGGCACACAACATAATCAACAATTCAAATGCTATAGAAATGTTCACCTGAAGTCTATATACTCATACTGATCAATGTCACCCTGTTATTTTTAATTTTATAAATAAAATTTAAAAGTAAAAATAAATAAAATAAAATAAAAAATAGTGCAACGGTGGTCAGTTTTTCAGTGGTGACAGGAGAAGTCATTCTCATCAGTCCTGTAATTTCATAGGTGCTAAAAGGCAGTGACAGTGTAGTTTACAATTAGGAAGCTCTCTAAGTGGTTGACATGTTTTCTAGTTTTGTGTTTTTGCGCTTTTTTTTATTTTATTAAGAGATGTACTAACTACTTATTACTATTATAATAAATTTCTTTCTTGTTTAAACTGACAAGAAAGAGTTTTGTTGCTCACACCTTAAAATTTTGTGCAATGTAATGATTGATAATAGGAAAAAATGTAGGCAAAGAACCCTGAAGAAAATGGATCTTTAAGGTTAATTTTCTTAATTGCTTTGGATTAGAGGCAGTAAGGATCCTATTTATACTTGCTATGGTATGAATGACACCATCCCCACTCCAGGTACATGTTAAAATATGAGTGACCAATGTGGTGGTATTAGAAATTGGAGCATTTGGAAGGTGAACAGGCCATGCATGCCTGTGAAGACCTCCTGAATGGGATTGGCGCCTTTAAAAAAGACATCCCGGAGAGATCTCTAGACTCTCCTGCCATGATGAGATACAATAGGAAGTCTGCAACCCAGAAGAGGGCTCTCACCTGACCATGCTGGCACCTTGATCTTGGACACCTTCTAGAAAAATGAGAAATAAATTGCTGTTGTTTATGAGCTACCCATCTGAGGTATTTTGTTATAGCAGCCCAAACTGATTGAGACAATACTAGATACAGAAACCTAGCAGCCTTTGACTGAAGTGGCCATTCAGGACATTTTCACTTTGTTTATAAAACCAAGGTTTTGTCTGAATAAATGGCTGCTAGCATATATCATTGTGAAGAAAAGAAGTATATATAAACACCCCTGGGTTGACTTGATGCTTCAAATAGTGCTAGGATATTTAAACAACAAGTTAATCTCAGATTCTTGTTTGCAGCAAAGCCAAATTTCCTTAAAATACTACACTTACATCACTTAATTATAGATATAGTATAGCTGAAAATCATATCTACGGTAGAAACCTCTGGGTTGCTGATTTGCAGTGGTTAAATTCATTAGGTCTGCATGTGAAATTTAAGTAGTTTATTATGGGAATGCAGAGCATAACATTGGGATGTGGCTAAGTATATGACCCAGAACCCCCAATTCTCTCAGGCCTCCCCTCCTTTCCTGTCTCTAGGCTGCTTTGACTTCTTGAAATCCCTGTAAATGACTTTCCTTGAGGCAATTACTTTGCAAGAAATAGTAAATTCTCATTCATCACTTTTTCTAGTACTCATTCCTTTTAGATCTGGGGTGTAAGGTGCAAATACACCACCAAACAGATCAAGATTTATATACATAGCAAATAAAATTTTAAGCATATCCTTTTTTATATCTATCTTGACCTTGGAAATATACATGGGAATACAATGAATGCAGGGAAAGAAAAACATAATTGTAGATGAGTTTAAATTTTTCATTATGTGTACACTTATTAGAGTTTTTACATTCAGTAAAAGATCTTGAATAGCTAGGAATGGTTCTAATTTCTGTTGATTTTGATAATTGGCACACTGTATCAACAATGTTCTAAATGAAATGAAGTTGAAATGGCCAGAATTTCATGTTATAATGTAAAGAAGTTTTCTAAACACTTAGAACTAGAAATGTTGTAGTGGATTACTTTTGAATAGTCTGTTTATCCCTCTACCATGAGCTTGAAAATGCAAATGGGAAAGTCCTTTTACTAACACTTTGGAACAAAAATCTGTGAGAAGAGTAACCATGGACTTGCGAAGTTCTCTAAGGATGGTCTTTTGAGGGCCTTGGATACAAGTAGAAAACCCAACGCTTAAAAAAGTCTCTTTCATTATAATGTTGGTATTGAAATCTGAGGACAATAAAGGCCAGTAAAAATACTCAATTTCCAAAAGAAATAAGAATGTTGTTAATGGAATATTTATCAAGGTTAAGAACAAAATCAAAATAATTTAACCCTTAAGGATGTTTGGCAGTCACTGATCAATGTACAATGTCTTTGTATAAAAACAGACTAGCAATCTAGTAACATCCTACATGAGCTGTGTTTTTTTAAAAAGTGAAGATTTAACCAGAATACCAAAATGACTACTGTGCAAAAAAATTTTCCTCAACAAGACGCTAATTTCACACTGCTTCTCTTCTCTTCCCTCCCTGGTCCCCTGTGAGATGAAATCTTAGAACAGTTGACTTTTTCAGTATCTCCCTCTACCTTCCCCTAAACAGGTCTTAGATCCTGCTGATATGTTTTATTACTTTGAGCTATAGAATGTTATCAGAATTTCCCTTGTACTACTTCATTTCTATGTCAAGAAAACTTTTTTACATTTACAGAATAGATGGTTGGGTCAGTATATTCAAGTTAAGGTCTCTCTCCTGCGTAATTTCTTATTTTGCTAGAGCTTTTAATTTTGAGGCAAGAGTTAAAATTTATCTGATTAAGAACTCATCTTGAAGAAGCAATTAGAATGGGAATAATAAGTATTTAAATATTTCAAAATAGTGTGAAGAATTGTTGGCTTTTCTAAACAAACACCTAAGTTATTAAATTTAAAAAATAAGCTCATATAAAATATAATCAAATTTAAATCTGTTATACAAATATATGTTATCATACCCTTTAAACTCTTTTCCAAGAAGAATTCTGTAAGTGATGACCTGTTTTGCTGCTGAGACCCTAATAAAATGTGTTTTTAAAATGTCAAACTCTTTTGCAGTTCTGGAAAGAGAAAGCAAAGCATTTTCATAGAGTTCCCAATGAGTGATGAGAATTGGATTTAGAGATGTTAGAAGTCATAGGAGGGAGGGAAGACTGGAGAGAAGAAAAGGCACTGAGGATATTTTGTATGTGTGTGAAATACTACCAAGTCTATAATGTGAACTCCTTACCCCTCTAAAACAAATAAACAAAATGAGAAATGTTTTGAGTTATTTATGGAAGGTAACAAATAGACATTTTCTCCATGTTAGTATATAGTGTTCACAGATAAGGGCACTGTTTGCATTTGGGTTATAAAAGTATCTTTCTGTAAATATGATAGTGTGCTCATAAATGTCATATTTATATTGATATCTATTTAATGATTTAAGCTCTTGGATTTCTAATAAGTCAATTTTCAATATTTTTATTATATAAAATGCATTACTAAATAATTATCATTATAAATTGTAATTTATTATAAGTATTAGTTTTTATTTTAGAGAAATAAACAGCTTCTATTATTTCAAAGTTTTGTAGAGAATGCAGTGTTAAAAAAATTAAAAATAATAATTAGGCAAGAAGTATTCACATACTGTACATAAGGTGTCTGACTTGCCCAAGTGGGACTTGACCAAAATAATCTCATGATTCACCATTTTCTGAAAAAAGTTCTTGTATAACAGTTAATGTGTTATCCTTACTGCAAGAGATAAGGCTATGATGGCTCAGTATTTCCATAGACTAGAATAGAACATGGTAAAAGTTGTTAGGAGAATTTGAATAGTGTCTTCTAGAATTTTTTGAAGAGATCACAGAGATCGGTGTGGGATTCTACCTAAAGATATAAATGGGAGCAATCTTTGTAAATGGACTAAGGAGAAAGTTTTGCAACAGTAGCTGCCCATGCTTCTCAGTATGGTGGCTTCTGTGGGATGGCTCAGGAGGTAGTTGAGTTGACTTGGCTGAGTCACAGGATGCCCAGAGAGCTGGTCAAATATTTTAATGGGTTTTTCTCTGAGGGTGTTTCTAGAGAGTTTAGCATTTGAATAGGTGGACTGCCTAAAACAGAGTGTGAGTAGGCATTATCCAATCCCCTGAAGACCTGCTTAGAACAAAAAGGTGGAGGGAATTTGAATTCATTCTCTCTGTTCTGCTCTTTGAATGCAACATAAACCTTTTGTGCTACTGGTTCTCAAGGTTTATGATTTTGAACTAAAATTTACACTACCATCTTTCCTGGGTCTCTAGTTTATAGACTTCAGATTACAGAACTTCTCAGCTTCCATAATCCACATAAACCAGTTCCTTATAATACATTGACCTTTCCCTCTCCCTCTCCCTCTCCCTCTCCCTCTTCCTCCTCCTCCTTCTCTCCCCCTTTCTCTCTCTCTCTCTCTCTCTCTCTCTCTCTCTGTTTCTTTCTTTCTCTCTCTCTCTCATACATATGCTTATATATGTATCTATTGGTTCTTCTGGAGAATGCAGACTTATTCAAGTCATCTTAACAAGATCATTCCAGAGTCTTTCAGGCTGGGATAGCCACCGACCTAGTATGGGTTGTATATTGGTCAAAGCAGAATTATCAGAACAGATAATTATATGTCCATGTTTTGCCCCAAGGAGAGATATAGGGCATATAACTCAGGGTTTGGAAGAAGGAAATCTCCAAAGAACCCATAAAACTGTCTTATTAAATGGAGTAGAGATGCTCAACAGATGGTCACTTAACAAACTAGAGACTAGTACTGGTAAAAAAAAAAATTGTATAATTTCCCCCTTTCTTTGTTCTAAACCTAGGGAATCTAGAAGCTACCTAGAAGGAAAACAGGAGGTATATAGCACAGGTGGTGACAGGCCTGGTTATCTTCTCTTTTGCACTGCTAATCTGCAAAATATTGTATTGAGCTCTTTTCAGGGATAGGAAATACTTTACATTGAATAAGAAGTGAAATTTTAAAAATAGTTCAGACTAGGCTTTCTCATGATTAAGTGTGGGTATTTGCTATCAAGAAGTTAACTGAAAAGCCATCGGGCATATTATACATCCATAATCTCAAAATAAGTCTAAATACAGTATTGTAGAAAGTTACTGTTTGAATTATTTCCACCCCAATTCATTCATACAAGTACAAGTTATTTTTTGCTATTTCCTTTCAAAATACTGATATAGGAAATATTTAGGAATTCATGAAGGCATATTTAATAATTTGGAGGGTCTGAAAAACATAGCTCTGTAGGCCAGAATATATAAGGGAAAAGAGCAGTGAGGGCAGGATGATATAAAGATGTGGTTAATAAGAATCTTTAAGGTATAGTTGCCTTCAAATCTGGTTAATTTTTGAAGAGTAAGGGTGACTAAATTGGAATTTTCTCTCTGTGTGCTTCAGCATAGGGTAACAAGGTCTTTCAGTACAATCACAATATTTTCTCCAAATTAAGTGGTCAAAGGTGTTAGAAAAAGGAGGAGCTCCATTTAGAATTAAAGGAAAGGTAAAAAGTCAATGTTATTTTTCTGTAGAATCTTATAAAGTTATGCAATAGCATTTTTGGCATTATTAACAATGTCTAAATATAATATGAAAATTAATATGGTTAACCGATAGGGGAATTTATGAAAGGATCATCACATAAAATATTTCAATAATGAAATTGGGAAAGGATTAAATATAGATATTGATATACACACATTTAAGTCTGCAGTTTTGTGGTAATGTATAAATATTATAAGTTATGTATATAAATATTTAATATATGTACTCTAACTGCCAAGTGGCTTCTTTACAATATTAAAATGGTTATTCTGCAATTCCTTTTTTTATAATCTTTTTTCTTTAAATAAATACAATAAAATTTTGCTGAGAATTATTGAAAATTATTTTGAAAAGGAATTAGGAGACTACTGAATATAATACAAATGTATATTTAGAATTAGACATTTTGAAAGCAACATCAATAAAAGCATGAGTGTCATTTTTTTTGCTATTACAATGAAATAGTTTCTAATTATTTTGAGCTTTAACTTTAAGTAGATAATACTCAACTTTGGAGAAATATACTTGGTTGCATTATTTGGTACATTTTTCTCTATTTGAGATTATATTTTTAAATTCTTGAAGACTTCTGAAAAGAAATTACTTATGATTGAATATCTATTATTTACATCAAGAAATAAATGTGTAATGAACAGTAAAACTCTCAAAAGAACATCTATTTCACTGATCTATTCTAAACTGATTAATTACCAGTATAGTCAATAAAAATGTTCAGGCAGTGGTCCTCAAACTTAATTGCTAACTTAAAATTATCTGGGTACTTTTTATTTTTATTTATTTATTTTTATTTTTTGGTTTTTTATTGATTTTAATTTGTTGTGTTTACAAAGTTACAAGTGTACCCCTAAATATATCTTCTTACCTCCCCCCTTGTTCTCTTTGATACCCCCTTTGCTCCCTCCCACCTGCCTTCCTCCCTTTCTTCCTTAATATACTATCCTGCCCTCTATCTCTCTGTGTTATGTTTATATACTTTCACTAATGTCTTTCCTTTTCTTTTCTTTTCTTTTTCTTTCTTTTCTTTGATCCCCTCCTCTTTCCCTCTTGACTCTTTGACTCCTTCTCTACCTCTCTTCCATTTCTTGGTTCTCATTGTTCATTGGATTCCTTATATGAGTGAGGTCATAAGATATTTTTCTTTCTCTGCCTGGCTTATTTTGCTTAGCATAATAGACTCCAGGTCCATCCATGTTAGCACAAAGGGTAAGATTTCCTTCTCTTCTTTTCCATGGCCATGTAGTATTCCATTGTGTATATCTACCACAGCTTTTTGATCCACTTGTCTACTGAGGGACACTTGGGCTGTTTCCAGATATAGTATTGGCTACTGTAAACAATGCTGCAATAAACATGGGGGTTCATATCTTCTTTTGAATCAGTAATTTGGTACTCTTAGGATATATTTCTAGGAGTGAGATAGCTGGATCAAAAGGCAGTTCTACTTTTAATTTAATGAGGAATCTCCATACTGTTTTCCACAGTGGCTGCACCAGTCTGCATTCGCACCATCAGTGCAGGAGTGTTCCCTTTTCTCTGCACCCTCACGAGCACTTGTTATGTGTTGTTTTGTTAATGAGCATCATTCTGACAGGTGTGAAGTGATATCTCACTGTGGTTTTAATTTGCATTTCTCTTATGATTATTGATGTTGAAGATTTTTTCATATGCCCATTGGACATCTGTATGTCCTCATTAGAGAAGTGTCTATTCAGCTTTTTTGCCCAATTTTTGATTGGATTGTTTACTTTCCTGGTGTTGAGTTTTACAAGTTCTTTGTAGATTTTGGTTATTTACTCCTTATCGGATGTGTTGGCGCATATGTTCTCCCATTGTGTAGGTTGTCTTTTTATTTTGTCCATGTGTCTTTAGCTGTGCAAAAGCTTTTTAGTTTAATATAGTCCCATTTGTTCATCCTATCCTTTATTTCATGTGCCCATGGAGTTAAATCAGCAAATATATTGCTGCAAGAGATGTTGGAGAGCTTACTGCCTATGTTTTATTCCAAGATGATCATGGTTTCACAACCTACATTCAAGTCTTTTATCCATTTTGAGTTTATTTTTGTGAATGGTATAAGTTGGTAGTCTAGTTTCATTTTTTGTATGTATTTGTCCAATTATCCCAGCACTATTTGTTAGAGTCTCTTTACTCCATTCTATTCTCTTATCTCCTTTGCCCAATATCAGTTGACCATAAAAGTGTGAGTTTATTTCTGGGTTCTCTGTTCTATTACATTGATCTGTATGCCTATTCTTCTGTTAATATCAAGTTGTTTTGAGTACAATAGCCTTGTAGTATAAATTGATATCAGGAAGTGTGATACCCTCCCATATTTTTCTTTTTCAAGATTGCTGATGCTATTTGTGGGTTTGTTTTTGTTTGTTTTTTTGGTTCCATATAAATTTTTGAAATTTTTCTTCTATATCTTTGAAGTATGACATTGGTATTTTAATAGGAATTGCACTGAATTTATAAATTGCTTTGGGTAGTATAGACATTTTAATGATGTTTATTATTCCTATCCATGAACATGGTACATGCTTTCACTTGTTTGTATCTTCCTTGATTTTTTTTAATCAATGTTTTATAATTTTCTGAGTACAGATCTTTAACATCCTTGGTTAAATTTACTCCTATGTACTTTATTATTTTTTGTTTGTTTGTTTGTTTCAATAGTGAAGGGGATTGTTTCCTTAATTTCTCTTTCAGACAGTTCATTGGTGGTGTATATAAGTGCCACCGATTTCTGAATATTGATTTTATAATCTGCCACCTTGCTGAATTCATTTATCAGTTACATTAGTTTTTTGACTAAGACTTTAAGGTTTTCTATGTACAGTATCAAGTCATCAGCAAATAATGAATGTTTTACTTCTTTTCCAATTTGGATGCCTTTTATTTCTTCTTCTTGTCTGATTGCTATAGCTAGAACTTCCAGAACTATGTTGATAAGAGTGGTAAAAGGGAGTACCTCTGCCTTGTTCCTGTGTCTGGATATAGGCCTCATTGGGTTTCTCTTTATTGGGACTCTCTGTGCTTCTTGAACTTGTGTGATTCTTTCCTTCATCAATTTAGGAAATTTTTCAGCTATGATTTCTTCAAATAGGTTCTTTATTCCTTGTTCATTCACTTCTCCTTCAGGCACCTCTATGATGTGGATGCTATTTCTCTTCATATTGTCACAGAGTCTCTTATAGTTTCCTCAGACTTTTTGAGCCTCTTTTCTTTTTGCTGCTCTGTTTCTGTGTTTTTATTTATTTTGTCCTCTAATTCACTGATTTGATCCTCTGCTTCATCCAGCCTGCCTTTTATTCCTTCTAGTGTAGTCTTCATTTCTGATATAGTAATTGCCATTTCTGATTGATTCTTTTTTATGATTTCAGTGTCCTTTTTGATGCTTACAATTTCTTTATTTTGGTGCTCATTAAGTCCATCCATTGTAGCTCTGAGATCCTTAAGCATCCTAACAATCATTATTTTAAACTCTGCATCCAGTAATTTTGTTATTTCCATCTCATTCCATTTTTTTCTTGGGGATTTATCTTGTTGATTCATGTGGTTTATATTCCTCTGTCTTACCATTTTTTTCTATGTGTGGTTTGCAGACTTGTTAGAGTTGTGGGTCTGAGGTTGGTTTATGGAATGTGGCTTCTGGTCCAAGACTTTATTCCTCAGCCACTGTTGGTTGCTTGAATTTTAATTCTCCTTAACCAGTAGAGCCATTTAAAAGTCTTAATTTCCTTGCCATTTGTTTGATGAGTCCAGTAGAGAGCATCTGTGTTTGCTGATCCCAGGAGAAAGCTTCTATGTTTAGTGATCCTAGCAGGGGGCTTCTGTGTTTAAGGGGGGGGGGGAGTAAACATATCTTGTTTATTTTGGGGGGGGCAGTTGAAATTGTATCCAGGAATGTGGTGGGTGTGACCTCTGAGAACCTGAAAGTGTGGTCTTCTCAGTGCCTCTCCAAGGGCAGGGCATGTTCTCAGTGTGAAGGGGTGGTGTAGCTCAGGTTTCCCTGGAAAACTGAGTCACTGCCCCTCCTTTTTTCTTCCTCCTTTCTGAATAACCTTTTGTATTGATTGGAGCTGGAAAGGTTTTTGGAGGTGAATCAACTGGTTCCACACTAGGCTTGTGCAGGATGGAGGGAGCGATCCTTCCCCAAGCTATGGCCACTTCAGCACTGGAGAATGACTCAGCTCAGCTCAGGTTTTCTTCTCCCCGTCACCGTTTGTGTCCCCAAGTCTCGATCTCCTCATGTAAAACCAGTTCTCTCAGCTCTCCTTACCCCCAGAGCCCTAGGCAAGTGGCTGTGAGCAATATTTTTTGTGCTGGCCCTTTAGGGATGCACTTTCTTTCACCAGCCACTTCCCTCAGACAGATCTCTTACTCTTCTTCCCACTCAATGCTGTCAGGCTGTTTCCTCCAGTGCCTGGGTTTCTAGGTTGGGGCTCCGATCCTGGGACAGAGGACCCCTCCTCTCAGGGTATCTCTCCTTGCACTGAAAGCCTGTCTGGAATGCTCAGCCTCCCCTAGCTCCTGGGAGTGGGGGAGCCCCCTCCATGCCCTGCACTCCCTACCAGGCTCAATGTGGATTTTTCTGTGCTCCTTGGTTTTCAAGTCCTTTTCTTTTAGTCCAAAGTTGGTTTTTCATGATGATTGTTCTTAAATTAATTTGTAATCCAGTTTGGTTGTGGGAGGTGGCAATTTGTGTGTCTGCCTACTCTGCTGCCATCTTGGAATTATCTGGGTACTTTTTAAGAACACAGATATTCAGCCTGACCAGGCGGTGGCACAGTGGATAGAGTGTCAGACTGGGACACAGAGGACCCAGGTTAGAGACTTCAAGGTTGCCAGCTTGAGTCCAAGGTCACTGGCTCAAGCAAGGGGTCACTTGGTCAACTATTGCCCTCTGGTCAAGGCATATATGAGAAAGCAATTAATGAACAACTAAGATGCCACAACAAAGAATTGATGCTTCTCATCTCTCCCCCTTTTTTCCTGTCTGTCTGTCTCTGTCTCTCTCTCTCTGACTCTCTCTGTCTCTGTCACACACATACACACACACAAATAAATAAATAATAAAAATACAGATGTCCATACAGGAATCAAGCAATGAATGTATAAATAAATGGAACAACAAATCAATAAAATTAAGTTAATTAAGATTAAAATTAAAAAATGAAAATACAGATGCCCAGAACTTATCTTCATGTACATTATCTGGGATAGAACCAGAGGGATGTTTCTGATGTTTCTAACCTGTGACCACTAAATTAAAGTAAAGCTGTAAGCTTTGCAATTACTATTACTAATAGTTCTTGTTTTCCAGAACTCAGAGTCTTTTGCATTAAAAACTACTACTGCGCCCCATAACTTAGCCTCTGGGAATAACTATTCCATTTTTTTCTAAACTTTATCTCTCAAAAATGGTGTCCAGTACACTTTGAAAAATAAATCAATGAATATTGGAATGAAGAATGTTATGTGAAATATTGTTATTTATTTAATAAAGGTTTAAAAAGAGATCTTAAAAGTGTGTTAGAAGATACTACTATACTGACCTAAGAAAAAATGATTAAGATTAATTACATAAAATATAAAATTGGCACTCATGAAGAAAGATATGAATGAAAAGTAAAAATTAAATTTAAGAAAGAGGAGATTCCTTATACTCACATATTTGGGCCCATATAATATCTCAAATCCCACCTTGTAAAATGTCTTTTTGCATTGGGTAAGAGTATGTGGTCTCCTAAATTTCCTTTGTGTGAAGGCTGGATTGCTTTTCTTTGTGCATTCCCTGTATAGAAATCTAATTCTAAGATTCACCCAGAATAAATGCACATTTTTTGTGCTATGTGTTTTATATAATTTTCCTAACTATGACTCAGTTTAGTCTGGTTAGAAATCCAAGGTAGACATGATGTTTGATGGGAATCATCTGAAAATTATAAAAAAAATAAAAAGAAGAAAAAAGAAATGTATGCATCACATTGAGTTATACAAATTCTAGATAAAAAAAAGCTAAAACATGGCCCTGGCCAGTTGGCTCAGTAGTAGAGCGTTGGCCTGGCGTGTGGTAGTCCCGGGTTCGATTCCCAGCCAGGGCACACAGGAGAAGCGCCCATCTGCTTCTCCACCCCTCCCCCTCTCCTTCCTCTCTGTCTCTCTCTTCCCCTCCCGCAGCCGAGGCTCCATTGGAGCAAGGATGGTCTGGGCGCTAGGGATGGCTCCTTGGCCTCTGCCCCAGGTGCTAGAGTGGCTCTGGTCACAGCAGAGCAATGCCTCAGAGGGGCAGAGCATCACCCCTGTTGGGCAGAGCGTCGCCCCCTGGTGGGCGTGCCCGGTTAGATCCCGGTCGGGCACATGCGGGAGTCTGACTGTCTCTCCCCGTTTCTTGCTTCAGAAAAATACAAAAAAACCCAAAAAACCCTAAAACATTATATATAAAATATACTAGTTTGCCTGACCAAACAGTGGTGCAGTAGATAGAGCGTCATACTGGGATTCAGGGAACCAAGGTTCAAAACCCCAAGGTTTCTGGCTTGAGCACCAGCTCATCCTGCTTAAACATGGGCTCACCAGTTTGAGTGCAGGGTCTCTTGGTTGAGCATGGGATCATAGACATGACTCATGGTCACTGGTTTGAGCCAAAGGTCACTGGCTTGAAGCTCGAGGTTGCTGGTTTGAGCCTGAGGTCACTAGCTTGAGCCCAAGTTTGTTGACTTGAGCAAGGGGTCACTCATTCTGCTATAGCTCCTCAATCAAAGCACATATAAGAAAGCAATCAATGAACAATGAGTTACACTATGCAGCTGCAACAAAGAATTAATGCTTTTTGTTTCTCTCCTTATCTGTTTGTTCTTATTTGTCCCTTTCTCTGTCTCTCTCTCTGTCTGTTTCACAATAAAAACAATGTGCTAGTATGTAATTCCTTGTAAGTAAAAAATGCCTAGGACATGGGCAATAATTGCAGTGTTTAATGTATGACCTGAATTGTGCTTAATAGCCTTGCTTAAAATATAAATTGACTAGGCAGTAATTTCCCTGAGTAGGGCAATGACTGAGGCAATCAGAGAGGATTAAATGGATGAAAGTAAAACAAATTACTTACCTGAATAAAAGATACCATAGCTGGTAAATACCTTCCCCTGATAAAACAGAATAGTTTCAACTATCATATAAAACAGTGATTTTCAACAAGCATGCCCAAGAAGGCACACTGTTGTGCCACTAAAAATTTTAAAACATGTAATACCTGACTATTTAGTCAGGGGCACTGACCTCTTTTGCTTTAGATTGTCAAATAAAAAAAAAAGACAACCAAACACAACAATATCTGTGTGGTATGAATAAATCAAAATTATTCTTATTTGTTTTGGCAGACTAACAAAAAATATAATATAGTTTGGGATGCCACAGAATTTTATTAATTAGTTTATCTGCGTCATGAGACAAAAATGGTTGAATATCATTGATATAAAGCTTGGGAAACTAATATAGAATGTAGAGCCTCACAAATCAATAAACTCATGACTTGAGTTAAAGTATCTCTAAGTATTTTTAATGATATCTAGAGTTCAAAGCTTATCACTTTTTAAAAAGAAAGTTTTCTAAATATGTCCTCAAAGTCATAGGAAAATATCAAACTGAAGGTTAAATGAACTTAATGTATATTGACATTTAAGGGTATTTTTTTATTTATTATTATTATTATTGTTATTATTATTATTTTGTATTTTTCTGAAGTTGGAAATGGGGAGGCAGTCAGACAGACTCTCGCATACACCCGTCCGGGATCCACCCAGTATGCCCACCAGGGGGCGATGCTTTGCTCATCTGGGGCGTTGCTCTGTTGCAACCAGAGCCATTCTAGAGCCTGAGGCAGAGGCCATGGAGCCATCCTCAGTGCCCAGGCCAACTTCGCTCCAATGGAGCCTCGGCTGCAGGAGGGGAAAAGAGAGACAGAGAGGAAGGAGAGGGGGAGGGGTGGAGAAGCAGATGGGTGCTTCTCCTGTGTGCCCTGGCCGGGGATCGAACCCGGGACTCCTGCACACCAGGCCAGTGCTCTACCACTGAGCTAACTGGCCAGGGCAAGGGTATTTTTTTAAATATAAAAACACACATTTGTGCATATATGTTCCAAATCATCAAATAAACAAGCTCCTTAATATCTGAATTTTGGAATGAAAAGTCCTCTCAATAGAAAAGACCTTGGTCAGCATACCTGGAAAAGGAATGAGTTCCTGTCAAGAATTAAAGGAATCAGTTGGTAGGTGTCAATGGGTATTGACAAAAGCAGTTAACTAAAATGAGCAGTTCACCCCGAACCTCTGATCTCATATATTTACAACATGTGCATGTGGGTCGTGACATTCACAGCTAATGATGTGAGTGACAGATGTGAGAACATAATTGGTTCTCATTCAAAATCATGAGCAGGAGTTTGACATATACTTTAGAAGGCTCAGTTAATTTGCTAATGACTATCTCCGTTTGATTGTTTGAACATAGTGAACAAGAGAATTTACAGTATGTAGACATGAGAGGAAATCTAAGATAAAGTCTTTCTAATCACACACCTTGAAAAGTTGTTAAATTTATTTTAATAAGTTTACACCCTGATGAATCCAACTTTAATAAATGTGAAAGGTACCCAGTTCTAACAGATTCAGTCGAGTCAGTCTTGGTCAATATTATAATGTCAGTAGATTTTTTTTTTCCTTTGGCTATCTTCTTTCAACTCAATTATCTTTTTTCTTATTTCTCACAAACCTTGTACACTTTCACTCCACAGGATAACAACTGGATAAATTTATTCATCCAATCTAATATATTAAGATCATCCTGTGATACTCTTTTTCAGAAGGGATCATATTAGGGAAATAAAAGAGACACTTTAATATATATGTATACATATCTATATGATTTCTCAAAATATTTTAGGCTAAATATAAAGAAAATATGGTTTGTCTCTCTCTTGAAGATGACCTAAGCCCAACCTTGGTCAGTTTCCTGTTTTTCCAATTCAGCAAACGGCCATCATCACTTCCTGTTGTGTAAGCTAGTCATTTTAAAGTTTCATTTGACATCTTAATCTGCTATGTCAAGTCCAACACCAACTTTTACTGTTTTTTAAAAAGTACTTTTAATGTTTATTTAAACTTTTTTTTTTTTGAGAGAGAGAGAGAGAGAGAGAGAGGGAGAGAGAGGGAGAGAGGAAGGGTGAGAGTGAGAGAGAGACAGAAACATTGGTCTGTTCCTGTATGTGCTCTGACCAGGTTCTGAACCAGCAACCTCTGTGCTTTGGGATAATGCTCTATCCAACCAAGGCAAGTTGTATTGATTTTTATCTCCCAAATCCATCTTACATAATTTTCCTTCCACCTAACTCACTGCCTCCATCCTTGTCCAGGCTGTATATTTTCCCACCGATTGGCAGAATAAATGAGTTTCAATTATTTGCAAGAAAAAATGGGGGTCTTCAGCATAGTCAGAGATGATGTTTCAAAAGGAAAAAAATATATGCAGAAAGAGGTAAGAAGATCTTGTACTTCAAAATTCTAATACTGTATAGAATTTGCCCTTTCTTCATGGAGGTGTTAACTCCTCAGCATGAAGCTTTCTTTTAAGATGTCAAAGGGGAGAAATATTTCAGGCAATAATTTAATAAATCTAATAAAAGTGAGCTTTTTATTTTGTGTCCACCTATTTAAAGCTTCAACTGATCTTAGTAAAGAAATGGTTGCTTTTTTTTTATCTAAAAAATTTGTCTGAAACCTTCTAAGAGAATTTATGATCCACAAAATATTAGTCCAGTAGCATACAATCTGGCAGCATTTCTAATTGTTTTCCAAATATCTTTTAACCCACGTGATTAAGAAATGTTTTATTTGGTACACTGCTCCCATTTCTGTGGCCATGTGTAGTAATGTCTAAAAATTTCATAGATTAATCATGTCTTTAGTTAGATCAATATTCCTTTGAAGAATTAGAATTAGAATTGTCTCAGTAATATTACTTAGCAGCACAATGTTATATAAGAGTATACATTTGGAAGTGTGTGTGTGTGTATTACTTTCTCTTTTGATGCCCAAAGCAGCTCTTTAGGGTAAGTAGGTAGGTCAGTAGGAATTATTATAGCTCCCAATTTATATTGGAGAATGACTTGATATTCCTTAGAGCTTAGAACATGTGAAGGACCTACCACTTAAAGGAAAGTAAAGGGCCGAGTAAGCACAAACTTGCTAACAAACCTCAATATTGGCAATCTTTGAGCTTAATGACTCTGTAAAGTTTTTAAATATAAAGCCTCTGAAATCTAAACCAAAATAAATTTTAGCACTAACAGAATAAATCAGAGCAACGTCTACTTTGGTTCTCAAAGTACATTTTGGAATATATTTTATATATACAGTAAATTTTGTTTGTGTGTGTGTAATGTTTGTTATAAATGCAGAAGTCACAAGCCCAGCTAAGCAAATTATAACTTCTAAGCTAGAAATCATGACTATCTCTGCTACTTTCTCATAATTTATAAGTCTATACTTGGTACCTTTTGGGTCAACTAATCCTATTATTAGTTTCTTTTATGTCAAAGAACATAACATTAGACAGGACAAGAGTAAAGCATCTTATCTTGGGGATGAGATACTGGGAAGGTTCAAACAACAACTAAGATCAATTATTTTTTTAAATCAATTTAATTTGATTTGATAAAAATATATAAAGTTTTTGCCAGGTGCCAAGGGGATGAATAGTGAATAAAATATGATTATTTCTTTAAGTAAACTATAATGCACAAAAAAGACATAAATAGGGTGACATGAGTTAAGTTTTAAAATGAGATTTAAAATATGAATAAAGGTTTTTTGGAAAAAAAAGAAAAGAAAAATCAATTCTGACTGAGCAAGTAGTTAGAGGTGGAGTAGCATTTAAATTCCATGAAGGTTTTGTATATAATTTTTCCAAGAAAAATAGATAACTGGATTCTAAGTTACTAGACTGTGTGTCAATATTTGATGACCTCCTAAACAAGTTATTAGGGCTTTATCTTAGTATGTGTGAGGGAGTTTGGTAGAACATAAGACTGTAAAGTGAATTTGGAACAGATGAAAATGCCTTGAATATGATGCTAAAGAATTAAGATTTTATTCCGATATTAGAAATTAGGAAAGAGTTGTGGCTTGACCAGTGGTGGAGATGAGGATGGAATGTTGACCTAGGAACACTGAGGTCACAGGTTCAAAGCCCTGAGATGACCAGCTTGTGTGCGGGTGCCAGGGGTCGTCAAACTTTTTATACAAACCGCCCACTTTTGCAGTGCTGGTCAACCTGGTCCCTACCGTGCAACCAAACAGTGCCGTGATTGGCCCATCATGAAAGCTGTAACGCCCACTAGTGGGCGGTAGGGACCAGGTCTACCAGCACTGCAAAAGTGGGCGGTTTTTATAAAAAGTTTGACGACCCCAAATCCATGGTCACTGGTTTGCACCCAAAAGTTGCTGGCTTGAGCCCAAGGTCACTGGCTTGAGCAAGGGGTCACTGGCTTGGCTGGAGCCCCTGGTCAAGGCACATATGAGAATCAATCATTAAACAATAAAGTGACACAACTACGAGCTGAAATTTCTCATCTCTCCCTTTCCTGGACCCCTTCTCTTGCCATTAAAAAGAAGTAAAAAGAAGAGGTTGTGATTTGCATCCCAACTTTGTTGACAGTGACTGCCAGATGTGCTACTGAGCGGCATTTGGAGCACTAGAGTGAATTTAGCGATGTGTTTATTCAGCGGTGTCTTCCGTGGGAAAAGGAGGGTCTGGGGAGGAATTCATGCCATGTCTAACCAGGTTGTCTATTCAACAGCCTGAGTGAGGTGGGGGAGAAGCCTGAGAAGATTCTGTTTCTGTCCCATTGCTCTCTATAACCGTGCTGTGTCAGATATTCCTTCCGGCTCTTACTAATAATCTGGATTAATCTAGAGCTTTCCAGAAACTCTTTTTTATGAGAACTGTAAGATTTTGTTCTTACTGAGATTTTTAAAAATCAAATTCGTCTCAAATACTTCCATTTTCTATCCAACAAATTTACTCACCTCTTTCTCCTAGCTAGTGATCTGTCCCTCTTTGCAGGTCTTTCCAAGACTGTTCAAACCAGGTGACTTTTCTGTGGAATAGTGTTTATTTCACAGGAAATGGACATATGTTTGCTACTATGAACACTGGGGTGGTACAGTCTGTCCCATAGTTGTCCCTCTCTCATATTCTGCGTTCCCTTCAGAATTTGGGTACTCCCTTGCTTAACTAAATGAGATAAATTAGCCTGCTTGCTGCCTGTTTTGCAGTTTGAATATCTTAATTAATGGCTATTTAACAGGGATTTGAGAGCAAATAAACTGTTATGGAGGTGGAGGTATGGCACTGGGATGTGACACACTTAAGGGAAGCCAGCTAATGAAGGGTGCTTTATCAAACCAACTGCCACTCTGGGCAAAGAGATTTATTCTCACTGGGTCAATGTTGGAAGTAGTTGTAAAACCCATACCTCAGATTTATTTGACCCAAGGGGCATAGAAGCTAATATATTTCTACACCAACTCCTATTAGTCATTGCTGAACACTGTTTATGATGAGGGTGTGTTAATTCCCAGGCATTTTGGCCTTCTGCACAAGTCACAAAGCAAGTTCTAGGGACGGGGGCAGAAAAAGCTTACGGCAAAGCAATTAGGTTCTGGCAATTGGAAATCTAGTAAGTATTCCCTGAAGTGGACATGGAAAGGGGATATGGCAGGGCACCAACAACATCTGTTATACTGCCTACAAAAGGCACCTCAAAGTCTTCCGAAGGCTCCCTGAGAGGCTCTCTTTCTTGACTTGGGTGGTGTTGCTCAGGAAGGAAGAGGAGAAAGGCCAGAGAAATCTCCCCTGTATCCCATGGCTCCTCAAATATCTCCAGCTTCACTCAATTCTTCCCAATGAATTTCTAATCTTTCGCTGATAACAGCTAGTGAAGTGATGGGCATAGGTACTATTAGCTACATCTTATAAAGCTGTAACTGCTAACCGAAGGCTTGGCTTATAGTACTGGGATATTTAAAATCTTAAAATCTATAAAATTATCTATTCATGTCACAGCCCTTGGTAATCATCAACCATATTTATACAATTCTGCTCTATTTCACCAAAATATGCTATCTTTTACATAGTTAACTATTATGGATTTGAAAAAAAAAAAGTCATTCATTTTTAATAAGTTTTCTGCAGAGTTCAAAATGATAAAAAAAAAAAACCTTAAGAAGAAATACAGATCTAAACATAAAAAGGTAAATTTTTTAAAAATTAATTTTAAAAATCCTGATATTGCTTGAGGTTTCACAGTGACACCAGGAAAAAAAAATACAAGTTCTATAATAAATTCTAACTTGTGCTTTTTTCTGAATTGTAGTAATTATTGTGGTTACTATATCTTAAATATGGAATTGAAAAATTATTCAGAATTATTCTTAATTTTCATTTTTTTTTAGAGAGGAGAGAGAGAGGGAGAGAGAGAGGGAGGAGAGAGAGACAGAGAGAGAGAAGGGGGAAGGAGCAGGAAGCATCAACTCCCATATGTGCCTTGACCAGGCAAGCCCAGGGTTTTGAACTGGCGACCTCACCATTTCCAGGTCTACGCTTTATCCACTGCGCCACCACAGGTCAGAGAATTATTCTTAATTTAAAAATAAAAGCTATACAGAAAATCTTTAACAACTTCAACACTACAGCTTACCTAGAGGAATTTTAGTTGACTGTATTATTTAAGCCCCATCAGCTGGATATTTTTATATATAATTCATACATTTTTCCAACTCCTCTTCATTCACTCCCTCATTTTATGTCTTATGTGATTATCTCCCACACTAAATTATAACTTTCTTTAAGGACAGAGATCGTTTTTTTTTAATGTTAGATTATCAAACTCTCCAACAACACTCTCAAGCCCCAGGACTAGCAAAAGCTTTGCCTAAAACGCTATGTATTACTTTTAGCACAAAAATAAAACTTGAAAGTTTAAAATGCCATTTGCAGAGGGTTTTGTTATAACATCTTTATTCATTTTTGCTTTTGAAGCATTTGTGAAACATACATTTAGAAAGCAGATAATAATTATTAAATTGATGGGTACTCATTATAATGATTTTAATGCAGATATTATATGTATGTCCTTGTAAGTAAACTTCATTTAGTAGTGCTTTTAAAATGCTTAACAAAGAAATATTTTGGCATATATAAGTATCAGCTCCTTTCCTAATAATAATATTCTTAATTGTGGATATCCAAAAGATCGATGAGAGTGACCAAAACCAATGCACTTTCTGGCACCTGTAATGTGCCATTAGTACAGTTGGGGCTGTAATCTTGGGGAATTCCTCAAAAGAAAGTTGACTTTTCCTTTAACTTAATATATTTAATTGTGTAAATTTTTTGCTTATGTATGAATAATTGTATTGAGGTTTTTAAATGCTATAGATTCTTTGAAATTATCTATATTAGGACATTAACTTTTTGCTACATAATCATTTTGTTTGTAGAAGAATCATTTATAACTCTACAAAATATTCTTGTGTGACAAATAATCACTATTTATAATCCAACAACAACAACAACAAAAATGAGATAATTGGTTAAAAGCAGACACTAGGCTGTTTATTTTTTTAAAGGTTAATAATAATAATGAGAGCTTATATTATCCAATGCTTATTTTGTGCTGGTCATGTTATTTAATCATATGCCATGTAGTCTCTCATTAAATCCTACAAATAAATTTATGATGGAAGTCTATAATTGTTTCTAATCCAGGTGAAATGAGTCTCTGTAGTTCAGTAACTTGACAAATATCTCTCAGCCAGTGAACAGCACAGTTGCGATGTCAGCCTGCATGATCTGAGGGAATGTGCTAAAAACCAGACCTCTAAATTGTTTCAAAGAAAAACAGACATGTTGCTGGAAAACTCTATTATTAGATTTATACTAGAATTAAAATAAATTAATCTGACATTTGTTTATTTTATTTTATTTTAGTTTTTATTTATTGATTTAGAAAGAGAGCACAAGGAGAGAGAGAGACAGAAATATCGATCTTTTTCTGTACATGCACTGACCAGGGATCGAACCAGCAACCTCTGTGCATCCAGACGATGCTCTAACCAACTGAGCTATCTGGCCAGGCCAACATTTATAAATGTTAAATTTGTTGTTGTTAGTAAACGTATTATAATTACATGATTAAAAATAACACTACCCATAACATTTGTCTTAGTCATTATTAATCCAAGGTGGTTCTTTCTGTTAAATCAAAGACAGTGGTCCTCCATCTATTGGCCACATTTGGCTCTTGCATTAATTTCATCTACCCAAGACTTCAAGCTTTATAGGGTGATTGCACTCAACCATAAGAATAACTTTCTCACTGGTAGGGTGCTGTGACTACCTGTTAAAGAGTCAACTAACAAGAGTTGGGCATTGCAAAATTATGAATACTAGTGTGATACATTCAAATTTAAAAAGACAATAAAAGCACAGAGTTGGTGTATTAAATATCTTTCTGTATCTTTTGTGGCATAACCATCATCTTCCAAGTAAGTCTGTTTTCCCTTCCATTCCTCCATGATTACTCCTTCATTTTTTATTTAAATTTTATTGAATTTATTGAGGTGGCATTGGTTAATACAATAATATAGTTTGTAAATGTACAATTCCATAATACATCATCTGTATATTATATTCCATTCTGTTTCATTTCTCTTTTACCTAATGTCTAGATACATTTTCTATTTCTTTTTATTTATTCTCTGTTATTGTTCAGCAGTACTTTTTACTTTAAGAAGCAGAAAAACAAAACATCTTTTAAAAAAGTTTGATCTATCTTTAAAAAGAGCGAAGTATACATTTTAATGAATATAGTTCTTCCCCTTGAGTGCTAAAATTTTATAAAAATTAATATTAAAAGTAGAAAAAAAATCTTACAGTTGTTCTCTGTATGTCAAAATCTTTATATTATACCTAAAAATGCTTGACCTATATGGTCAGATTTTTAAAAAGGTTCCAAAAGAATGCATGAAATAAGATTCTAGATTTTCCCTGGCTAGTTGGCTCAGCAGTAGATCATTAGTGTAGCATGTTGAAGTCACAGGTTTGATTCCTGGTCAGAGCACACGGGAGAAGCAACCATGTACTTCTCCACCCCTCTCCCTTTCCCCTTTCCCCTTTCCCTTCTCTCTCTCTCTCTCTCTCTCTCTTCTCCTCCCACAGCCATGGCTCAGTTGGAGCAAGTTGGCCCAAGGTACTGAGGATGGCCCCAAAGCCTCACCTCAGGTGCTAAAATAGCTTGGTTGCTGAGCAATGGAGTAGAGGCCTTAGATGGGCAGAGCATTGCTGGGGAGGGGTTTTGCCAGGGTGGATTCCAGTCATAGGATATGTGGGAGACTGTCTCTACCTCTCTGCCTCTCACTGCATAAAAAAAAAAGTGCTAGAATTTGTCTGGTACTGTATATATCTATTTAAGTTATCTAATGCTGTGTAATAAATCAAGGTGGATTTTGAAGATTAATTTATTGTCATTCCTTGTTTCTGTAAGTCAGCTATTCAGATAAGGTGAGCGGGAACCTCTTTTCTCTTGTCCACAGTTTTTAGGTCTCTGCTGGCCGATGTGAAGTTTGAGAGTATAATCATCTGAGGACTCATTTATTCACACCTTACACCAGTGGCGTATACTGACTTTAGACCTCAATTTTTCTCCATGCAGGCCTCTTCAAGACACTTTTCCCTTTGATCTCTCTGAGCTTCTTTTCCACATGATTGCTGCGTGCAGGAGAGCACACATTAAGAGGGGCTGGGAGGAACCATACCACCATTTGTGACCCAGCCTAAGGAGGCAAATAATGTTTATTCCATCATTGTTTTATTGGTTGAGGAAGGCACAAGTCCCAGCAGGTTCAAGGGGAGGAGAAATAGATTCCATCCCTTGATGGAAGGTGGCAAGGTCTGAAAGAGCATATGGGAGTAGAAATATTACTGTTCTAGTTTTGGAAACTACACTCTGTCAGAGGGTTTTTTGTGTGTGTCCTCCATTTATCTCTGAACTATGAACAGCAATATATTAACAGTGGTTCTCTGTATGTGGTATTTTTGCTTGAATTTCCCTTTGTTTGTATTTTACTATATCTTTCAACTATTTGGAGATCCTAAACATGCATTACCTTTGTGAAAGAAAAAGAGAAAAAAAGTAGATGTGTCATTGTCTTTTAAAAGTCTTTCTCTTTAAAAGGAAAAAAAATAAAACAAGTTCAGAATGGACAAAGTCATCCTTCCAGCAACTAAATTTCACTCTCTCATTCCTCTCCATCTTTCTTTTGTCTGTTACTGTTACTATAGTCAGCCTAGGTTCCTTTATAACCACTGACCCAAATGTTTTCAAAGCATCTATTTCACTCTTACCTACCTCTGCCTCCATTCTCATGGAGGGAAAGGTGGCAGGCTCCAGAGCTGAGATTCAAGAATTAAGTTTAGAGAACAAGCCAGCCCTTGACACCTTCTCATCAAGGCAATGCAGGGAAAGAAAATAGTAAACCTACTGAGAATATATATATGATATATCTTTATCCCTATCATCTCGCTCTCTATCTTTATGCTAATCTACCATTCCATTATTTTGCTTATCTAATATCACTTTCATATTTTGGGTTTCTTTTTTTTTTCTGGAAAATTTTGATGACCTTGAAACCAGTCTTCATTTCCATAATATATAAATTCCAAAGGTGCACCATATCTCTTCATTTCTTTCTAGCTTAAAATTGATAATTTTTTTAATACCAATGATGCCACCTACTATAGCTGCACAGTACCTTCTTATTTAGAAAGCATTTTCATACATGTAACTTTGTTTTCACAAACTTCTATAAGGGGAGCAGTGCAGATTAACGTTCTTTATCTTTAGAAGAGAAAATAGACTATAAGTGATTTGCCCAGGTTGCAAGTAGGTAAAGTTAAACTACCAAGGCACTTTCTTCACAGTGCTAAAGGAGAAAGGATTACTTTAGATCTAAAATAGTTTTCTTGGCCTGGCCTGTGATGGCGCAGTGGTAAAGCATTGACCTGGAATGCTGAGGTCACTGGTTCAAAACCCTGGGCTTGCCTGGTCAAGGCACATATGGGAGTTGATGCTTTCTGCTCCTCCCCCCTTTCCTTCTCTCTCTTCTTTCTCTCTCCTCTCTAAAAATGAATAAATTTAAAAAAAATAAAATCTAAAAAAATTTTAGAAAAAAAAAAGGCCCTGGCTGGTTGGCTCAGTGGTAGAGTGTCGGCCTGGTGTGCAGGAGTCCCGGGTTTGATTCTCAGCCAGGGCACACAGCAGAAGCGCCCATCTGCTTCTCCACTCCTCCCCCCCTCCTTCCTCTCTGTCTCTCTCTTCCCCTCCCTCAGCCAAGGCTCCATTGGAGCAAAGTTTGCCCAGGCGCTGAGGATGGCTCTGTGACCTCTGCCTCAAGCGCTAGAATGGCTCTGGTTGCAATAGAGCAACGCCCAGATGGGCAGAGCATCGCCCCCTGGTGGGCATGCCAGGTGGATCCCGGTTGGGCGCATGAGGGAGTCTGTCTGACTGCCTCCCTGTTTCCAACTTCAGAAAAAATAATAATAATAATAAAAAAAAAAAAAATTAAAAATAATAAAATAGTTTTCCCCACCTTTTTCAAGTATGGAAGGCAGCATGTTTGCATATTCTAGATGCATAATCTCAGAAGATAATACTCTTGAGAAGTTAACAGTGGCATTTCTCATGCTATATGTGTCATCAGTATTAAAAGGTCTCACTTTTCCAGCCTGTGTCTTATGGACTCTCACATCTTGGATTATGGCTGCATGTAACTGTGTAACTGTTACCATCTCATTCATTTTTGTACAAGACAGGGAAGAGTCGCTCAGGTGATTATTGCTGGTGGAAACTGAAGGGCCATGCTTCAACTGTTTGCTAAGAAGGTGGTACTCTGGATGACTAATTAACCATAATCATTAATAGAGTAGCTTTTGCTTTTAAAACTATTTCTTAGCTTCCCAGTTATTTTCAGGTTCTGCGTTCTCCTTCCCCTGCCCACTAGATTGGTTTGAAATTACAACTGTCGACTACAGTTTTCTATAGCACTTACTCAGGACTGCTCCAGCTTTCAACTTTCTCTTTCTATTCACAGCTAAATTGGAAGTGTATCGTGCTTGATTTATATTTAGATGTATTTTTTTTAAATGAAGACTTAAAAGTTAAAAGTCTGCACAGCTGCAGGAAACATTACTGAAAGTCCTTTAAAACCATTATGTAAACTCACTCAAATGGCTGCTACAAATGCACATTATAAAATTGGCCTTTTAGCTCTAACTACTTCATTGAAGTTTGTACTATTTTCCTTTGCCATTGTCAGTATTTAATGATAATCATTTAGTATCATAAAGCTAGACATGTGTCTCTACAGAGAAAAATAATAGCATGTATAGAAAAATAAGTGGTCAAGGAGGAAAATTTTAAAATGTGATGGAGAGTTGAGGTTAAAGTGTGCATCAAAATTAGTTTGCAGCAATATTGGAACAAACTGGCTGAAACTATAAGTACATTTATTATTTTAAGGAAGAGGAAGCTCACATGGAGTGTGGGCTCTGGAGTTAGTCAATGCAGAGACACCGCACACCCAGAGTCTGTCTCTCTCTCAGCTCTGCCTCCTTCAGCATCAACCTCAGGCAGGGCTGGTTCTGTCTGCAGAGGTAAAAAGGTTGCTGAGACCTGCAAAACTGCTCATCTGCTTGCTTCCTCTTCATAGTCAGAAAAGAGGAGGAATGTGGGGATGGTGCTAGAGAAAAGTGAGACAGGGAGAAAAAAGGAGTTTGAGAAAGAGAAGAAAGATAGAGGGCAGAAGAAGGAAGAAAAGGGGGGAGGAAGAAAATGAAAGGAGGAGGAAGTCAAGACAAGACTAGGAGCCAGAGGAGAGAGATTCACTTAAAAATCTCTCTGATGGACCAGTACTTCTCAGGGAGGGCACTGGTAATCATGTAATGATCCATTCGATCAGATAGTCTAAGCAAATCGTTGGTGAGAATAATGGCCACCCCGACTAGAATAGATCGTGAGAGCAGGACTTTTCTTACAACTGTGTATTGGGGAGCATAGAAGCAGATGAATCTCTGAACAAGTTTAAGATTCTTTGAAAAAGATGCAGAGATAGATATGACTAGGTAGCCACCAGTGTCTGCTATGTGTTATCAAATCATTGCAGTAAAAATCATGCGCTAACTCTTAGTCACAAACAAAAGTACTTGACCTCTATTAAAATATTCAGTTTATGTTTATGTATATAAATATCTCATTGGAAATAATTCAAGCATATTACAGAATAATAAAATAAGGTATATTAAAATGAGTATATTTTAAACAATTTTTACAAACACTCTTTTTTCTTTTTTTTTCTTTGATTTGAGAACCTTAGTGGAACTAGTAGAATTTACTACTTGTATTGAAAAAGAATATGAAAACATTTTCTTCTCTTTGAGGAAGTATTACAGTGACTTTATAATGATTTCCGTTTTCCATTATAAGAAATAATTTTAACATTGTCATAATATAAGCATACTAATTCATTTAATTTGTAAACAACTTCGTAAATACCTACTTTGTTCAGGATATAATAGGCTAGGTGCCTGGAAAACTATAAAAATTGAGACAGAAAGAGGTTGAGTCCCCAAGCTGCTTCTGGTATAATCAAAGAGATAAGACATGTGCATAAATAACTGCAGTACAAGGTAGAAAATAAGTGCCATTAGAAAATTATAGATAGAGGGGAGTAGGAAATGAGTCTCTTTTCCTATAAGATAATCTATGTGAATTTTCCAAAGCAAATCTCAAATTCCATTTCTCATAGCATTATTACTAGCTCTTCTCTCTTTATCATTTCTTATGTCATTATCAGCAGCTCTGCTCACTCTTAGCATAGGCTAGTTTTACCTGCTTATGAGTCACAATAGAAGGACTTTTAGCACAAAGCATTTAATTATTTCTTTGCTTCCGGGGAAGCTATAAGCTAAGATATTAAGCTAAGATGGTGCTATGTGCTCAGACTCAAAAGCAGTCCTCAGCTCTGCTTTCCCTGAAGTAAACAGTGCAGTCCGTTATGTGGGAAAGTGAGCCCATCACTGTTCTAGGCCTCTGCCAGTGATGTTTGTTTGTACTTTTTCTCCAAAAGTGTCTTAAACACCCCAACATTTAGGCTGAAATTATTCATGAGTCATACCACTATAGGCTGCTTTAGACAAATGTAAGCACTTACAACGCACACCCACAGAATGGCATTGTCAGAGCATCGTTAGGGAAGGGAGGCATTTTTTACAACTACCTCAAATTGAAATCTTTGTTTTGAACATTTTCTTTGCAGCACTGCAAAATTGCAGAGCAGAGAAAGAGGGGGATTTTATCATCAGTCTCAATCTTCCTGCTAACTAGCTGGACTCCATTCATAATTGTATTTGTTATCGCTGAATGTTTTCATCTGTGAAGCGGGACAGTTAAACACCCAATTTCTAATGTCTTTCTGCCATGTCTAAATTCTATTGTAAAATATTAGAAATATAAAATATAAAAATAGGTCACAAAACTATGTATGAATATTATGCTCACATTATCAGCATAGAGATTAAAATAGCTATTTGAGAGTTAGCTGCTCTCACGAAAGACATAATAATTTATTTATGTAGAAAAATATCAATTTCTTTTCATCCTTTTGAATGTGTCTGGTCCTGGGAATATTCCTTGTACTATCTCATTTAACTATCAAATAACCCTTCAAGGTAAACATTAAACTGTCATGGAAGCTGATGAAGAACAACGAAGCACAGAGTAAAAATTACTCATCCAAGGCCATTCAATTAGTAAGTAGTAGAAGTAGAATATGAGGCCAAGTCATTCTATGCTTGCTCATTATAGTCGTCATTCTCCATCGTTCATTAGAAGGCCCTTTTTGGTATGCAACATTTTTTTAACCAATATGCCACAAGAATGTTTAAAACATACAATACCTGACTAGTCAGGGGCACTGACCTTTTTTCCCTTAGATTGTCAAATAAAAAAATGACAACAGCCAACACTACAATAGCTGTCTGGTATAAATGCCCTGTCTTGAACCATAAATATATAGGTCACATAATACTATTACATCTTATCAGTCTTATCGCATAATAAGGTTGCATCTGATTGGTTAATTCTTGGTAACTTAAATCCTTGTATACAAATAAAAGCACCTGATTTTTTAAAATGTTATTTTGGAGCAAAAAAGCAGTTAATTACTCTTTATATATTTTTATTTTTTGGTAAATCAATCATAGTTATATCTAATTTTTTTCTCTATAAACCACAGAAAATAGGTACTTCACTAAAGATTAAATTTAGGAGCCCTGGCCATCTAGCTCAGTGGTAGAGCGTTTGTCCAGCGTGTGGAAGTTCCAGGTTTGATTCCCGGCCAGGGAACACAGAAGAAGAGCTCATTTGTTCCTCCACCCTTCCCTTTCTACTTTCTCTCTGCCTCTCTCTTCCATTGGAGCAAAGTTAGCCCAGGCACTGAGGATGACTCCATGGCCTCTGCTTCAGGTGCTAGAATGGCTCCGGTTGCAAGGAGCAACACCACAGATGGGCAGAGCATTGCCCCCTAGTGGACATGCTGGGCACATGTGAAAGTCTGTCTCTGCCTCCTCGCTTCTCACTTCAGAAAAAACAACAACAACAACAAAAAACAGATTAAATGAAGGTTGAGCAATTTAAATTGTCAAAACAATTTCAGTAAGGTAGGTTTGGAAAGTATAAAGCAATCAGTCTTTTCCTTTTTTTGTAGAAGTGATAGAAAGAATTTCTCCTCTCCAAATCTCCAGAGAATGCTTTGAAGTACTCTACAGGGCATAATGCAGGAGAATCTGACCATAGTTTCCATTTATATAAAGAGAGGTTTTATTTTAAAAGCACTTCCACATGCATTATGTAAATATTCAGTAATGAATATTTAATCCAAAGAATCTGAGCCTCATCTATATTTTTATGGGGTATAATTTAAGCAACTTTTTAGTCTCCCAATATTTCTGCCCTCTGAAGAATTCTACTTATGACAGCCTGATAAAAACTTGATTTAATAAATGTCCAATATCAATTCATCTAACCTATAAATAAAACACTTCATTCCCAAACACAACTTAATACAGATTTTTGGTTTCTATAGAGTTGGTGGGCTGCACTAGAGCACCAGGGAAACAATGCCCAGCAGCACATTAGAGCAGGACACTTACTCTGCCGAATGGCTCAGGATTAAAATTAAAACAATAAACTTCAGCTTAGATGTATCTTCATTACTAAAAAAGCACTGGGTCATTTACTTTAACAATGTCAACTTACTTTCACTCTCACGTTTCATTTAATTAGTAAAGGAAGTAATATGCAAGAGCACACCTCATAGAGTCCTATTACCTTGGAGAAATATTTTATCTGTTCCTAAAAATAACATGCCCAATTCTTATACCCTCTGTAGGATGTAAAGTTCTCTCAGTGGGAAGGTGCCATACAAACACTAAAATAAAATGGACTCTCAACTTCTCAAAAGAATGCAGGTCAAATCAAGATAAAATTGGTATTGCATATATTTTATGGCAAGAAATTTATTGTGTGAAAAAAATAAATAAAGCCTAGTTTTAAACAATTTTATAAAATAATGTTGTCCAGAAATTTTGACCTCATAGTCAAAAGAATCTAAAACTGACAGAAACAGTATCTACCTATTCTTATAATATATCACTTTAGTTATTACCAGTGGATGGAACAATTTAGCAAATATTTTTCTAGTAAGTATTTTGAAATTAGTGGAAAAGAAATCTAGCTGTGTTTACTCAGCTCCTGTCACGACCCTCCAGATTAGCAGTCATTATACATAATCTTAAAAATAAATAATCCAAAGGATAGTAAATAATTTATTTTATTAACACAATGCAGGGTTAAAACAGTACATTGTATAAGTGAGACTCATTAGGTTTAATCACAAAGCAAGTTCATTTTATCTCCCATATGTTTATTCAGGGGCAAAGTTTCCCCCTTCTTTCTGGATGATAACACAGATAGGATCATAACATTTCTATTCACACCTAGGTAATAAAAAGTTCTATTATCATATTAAGTCAACAAACAAGCTATCCTCCATGGAAATCACATTGTTCTGTCCAATTTACTTTAATTTTCCCCCCTCCCTTGTGAGGGTCAGTCCCATGCAGGAAGGCCAAGGATGGATTGATGTCTTTCCCTATTGCTTTTTTCCCAGGTTGCTAACCTGGCTTCTTGTTTCTATTGATTTTGGTGTGGGCAGCAGAAGAAGTAAAGAAAGCAAGAAAGTACTGGACTTCTATTACAAAATGGCTTTACACTCTCCATGCCACACAAGTGTTTGGAGTTGATTCTTAGGGAAAAGAGCTCTCACCATCATTGGTACCGTGTGCCTTCTGTCTCTTGATACATTTGATACACACTCCAACAGCACATCCTAAATCCTTACTGCAACTCCTGTGAAATCACAGATTCTTGTAGCCCCTCCCTGCTGATCCATAATAAAAAGAATTTTTGGTATTTTTGATACCAAAGTGGCCAGTGGAAACGTACACTTATTCTTTGCAAACTCCACTACTGCCAGCTGTGGGCAGGGCTAGCACGTTCCCTCAGCGCACTGTAGCGTTTCCCTGGCCTGCTGTACTTCTGATTTCCCAGGTTTGATTTGTCCGTTGCATCACTCAAATGTGGGGCATATACTAAGCGCCTAAAGTATTTTTTGAAGCCCTCATTCTCAGCTTGAACGGACAGGGGAAATAACATTCCTTCCTTCCCACTTCTTGGGAGTTTGGGGTGATCGGAGACTCAACTTTGCACTGTAGTTCTCGCTAAGGAAATTCCCATCGCTAAATATGCTCCAATATCTATTCTCTGTATAATTTTTGTCTATACATTTAGTTTGAATAAAAGTTTTGAGTCACCTAATTAGTTTACAGACTCTTTTAATTTTTTTCAGGATACTCTCCTTTGAAATTAACATATTGTTTTCATACCTGAACCAAGAGTGAGATAGAAAGCGAGTCATCATAACAGCCTGTTCCCAGGATTCCAGTACTTCTCTTCTTGAAGCTGTCTTCAACACTAGCTATACAGAAGTTGCTTGAAAAAATGATAAAAACTCTGGTTTGTCTGTAGAATATTAAGGAGGATATGCTTAGAAACAAATTATACACTGGTATTTAAAAAACCATTTTAATATTTGGCTTTTGGTAGATAAAACATAAACAATAATCACAAATTCAATCATAGCTCAAACCTCTGCATAATGATATAGAGTTAGATCCTTACCACCAGCAATCTGAAATACCAACTACATGCATTCATTTTAATTTGTGCTAAAATCTGCAAGAAAGGGTAAACTTATTTCCACATGCTATATCAAATTAAAAATTTTAAATCAGAATTTTTTTATTGTAGAAATGTCTGTATATATAACTAATTTTCAATATCTGTTCAGATGTTTGACATGGAATAGGTTCCTTCCCCACCCCCCATCCAAAAGTCTAGCAAAGAGACAAAAATGCCAAATTCAAAGAATACTTTAATACTTCACATTATGAAAGGAGAATTATGTGTAAGCATTTCCATATAACTTTGTAAGTTCTCAAGAAACTTTGATCAATATTTTGTATTGATCATTAACTACCTTTTACCAGTCCACTCAGAAGTTGGAAAAGGTTGTTAATGAAAGACTACATAGGAAATTGTGTTGCTGAGAAAATACTTCTCAAAACTGCCAATGATATAGTCTCAAGAAGAAAAGTGGAGGTGGAAAAATGTGAATAGCTTTGTAGAGAAAAGAGTCGCTAATGTATCTGCTTCTTTTAAGCTCAAAACTGAAAGGAATACAAAAAAGAACAAATCTACAATATAATCTGTTTGCCTTTATAGAAAAAAAGAGAAAATGCTATCAAAGGCCACAGGATTTATAAATATACAAATTTCTCAGACTGTTATATTTAAGACATTTGTGGCTTTAAATATTCCAATCAGATCCCAAATTTCCAGAGTGAGACAAACAAGTCAGGGTCTAAGTCCCAAATTAAATTACTTTTTTTTTTCAGGCCGTGATTTGAAAGGCAGAAGTGATATATGGTTCAGTTCCCAAACTTCCAGTTCCTGGGAAGATGTGTATGTTTTTGTTCCTTGGAGAAACTCACAAGCCTTGGATTATTAACTTGGCCTTGAAAGAAGAATGAAGTACTGCCTCATACTGTCTTAATCCCTAATAAAATTACCATAGATCTTCTCTCACATAATTGCAAGTTCAGCTGCACATTTCTCAACCTTGAAGTGCAATCTCCACTGAGGTCAGGCTGGCAGTAGCAGACACTCCGTATTAGCTGAATGTCTGTTGAATGCTAGATATTATACAAACTGGTTAACGTACACATTCTGATAAAGACCTATTTAGCACATTTAGAAACATGCTCTATAATTTCACTCTTACATAGAGAAAGACAAAATCAGAGAGGTCAAAGTCTTTGACAAATTACTCCAGCTCATAGGCAAAGCAGCAGGCACAAGGACATACTAACTCAAATGCTCTGTGTGATGTGTGGTGTTACCTCCCTGAATGACAAAGATGAATGAGCTATGGATGGAAAGTGTTAAGCATGATACCAACCGCAGGAGCCGAGAAGCAGAAATCCTGCTTCTGAATCTCGATTCTATTTCCCTTTTTGTAATAGTGTCAGGCAGTTGAGAAGCAGGTTCTATGACTTGTTGTCTTATATTTACAAAATAGCTTTTGTCTAATTATGACACGTATGTAAATAGATGTACATATACACCTGCACACACACGAGCACACCAATCTAACTGAACATCTATGCTTAGAAAGCACTAAAAGAGAGCCAGTGAAAATATAAACATGAATGATATAGCATTCCTGCCTTGAAGACAGGGTGGATTACAACACAATTAGGTAAGTGCTATAATAGATGATCAAACTATTTGAAGAGCACGAGGTTAGAATGATTTCCGCCTCTGTAGAAATTCGAGAATGAAGTGGCATTTTTGTACTGCAGGTCTTTTCTCCATTTTGCAACTTACATCATATTAAATCACATTAATTACCCCATTTTCATTACCTACTTATCTAAGTCATTCATTTATTGAAACAGCACACTTGCCTTGTTTCAGGCTTTAAAAAATTTGTCTCAAGTGACTAAGCAAATGGGTGGTACTGTGGCTAGGACTTGTTTGAGTTGAGAAGGCCCAGAATAACTTGTTTATTAAGCTTAAGAGGCTTACCTGTCAAGAAGAGCCAAATATAAATAAACCAATAAAAACAATGAAAGGCTCAAAGTGATAAAGTACTATGATAAGTAGTATAAGAAATCATCGTGGGTGTCCTATTAAGTCATAAGGGATTTCATTGAACTGGCATAGCTGTATTAAAATAATCAGCCCTCTTTTTCTGTCTTCATTCTTCTCCACTGCAAAATCAATGATATACCAAGCTTATTGTTATTCAGATAGGTACCAAAAATTAATGTTTGGAATTAGAGTCATTTCTCAAATGAGATTGAAAAAGGTTTGTAACGGCCATTACCTCATCAGCATTAAGCTTCTCTTCTGAAGGGCAGGAGGATATGAAAGAGACAGATCAGAATTAGGAAGAGTGGAGATAAAAGAAAGACCAAAGTAAAGAAATTTTTTCCGTTATACTGTGGACTTTAATGGATCTCTGTTGTCACTCTAATTTGTAAAGATCAATGGCTTCTGTTAAAGTGCAGCCTGGGCTTCCCTATCTCCTTTTAATTCATCTAGCAGCACATGCTCCCCTTTTGAAAGATAAGAGCAGGAGGGAGTTTTCAGATATTTTTACTAGTTCTTTTTCTTTTTTTCTGAGCTATCAAATAACCTAAAATGTATATGGTAATGAAAACTTCTTATCGGGGAACAGGATGTAAAAGCCATCAGTTGAAATACTGTCAAAATATAAGCAAACTCCAGTTTATCAGAGTGCTGTTTTAAGTTGTGCTTACAAGTTGCCAAACGGGTGAAGGAAAAATGTGAAATGGAGCAAAAGTTTTAGAAATTCTTATTATGTAGCTGTAAAAAAGAAAACGGCAGTATAACTGGCTCAGTTTTCATAATCTGCCCAGATAGTCCTTACATCAAGAACACACCTTGAAATCTTTTGTGCAAACAAATTTTAGATATTTCATAGGGTGTATTAGTCATAATACATGCCCTTTGAAGATATGTCACTTGCTTTATTTTAGTTCATCATATCTATTTAACTAATATCTATGAGCTTTGTCTCATACTCAGCATTATTAGATTCAGCATTTTGTTAGTCAATGTCTTTCTTTGTTACTCTAAAGTACAAGAAGAGAAAAAGAAAATACATTACATTAAAATATTGATATATAATATTTTAAATACAATTGTAAATATATAATAGTAAGTGTATATGTATAATTTTATATGCAATATATTTTATAAATATATGTCATACATATACTTTGTATATTATATGCATATATAATATATGCATTTATTAATAATATCATATATAATAAATATATAATATATATGCTACTATATAATTTTTTCTATTTTTATGGGTCTCTCTTTATATAGGAATATTTTGCCTTTCTGATCCATAGAGAAAAGCCCATTACTAAAATGTGTCATGTTACAAATAAACTACATTTATTGTAAACTTTTAAAATATAGATTAAAATTACTCGTATCTGCACAATCATAAATGTTTTTAGAGCTGTATTTCCCAGATGTATCTTCTGAAAAAAAAAAAAACACAACAAAAAACACCAGCAAACCTCAAGTTTTCTACTGATAGTGTAACCAAAACTAAATTAAAATAGGTCACTGCTTTATATGTGTGAGTGCCTAATATCTCTTCTTAGGCACATCCTCCCGCCCATCACTATCTCTACCCCTCCCACTCACTTACTACTACTGCCAAATGGAAAGTAAACTTCATTATTTCCCCTCACCCCTAAGGCTCTGTAGTCTTCAAATGACCCAGGTTGCACCATAGTAGCAGATAGCTCAAGTCAGCGTGGGCTCCGTATATTCCGACTAATCTGTGTGAGTTAGGCCTTTTCTGGTCTGTAAATCTGAGTCACTCTAGTAATTGAAGGTCTTCAGTACTTTAAACCAGAAAAAGTTAATAGTGCTCCACATTCTCATTCCTAAGCTTATGTATAGACAAATGCTGGTTGAATGGTTGGAGTGGAGTCAGCACTCTTCCTAAGTAGAGGTGCACCCATTATTGTCACACTGTTGGTCCCTCTTCATCTCTTCACTAACTCTTCCCTGAGAAAGTGGAGTGACTTTCAAGATTAGCAAGTTTGAAGAAGGAACTAGTCTGGCATAGCTTTTCCTTTCAGTCTCTTTCCTCTGGAAAGAGGCAGGCTGAAGTGAACTCTGCTTGTCTGGCAGCCCTTTCTTCCCTGTCAATCAAGTGCTGCTGGGTGAATAAGTCCGTTTAATTCTGGGGATCAACATGAGAAAACCATTCACTTTTATATAAGCCGCTTTCTATAATAATTAGTTTCTTTTCTTTTTTTATGTGAGAGGTGGGGAGGTAAACAAACTCCCTCATGCACCCCAATGGGGATCCACCGGCAACCCCCCATCTGGTGCTGATGCTTAAATCAACAGAGCTGTCCTCAGTGCCTGCCCGGGAAATGCTGGAACCAAGCAAACCACTAGCTGCGGGAAGAGAAGAGGGAGAAAAGGGGAGAGGGAGGGGAAGAGAAGAAAACGGTCGCTTTTCATGTGTGCTCTGACTGGAATCGAACCCAGGATGTATATGGAAACTATTCACTGAGCCAGCAGGCTAGGGCCAATTAATTTCTTGGTAAAAATATTTTGATTTTCATTTAACTTATTCTATATAATATTTCTCAATTTATCTATAATCTTTCAGATAATCTGAGATATAACATTTCAATTTATATATAACCCCAGCAATATGTGATATAAATATTAAAAAAATATCATAAATTGTAAAACCTCCAACCCTGGGGTTGTTGGAGTCTGTAAACATTTTCTCAATATATTAATTACCTCTTAGACTGTTCTAAATGTGGTGCTCTACATGCTGTAAAAACTAATTATTACCTACTTAGTTGGTAAATTTTACATTAAGGGTACATAGAAAATTGTTATATTTATTACTAGTATTTATTATAATAAACTATAGAAAAAGAACTTTCATTTTTATTGTTATCTCTCAAGTCTAAACCTTTTTCCTTCAACTCAAAAATTTACTTCTTTTTTTAGTGAACATCTCAGACATCAAAATGGCAAACCATAATTTAATTGTCAGCATTCCTCTTTGTTTTTAGTGGTATGAAAATAGTGACATGTCCTAACAATAGTGTGTTAGATATGATGAAATACAGTATGTTGGCTTTCTTCAGCTGTTTTGAACCCATCCTTCGAAAAGAGTGGCAATTTAAAAAAAAATCTATACCTGTGCAGAAACAAACCATTTCAAATGTGACTTATTTAGATAAAATCAAAGGAAAATGACAAAATATGTCATTTTTCTCTCTCTTCTTTCTTTTCTTTCTTTTTTTTTTTTTTTTTTTTTTCAGATTTTATTTTAAAGTCAGTGAATTCTCTGAAATTGGGTATGGATGTCTTGATGCTTAGAAATGACCTGGGTTATTCAGAGCTTGGGGATCCCTGGAAATGTCATAGGATAGATTATTCATTGTTTGCTATTTGCAGTTACGTGGCTTGCTATCTGATAAACTGATAAAAAAACATGTGGGTAAAAACAGAGAAATGCTCTGTCCCCTGGCACAGCTGAGTCATGCTTCACTCCTGGTTGCACTACACAGAATGCCAGCAGATAACTAAAAAGACCGTATTCTTTGTGAAGAGGCTGAGAAGAGGCACAGAGGATTGATTCTATCCCTATCCGTTTGAGAAGATTAAAAATAGGAAGTATGACGGTCCATGTGGCCCTCACCCTAGAAGGGTAGTATCATTAGAAATGGGATACCTCTGTTGCGATTGAAACAATTAAAAAAAAAAAAAAAGGAATACTCCTGGGTCTCTTGCTATAAACAATTGTCTATATACCCTTTAATCTTGTGTCATTTATGTACATTAAAGAAATTTACCTCCTTTGGGCTTTTTATATTGATCACAATAACAGTTTGTAATAAGAAATTAAATGGTGTACTTTGTTTTAGCAAAAATAGAGCAGTTGTTTTCTTAGAAATAATTTTGTAAGACACATTTAAAAAAAGTATAGATCCCTGGGAAATATTTTACTGAGTTTTATCTTTCTTCTTCTCTGTTATAAATTAGCAATAGAGAAAAACTGGAGAGTAGCAAGCTTTAGCAAACTTGTAGTGACTTTACCCCGCATGCATAGAGATGTAATTCCCTTCATGGAGAGGTGAGATAAACCAACTGATTATATACAGCAGTGGTCCCCAACCTTTTTTGGGCCACGGACCGTTTTAATGTCAGAAAATATTTTCATGGACCGGCCTTTAGGGTTGGGTTGGATAAATGATCGGAACCAAATGGCCCATGGACTGGTATCAGTCCGCAGCTTGGGGGTTGGGGACCACTGATAACCAGTGAAACCCAGTGTTACTGTTGTTCTATAGAAAGTGTCACTCCCTGACCAGGCGGTGGCGCAGTGGATAGAGCGTTGGACTGGGATGCGGAAGACCCAGGTTCAAGACTCCGACGTTGCCAGCTTTAGCATGGGCTCATCTAGTTTGAGCAAAGCTCACCAGCTTGGACCCAAGCTCACTGGCTTGAGCAAGGGGTTATTTGGTCTGCCATAGCCCCACAGTCAAGGCACATAATGAGAAAGCAATCAATGAACAACTAAAGTTTGGTAACAAAGAATGGATGCTTCTCATCTCTCTCCCTCTCTTTGACTCTCTCTCTCTGTCTCTGTCAAAGAAAAAAAAAAAAACACATAAAAATTTTTATAAGAAAAAAAGTACTTCTACATGGCCTTTCAGTAGATAATTTACTTCTTCAAACATGAAACTATGGAAGTAAAAAAAGCCAGCTTTCTTTATGAGTGAAACCTGGTCCTGCTGCTTGGTGATATTTACTCTTAAAAGAGTAGATAACAGGTCTCATTGGCAGGAGCATCGCACAGAATACTTTTTACCTCTCCTGAAAGCCATCACCATACGAAATGATTAGGGTTTGTGTAAAAAAATTTGAGCACGAAAACATCAGTTCAAGAAAATAAAATTAATAAGTCTTTTTCTTGGTAAAGTACAACATTAAATTTTCTGTTTTTTTCTCTCTTCTCTCCTTCACTCTTTGGAGTAAAATTTTATTTAATACTTTATAATAAATAAAAATAAGTATATACAACAGATTGAGATACCTTTTCTTATCTTCAGATTTGTTGCTGTTCTTTGTTACCACCAATACAATTTATTTTAAAAAGAAAAGACCATAAATGACATCCAGTGATATCTTGTTTTAAAACTTCCTGGCAAAAGAGTATAGCTTTTAACACTCAATGTTTTTGAAAATTTTTCATTTTTTCTACTCTAATCCCACCCTTCGCAAACAGGTAGTTTATATGCACACCACAATGTAAAATGATGTCTTATAGCAGTACTTAAATGGTATATTGCCCTTTCTCATTCTTAATTTTGAAATCAATAGTAGTATTCAAGTATCTTTTCCTTCATAATAATATAGTTATAATAAACTATTATTGATATTAAAATATACTAATTAGTATTAAACTTTAAAATATTGGAGTATACTAACTTCCATTCTGGAACATCTGATATTTTTTATTTATATTCTTATTTTGGACAATCTTATGTAAGAAAACTTATTTTTAAGAAATGGAACATGGAAGTATCTGATCAAGATAATGGAGTTGATAAATGCAATACTTATATCCTCCACAACCACATTAAATTACAACTAAACTATAGAAAAACATGTCTGAGAACTGCCTGAATTCTAGATAAACAGAAATCCTATAACTAAGGATAGAAAGAAGAAACCACATAGAGACAGAAAGCAGGGGTGGAGACTCAGAACAGGCTGGTTCTACACCCCTGTGTGGGGTTTAGAAAGCGGGAAGATATCTCAGCTGTAGAAGTCCACCCTGAGAAGTGAGGGGTCCCAGCCCCACAACAGGCTCCATAGCCCAGGGTTCCAGTGCCAGGAAGAGAAGTCCTAATAACTTCTGGCTGTGCAAGCCAGCAGGGATTGTGGCTGAGTGAGACGGAGGGCTGCTGCAGTTTCAGATATTCTCCTTAAAGTGACAATTTGGACTTATTTGGACTTACTAACTCTGAGCTCCAATGCTGGGACATCAGTTCAAAAGGGGTTAGGGACATATAGGGAGAAACTGAATTGTTTGGCTTTGGGAAAAGAGCTTGAGTGGCAGCCTTATACCAGACAAAAGCGGTGGCAGAGCCCATTGTTCCTGTGCTGACCCTTTCTCCTTAAAGTCAGCAGGCAAGTGCTATATCTGAGTCTCCATCAACTTGGCTGGCATTGTTCTCCCCACCCTGGTAATTCCTTGAGACCCTGCCCCACACAAGTTCTGGGCCAAGCCAGGCTGTCTCCGGTGGCTTTTCCATACAAACAACCTGGTTAACTCGTGCCCTGGAATTTTCTAAAATCTCTCAAAGTTTCACAAACCTGAAACAGAAACAATAGCCTCCCTCTCCTCCTAGTAACCACTTCACTTTTCTTTATGTCCATGAGTCTGTTTTATGTCCCACCTATCTATGAAATCATATAGTTCTTAGATCAGGGGTCCCCAAACTATGGCCCACAGGCTGCATGTGGCCCCCGAGGCCATTTATCCGGCCCCCGCCGCACACCCGGAAGGGGCACCTCTTTCATTGGTGGTCAGTGAGAGGAGCATAGTTCCCATTGAAATACCGGTCAGTTTGTTGATTTAAGTTTACTTGTTCTCTATTTTAAATACTGTATTCGTTCCCATTTTGTTTTCTTACTTTAAAATAAGATATGTGTAGTGTGCATAGGGATTTGTTCATAGTTTTTTTTATAGTCCGGCCCTCCAACAGTCTGAGGGACAGTGAATTGGCCCCCTGTGTAAAAAGTTTGGGGACCCCTGTCTTAGATTTTTCTGATTTACTTATTTCATTTAGTATAATGTTCTCAAGATCCATTCATGTTGTCATAAATGGCAATAGGTCATAATTTCTTATGGCTGAGTAGTATTCCATTGTATTTATGTAACACATCTTGTTTATCCAATCTTCTATCAAGGAACGTTTTGGTTGTTTCCATGTCTTAGTCATTGTGAATAATGCTATGATGAACATGGAGAGGGTGTATGTGTCTTTGTGGACCAATGCTTTGGATTTGGGGAAGTGATACTCAGTAGCGTAATTCCTGGGTCATATGGTAGTTCTATTCTTAATTTCTGAGGAACCACCATACTGTCTTCCATAATGGCTGTTCCAGTTTACATCCCACCAACAGTGAATGAGGATTTCTTTTTCTCCACAGCCTCTCCAACACTTGTTATTACCTATCTTGTTGCTAACAGGTAATCTAACAGATGTGAGATGGTAATTCATTGTAGTTTTAATTTGCATTTGTCTAATAGCTAGTAAAGATGAACATCTTTTCATATATCTGTTATGCATTTGTACTTCATCTTGGGATAAGTGTCTGTTCAAGTCCTCTCCCCATTTTTTTATTTTTATATATATATTTTATTTTTTTACAGAGACAGAGAGAGTCAGAGAGAGGGATAGACAGGGACAGATAGACAGGAACGGAGAGATGAGAAGCATCAATCATTAGTTTTTCATTGCACATTGCAACATCTTAGTTGTTCATTGATTGCTTTTTCACATGTGCCTTGACCGCGGGCCTTCAACAGACCAAGTAACCCCTTGCTCGAGCCAGTGACCTTGGGCTCAAGCTGGTGAGCTTTTTCTCAAACCAGATAAACCCACACTCAAGCTGGCGACCTCGGGGTCTCGAACCTGGGTCCTTGGCATCCCAGTCTGACACTCTATCTACTGCGCCACTGCCTGGTCAGGCTCCTCTCCCTATTTTTAAATTGAATTGTTTATTTGCTTGTTGCTGAGCTTTGTGAGTTTTCTTTTTTTTTTTTTTGTATTTTTCTGAAGTGAGAAACAGGGAAGCAGAGAGATAGACTCCCACATGCGCTTGACCAGGATCTACCTGGCATGCCCACCAGGGGGTGATGCTCAGCCCATCTTAGGCATTGTTCCGTTGTAACCAGAGCCATGCTAGTGCTGAAGTGGAGACCATGGAGCCATCCTCAACACCCAGGCCAACCTTGCTCCAGTGGACCCCTGATTGCAGGAGGGGAAAAGAGAGATAAAGAGAAAGACAGAGGGAAGGGTGGAGAAGCAGATGGGTGCTTCTCCTGTGTGCCCTGACCAGGAATTGTACATAGAACTTCCACACACAGAGCCGACACTCTATTGCTGAGCCAACCAGCCAGGGCCTGTGAGTTTGTTATATATTTTGGATATTAACCCTTTATCAGAACTGCTGTTTGTAAACATCTTCCATTTGATTGGCTGCTTTTTTGTTTTGTTGTTGGTTTCTTTTGCTGTGCAGAAGCTTTTTAGTTTGCTATAGCCCTATTCATTTATTTTTACCTTTACTTCCTTTGCTTTTGGGGTCAAATTCATAATATAGTCTTTATGGCCAAGGTCCATAAGTTTAGTTCCTATGTTTTTTTTTCTATTTAATTTATTGTTTCAGATTTTATATTTAATCTTTGATATATTTTGAGTTAATTTTTGTGCAGGGGGATAAACTGTAGTCAAGTTTTATTCTTTTGCATGTGGCTTTCCAATTTCCCTAGCACCATTTATTGAAGAGGCTTTCTTTTCTCCATTGTGTGTTTTTGGCTCCTTTGTCAAAGATTATTTGTCCATATATATATGGTTTTGTTTCTGAGTTCTCTATTCTGTTCCATTGGTCAGTATGTCTGTTTTTCTGCCAATACCATGCTGTTTTGATGATCATGACTCTTTAGTACAATATGAAGTCAGGTGATGTGATACCTCTGGCTTCATTTTTTTTTTTTTTTCAGAATTTCTTTGGCTAGTTGGGGTTTTCTAATGGCTCCATACATACCTGGTAATTTCTTGTTCTATTTCTTTAAAAAGTGATTTTGGGATTGTGATGGAGATTGTATTAAATTTGTATATTGCTTTGTGAGTTCTTTGTATGGAGATCAAATTTGGATACTTGCCATAATGTCAATGTTAAGTTTTTTAATCCATTAATATAATTTTTCTATTATTTAACTTTTTAAAATTCCAGCAACAGTATTGCATACCTTCTCAGCATACAGATTTTGCACATATTTTATTAAATATATTCTTAAATATTTTATATTTTTGATGTTTTTAAAATTTTATTTTCCAAAATTAATTGCTAATGTATAATGAATACAATGTACTTTTATATAAGCTTGTGATGTTTCAAAGATTTTTTTATTAATTTTGTTTTTTTCTTCTGATTTTTAAAATATTATTTATAAAATAATGTCATCCTAAAATAATGAAGATGTTAATTTTTACTTACAAGTCTTAAAAGTAGTGGTTGTTCTTTTTTTATCTTACTATATTAATGAGGAAAATGCTGAAAATAAATACTGAGACTTGTTATATATAATTTCCTCTATTTTAATGAAGAAATATTTAATATTTCACCATTAACTATTGTATTACTGAATATATTTTCATAGATGTTCTTCATCAGGCTAAAGAAAACCTTATCCATTCCTAATTTATAATTTACTAAGACAGAATTCTTTTGAATTTTGTCAAATTGTTTTTCTGCATCTGAGATTTTTAAAAATTTGTTTATCTTTATTTTTTTGGCACCCGAACAGGGACATGAATGTTTACCTTTTTTATATGATGAATTACATTGATTGATCTTCAAATTCTTGAATACTTGGAATAAACTCCACTACATGCTGATATATTATCATTTTTAGGCCCTGGCCGATTGGCTCAGTGGTAGAGCGTCGGCCTGGCGTGCGGGGGACCCGGGTTCGATTCCCGGCCAGGGCACATAGGAGAAGCGGCCAGGCCAGGGCACATTTGCTTCTCCACCCCCACCCCCTCCTTCCTCTCTGTCTCTCTCTTCCCCTCCTGCAGCCAAGGATCCATTGGAGCAAAGATGGCCCGGGTGCTGGGGATGTCTCCTTGGCCTCTGCCCCAGGCGCTAGAGTGGCTCTGGTCGCTGCAGAGTGACGCCCCAGAGGGGAAGAGCATCGCCCCCTGGTGGGCAGAGCGTCGCCCCTGGTGGGCGTGCCGGGTGGATCCCGGTCGGGCGCATGCGGGAGTCTGTCTGGCTGTCTCTCCCCGTTTCCAGCTTCAGGAAAAATACAAAAAAAAAAAAAATATTATCATTTTTAGAAGTTGTTGAGATGGAGTTGACTTGCTAACATTTTATTAAGGACTTTCACATCTGTTTGTGGTGGCTACTGTTCTGTTATTTTCATTGTTTTCAGTTCTGTATTCTTTTTTTGTAACTGTTACTATTTCTTTGCTAGGTTTAAGTATGAGCTAAAATTTTATTCCATAAAATGAGTTAATATTGTTCCCTCATTCTCAGCTTTCAAAAGCTGTTTTATTATATATATGAGATTATTTGTCCCTTAAATTTTTGCTAGAGCTCAATAATATACTCTTCTACTCTTGAAGTTTCACTTCAGGTAAGATTGATAATTTTGAATTGAATTCCTTTAATAAATACAGAGTTAGTTGTTCTATTTTATTGTGTGGTAGTTTTGGCAGTTTGTATAACAAAACATATATATATATATATAATTCTACATTGTTGAACATATTAATATTATTTTCTGTATTATTTGTCCATTTTATATATAACTGGTTTCTGCGCATATTTCTCTTATTACTTTTTTCTAATTAGTATGGATTTTAATTCCCTTATATTTTATCTTTTTAACTTTTAAAGTTTTCAGAATATTGATTTTTGAACTAATCTCTATATTTATTTCCCAAGTCTGTTTGGCAGCATGTGACATTGTCTTAATATATACAATTTTTATTTCATTTTATTTAAATCATTTTATAATTTTCCTTGTGGATTCTTTTTAAATCCACAAGTTATTTAAAAGTGTATTATCAGACTTCTATGTTTTATGGTAAAGAATTAGAGCTGTCTTGGTAAATATTTAAATGCATTACAAAACAATTGTGTATTCTGTGCTTTGGAAGAGAAGCATCCATCAAATCAATTAGGTCAAACTGACAGTACTGTTCTAGTGTCTTATGTTACTATCTTACATCATACTGATTTTTCTGGGCTTTTTTTTCAATCAATTGCTCAGGAAGAAATGTAAAATCTCTAATTATAATTACAGATTTGTTAATTTGTCATCCTTGTTCTCAAGTTTTGCTTTATGTATTTTAAAGCAAATGCTATTAGGTGTTTTAGTTAATATATATAGAAAATTGTTTGTCTTTATAAAAAATGACAGTTTTATAATTATGGAATATCTTTTGGTAATATATATATAGATAGATAGATATAGATATAGATATAGATATATTTGCACATAATATAGACCCCACTATATAATTCTATTATTCTCTTTAGATGATTTATTATATTTAAACAGGTGTAACTAATTTATGTACTCTTTTTGTTTTTTCTATTTTTTTATGCTTCCATATTAAATCATTTTCTGAGTGCATAAAGCAATCTTTAAATGTCTTGTTTGTGAAAATAAGATATGAGGACCTGTTCAGTTTTGGTCTTTCTGAAATTATGTTTATTCTCTATACATTTTGGATATAAATTATAACTAAGTATTAAATTCTGATATTTTTATTTTGTAGATCAACAATCTAAATATGTCTTTTCATTTTTTCTGTTTAATATTACCTCTGGAGAAGTCAGCTGCCTGTTTCGTTATTGCTCTTTTGAAGGTTCTATGTCTCTCTTTTTTTTTTTTCTTTTGGCTGCTTTTAAGATTTTCTTCCTCTTTGGTTTTCTCTATATGTAAAGATTTTTTTTTAATAATTTTTTATTAATGATAATGGGATGACATTAATAAATCAGGGTACATATATTCAAAGAAGACATGTCTAGGTTATTTTGTCATTAAATTATGTTGCATACCCCTCGCCCAAAGTCAGATTGTCCTCCACCTCCCTCTATCTAGTTCTCTGTGCCCCTCCCCCTCCCCCTAACTCTCTCCCTCCCTCCCTCTCAAGTCCTCCCTCCCCCCACCCCTGGTAACCACCACACTCTTGTAAAGATTTTAATGCTTTTCAAGCCTCTTAATCTGTGTATTGTCTCCCATTAATTTTGGAAAGTTATTATCTGAAGTCTCCTGAAAATCTCTCCCTTCTTTCCTCTCTCTATTAAGCACTCCACTTGCACAAATTTTAAGAATTTCTCATGCCTCTTGTTACCACAATGCATAATCTTATTTTTCTTTTAGAGAGAGAGAAAGAGGTGAGAGGCAGACAATGATACACAGACAGGAAGGGAGAGAGATGAGAAGCATCAGTTCTTTGTTGCGGCACCTTAGCTGTTCAGTGATTGTTTTCTCATATGTGCCTTGGCGGAGGGGCTCTACCTTAGGCAGTGACCCCTTGCTCAAGCTAGTTTCTCTGGGTTCAAGCTAGAAACCTTGAGCTTCAAGCTAGAGACCTTTGGTCTCAAGCCAGTGACCATGGGGTCATGTCCATGATCCCACACTCAAGCCAGATGAACCCATACTTAAGCCAGAAACTTGAAGTTTCAAACCTGAGTCCTCAGCATTTCAGGTCCATGCTCCATGGCACCACAATGCATATTCTTTATGTTATCTACTGCACTGTCTTTTCATTCAATAATCCTTTCCTCAATATATTTTATCTTAATATAATTTAAAATCATTTTTAGTTTTTAATTTATTATAAAATATATCTATTTATAATTATTTTTCATAAATTTTAAATCTTTAGTATATTTTTTGGTAAATTCTCCTTTTTAAAACTATTTTCCTTAACTTATTTTACACTTATTATACACAAATCTGTATCCAAAACATCAGTATATCTATTTATTTTTTTTTTCTCTAAATTTTCAACAATTTGTTAGTCTCCTGTCATACCTGTTAATACTTGATTGGAATTCAAATATTCTTTTCTTAAGTAAGGCACTCAGTGATGTCATTTTGCTTCATAGAGGATTTAATTCTGAGAGGCAGTTAGAGAAGTGTCACATCACCTTTAATAAAATCAGGAGGTGAGATTATTTAAGGCTAAGTTTCATTTTACTTCTTCTTCCAGATGTGAGAGAGCATTGAATCAGAATATTCACAATATTTTGTGAGTTCTGTTATATTTCCTTCCTCTATTTCTAAGTCTACTTCCAGAGCATAGAATTTCAGAGATCTCAAATGAAAACCTAAGATATTTACTAGATCCTTTCCCTGGTGAGCCCTGAATTCCAAAATTTAATATCCACCTCTGGGAGACCCATGAAAGGACTGTTTACCTCTTTAGTCTCTATACTATTGCTTTCTGCTTACTTTCTCATTCTCTTATATTATTTAGCAAAGAAATCAACACATACCTTGAGGAAACAAACAATGAATAATGTAATATTAACTTCAATATTCTCCCTTTCACTCTGGGATCTTTAATTCCTTGGCTCCATAATTTTTGGCAATTTTGGCTGTTTTCCAATGCTATTTGAAGAATATTTTCATGAAATATCTGTCATTTACAGTTCTTTTGGTTAGGATGAATATTCTGATTCAATGCTCTCTCACATCTGGAAAAGGAAGTAAAATGATTACCTTTTAACTGTATTAATTGATTACATATTCTTCAAATGCAAATCCATTATCATTATCCTTAACATATGTTTCATTTAAAGAATGAATTATTCAATTGCTGGGCTCTGAATTGATGAATCTAAAATTTAATCTCCACTGAATCAGAGGAAGAAGAATCACACTCAAGTTAGGATTTTTAAGGTTGAATAATATTCTGAGAAAACTCCAAAATTGTGTTCATAACATTATCTTCTTTCACTTAGATGATTACTGCTTCTAAATCTTAATAGGTGCAGTTTTAAAGCTGCAATTTCAGCAATAAATTTTATATTGAATCCACTTTAATCTTTAAAGTTATACACATATTTTAGTGTATATACTTTATTTGCAAGGCAGTACAATGAAAATATAAATATACTTATTTATGAATAAAAAGAAAACCATTTAGAGTGTATACTTTCTTTGAACTAGTTTATACTGAAAATTAACAACCACATATGATATATTGTTCATTCTTTATTAGCTTCAACTAATATTTAGACTTATGTAGGTGGGACGTCATATTCTTTCATAAGCCTTAAATTTCATATAAGAATATTTTAATTAGGTAGCTTTATTGATCACTTTGAGAAACATTTAAGGCATTACATAACATGCTAAATTCATTTTCTCACTGGTACATACTCTCAAATTTTATTTACTTGAATTGTCAAGACTATTGAGAAAATGAAGGTTTGTTAAAGACATCCTATTAATTTAGTCTGATTACCGTTGAATCTTATAATCAGCTTCATATTTTAGCATGAATAACATGCAGTTTTGCAGCTTGAAAAACATTTGGTTTTTACATCTTTAGCAACATCAATCCAAGGCTGCAAGTCACTTATTAAACAATGCAAATTGGTTTAAATTCAGCTCATCAAATATGAGCTTCTCATTTCTCTGTTTAAGATAATTTGACTTTTTGGTGCAAAAAAGGAATAAAAGCTATAACATTGATATTGTATAATTCATTAATGAAATAAACAAGCAGTTATATTTCATGATAGGTTTTGAAACATAGTTTGTCAAAGAATTTGGCAATGTCTACTTTAAAATACTAAAGTCCACCTTCTTTCTTCATATTAGGAAGGCAGTATTTATATATTTCCTCTATGGCAGATAACAGACTTAATATTTCCATGCATCTTTAAGAGGTTAGACAGCCTGGTTTTCCAAACATGGAAATCATCTTCTTTAACTGGCAACATTTGTGACAAAATAAACTCCATTAACTTGTTCTATTAGTACTCTGTGCAGTCAGCAAGATCAATGCTGCATAAAATGATGAAATGACTAACAGGCATTCTCAAAGCCCTGCCGGGTGTTTTCTGCCACCCAAAATATATAATCACCACTCACACAAACAGGTAGAATTTGATATTTCTTTCACCAGACAATCCCTAAAAATTTAAGAAGTTTCTTAATGAGAGGAATAAAACTAAAATATTTTCTGCCTGTGCATAGTCATTTATTATCCTTTTCCTATGCACCTTTTATATTAAAAATAAAACTGTTGATTAAAACCTAATCCTTTTTCCCACTGGTTAATATGATGACCAAACAACTTGGCATAATATAAAGAGCTTCAGATAGGAAAGATTTTTCTGACCAGATGCCTCCCAAAGGCACATTAGTTCCTTGTAGGCAGCAGAACACAAGGTGAGCCAAAACCTGAGGAAATGGGAGCTGATGAAGCCAACAGACTGAGCGTACTTTACTGAATATAGTAAACAGGAGACAAATATCACACCATTAAAAATAATCCAAGCTGCATACTTTGAAACAGGTATCTTGCTCTGCAGATGGCACAGCTGCTAGTACTTATCTGAAGAGAGCTATTCTGTTCTAGAATAACTTGCACAACAAGGAACATTAGCCACTTCAGCAGTATAAATGGGGTTTTTCTTCCCTTCTGCCTGCATTCTCGGCTACCTCTCTTCCCCCTCTACTTCCCTCCCCTGCCTCCCTTGCCCATTTGAGAGGAAAGCTGGCTTCAGAGCTGACTAGCTGCATGGGCCTGCCAATACCAACCTTGAGTACATTACAGTTTGGTCTAACAAAATATAGGGAGCATGAAGCTAAGCAATCACAAAGGAAATGATTGAAAGGAAGAGTCAGAACAGATATAGAATGAGGAGAAGCATGAAAAAAAAAATCAACATTAAAATCAAATCCAAGCCATTTTTTCCCTTTTGCTAGCAAGAATGAGTTTATGATTTGCAGATTGGGTAATACTAAAAAGAAAGGTATTTTTCATGACAATGATTCATATATTCAGCCTTTTGTTAGAAAAGAATCCCTTTTATTCTACAGCAGTATCTCTTCTTGCTCTCTCATTTAAAGGTCTTTTTGCATTTCCATTATAAGCCCCTAGATTGAGTGTTTTGTAACTTGGCCACAATAATTCATGGCAGATAGAAATTTTAAATTCAAGATATTATTCTTGTGGTAAATTTTCTAGTCTTTTAAGGTTTTTTACTTGTCCATTTGTGATTTAATAGGACTATAGAACTTGTCTAAATCTTCTAGTTATAGACAATTGTTAATGCTTCCCTACTTAAGAATCTTTTTGCTGAAATAAAATTAAAATTTAAATGATGTAATACTCTTTTCTGAATGGGTAATTTCATGTGTATAAATCCATGTTCTCAGGAAGTAAAAAAGAATGATTTAAACTTATTAGACAGAGCAAATCATGCAATGAGAACCAAGTGACAAGACTTATTTTTGGCTCCACAGAATCCCTGAAAATTAGAGTGGTAAAGAACTTAAAAGTCACTTAATTTTGTCAAGATATAACAATTACATCAAGCAATAAATGAAATATATGGGTTTACTTCACAACATAGTCATAGAAATTTCCCTACATTTTGCTCAGGATAAAATTAAGATTTTTGCTCATACACAATGAATGAAGACCATTATTTTCTTAAGGTATGTTCAAATGTCATACTGTGTCTAGTTTAACTTCCACTTGACTTCAGAATAACTCCAGAAGAGAGAGCATGTTATATTTACATATTACTATTCAATATCAAGGTCTATGCCATCCTACATATTTTATGTTTTCCAAGATCGCTCTTAGAAATTTGTTTGGGAAAATGATAAAAACTATGCCTTAAAATGAGGTATATGTGATTAATAATGTTTATCTAGATTTATTTATATAATTAGAACATAAAGCAAAGTGTCAAAGGTTGTTCGTTTCTATAATTTAAGTAAAAAAGTTAGTAAATGCTCAAATTGAGACAGCATAGAAACGGGCTCAGGAATAGAGCTCAGGTTGCTAGGAAGCCAAGTTGGTCAGAAGAGGTCAAAACCACTGTTCTGCACGCTCAGTTGATCAAGGTTTGGTTTCTATGTGACCTTCCTTGGGTAGCAGTAACGAATAACATCACTATATTGAGCCCACAGCACAGGCACAGAGATAGATGCCAAGCAACAGGACAGAAAAAAGGAAGTAATCCCACCCTGGCATGAAAAGTTCCACTCTTCAACCCTTCTCAAGCTTGCTTTCTCAAGAATCCTGATTTTTCAAACAAGCCTCTTTGACCCAGTTTATAAAAGCTCACAAGCCAGTTCAGAGGACCTTCCTTTCTACTGTGCGACCTCCCTAATGCTAGAATATGAGCTTAATTAAATCTGCCTGGAAATTCTCTGGGGTTTCCTATCAGTTTCTGTCTTGGGGAAACCAAGAACCTCAATGCCAGTAACATTTGGTCACATATTCTAGATTGTGAGAAAATGAACATCAATAAAGCATTCTCTTATCTTTTACATATTCATATCCTAAGAGAGGAAAAATGTAAATATTGATCGAACAGATAAATTGTGATATATTTTATGACAACAATTGGTTTTACAAAAACAGAGAATAATGGTGTGTTATCTAGTTTGGGGCAAGAAAATTGTTTTCATAAATATATATATATTTTTTTTCCCAAAAATTCAAGATAAATATTAACATGGCCAAAAACTAAAAAGTCACACCACCACCACCAAACAAAAACACAAAAGACAGTAATGTGTAACTACTGAAAATTTCAATATTATTCTTATGTGTTCAAATATGAGTTTGAGCTAGGATATTCTGTTGACAAAGACTGAAGAATAATGAAGAATTTGGGGCATAGAAAACAATGCATCATTTAAATTTTTTTACTCCCTGCTGGATCTGCCTAAGGAAATATAGACAATTATGATTTTGAGAGATGTATCATTATTATTTTAATTTATTGAGTCCTAATGGTACCATCACTGTAGTAGTAAATAGCAGAAAGGAAATTCTCTCTGCAGCCTCAGGACAGGCAGAATACAGGAATGGTAATATAAAAAGGGAGATCAGGTCCAATACTCAGTAGCAGTCAAAAAAATAAATAAATAAAACTAAACATTAAATAGATCATTTAAGCTCACCTAACAAATAGGTAAAATACAAACAAGAGAAAAACGTTAAAAAGATAAAAGACTGTGAGAAGTGAAAGAATAAATAACACTTTATAAGTGGTAAAATATGGGATGGAATCAACCAGATGTTGGTGAACAGTAATAATTTTAAATATGCAGCCCCATCCTCAGATCTAATCTCACATCATACATCCTGTGCTTTAAAATGTCTGCCTGTTACTATGAAAATGAACCATCTTACATATTGAACAACCCAGCAGCATTCAGTAAGATTGCTAGAAAAGTTTGACAATAATCTAATGATCACAGGTGAGATGGGAGATATAAGGAAAAGGAGGATTTGACAAAGTCTGGAGGGTTTACAGAACTGTGTGGTGGTGTGATTACAGCTTGTTGATGGGATACGAGGAAATTAGTCCAGAGAGAGAAATAGAGATGAGTAGAAAAAGGGTTACAGAGAAGGTAAGAGAGGTAAGACCTACGACTAAAACTTTCTTAAGATATAAAGGCTCTTTAGTTTTTGTTTCAATCTTTTCTTGAAGTTCATATGCAATTCTGCCTTCAATTCCATTAGACAACTCAGTAAGCTCATGATAAATTACTTCTTTAAAGTGTTTTTGTTAAAGAAAAAGATCTTATTTTTTAGTAGCAATGAGCCAGTATCCAAGGACACCTAAAAATAGTTACACTCTAACATAGTCATAATATCCAAGAAAGACAAATGACAGTATAAATGGAGGTAAGAATATAGAACTATTTACTAAAGCACTTTGGAAAAATGGGGAAAATAAGAGCTGATATAGAATCTAATGCTTTAAAACTAAAACACAAACATAATGAACATGATTTTATTTATGCAATTCTACCACACAAGCATTTGGGTCAGTTCCTTGAATTTAAAAAATGGAGGCATTACATAACAAAATATTATTAATTTTTTAAATCATTACTATGGGAACAACATAAAATAAATGACAAAATCCTCAAATATATAAGATAAATTAAAGATGGAAACCAGGAATAATTTTAATAATTTTCTGTCACTATTTGATTTTTCTGCCTAATCTTTGGGTGTACAAGCTGATTAATTATAATACATAACTTGAAAATTTGACACCTTTATTTTTTTAATTATTTTACCTGAAGATGTTTCCTCTTTTATAATATAAAAACTATGACTATATATGTTTTTATTCTTGCTGTTGATGTTTCACTAAAAAATGTCAAGTTTATGAAGATTTTCTCCATGTTTTCTTCTATGGATTTTATAGTTTGCATTTTACATTTAGGTTCATAAGGCATTTTGAGATTTTTTTTGTTTTTTGTTTTTTCAGGTAAATGACCATTGTATAGTATGCCACCACATGTCAAATACATTGCAAGAAACTTTGACAAAATTAGAATATTTGAATCATGTCAAATCAAAAGTTGCATCAGATAAAATTAATTAATCAGGTAAGAGGGACTTTATTCAATGCACTCTGATAAAGAAGTTACAACTCTGAGTTCCACTCTGTTGAAATAAAAGGAGAGGACATTTTTCAGAGCTGAAATGAAGGGCATTGTAGGCAATCTCTGTTTGCTATTTGGCTATACCCAAAAGAAAAGTAAACTTTCTTATATCTTCAAGACAGGAGGTGGTTTTACAGCTTGGCATGAGGTGCCTATTTAAGTGAAGCTCCTCCTAACTTCCTATAGAATCAGAGAGGCTTAAAAGAAGCTATCTTCCAGGGGTAGTTCCTAATACCTAAGGAAAATATTTTTGACCTATAAAGTTGCAAAGAAGTGTTTTAAAAGATTTACATCTCAAAGGATGGATGAAATAAATGTGCAATTACAGGCTTTTTAAAATAAATGCTCTAAGAAAAAGAAAGTCGGGAACCTATAGTAAAGAAAACGCCAGTTAAAGTTTAATGAAGCTGGCCCTAGCCCTGATTTGTCTCAGTGGATAAAGTGTCAGCTCAGCATATGGACATATGGGGTTCAATTCCTGATCAGAGCATACAGTGACCTTCTGCTTCTCTTCCCTTCTCTCTCTGTTCTCCTCCCTCAGCCAGTGGCTCAATTGTTTGAACACTGACCACCAGGCATTGAGGATAGCTCAGTTGGTCCAAGCAGCAGCTTCAGGCTCTAAAAGTAGCTCAGCTTATTTGAGCATCGGCCCCAGACAGGGGTTTCCAAGTGAATCCCAGTTGGGGCACATGCGGGAGTATATCTCACTATCTCTCTTCCTCTCACTGAGAAAAAAAAAAAAAAAAGGTTTAGTCAAGCTGAGGGTAATGGCAAGGCTTTCCTCATCAGGGACAACTTTCATCATTGCTCTTTCAAGAGGTCTAGTATGATATATTAAGGTTTTATTGTTTATGTTTTATATAAAGCAACTGTGTGACCTGAATAGGTTAATGTTATAGTATAGTATGTTATTTTTCTAGTTATTTTTTCAAAGAAACAGGTGCCTTAAAGTACTTGTGATACCATTTCAATTGATAAAATGCCATAATTTTAAGTTGTATTATCTTTTCATATTTTTCTTGCAAAGCTGCTAGTACTTGATAATTCTCAATCTTCAAGTCTATCATGGAGAACTACTGGGTCTATATTATAAGAAATCTAGAACTTAGAGCAAAGTGTACAGATACAGTTCATTGGACCTATCTATAATATACTTTGCAAATTTTGTGTATTTTAAAGGTTTTCTCCTTGGCCTCTGTAAAGAATAATTCATTACATTGAGTTTTGTATATGCCATTAATTAATAATGCATTATCTGAAATATTTTTAATTTCACACATTATAACTCTATATAAAGCTTTACTGAAAAGACTTCAGATTATTCAGCTCTACTGTGTACATAGTAAACATCTCATTCATGGGAAGAGAAAAAAAATACTGCTCTTGAATTAGCGTTTTCTTCATTCTAGCCTATGGAAATTGCCCTATATATGTAACTAACTCTTCTATTAAATTTAACAATACTATGAATATAAACTCATAGATAAAAAAGAGATTATGATGGCTCAAATATTGTGGTTAGGCATTTACAAAAATTTTAAAGAAAATTTTATTATTTTAGAAGAACATTTAAAGAAAAATGTTCCTTGTATTCTATATAGTTAAGGTCTGCCAAGAAATGTGGTAAGGACTGTTTCCTTATCATTGATAAAAATCAACAACCCTTACTATTGAGGAGAAAAGCCATAGTCAGAATGAAGAGATTATAATAATAATCTGGAATGGTAAACACAATTTTCATCTTAGGGCTAGGAATCTTTTTTCAATAGCTGAGAATTTGAATGTTTCTGAAGAGATAAGACTTTTTATTACTATGATTTGGGAGAAAATGAATTGTATATTTCTAATCAGACTCAGATAGAACCATGTTTATGTATTCCATTTTAGAAAAGCTCAAGTACAGCACACCTAGATGTAATCAAACTTAGAGACTCAAAAATTCACTAGTGAGAAGTTTAGAAGAGTGATTACTTTATCTGGCTGGATAGCTTGATTGGTTAGAGTGAAGTCCCAAAGCATAGTGGTTGCCAGTTCAGTCCTTGGTCAGGGCACATACAAGAGCAGCCCTAGGTTCCCATCTGTCTATATCTTTATCTCTCTCCCTTCCTCTCCAGCTAAAAAAAAAAAAAAAAAAGTATTCTGTGTATTTGATTGTATGTTATACTTTGCTGATTAATAGCCTTTTCTTTTTTAAATGTTTCCATTGATTTGAGAGAGATGCAAGGAGGAAGGGAGGGGGAGGGATCAACTCCTTGTTCCACTTAGTTGTTCATTTAGTTGTGCACTCATTGGTTGCTTCTTGTATGAGTTTTTTCTTAATAAACAGAGGTATCCACAATGAAACTATAAGAATTAAGATTTACAATTTTAGGAGAAAGCAAAACAGTGTCAAGTTTCATAATTGTACATTCACAATGTTTTTTTATTTTTATTTTTCATATTTAAATTAAAAGTAAATCAGGGAAGGGAACTGGAAATAAGGACAATGTTACAAGAAGAGATGGGAAGATAGCCCAGAAAGTCAGACTACCTCGCTTAAGGCTCAGATGAGAAGAGGGTTGCTTTCAGAGAAAGTCAAGGCCTGGGAGGTGGACACCAGTCGTGGGGACAGTGGTGAGCTCGAGGAGAAAAGTCAGCAGTAAAATACCCCCAAATAGTTCCTTAACCAGAGTCAGGGAGACTTAAGGATCCTAGTTGGTATCTTTATACCATTGTTTGACAACTCAGTGAGGATATCACATAGCCTAAGCTAAGCAATCATGTTGTTTATTCTTATTGTTACTGATGGGAGATAGTTTTCCATCTGCAGTTGTCTGAAATAACTTTTTGGAGGCAAATGAAAAGGTAATCTGACCCTGCCTCAAAATCCCAATGTATTTTTATGTCAACTGTCTTGACTTCCCAATGTCCTAAAATACTTATTAATCCCTAAGTAACAGAAATTGAAGACCTTGAAGGCAAAATGTCTTGTGGAAAAATGCTGGGTAACATTTACAAATGAGGGATCTGGACAGGTCTACCTGGATTCTGCCTTCTTAATCTTGTTCTTAATTGTATACTGTCAAAAGCATCATTACTTCACAGTAGCTTTAAGATAACTGAAGATATTAAGATAATCTTAAAAAATAAAAATACACATTATTTAGTTTAATCAACAACAGAGTTGGATAATGATTAAATATTTATAAGACACAGTCTAGATTTTGTAACCAAAACACCAACCACTGCAGCAACTCTACATTGCTGGATCCAGGCTGTCTGGGCATACTGAGGGTTCACTAAGGAAACAACAACATAAAAAATTCTCTTTTTATAATATTACACTATTTTATTTATTTTGGGGGGGGGTGAGGGAAACAGACAGGGACAGACAAACAGGAAGGGAGAGAGATGAGAAGCATCAATTCATAGTTGCAGCACCTTAGTTGTTCATTGACTGCTTTCTCATATGTTCCTTGACCAGGGGGCTCTAGGTAAGCCAGTGACCTCCTTGCTCAAGCTAGCAACCTTTGGGCTCAAGTCAGAGACTATGGAGTTATATCTATAATCCTCTGCTCAAGCCGGCAACCTTGGGGTTTCAAACCTGGGTCCTCAGCACCCCAGGCCAATACTCTATCCACTGTGCCACTGCCTTATCAGGCTACTTTATTTTTTTCTGTATTTTTCTGAAGCTGGAAATGGGGAGAGACAGTCAGACAGACTCCCACATGCGCCCCACCGGGATCCACCCAGCATGTCCACCAGGAGGCGACGCTCTGCCCACCAGGGGGCGATGCTCTGCCCCTCTGGGGCGTCACTCTGTTGTGACCAGAGCCACTCTAGCGCCTGGGGCAGAAGCTGAGGAGCCATCCCCAGCGCCCGGGCCATCTTTGCTCCAGTGGAGCCTCGGCTGCGGGAGGGGAAGAGAGAGACAGAGAGGAAGGAGAGGGGCAGGGGTGGAGAAGCAGATAGGCGCTTCTCCTGTGTGCCCTGGCCGGGAATCGAACCCAGGACTTCTGCACGCCAGGCCGACGCTCTACCACTGAGCAAACCGGCCAGGGCCAGGCTACTTTATTTTTTAAATTAAGAAAATTCTTCATTGATACATTGTCAAACAAAAATTCAAGTATGGAGGGGGAGTTCATATTATTCTACTCTCAGAAAATTTTATCATAAAAGTATATGTTTTATTCTAAGTCAATAAGAGTGTTATTGCCTTAAATGGCATGGAAACCAATGAAAAGGGGTCCAAAATGTAACTGTGACCTAACATTAAGGGAATTAATTCCAGAGCAAGTGTTTGGTGGTATGAGTAGGAGTAATCATTGGTTAGGGGATGTGAATATATCAAAAAAGATTTGAACACATCTACAAATTTTCCAGTCTTAAGGTAGTATTGTTTGCCGTTCATTACATTTATTATTATCTTCAAGATAATCACGTTAAAATAATATTTAAAAACATTTCTTGACTATCTGATTCTGTTGAAGATTTTATTCAGCTAATTATCCCTCACCATCTTCTTCCTCTCTTTCTACTACTTTGAACAGGGTTGCATAAATGAACAGTGTTGTGATAAAGCCAGGCACCAAACAGAAAGCGATACTATTTTATTGTCTCCAATACAAATACTTTTGCATGTTAATATTTATGTAATCTGACTGTATCCCACAATTGATGCTATATCTTAAATGAGAAGACATTTTCTGTTTTGGGAGCACATTAAAAACTTTGTATGTTACTGTGATTGACAGTAGATTTGATGAAATATAGTATATCCTTTGGCTAGTGAAAGGGAGATTAAGTTCTAAGATCAATTATAGAAGATTATGACCAGAATTTGGGAAAAGAAGCATGATTATCCACGATAAAAGATTCTGAATTTTAAGATATAAGAAATAAATTTGGGAATTTTGAGTCTTGGCTTAAAACAATATGACCTAGATGAAACATTTATCAGTGTGACCGGGAAAAGTTGTTTTAACTTTCCTGACTTTTACTTCTTATTCTATAAATTGGGATAATATCTATAAGACTACTGTGAACTACAGATATGTCAATAAACCATCTAATATCTATTACATATTTTAAAAATAACAAATGATTATTATGCCACTATCAGAAAATTAGATTGTGCTTCTATTTCTCTATTTATAGGGTGAGAAATGGTTGTAGTTCTAATTGCTATCTTACTCTATACTATATCATTAATGATACCTCACAGAGATGTCCTCCAGCAATGTTTATTTGGTCTTGAAATCATGTGAATGTATGTAATTGCTCTTTTTGTTGTCACTGTAACCACATAATTTTCTGGCAAATGATTTTTGTTGAAAATAAGGTTACCTAAACTGAACTTGGTTTATTTGACTTATTTGGTGAAGACACTAAAAATAACATTTTAATGGTTCACTTTAGTCTAAAACTAGTTACAGGAGCAGAGGGACGGAACAATGCAACAATCAAAGTCATACTTGTCAAAGCATTTCCACTAAAGAATTTTAAACATAAATTTTCTTTTTGGTTCCCAGGACTACAGAGCTTCAGAATGACAATTGCTCATTACATGAGAAATGCCAAAGTATTGATGTTATATTCTGCAAGCACCAAAACATTACAGAAAATAACCAAAATCCATACAATGTCAAATAAAATAAATTATTTTAGACAATTAAAAAAAGGGATACCAATCTATTAAGATAAGTTTGATGTTTAAGAAATTTCAGCCTAGCATTACTAATGTTATTAAAAATAGCAAGATTATAACAAGTACTCATTAGAATTTGCATATGTGACTGAGAATGTTCTTAATTACAAATTACATTCTCTAGTCTAAATTATTTAGAAACTGTAAATCAGAACAACAAAAAATAAGCTTAGGAAATAAACTGTTTTAAGAGATTTTCAAATGCAAATGGTGGCAACAATGTAAATTCTGCTATTAAGCCACTCATTGAATAATTATTTACCAAATATTTATTATTTGGAAGTTACTATGTAAATGTTAGGAAAATATCAATGGACAGATCTTAAGGGATAACTTTCCCATTATCCAAAAAAAAAAAAAAAATGGAGTAGATGCATTTTTCTGCATCCCTCTAACTAAAAGTAAAACTAAAACTTCTGAACAGTATATAGAAAACAAACAAGATTACCCTGAAAATTAGAGATAATAATTCAGACCACCTAAGGAGCTTGGGACCCCAGATACAATGGTGGTGTGTTCCCTAAATTTTCTTTGGAATTCATAAATCCCAGATTGGAGCCTGTAGAAGCTGGCAACATGGAAATGCCAACAAGTGCCACCAAATATCACTAGAAAATCTTGTTCTCTGTAACCAAAAAAGTAGAAAAGAGGCAGCCTAGAAAGACAGAAAACTTTTTTATTTAATAACTATCTTACTCTGGTCAAATACAAGAGATCAAATTGCAGCCCAACCCAACAAACCCAAGTCATGAGCCAAAACTTTTATGCTTGCTAGGCTGTAGCAAGGTGACCCAACTCACTTAGCAGGGTGGTGTTAGAGAAGACTGAATGGGAGCTTTCTTCCCAGGTTAGAGTAAAAAGCTCTCTGCACTTTCTATCATCGGAGTCAAGTAGGGAGCTGTGAGGAGGTGTTCCTCTTCACCCTACCACTCCCTAGCCAGGGCAGTATGAGCATATTGAGGGCTCTGAATTCCTATCCAGCCCAGCAGTCACACAGAGCTCCTCATCAATGGGTATCAAAGGATGTGGGAGGAATACTCAATCTTCTCCCTACCTGACAGTAAAACCCACTTCTTTCACCCAACAGAGCTCTCCCAAAGGAAGCCAACTGAAACAAAACACTTAAATGACATCCAGAGCCTTATAATACTGCAAGTACCTAGGTTTCAAATGAATATAACTCATTGTAAAATGAACCAATGAGATCTCAAAGTGAATGAAAAAAGTTAAGTAACAGACCCAACACCAAGATCATGCAGATGTTATAATTACAATATATTACAAAAATTTCAAAACACTGATTTAAAAAAAAATGCTTCAAAAAGCATTAGAAACATTATTTAAAAAATGGAAAAATAGAAAACCTCAGCAAATAATTAGAACATGCACAGATGAATGAAGTAGCCATTTCAGAACTAAAAAGCACAATATCTAAAATTAAAAGAATTCAATGGATGAGCTCAACTACAAGATGGAGAGGACAGAGGAAAGAATATTGAACTTAAAGAGTACAATTAGGATTTTTCTCAACCATGCTGAAGTCACATGCTAGTCTGTTTCCACGCCAGAACCCACCAAGAGACAAAGATGTTGGACACCAAAGGCAAGGGGGATTTGTGGTGAAGGTCCAGGGTTTGTCCTGGTCTTACTTGATGGACAAAGTGCAGTGTTTTTTTTGGTTTTTTTTTTCTTATGGCAAAATTCAAAATGTGGCTCAAGGTATCTGTTTCATCTAAACCAGAGAAGGCAGATTGAGTCACAAGTCTTTTGTTGAACTTGAATCAGAAGATGAAGTCAAATTGACCCTGAAAAGAAGACAGAGAAACGATGGGCCACAGATATGTTGAAGAATTCAAGTCAAACAACATTGAAATGAATTCGGTTTTGAAGCATACTAGCCCAAATAGTCCCGACACATCCAATGATGGCTTAGTACAGCTTAGAGGACTCCCCTCAGGCTGTAGCAAGGAAGAAATTGTTTAGTTCTTTTCAGGGTTGGAAGCCATGCCAAATGAGATAACATAGCCAGTGGACTTCCAGGGAGTACAGGGGAGGCCTTCATGTAGTTTGCTTCACAGAAAATTGCTAAAAAGAGTCTAAGGAAATACAAGGAAAGAATAGGGCAAAAGTATATGAAAATCTTTAAGAGTAGTTGAGCTGAAGTTAGAAGTCATTATGATCCACCATGAAAGTTTATGACCATGCAATATCCAGGTCTCTGTGACAGACCTGAGACTGGCAGAGGGGATTACAGGCAGGGGAGCTGGCTTTGAAAGGATGAAGCATGTGCTTGTCGTGGAGGTTGTGGAGGCCATGATGATTATAGTGGCTAGAATGATGGCTATGATTTGGAGTCAGATAGATTTGGAAGAGACCTCAATTATTATTTTTTCAAGAATGTCTGATCACAGATATGGTGAGAGTGGCTCTATTTTCCAGCACAAAGGATGATGTGTACACATGCGGGGATTACCTTACAGAGCTACTGACAATGACGTTTACAATTATTTTTTACTGCTTAATCCTGTGAGACTACATATTGAAACTGGTTCTGATTGATGAGTAACTGGCAAAGTAAATGTTGAGTTTGTGACTCATAGAGATGCTATGGCTTCTATGCCAAAAGACAAAGCGAATATGCAACACAGATGTGTAGAACTCTTCTTGAATTCTACAGCAGGAGCAAGTAGTGGTGCAAATGGTAGCCAAATGATGGAAGGCATGAGCGTGTCCAACTTGTCCAGTTATGGTGGGCTAGCCAGCCAGCAGCTGCATGGTGGTTATGCAGATGACTCTGGGGGCCAGAGCAGCATAGCGGATATGACCTACTTTTACAGAGAAATCTCCAGAGTTTTTCAATTGAATATTTCATAAGAAGTCAAGGAGCAGTGAACAGCAGCTTCCTCAGCAGTGGAAGTTGTACATCTATAGGAGTGAACAGAATGGGAGAGATGTCTACCATGTACAGTATGAGTAGTGGATGGGGAATGTAATTGATCCTTATCATTCACTCTTGGTCAACATTATTTTAAAGAAAAATAACTTAAGTTTTATAGTTTTGTAATATCAGCTTGTGGTTTGTGCTTACTTTAAGTAGAAATCAGGACTGTTTTAAAGAGTTAAGGTTTGGTATTTTGAACACAAATCTTCATCTAGAATGTAACAACTAGGTTGAGTAAACTATAACTCGATGTTTCACTTTTCTCAAATTAGTTCTATTGTACAATGCACTTAAGCAGTTAATATATTTAAGTTAAAGCAGTTGGATTATGTTAAATGTGCTTTCATATTACATTACATTGAACACTGTTTGGAAGTATGTTCAAAGATGTGCATTTTTTTGGTAAAACCCAATATAAAAACTGTGTCTGAAATTAAAAGTGAAGCATTTGGCATATTTGTTAATTCTAGTTTCATTTAATAACTTATAAGACATGTAAGGTTAAGCTTTTCTTTAAAGTTAATGTGGAAAATTTAAGATGCAATACCAATACTTTAGAATTTTGGTCTTGATGTTTGTATGAAGTTCTGAGGCCTTGATTTAACTCTTTCATTGTATTTTGTTTTCCTTTTAGGTATATTGTGCTAAATGAAACATCTCAAATAAATCTTTAATTTAAAACCAAACCAAAAATAATCATTATAACAGCACAAAAGTAATTATTCAATTGAAACTAAGAGAGAACAAGTCCAAAAAATTAAACATAGCCTCAGATGTTGAAATACATAAAATAAAAGATTTAATATATGTACCATCAGATTCTCAGAAGAAGAGAATAAGTGTGTGTGTGTGTGTGTGTGTGTGTGTGTGTGTGTGTGTTGAGGGTAGAGAAGAAGTATTTGAAAAATTGATGGCTGGAAATTTCCCAAACTTGGGTAAGAAACCTAAGCCTATCGAACTTGCTAGTCCCCTGAAGCACTTCATAATCGAACTGGAGAAAGAGAATATTGGTATATGGATGAAGAAATAGATGTCAATAAATGCAGTACTATCATGTAAATATTACAGTAGATATTTGAACAAAGTGTTGTTAAATTAATTCTGATTGGAGGAAAGACGTTTCCATAGGAATAAAGAAATGTGAATTTGATCTTAAAGAAGTATAAAGTTTAACAAAAGGAAATGTATGAGAAAGATGTAAAGACCAGTGAAATCTTTGGCTTCTATTTGTTACTCTAGTTAATAGCATTTATAACTTTTATTTTCTATATACTTTAGAAAATGAGAGAGAAGTAAATGGGTTTTAACAATTAACAGGAGGTCTAGTGATAACCGAATGATAGCTGCAAGTCTAACATACCAAAATAAGCATACAGCAGATTGATAAAGACCTTGTTAAACTCACATGGCCTCTAAAATAATAAAAAAAACATGTGCATGACAACTAAAATTAACTATGTCAGATCTCTAAGTTAACCAAACCCCACAGTACAAACAAAAGAGTCATTCCAAGAGAAAGTACTAAACCTCAGTAAGACAACAGGACCTGTGAACTTGATCTTCAGGCAACATATCAAGTACAACAAAGATATTGGAGATTTTTGACCAATCATACATCATTTGCTAAATTATATCATACTTGATACCAAAACCAGAAAAAAATCTCCCAAAAAAGAAAAATTACAGGCCAGTTATCTTCTATACATATGTATAAAAAAATTCTCAACAAAATACGAACAGACCATATCCAACAGTACTTGAAAAAGATTATAAAATGTGAGCAAGAGAGACTATCCCCAAAACGCCGAGTTTTTGTATGACTCAACATATAAAAATCAATGTAGTACAGCATACTATTAGAAGAAAGTAGAAGAAACAAATATCATTTTAGTATAGACAAAAAAAGCATTTGATAAAAATTAACCTCTTTTCAGTACTAAATCACTCAACACCTAGAAAAGGAAGAAATTCCTCAGCCTAATACTCTCTACAAAAAGCCCACAGCTAATATCAAAATTAATGGGGGGAAAATGAATGCTTTTTTCTTAAAATCAGGACAAGAGTTCCCACTGTAGCCATTTCTATTTAACAATGTACTAGCAGTTCTAGTCACAACAATTAAGCAAATATCCAAAACTTGATCTTTTTCCTTTTTTAAATACCTCTTCCAGTCCTTTGTACAAATAAAATATTTACATTTCTAATTTATTTCTTATATTAAATCAAAGTAATGGAAGCAGGGTATTTATTTTAGATATTACTTCAATTAGTTCACATTTTTACTTATAATTACTATGGGGGATTCTGGATTCATTTATATATTTTTATTCTTGGGTCGGTCAAATTAGGTGCTATGCTTCTTATTAAGAGATAACTGAAAAAAATATATGCTGGCCAAGTATTTTTTTTTTGTTTTTTTTCTAGACCCAGAAGTATCATTCAGACTTCGTCTGCTCTGATTAATAATAGTGCTTCAAAAATTTATTCTTACATTAACAGGAAGCTTATGTTATTCTATTTTTCTATATTAATTCTTCATCACTCATTTTATGACCTAATTTATTATTGTTTCTTGGCTTTACTTATTTCCATCTCCAATAATAATATAACAATATTTTATTTGTGTTTCAAACACTTCTATTGCATTTCAAGTATTTCCATAATTTTACCTTCATCATCAAGCTTTTTAAATTGATTAACATGGTCATAAATAAAAGCTTTCAGTATAAAAGATTATTAGTCAATGCCTGTCTTAAACATCTTAAGAGAATTAGCAATTATAAATCAAAAACAGAAAGGTTTTAATTATTATGACACTAGCCCTTATTTTAGTTTGGAATGTTTTATTTCTGACGTCTAAGAATGCCCACCTATCTATATTACTAGCTATATTCCTCCTTGACAAGGATGTTATATGAGAAAAGTACAGAAAAAAGAAGAATAATTCTCACCAAAGAATCAGTGTGGTATGATATTGAAGGTTATCTGTACACTTAAGAGCAATTTTTAAAATTTTCATTGAAAGGAAATGTCATAACCTATAGTCCATTCTTATCTCTCTAATAAAAAAAGCAATGTGGCCCTGGCCGGTTGGCTCAGTTGTAGAGCGTCGGCCTGGCATGCAAGGGGTTCCGGGTTCGATTCCCGGCCAGGGCACACAGGAGAAGTGCCCATCTGCTTCTCCACCCCTCCCCCTCTCCTTCCTCTCTGTCTCCCCCTTCCCCTCCTGCAGCGAGGCTCCATTGGAGCAAAGATGGCCCGGGCGCTGGGGATGGCTCCTTGGCCTCTTCCCCAGGTGCTAGAGTGGCTCTGGTCGCAACAGAGCGACGCCCCAGAGGGGCAGAGCATCGCCCCCTGGTGGGCAGAGCGTAGTCCCCTGGTGGGCGTGCCGGGTGGATCCCAGTCCGGCGCATGCGGGAGTCTGTCTGACTGTCTCTCCTCATTTCCAGCTTCGGAAAAATACAAAAAAAAAAAAAAAAAAAAAAAGCAATGAATGGTACAATTCTTTGATATCTCTTATACATTTTAAATATGTCAAAATTGCATACTCTTATCCCCATAAACTTTCTATGTGGTAAGAAAACTAAAAATATCAGTCTGGGCAACCATATAGTATATTCTGGAGACCTAAAGTTTCCCTTTTCTTGTGGACAACTCTTTTGGGCTTAAATATCTTCTAGCTTTTTTAAAAAATTGCATTATAAAGAATTTACATGCTTGGCATAATACTATACAAATAGTATTTATCACTGTCATTATTTTTGTGATAATTATTATTATTTTAAGTAAATAGTTATACATTTTTTAAAATTTTTTTTCTTTAAACTGGAAACGGGAGAGACAGTCAGACAGACTCCCGCATGCGCCCGACAGGGATCCACCCGGCACGCCCACCAGGGGCGACTCTGGTGGGGGCGATGCTCTTCCCCTGGGGGGGAGGGGTCGCTCTGCCGCGACTAGAGCCACTCCAGCGCCTGGGGCAGAAACCAAGGAGCCATCCCCAGCGCCCGGGCCATCCTTTGCTCCAATGGAGCCTCGGCTGCGGGAGGGGAAGAGAGAGACAGAGAGGAAGGAGGGGGGGGGCGGAGAAGCAAATGGGCACTTCTCCTATGTGCCCTGGCCGGGAATTGAACCCGGGTCCCCCGCACGCCAGGCTGACACTCTACCGCTGAGCCAACCGGCCAGGGCATAGTTATACATTTTTAAGTAAATATATATCTATATAATGTTTCTGATATGTGGCATCTAGATATTTGGGCAAGAGGCAATTTAATAATACATAATACAAAGAAGGAAATAGAATAACAGCTTAATATGATGCTAAATGTTATCTATGAATTTAGGAATGAGTTTTAAAGGTTTTCTTGAGTAGAAAGCTCAAAATCTATAGGTCACATAAAAGAAAGTAAGGGCTACACACTGATAAATTAGTAAAGGAATTAATATTTGTGCTTTGAGGAAATTTCAGGCTGTTTCAACACAAAATACTTTTATTGCCTTGTAAATTTAAATATTCAAAGCCCAGGACAGATATCTTGGTTCATTGGAGTATAATCCTGGAGCAAGCAGTTTGCTAGTTCTATTCCCCTTGATGTTTCTGTCTCTCTTTCTCTCTCCCTTTCCTCTCTCAAAAATAAATAAACAAACAAACAAAATAACATATTCAAATAAAGGTGATTTATTTCAAAAAATTGCTGCTGTGACCTGTACAGAATTACAATGTATATAATAAATTATTCAAAAAGTTAGTACATATCAATTAGTTTGGTACAGACACCTTACTCTATGCAACAGACATAATGACAGATATATGCTGGCTTAACCCAAGTTATCCTAAATAGTTCACAAAAATTATGATATGATATGTAATTACTCATAAAGGCAACAAAATACATTCATTTATTTATTCATTCAGCAAATATTACCACTCATTGGCAACTCATCTGTCAGTAAGTAAGAATGGTTCTCAGAAAAAATAATGAGACTAAAGCTAGCCTCAAAAAGTTTGGAGTATAGAAAAAAAGAAATAATCACATTATGTATATTTGAGAACAGTATGTTGCTATTAATTTCTTATCATGATAATCATTTATTAGAAAGAGCAAGAGGTTCATAGTTGTTGTTTTTTTTCTTGGTTTTTTTTTTTTCTGTATTTTTCTGAAGTGAGAAGCAGGGAGGCAGAGAGACTCCCACATGTGCCCAACTGAGATCCACCCGGCATGCTCACTAGGGAGTGATGCTCTGCCCATCTGGGCCATTGCTCCACTGCAACCAGAGCCATTCTAGCACCTGATGTGGAGGCCATAGAGCCATCCTCAGCACCTGAGCCAACCTTGCTCCAGTGGAGCTTTGGCTGCAGGAGGAGAAGAGAGAGATAGAGAGAAAAGAGAGAGGGAAAGATGGACAAGCAGATGTGCACTTCTGTGTATCTTGGCCAGAAATCGAACCTGGGTCTTCCACATACCAAGTCAATGCTCTACCACTGAGGCAACTAGCCAGGGCTGAAATTCATAGTTCTTTTTTTAACTTTCTGTTTTATGTTGACATTACTACAATTTTAGAAATCAAAATGGACTCTCTATTTGTATTAGCAAATCTCCACAAAACCTGGTCCCAGTGATTTCATTTTGATTTGACATCTGAAATGAGTATGTCAGATTTGTTACCTGAGGGAAAACCCAAGAATAAATCTTAAGATTAAGTTGGGCTCATATGGTAGAATGGGGGTTGAAATTGGCTTATGAATATTATCACTTATAACAATTCTATCTTGTCCATCACGTTTACATGATCAACACATATCATAGATACCTTTTCTCTAAATTTCTGAAGTTTGTAACTGTTGATAAATCTTTTCTTGTCTGTTTTCTTTCTTATATATCAATTAAGTGTCTTGCAGGCTAAATAATTTTTTTTGGTGTTTCTCATATTCACCTTAATATGAAACATAGTGTGAGCAGCCCTTGATATTGTATGAGAACTCACCCATTCTTGATATCAGTGTCCTAATGAAAATTATATTAAGTAAGAAAGGACTGAAAACTTTCCAGGGCTTTGCAGAGTTTTTGTAGTTATAATAGAAGGTGTAACATATTGATGGGGAAAGGCATTAAAGAAATGCAGAATTACTTATTTTTTTGCCTCCCACTGAGGATACTCAGTGCCTTGTATGTAATAATAAATGCTAAAGTGAATTATTTACTCTGATAAAAACAGAAAAGATAAATCTTACCTGTCATTATTTAAAAACTTGCCTCTACCATACAAGCCAAGAATGCAGTAACTCACCATACTTAGATTCTGTCCAATTGACATGGTAAAGGAAATAGGTTGGTGGAAAGAAATCATATTAAGCTTCTTTTAGTCCCCAGACATCAAAGGTTTTTGCATTCCCTCTAAGGTCATTTTACTTCAGTGAATTGTGGCTTGCACATTATGCTGCCTATCTTCTGCACAGGATGTTATGAAAATTAACAAGATACTCAGCCCAATTCACATATTTTCCACACCTCTGTGGATCTCCTCCATACCCTAAGGAATACTTAGGCATCTTTTATTGACATTTCAGTATGCTTAATTTAAAAAAAAAATAATTAAAAATTTATTTAAAAAATAACATTAAACTCCCCAATGCTTTAAAACTTACTAGTGTTTCTTTCTGTAAAACACATAATTAGGGGTCTCAGCTACATTTGGTGTTCTTTGGTTGTCTTTAACTATTTAACCAAGCACTCCCCCTTTAATTAAAAAAAAGTATCTGGGGGAAATGTTCTACAAAATTAATATGCATCTTGCACCCTATTCATTGCTTCTATACGAGACGTACTCATTGCAATTAGTTGGAACTCTGCACCCTGATGAAATGAGGTAGTTGCAGAGGGGAACACCAATATAACTCTTCACCTCTACTTTTCTGATTAATTTAAACTGAAATCATCAAAATATAACTCTTAAAGATTGGTTGATTTTTCAAGATATTGTTTTGGTATTTTATAGATATTTAAAGTTTCTCCTCCTTGTCAGTAAGTAGTTCCCTATATACCTGGAAAGAAGAAAGAAAGAAAGAAAGAAAGAAAGAAAGAAAGAAAGAAAGAAAGAAAGAAAGAAAGAAAGAAAGAAAGAAAGAAAGAAAGAAAAAAGAAAAAAGGAAGGAAGGAAGGAAGGAAGGAAGGAAGGAAGGAAGGAAGGAAGGAAGGAAGGAAGGAAGGAAAGAAAGAAAGAAAGAAAGAAAGAAAGAAAGAAAGAAAGAAAGAAAGAAAGAAAGAAAGAAAGAAAGAAAAGGGGAGGGGGAGGGAAGGAGGAAAGAATGAAAGGAAGGAAGGAAAAAAAGGAAAGAAGGAAGGAAAGAAGGAAGGAAGGAAGGAAGGAAGGAAGGAAGGAAGGAAGGAAGGAAGAAGGGAAGGAAGGGGGAGGGAAGGAGGAGAAAAGAAAAAAGGAAAGAGGGAGGGAGGGAAGGAAGGAAGGAAGGAAGGAAGGAAGGAAGGAAGGAAGGAAGGAAGGAAGGAAGGAAGGAAGGAAGGAAGGAAGGAAGGAAGGAAGGAAGGAAGGAAGGAAGGAAGGAAGCTCAACAGTTAAAAAGAAGGATATAACAGAAATAGGGTGTGGGGGACAAGAAAAGAAAGTAAAGAAACCACAGTGTTAACTTGAACTCTAAAGGACTGGACTAATTTACTAACTTCTCCCATCCAAGTACTAACCAGGCCCGACCCTGCTTAGCTTCTGAGATCAGACAAGATCGGGCGCGTTCGGGGTGGTATGGCCGTAGACAACTACTAACTTCTGAATGAAATGGCTATGTACTTTTGTAGAATATATATTGGCTCTTTAGTAAAAACAAAGCAAAGCAAAACAAAACAAAATTTTGTTTTTCTGTCAACAATTGGCTCTGTTATAATTATCCTGTACAATTTTTTTTTTTTTTTTTGTATTTTTCTGAAGCTGGAAATGGGGAGAGACAGTCAGACAGACTCCTGCATGCGCCCGACCGGGATCCACCCAGCACGCCCACCAGGGGCGACGCTCTGCCGCGACCAGAGCCACTCCAGCGCCTGGGGCAGAGGCCAAGGAGCCATCCCCAGCGCCTGGGCCATCTTTGCTCCAATGGAGCCTTGGCTGCGGGAGGGGAAGAGAGAGACAGAGAGGAAGGGGGGGGTGGAGGTGGAGAAGCAAATGGGCGCTTCTCCTATGTGCCCTGGCCAGGAATCGAACCCGGGTCCCCCGCACACCAGGCCGACGCTCTACCGCTGAGCCAACCGGCCAGGGCCTATCCTGTACAATTTATGCAAATCTCTTAACTTCTGCACTCTTTGACTTCTCATTTACAAAGAGGAGATTAAATAATCTCAGGACGTCTTCTAGCCCTAATTATATTATAAGCATCTATATTATATTCCCATTGTCAACACCAGAAACTGTCTCTGTGTCTCAGAAATTATATTTTAGTTCTTCACATTTCTTTCTAAATAAATGCTCGGTGGGAAGGCTTGTGACATATCTATTTTTCTTTTTATATCCACAGTCCCTGGCACAGGATAGGCCTTGATACAAGTTTACTGAACTATCACACTGAAAGGGTAAAAATAAATAAAATTAAACTGAAAAAAACTACATAAAGAATCTTTTCTTTTTTTTTTTTCCAGAAAGGAAACATCTATCTGGCTAATAGCTTTAGCTTTTATTTTTTAATTTTACATTCTGAAGAAGGTTAAAAATAAATGGCAGCAAGAAATAACGGGAAATGCTATTGAAAAGTAACATCAAGAAAAGTAGAATGACCTATATCACAAAACCTGTGAGGGGGAAAAAAGGGCAATTTTATAAAAGAAAACTAGGCCACAACAGCCTCAGCTGCTAAACTACAGAATATAGGTATAGTCTGTGTTTAGTGGTCCACAAGTGACAAATTATTATTTTTCATTTGCTTTTATATTTTCCTGGTAATTGGAAAGATAATATAACAGTATCAAAAATAGTATTTATGACTTTTAACAATAAGGACCCAAAAGAAAGCAACTATTTGGAGACTTAATGAAATATTCATGTGCGGTTCTAAGAATGAGTTAATCACTAAACAGCTGTTTAATCAAATATACAATTTAGTTATTTTGCATAGATGTTGTCTCCTGGCATGTTAGGAGGAGATTTTCATGCAAAATCATTCATCAGCATTAATCTTAGCTGCCACATTAGTCTGCTCTTCCAGATTCTTGCTATTAATTTAATAAATACCAATTAATACCAACCAGTTACCTAAAGCACAGGGCTATTTCACATTTTTTTCCCCTAACTCTCCAACATTTGTATTTTTTCTCTCTCTCTTCCCTCTTATCTGGTTACTCAATTTCTTATATTCAAAATAGCTTCATCTTTTTCTTATAATCCTCTTACTACAGTTTACCTTCTTCCTCCCACTAAACCAATTTATCTTCTACCTTACTCTGTTTATCTGGAGTCCAATGCTCATGGATTTGATCTTAACAAATAATAGAGTCAGCTTTTCAGGTCTACTTAAAGCATCATTCTCAGTCTGCTATTGGCTCCTACTGAATGCTATTTGGAAAGAAATTATATCTTTAAAAAATCATTTAAAGGACAGGATAAATCCTATTATTGTATGAAGCCAAATAACCACAATCTGCATACATGATCCTATCATATCAATTTAGCCTCTCATAGAATCACTTCCTGTTAATTCAATTTTAATGTATTGCTTTTGGTTTTTAATTAATAACATTAAATGAAAGGCTATTGATAGCTATAACATTCAAAATCTTCCAAGTACATATTCATTCTTCTGGGGGGGAAAGAAAGAAAATAATCACTTTTCTGAAAACATTGTTATTTTTTTTTTCTTTGTCCTTTTTTTTCTCTTTGACAGCTAGGAAACTCCACATCTCATTTTATATTTGCTTCTAGCAACGGATAACAAAATAAAACAACCAACTTAAGCTTGAAAATAGAATGCCGTTTCAAATATTTCTGTTTTTTTTACTATTTACCTTGATCATGACTTTTAGATTCAAAAGTGTGTGCCATGTGCATTGTGCCTAAATTCTGATGCAATTTTCAATATAGTTATTTTACAGAGATGTTATCTCCTGCCAAGTCAGGAGGATATTTTTATAAAAAATGATTAATCAGCATTAGCTGAATATAAAACTTTCAGGTGTTAATAATATATACTATATGTAAAGTCATTGAACATTATAGAATTGATCTGTATTTGGAGATATGTAAGCTGTCATTACATGCTACTCATAAATGTATAATTCTTTTTCTATTTTAAAAATATGCAGTTGAGTTTGTAATGGTGAATTAATAGTTTCTATATAAAATAAAATCACAGAAAAAGCACAGTATGTAGAATTTCCAAAATGAATTTCTGAATTATACTCTTACTATGAATAAGTTTAACCTTATTAAATTGCATTAGAAATATATATTACAACAAAGGAAGGCTATAAAGGAGCTTGAGAATCTTTTTGAAAAATATATTTATCAGAAATCTAGATAATGGTTATAATGACATTAATATAGACTTCAGTTTTCTACTTTTATGTAGTCTATATGCTTGAATTTTAGGTAACATACTTCAAATGGCCCATGCAGTAGCCATCTTATGCTTTTAAAGTTGGCAAAAAATAAAAATAAAAAAAGTCTTCACATGAGAAACCTACAGATATTCTTTATTCATTTTTTTAAGTTTCCATGAGTAACAAAAGAAGAAATGACTGGGAACCATTATTCTTTTACTGTGAAGTGTTATTAATATTGTTACAACCAGGAACTCTATGGATTATACACACTTCTTTCTCTACATGCATTAGATTGGATTGTCTGAAAATGAATGACCAGGGGAATTTCATTTTCTCTATTACAATGATTCATACATCAATCTCATCTTGATTTCTTTAAACTTATTTCAAAAATCTTAATAAAATGCAAGTAGAGAATCCACAGTCTATTACCAGCCTATTTGTTTCACTTTAAAAAAATTCTTCTATATATGACTTTATGTAATTCCCAAATATTTACAATTAATTTTTTTGTTAAACATTTGTAATCTTGTGTGATTTGGCTTGCATTTGAATTAGAACTATGCCAAACAATCTTCTGATATTGCTCTTAGAAACAAGTGGTGTCACTATATAAATTGCTAAACTGATATGATGGCTAAAACTATTATATTAATGTCTCACCCTCATTTACTTTTCCCACAACTCTAATATTTATCAGTGAAACAAACATGCTCATGCTGGTAATTCACTGTGAACATTCTACCTCACTTTTATCCAAGTAGAAGGTTCACAGTCACTTGCCAAAATGGCTATCATCAGCAAGTCAACAAACAACTGGGGGTGAGAATGTGGAGAAAAGGGAACCCTCGTGCACTGTTAGTGGGAATGCAGAGTGGTACAACCACTGTGGAAAACAGTATGGAGTTTCCTCAAAAAATTAAAAATGCCTTATGACTCAGTGATCCCACTTCTGGGAATATATGCTAAAACCCAAAACACTAATTCAAGAGAATATATGAACCCCTATATCACTGCAGCGAGATTTTCAATAGCCAGGACCTGGAAAAAGTTCAAGTGTACATCAATAGATGAGCAGATATCAAGGTCCATCCATGTTATTGTAAGTGATCCAATGTCATCATTTCTTATGGCTGAGTAGTATTCCATAGTATATATGTACCAAAGCTTTTTAATCCACTCGTCCTCTGACGGACACTTGGGCTGTTTCCAGATCTTCGCTATTGTGAACAATGCTGCCACAAACATGGGGGTGCATTTCTCCTTTTGGAGCTGTTTTATGGTGTTCTTGGGGTATATTCCTAAAAGTGGGATAGCTGGGTCAAAAGGCAGTTTGATTTTCAATTATTTGAGGAATCTCCATACTGTTTTCCAAAGTGGCTGCACCAGTCTGCATTCCCACCAGCAGCACAGGAGGGTTCCCTTTTCTCCACATCCTCGCCAGCACTTATTCTGTGTTGTTTTGTTGATGAGCACCATTCTGACTGGTGTGAGGTGATATCTCATTGTGGTTTTAATTTGCATTTCTCTAATGATTAGTGATGTTGAGCATTTTTTTATATGCCTATTGGCCATCTGTATGTCATCTTTGGAGAAGTGTCTATTCATTTCTTTTTCCCATTTTTTGATTGGATTTTTTGTCTTCCTGGTGTTGATATAATAAGGATGGACCTTGATAACATTATGCGGAGTGAAATAAGTAAATCAGAAAAAACTAAGAACTATATGAATCCATACATAGATGGGACATAAAAATGAGACTCAGAGACATGAACAAGAATGTGATGGTAATGGGGGGTGGAGGGTTGGGGGGAGAGGGGGATGGGGCGAGGAAGGAGAGAGGGGGTGGGGGAGGGGAGGGGCACAAAGAAAACCAGATAGAAGGTGACGGAAGACAATATGACTTTGGATGAGGGGTATACAGCACAATCAAATGTCAAAATAATCTGGAGATGTTTTCTCTCAACATATGTACCCTGATTTATCAATGTCACTGCATTAAATTTAATAAAACTACATTTTGAACAGTGACTAAAAAAAATAGATGAGCAGATAAAAAAGCTGTAGTACATTTACAGAATAAAATACTAAACAGCAATAAAAAAAGTAAATCTTACCTTTGTGGCAGCGTAGATGGACCTGGAGAGCATTATACTAAGTGAAATAAATCAGTCAGAGAAAGATGAATACCATATAATCATACTTATATGTGGGATCTAATGAACAAAAGAAGCTGATAAACAATATAGAAATAGAGGCATGGAACAGACTGACATCGGCCAGAAGTAAAGGGGGTTGATGGACTGGATGAAAGAAAATGAAGGGATTAACCAAAAACTACATGCATACTGCTCACAAAAATTAGGGGATCAGGGAATGTGCAGATGCATTTTCACCAATGAAATAAAAGTTGGAATTGCATCTCATTTTGAATAATCTAACAACTTTCTTTGACTTGTTTTTTTTTTTCTGATGTTCTTGTTTAAAAAAAAGTCAAATGCTTCTTTTTTTATCACTTCATATTCATTTTGTAATATCCCCTAATATTTGTGAGCAGCTTATATAACACACAGGGACACAGATAACAGTGCTGTGACAGACAGAAGGAAAGGAGGTTGGGTGCTCGGTGTAGGTGAACTAAGAGGAGAGGCTTGAGGGTGGAATGAGACTTTGCTTGAGGCGATAATATATATTTTTTTCATTTGTAAGTGAGGAATACAGATGCCTAGATAAGAAATAAAAAATATTTAATATATTTTTACTTATTCTTTCTAATTTTTTTATTAATATTAACAATATGTTTTCCCAGAATTCAGTAAATAATCTCTGAATCAAATTCTGGTCTCAGAATTATATAGTATGATTACTGATTATTCTTATGCCCTGAGGTAAGTGGAAAATACTAAAACTTAAATTTAACCAAGGTGCATTAGTGTATATAGAATGTTAACCCTTCTAAATTTGGTGAGAGAAGAATAAAAAGAGTTTTGCTCTGTGCTCCAAAAAATCAATCTGTTAAATTCACAGATCTAATGACATGACTATATAATTTTATGACTGTTAATAACATTTGTTGTATGCAAGCGTAGATAATGACAGAGGAAACCAAACCTTATACTTCCCTGCAAATACTAGTCTTTGTGGTTCATGAAGAATAAAACAGTACATTGAAAGCCACAGCTGGACTGACATCACGGAAATGGCGCCGTGAGCAGCACGTTTGACAGATCTCCCCAAAATCTCAACAAATTTATCAACTAGAAACAGAAAAATATATCCTTGGAGCATCCCGGAGTTCCACACACACACACAGAAAGTGAAAGGACTGTTGCCGAGAAGGGAATATGCCTGTGGTGAGTCAACTCACACGTGCAGCTACCCTTGCCGCGGTCCAGAGTCCCGGCTACCGGTGTGCGCTAAGAAGCCGCGCGCGCCCCGTGCTGCCGTCCCGGAGTCTCGGCTACCGGCGTGCGCTAAGAAGCCGCACGTGCCCCGTGCTGCTGTCCGGGAGTCCCGGCTACCGGGCGTGCGCTAAGAAGCTGCGTGCGCGCGCCCCGTGCCGCCGTCCGGGAGTCCTGGCTACGGAGTCCGGGAGTCCCGGCTACTGGCGTGCGCTGAGAAGCCGCGCGCACCCCTGTGCCGCAGTCCGGGAGGGGCGCCAAACCTGTCTTTCCTAGTCAGGAGATTCTCTCCATCGGCGGGGCACCTCACCCAGCTATTCAAGCTAACAATCAAGCGTTGGGGGAGGGGCGGCGCAGGCAGCCTGAAATACTCTCTGGAGCACAGCTGCGGATCCAATCACTGAAATTAGCTTAACCCACGAAATCTGCGCACCCACGGGGTTCTAATTGATAAGATCTCTCCCAGTTCAGCGATCCAAGACAAGAGGCATAATATTTTTCAGTGCCGTTCGCTAAAGGGGCGGGGGCAACTTCTGATTGACAGAGCCCCCATATTCAGGGATATACCTAACCAGAGGGACTTGGCAGATATTAAGATCTATACAGCAAGCAGCGAATAGTGCTTCTTCTTCCCAGCCAAAACAGGCTACAAAGTGTGGAAAGCCTGGGTTGAGTGGTCCAACTGAATGGAAGGCGCTGAACAGTCACCTTGACAACAATTGACTCCCAGCCCCACCTGATTACGCTGGAGGCTCTGACTGCCAGAGCCTTACCCAGAGCCTTGCGCTGAGTGAGGATAGAGTGGGGATTTCCCAGCTCTTTGAGCCTCTTACTCCCCAGAAAGAAGCAGTGGCAGCCTCATAGCTGGATCACCAGGCTGCTAATTCAGGAAGGGGAGACTAGGGGAGAGACTCCAGGAAAGCAAACTCTCTCATTGTTGGACTCTGCAAACGCCAACAAGCCTTGACTACCAGCGAGACTAAAGTCAATTATATGACATTGCCATAGAATCCCATCAACTGCAAATCCCTACCTAAGCGTGACACAGGGGCAGAACCTGGGGTACAGAGTCACCGACCAGAAAGAGGGAGAGAAAAGAAAAAGGAAGAAGTTAACCTCTCAAAATCAAGAAAAATTCACAGACTTTATAAGTTGTTCCACTAATTCTTTGTTGTTGCTGTTTCTTTCTTCTTACTTATTGCCTTTAATATTTGTATTTCCTCCACCTCGGTCCTTTTATTCTCTGCCCATCTTATGCTACCCTTTTCTTGAACTACACTACCCATGAGTGTTACATTTTATTTCTTTTCTTCATCCTTACTATCCTTTAGGGTTACACTCCAAAACCCTTAACTCTCACTCTCTCCCCTTTTGTTTTCTTTTTGTTTTTTTTTGTTTTTTTCCCTTTCCTTTTTTTTCTTCCTTTGTTTCTCTCTTTTTCTTATTTTTTCCTTTCTATTCGTTTCTTGTTTTCTCCTTTTACTTTTCCTCCCAGTTAATCCTCAATCACGAACAAATTATTTAATTTGGGACTCAAGTTTTTTTGTTTTGTTTTGTTTTGTTTTTTTTCTTTTCTGCTTTTGTTCTTGGTTTTCCTTTATTTGTTTGTTTTTGTGGCATTTTGGGTACTTTTTACATTGCTTTTTAACTCACTAGCATTCCTCCCAACCCAAAGTCTCCATTGTATTTAGTCTTCGCTCCACTTAATACAACAGATTTTTACTTATTATTTTTATTTTTTCTTCTTTAAATATTATTATTTTTTCTCTCCTTTTTTCTGTTTCCCTCTTATCCCTCTCATTATATCTCTTAGTCAACCATCACTTACAAGCAAATCATTTTATGCTTGTCTAAGATATTCTCCCTTTTTTTTTTTTTTTTTTTTTTTTTTTTCATTTAATAGGTCCCTACTCCCTTTTTTGCTCCTTGAACTCTTCACCCCAAATCAGGCCCTCCATTATAGGCAGTTTTTGTTCCATTTAGCATAATATAATTCACAGGTCATCACGATATTTCCCTAAAGAGGTGAGAGGAGGGAGGAGAAGAAAGAAAGAAGGGGGAAATAATAAATTATTACTTTTTTTGTTTGTGGAGTGTTTCCCCTTTTTTTTTTCTTTTTTTTCCCCCTTTTTATTCTTTTTTAATTCCAATTAACACTATCAATGAGACCACCTTCAGATGCCAATAAGAAAAAGAAAATCGAATATTATGGATACAAAAGATAGAGAGGTAACACAAATAGATGTGGAAAAATCTATGGAGAAAAGATTTAACATATTGGAAGCCTTGGAGCCAAATGACAGAGAATTTAAAATAGAAATCTTAAAAATACTCAGAGATATACAAGAAAACACAGAAAGGCAATTTAGGGAGATCAGAAAACAACTCAATGATCACAAAGAATATATTTCCAAGGAAATTGAAACTATAAAAACAAATCAAACAGAGATGAAAAACTCAATTCACGAACTGAAAAACAAAATAACAAGCTTAGCTAATAGAACAGCCCAGATAGAAGATAGGATTAGTGAAATAGAAGACAAGCAACTTGAGGCACAACAGAGAGAAGAAGAAAGAGACTCAAAAATAATAAAGAACAAGAAAGCTTTACAGGAATTGTCGGACTCCATCAGAAAGAATAACATAAGAATAATAGGTATATCAGAGGGAGAAGAGAAAGAAAATGGAATGGAGAATATACTCAAACAAATAATAGATGAGAACTTCCCAAGCCTGTGGAAAGAACTAAAGCCTCAAATTCAAGAAGCAAACAGAACACCGAGTTTTCTTAACCCCAACAAACCCACTCCAAGGCACATCATAATGAAGATGACACAAACCAATGACAAAGAAAAAATTCTCAAGGCAGCCAGGGAAAAGAAGAATACAACATATAAAGGAAGACTTATTAGATTATCATCAGATTTCTCAGCAGAAACTCTACAAGCTAGAAGAGAGTGGACCCCAATATTCAAAGCCCTGAAAGAGAGAAACTTTCAGCCAAGAATACTATAGCCATCAAAGCTATCCTTCAAGTACGAAGGAGATATAAAAACATTCACAAATACAGAAAAGATGAGAGAATTTATCATCAGAAAGCCCCCATTCCAGGAAATACTAAAGGGGGTTTTCCAACCAGATTCAAAGAACAAAAAAAAAACAAAACCAAAAGTAACAGCTCCACCAAGAAAACAATAAAACCAAACTTAAACTGTGACAACAAAAGAAAAAAAAGGGGGAGAAAAGATGAAGATTAACAGTAGCAAAGGACGATGAAGCGTAGAAATACTCATAAGAAAGGGTACTACAATGAATATGGTAGATACCTTTTTCATTACTTAATGGTAACCACCCTTGAAAAAACCACCACAAAAACACTTGACTTAAAAAAGGTAGCAACAGAAGAAAGAAGTATGGAATACAAACAAACAAAAACAAACAATAGAAAAACTAAAGAGAAGAATCAAACAAGATACAAAACTAACAGAAAGCAATTTATAAAATGGCAATAGGGAACCCACAAGTGTCAATAATTACACTAAATGTAAATGGATTAAACTTACCAATAAAAAGACACAGAGTAGCAGAATGGATTAAAAAAGAAAATCCAACTGTATGCTGCCTACAAGAAACTCATCTAAGCATCAAGGATAAAAACAAATTCAAAGTGAAAGGCTGGAAAACAATACTCCAAGCAAACAACACACAAAAAAAAGAAGGTGTAGCAATACTCATGTCTGATAATGCTGACTACAAGACAGAAAAAGTACTCAGAGACAAAAATGGTCATTTCATAATGATTAAGGGGACACTGAATCAAGAAGACATAACAATCCTTAATATATATGCACCAAACCAAGGAGCACCAAAATATATATGACAGCTACTTATTGACCTTAAAACAAAAACTGACAAAAATACAATCATACTTGGAGACCTCAATACACCGCTGACGGCTCTAGATCGGTCATCCAAACAGAGAATCAATAAAGATATAGTGGCCTTAAACGAAATACTGAAACACCTGGATATGATAGACATCTACAGGACACTTCATCCCAAAGCGACAGAGTATACATTTTTCTCTAGTGTACAAGGAACATTCTCAAGAATTGACCATATGTTGGGCCACAAAGACAATATCAGCAAATTCAGAAAAATTGAAATTGTACCAAGTATATTCTCTGATCATAAAGCCTTGAAACTAGAATTCAACTGTAAAAAAGAGGGGGAAAACCCCACAAAATTGTGGAAACTAAACAACATACTTCTAAAAAATGAATGGGTCAAAGAAGAAATAAGCGCAGAGATCAAAAGATATATACAGACAAATGAAAATGAAAATACGACATAGCAGAATCTCTGGGATGCAGCAAAAGCAGTAATAAGAGGAAAGTTCATATCACTTCAGGCCTATATGAACAAACAAGAGAGAGCCGAAGTAAACCACTTAACTTCACACCTTAAGGAGCTAGAAAAAGAAGAACAAAGACAACCCAAAACCAGCCGAAAAAAGGAGATAATAAAAATCAGAGCAGAAATAAACGAAATAGAGAACAGAAAAACTATAGAAAAAATCAATAAAACAAGGAGCTGGTTCTTTGAAAAGATCAACAAAATTGACAAACCCTTGGCAAGACTCACCAAGGAAAAAAGACACAGGACTCAAATAAATAAAATCCAAAATGAAAGAGGAGAAATCACCACAGACATCATAGATATACAAAGAATTATTGTAGAATACTATGAAAAACTATATGCCACCAAATACAACAATCTAGAAGAAATGGATAAATTCCTAGAACAATACAACCTTCCTAAACTGAGTCATGAAGAAGCAGAAAGACTAAACAGACCAATCAGCAAGGAAGAAATAGAAAAAACTATTAAAAACCTCCCCAAAAATAAAAGTCCAGGCCCAGACGGTTATACTAGTGAATTCTATCAAACATTCAAAGAAGACTTGGTTCCTATTCTACTCAAAGTCTTCCAAAAAATTGAAGAAGAAGCAATACTTCCAAACACATTTTATGAGGCCAACATAACCCTCATACCAAAACCAGGCAAGGATGGCACAAAGAAAGAAAACTACAGACCAATATCTCTAATGAATACAGATGCTAAAATACTAAACAAAAAACTGGCAAATCGAATACAACAACATATTAAAAAAATAATACATTATGATCAAGTGGGATTCATCCCAGAATCTCAAGGATGGTTCAACATACGTAAAACAGTTAACGTAATACACCATATCAACAAAACAAAGAACAAAAACCGTATGATTTTATCAATAGATGCAGAAAAGACTTTCGATAAAGTACAACACAATTTTATGTTTAAGACTCTCAACAAAATGGGTATAGAAGGAAAATATCTCAACATGATAAAGGCCATATATGATAAACCATAAGCCAACATCATATTAAATGGCGTAAAACTGAGGACTTTCCACCTTAAATCAGGAACACGACAGGGTTGTCCACTCTCTCCACTCTTATTTAACGTGGTGCTAGAAGTTCTGGCCAGAGCAATCAGACAAGACAAAGAAATAAAAGGCATCCATATTGGAAAAGAAGAAGTAAAGGTATCACTTTTTGCTGATGATATGATCCTATACATCGAAAACCCAAAGGACTCCACAAAAAGATTAGTAGAAACAATAAACCAATACAGTAAGGTCGCAGGATACAAAATTAACATACAAAAGTCCATAGCCTTTCTATATGCCAACAATGAAATATTAGAAAATGAACTCAAAAAAATAATCCCCTTCATGATTGCAACAAAAAAAATAAAATACCTAGGAATAAACATAACAAAGAATGTAAAGGACCTATATAACGAAAACTACAAGGCATTGCTAAAAGAAATAGAAAAAGACACAATGAGATGGAAAAATATTCCTTGTTCTTGGATAGGAAGAATAAATATAATTAAAATGGCCATATTACCCAAAGTAATATATAAATTTAATGCAATTCCCATCAAAATTCCTATGACATTTTTTAAAGAAATGGAACAAAAAATCATAAGATTTATATGGAACTACAAAAAACCCCGAATAGCCAAAGCAATCCTAAGGAAAAAGAATGAAGCTGGGGGCATTACAATACCTGACTTTAAACTATATTATAGGGCCATTTTAAATAATCAAAACTGTATGGTATTGGCAGAAAAATAGACACTCAGACCAATGGAACAGAATAGAAAGCCCAGAAATAAAACCACATATATATGGTCAAATAATCTTTGATAAAGGGGCCAACAACACAAAATGGAGAAAAGAAAGCCTCTTCAACAAATGGTGTTGGGAAAACTGGAAAGCCACATGCAAAAGAATGAAACTCGACTACAGCCTGTCCCCTTGTACTAAAATTAATTCAAAATGGATCAAAGACCTAAATATAAGATTTGAAACAATAAAGTACATAGAAGAAGACATAGGCACTAAACTCATGGACCTGGGTTTTAAAGAACATTTTATGAACTTGACCCCAATGGCAAGAGAAGTGAAGGCAAAGATAAATGAATGGGACTACATCAGAATAAAAAGTTTTTGCTCAGCAAGAGAAACTGATATCAAAATAAACAGACAGCCAACTAAATGGGAACTGATATTTTCAAACAACAGCTCAGATAAGGGCCTAATATCCAAAATTTACAAAGAACTCATAAAACTCAACAACAAACAAACAAACAATCCAATTAAAAAATGGGAAGAGGACATGAACAGACACTTCTCCCAGGAAGAAATACAAATGGCCAACAGATATATGAAAAGATGCTCATCTTCATTAGTTATTAGAGAAATGCAAATCAAAACTACAATGAGATACCACCTCACCCCTGTTAGATTAGCTATTATCAACAAGACGGGTAATAGCAAATGTTGGAGAGGCTGTGGAGAAAAAGGAACCCTCCTACACTGTTGGTGGGAATGTAAAGTAGTACAACCATTATGGAGGAAAGTATGGTGGTTCCTCAAAAACCTGCAAATAGAACTACCTTATGACCCAGCAATCCCTCTACTGGGTATATACCCCAAAACCTGGTTGTAAAGTAGTACAACCATTATGGAGGAAAGTATGGTAGTTCCTAAAAAACTGCAAATAGAACTACCTTATGACCCAGCAATCCCTCTACTGGGTATATACCCCAAAACCTCAGAATCATTGATACGTAAAGACACATGTATCCCCATGTTCATTGCAGCACTGTTCACAGTGGCCAAGACGTGGAAACAACCAAAAAACCCTTCAATAGAAGACTGGATAAAGAAGATGTGGCACATATACACTATGGAATACTACTCAGCCATAAGAAATGATGACATCAGATCATTTACAGCAAAATGGTGGGATCTTGATAACATTATACGGAGTGAAATAAGTAAATCAGAAAAAAACAAGAACTACATGATTCCATACATTGGTGGAACATAAAAACGAGACTAAGAGACATGGACAAGAGAGTGGTGGTTACCAGGGGTGGGGGGAGGGAGGACGCAGGAGGGAGGGAGGGAGAGAGTTAGGGGGAGGGGGAGGGGCACAGAGAAAACTAGACAGAGGGTGACGGAGGACAATCTGACTCTGGGTGAGGGGTATGCAACATAATTTAATGACAAGATAACCTAGACATGTTTTCTTTGAATATATGTACCCTGAATTATTAATGTCATCCCATCAACATTAATAAAAATTTATAAAAAAAAAAAAAAAAAAAGAAGAAAGCCACAGCTAACTGCTGAAGGAAGGAATTAAGAAATAATATTCATGGATTTAATTTTTAGTTGACCTTCTAAGCATGATGTATCATAATTGATTTTACTCTATCCTAATGCCACTTCATATTTTAAAAAAAATAAATGTTAAGAAATGTGGCCAAGAAATGTGTTGATCTGTGCTGAAATTATATAAGAAGAGAACCTTATTTTTTTTATTCCTTCAGTCTAATCTTTTTGCTTTATTTTTTTTTTCATCTAGCAAAGTTTTCTCCAAGGTTGGAAATATTTCTCTAACATAGTAATAAAAATAGAAAAAGAAACTTATACTAGATGTAAATTATTTGATACTTTTTTTCATTTTATTACAGGACAAACCTCATTTATAAGAAAATCAGGATAAAAAGGAATTTCAAGAGATTTTGAGACTTTGTTTATAGGAGACAGTTTTTTAAAAATTTGTCAAGAACTTTTAGTATGAAATGGAGACCAACCTCTATTTATTTAGAATATATTTGCATTAGAGTTATTATATGTTGTTAAACACTTGAGGTAGAATAAGATTTAATTGAAAACTTTACTTTATAAGTTATTAAAAGACTCTTCCTTAATCTCAAAATTAGTAAGTGACAAAATTGACCTTAGAAATCAGTTTCTATGATAGTTAAAAATAATGTTGAAAACAAAATTTCTCTTTCAAAGAATAAGATATTATTTTCCTTGTGCATGACTTAGGTAAAATGAACTGTAAATTTGTTTTTCACATTTTTTTGTGAGCTCAGAAAAATACAGCTCATAAAAAAAAAAGCAAACCTAGATTGGAAACCCATTGACCTAAATAAAGCATAATGTCCATCCTCTTGACATTTGAAGTTAAAAATGAAAAGCCGTGAAAAAATAGTCTACAGAAAGTGCTCATTTATAACAGAAAGAAAGAAGATTTGAATGCTGCAGAAACTAAAGGGGGGGGGGTTGATTTATTGAATGTAGCATATTAATTACTTTTTTGAGATAATCAAAGCATTTGATATTCAAAATAATTAAAATCATTGAAAAAGAAAAGGATTTAACCTTGACAGAAATTTCTGTCTGATGGCTAAAACTTCTCAATAAGGGAAAGTGTTCTCTTAAAGTTTATGATGCGCCCGACCGGGATCCACCCGGCACGCCCACCAGGGGCGACGCTCTGCCCACCAGGGGACGATGTTCTGCCCCTCCGGGGCGTCCCAGAGCCACTCTAGCGCCTGGGGCAGCAGCCAAGGAGCCATCCCCAGCGCCCGGGCCATATTTGCTCCAATGGAGCCTTGACTGCGGGAGGGAAAGAGAGAGACAGAGAGGAAGGAGGGGGGGGTGGAGAAGCAAATGGGCGTTTCTCCTATGTACCCTGCCGGAAATCAAACCCGGGTCCCCCGCACGCCATGCCGACGCTCTACCGCTGAGCCAACCGGCCAGGGCAGTTTATGGTGATTCTTATGGTACTTTCTAGATCGAATATGTGATTTCTATTTAAATTAATCAGCTACATTATTCAATATCACACATTTACTTTAAGTTCAGTAAGAGAAACACAGAGTAGCAATGGCATTCTTTGTTTCAAAGTTAGGCAATTGGTCAATTATAGAAACTGAGGGAAAATATATTGTTTTAGGACCATGTGTTGATATGTTTTGCTTTGACAGTGGGATTAGGGCTCAAGAGATAGATTTAATGTATAATAAAGACTTAATGATTATATACCTTTTTCAAAATAAAATAAATTTTATTCTTTTTTAAAAAATTAAAATTAAAACAAAATTTGAATCATAAAAATGTAAAAACTTAGTGGTACTTTGTAGAATTATCAGGTTATCAGAAGTTTGAACAGTATTAATTAAACTTTTTTTATAATGTATTCAAAAATGTAAAAATTAAGTTTTAGATAAAAAGCCTGTTCCTGATATAAAACCTGATACACTTTACATAAAAAAAAACTATTGTTTGTTGACATAAGAAACATCTAAACCTGTAAAGAATTTTATGAGTTTATCTGAGTCAAACTGACAAAAATTGTCAGGAAACAAGAACTTAAATGTTTTGAAGAATATCAGGTTTGCAGTTTCTTATGTATTTAAAATTGAGGAGGAAATATAAGGAAGATTATATAGAAGTGGGAAGAAGCAAGACAGAGATTGATTTATAGGAAAGTTAGGATTATGTACTCTCTTGAGTGTGGTTATACCTTCAACAGGTATTACTTCTGTTTTTTCAGATGTGTTAACTTGGATTCACAAGAACAATAGACAGGGCTAGCTTAAAAACCTTTCACAATGCACGAAGTTGCCATTTTCTTCCACACTGTCATCAAATCTTGTTGTTTGTTGATTTACTGATGAAAGCCATTCTGACGTGTGAGATATCTCATTGTTTTAATTTGCATTTTTCTGATGATTAGTAACACTGAGCAACTTTATATGTCTATTGACTATCTGTATGTCCTCTCTGAAGAAGTGTCTATTCAGTTTCTTTGCTCATTTTCAAATTGAATTGTTTGTATTTTGAATGAGTTTTATAAGTTCTTTATTAATTATGGATATTAATTCTTTATCAGATGTATCAGTGAATCTGTTCTCTCATTCAGTGTTGGTGGGAATGCAATTGATGCAATCACTGTGGAAAGCAGTATAGAGTTACCTAAAAAAAATAAAAATGAAACTGTCTTATGACTCAGAGATTCCACTTCAGGGAATTTATCTGAAGAAACTTAAAACAATAATTTAAAAGAATTTATGCAGCCCTATGTTTATTGTAGCATTATTTACTATAGCCAAGATTTTGAAGCAGCCCAAGTGTCCATCAGTAGATGAGTGGATAAAAAAACTATGGTATATTTATACAATATACTATAAAAAAGAAGGAAATCTTACCATCTGTAACAGCATAGATGGACCTGGAGAGCATTATGCTAAATGAAATAAGTCAGTCAGAGAAAGACAAGTGCCACATGATTTCATTCATATATGAAATCCAATGAACAAAATGAACCACAGGCAAAACAGAGATATACTCATACATAGAGAGCAAGCTAATAGCTTTTGGGGCAAAGGGGCTGGGTGAAAGGAGTAAAGGGGTTGAGAAAAAAAAAGAAAAAGGGAGAAAGACAAAACTCACGGTCGCAGATAACAGTGTGGTGATTGTGGGAGAAGGGGAGGAAATGGAGGAGGGTAAAAGAAGGATAGATAGTGATGGACAAAGACTTTACTTGGGGGGATGAACACATAATATGGAGTACAGAGATGTGTTTTAGAATTGGATACCTGAAATCTGTGTAATTATGTTGTTCAGTGTCATCTCAATAAATTCAATTAAAAAATAAATTAAGAATACATAAGAATGTATAGGCCTGGGTGTGACTCTCCACCGTGATCAGTTTAGTTAAGAATTTATAATTTATTACAGCACCTCATTTTCATCCACAGTTTTATGTTAAAAGAAGTACTTCATTTTCTAAAATAATCCTCAATTAATTTCATTAAAGATCATGGTCAAATTTGCTCTCAGGCCATTTTCAACCAGTTGTTTAGATTGACTGTTAGATTCTGTTTTTAAATCAAAGTGAAGTGATATTGTTTATAAAAGTAATGTTCCAGTTATGAAATAAAACAAATAAAAACTTATTTGGTTTTAAATCTTGTTTCTTAAGACCTGGTTTTAAGTTTATAAATTTTCAATTCTGGGACATTATCAAGTAAATTACTAGTCCTAATTTGTCTTGTGTCAGAAATGACAATATTATATTTACCTACTCATATTATCTATTGTTATGACAATCAGACCAGTTAATACCCATAAAATTTCTTTAAGAATTCACAGTATAAATTTTATTTGTTAATTTTTGAATGAATAAAATAAGAATGAATTTTAATAATAAAACAAAGGAGCATGTATATAAATAACTATTCAGAAAAAAACTAAACAAAAAAAAGAAAAAATGAGAAAACAACAGAAAACTATGGCACATACACTACAATACTGAATGCCTTTTATAACTATATTAATTTTTGTATTGTTTTCCACTTAATTTCCCTTTTCTTACTAAAGTTCTAAATAGACAGCTGTTTTGAATGATTTTTCTGTAGGGTTTCAAAGACAATATAAGAAAGTTTCTTTGAATCTGTCCTTTGCTGTTTTTCAAAAACAGTCCTCAATTAAAAATAAATATATAAAGTACTTTGATCCTCTCTCCTCATTCTTCTTCTTGGATTTCTTGCTTTGTCTTGCTTGTTCTCCCTCTGGAACTCTACCACGGAATGATTTGAAGCAAGATAAGTAAATGGTGCTTCTATCCCCAAAGACACATGTTCTTAAAGTTTCTGGACAAGTTTAAGACTTAGAATATGTACTACAAAACTTTGCCAGAAAAAAGAAAATTTCAGTCAAAGAAAAATTTAAGTTGGTGCCTTATTTACAGTGCAAATTTTAATACTTAACTTTTGTTTTAATACATGAGTTTTACTCAAATTAATTTAATGCTTTATAATTTATTTTAAAATACATGAATAACAAATTTAAATATCTTAATAGGTTAAAATGATTTACTATTTCAATTTCATGTACTCTGGGAATGAAGTATCCAATGTGCTAAAAAGTTTGACTTGCTAGAGCGTCCTTTTTAGTGTTCTTGAGGAAATTAGCTAACTGTTTCATAAATCTGTATTTCATAGATAAAAATCAATCACATTTATAGCCAGAAAACTCAAAAAGGTTGATAGTAACTACATTTTTGGTCTATTTATTTTTAATAGCTTTATTGAGGTATAATTTCCATACCATAAAACTTACTCATTTTAAGTGTACTATTCAATGACATTTAGTAAATTTACAGAGTTGTGCATCCAGCACCACACTGCAATTTTAAAACATTTCTATAATATCAAAAAAAGGTCCATCACATCTATTTGCTGTTACAGCTCTCACCTCCAGCTCCAGGTAACCACTAATTTCTGTTTTTATAGGTTTGTTTTTTGGAGAAATTTCATATAATGTCATCATATACCATATGGTTTCTGATGTGTCTTCTTTTCACTTGCCATGATGCTTTAAGTTTACTCTACTGTAGTATGTGTCAATACTTTATATTTTTTATTGACTAATAGAGTTCAACTGTATGAATATTCCTCATTTTCTTCATTGGATAGTGGAAATTTTGATTCTTTACCTTTTTTTTTTAATTTTATTTAGAAAATTAAATTTAATGGGTGACAATTATTAGTAAGAATACATTGGTTTCAGGTAAACATTTCTATAGAATCTCAACTATTGATTGTGTTGTGTACTCATCACCCAAAGTCAAAACATTTTCTGTCACTTTATATTTGTTCCTCTTTACACCCTTCCCCTCAACTCCCAACTCCCAACAACCTCTCTCTGGTAACCACTTCACTTTTATCTATGTCCATGAGTCTCATTTTTATATTCCACCTATGTGTGAAACCATATAGTTCTTAGCTTTTTCTGATTTACTTATTTCACTTAGTATAATGTTCTCAAGGTCCATACATGTCATAAATAGCAATAAGTCATCATTTCTTATGGCTGAGTAGTATACCATTGTATACTTTTGGAAAATAACCTTGCTATGAACATCACATACATGTCTTATATAAAGATATGTCTTAATTTCTCTTAACTTTTTAAGAAATTGTCAATATTTCCCCCCCAAAGTTAATGTATTATTTTGTATTTCTACCAGCAGCATATGAGTTTCTAATTTTGCTACATTGTCACCAATACTTGTTCTTGTCTGTCTTTTTAGGAATATCCATTCTAGTGGGTGAAGCAGTACTTATTTTTGGTTTAAATTGTTTTTTCCAATGTCTAATGTGGCCAAACAATATATCATGTTTTTATTTATCATTCATATATCTTCATTGAAATATTTTCTTTAGTGGTTGTTTTTTTATTATTGAGTAACAATATATTTAAAAAAAATATTCTGGCTACAGGTCCTTCATCAGATATATGATTTGAACATATTCTGTCTCAATTTGTGACTTATTTTTTTCTTGATGGTGCCTTGTGAGGTACAAATAGTTTTTTTTTGTCTGCTATTTTACTATTTATTTTTTATACATTGGCACATAACAATAAACAATGTATAAAACAGATTTAGAAATATTAAGCATAATTATTGCCAAATCTAAAAGAAAATTAATAAATAGTTTAAACACTGGCTATACTTCATGAACTAAAGTTCAAAATAAATCATACTTCTAATGGTGAATCAACAAATGAAAATGATAAGTAATCTCTTTGATATTCAAATAATTGTAAATGTAAGTCATGACATTTTATTTTGCTTATTAAATCTGTACAATGAAAGGTGAATCATAGTATTTTTGAAGTAGTTAAGAAAGGGTCAGCTGATAGCACCTAATTTCTCACCTATATTCTGTACCAATTGAAAAGATTTAAAAGTCCACACAGGAGATCAGACATATGCCCTTTATTACTGGTAAAGAATTAGCTAGTGAACCTACTGTGGTATGAAAATCAGTGGTCTTGCTAATTCCATGGACACCCTTCCCTCAGTTCAGTCCTTGAGACAGCTCATGGGAGGGTAAGTCTGAATTTGTCAACCACCAACACTTAACCAGGTTACTGTCTCTCTCTGGTCCTGGTGGAGAGAAAAAGAGAACCAGGCAGTTGTTTACACAGGGCAGATAGTTATAGAAAAGATATTTAAAAATTAGTTGTTTCTCAATAGTGGGAACAGCTGAGGAGATGAATATCTGAAAGGCATAGTTGTGTGATTAGTGAAGTCACCAACCATTTTATTTGAGAAACCAATTGTGTGTAACCAACAATGTGGAGCCATTAAGAATGCTAGTGAAGCCTTGGCTGGAAAGCTCAGTTGGTGAGAGCATTGTCTTAATACGTAAATGTTGTGAGTTCAAACCTGTCAGGCCCATACTAAAAAGATAGATGTTTCTCTCACTCACTAAAATCAATAAGGTAAAAAAAAATTATAAAAAAATGCTAGTAAAGAAGTCTCTGGTAGCTGTTTCTTCTGTGTCTCTGTAGTGAAGTATTTTGTGAATACATTGATGATTTTCTTGGTCAGCAGGATAAGTAGTTTAGAAAAAGACCTGGGCATGTAGTAGAAGAAAGTAAGAGTAAGATGAACCCTTTTAGCATCTCTGTAATCACTGTCCTTGCCTCTAATTGAATGGACTTCAGCAGGTAATGGTTTCTAAAATTACTTTCACATCTCACATAAATTCTTTGTTGAATAACTCTAACCTGAATTTGTACAGGCAAGGGGGATCTGGGAACTGTAATTCTAGTTTAACTTCAATGACAGTACAAAACATCAAGGGAGAGTACATACCCTAGCCTACACATTAACTTCTCCTTGTCAGGAAAGATGTCTAGTTAGGCCCTGGGCAGTTGGCTCAGTGGTAGAGTGTCAGCCCAGTGTACGGATATCCCAGGTTTGATTCCCAGCGAGGGCACACAGGAGAAGCACCCATCTGCTTCTCCACCCTTCCCCTTCTCCATCCTCTTTATCTCTCTCTTCCCTTCTTGCAGCCAAGGCTCCATTGGAGTAAAGTTGGCCCAGGCTCTTAAGATGGCTCCATGGCCTCACCTCAAGTACTAGAATGGCTCTAGTTGCAATGGAGCAATGACCCAGATGGGCAGAGCATCACCCCTTAGTGGGCTTGCCGGTTAGTTGCCAGTTAGGTGCATGTAGGAGTGTGTCTCTCTGTCTCCCAGCCTCTCACTTCAGAACAATACAAATAAAAAGAAAAAAAAGAAGGATGTACAGTTATAAAAACAGTGAAGAGAATGTTAAATACAACATAGGAAATATAGTCAATAATATTTTAATAACTATGCATGGTGTCAGATAGGTAATAGATTGATCAAAGTGTTCACTTTGAAGTTATATACATGTTTAATCATGATGTTATACATCTAAAACTAGTATGATTGTGTATGGCAACTTTAATTTAAATTATTTTTTTAAATTTAAAAGTAAAACAGACCAGTGGCTAATTAGCATCAAACTATTAACTTGCTTCTTTGTAGGAAAGAATAGCGGTTGGTTAAGTGGTTTAGGTTGTTCATAAAAAATTATTTTTGATAGACATAAAGACAGGAAAAGAGAGCTCTCCCTAGCTCATATCCAGCATTGATGAGGACATTTGAAATGATATTTTCATATGTTATTGGAGAAATATGTTAAAACATTTTTGGAAGACAATTTGAAAAAATGTATTAAAAAGTTTAAAACATGAATGTTCTCCAATATCCTATGTTTATTTATAAGTATATATCCAAAAGAAGTAATTAGAAAATATATTACTGTACCTTGTTTATAATAAGAGAAATTTGTATGTCAACTTCAAGGTCTTTCACAATGAATTTTTTTAATTATGGTATTAACATTATTGTTATTGTTATTATTCCTAATATATTAATTATACCCAAAATATATAATTTTATAATGACAACTAATGACAGACAATATGTAGTATGTGAATATATTAATAAGGTTATTTATACATGACAGGAATTTAGCTGATATTTTTTTTTATTGTTAAACGCTGTTTAAATGTTTTCAATGGACATCCATTCCACTTAAATATATAGTGAGACAGTACTTCAAAATTTTGAGAGCAATTATTTTCACTAGTAAACTAACTGGTGAAAACTGATTATTCAAATAAATATTCTGAATAAATTCAAGTGTTTTTTATGATTATTATAGAGAAAGACAAGTATCATGATTTTAGTTACATGTGGAATCTAATGAACAAAATGAACTAACAAGCAAAATAGAGACAGACTCATAGAGAACAGGCTGACAGCTTTTTGAGGTGGGGGGCTGGGTGAGGGGGTGAAGGGACTGAGCCAAAAAAAAGAAGGAGGCCTGACCTGTGGTGGCGCAGTGGATAAAGCGTCGACCTGGAAATGCTAAGGTCACCGGTTCGAAACCCTGGGCTTGCCTGGTCAAGGTACATATGGGAGTTGATGCTTCCTGCTCCTCCCCCCTTCTCTCTCTCCTCTCTCTCTCTCCACCCCCCTTTCTAAAATGAATAAATTAAAAAAAAAGAAGGAAAAAAAATAATGCATAATAAATAGAAAAAAGATATTAGCCCAGAAAAAAAAAAAGAGAAAAGAAAGAAAATTAAATATATTTTGTATAACTGCAGCAAAACACATCAGGTCAAAGACTCAACAATGTTGAGCTTATTTGAAAAAAAATTTGAATATAAAGTTGAAAACGTAAACACATTTAAACCTTCTGAAGTTTTAATGAAACTGAGAATATTATTATTTTTTTAAGCCTGTTGAAATGGATTCAGTGTAATCCTTTTCCTAAAACAGTTTACTGCATTTAATGGGAGCATCAGAAAGACTTTTACTTCCTTTTCATAAAGACTACAAGAAGATAGAGCGTGTTGTTGCTGTTCTATTCTTTATTTTTTTCTTTGGCTTTGATTCTAAGGACAGAACACCCTTTTCTTGTTGCTGCAGATATGACTCTGCATAAATCTCTTAGGAGAGCTCTCTATGCAGGAAATGATATCGTGAAAAAAACTTCTTCCTCCTTTCCACATAATTTTTTTCTTTGTGAGCCTGTGGTCTGACCCTGAGTTTTATTATGAATCCCAGTTGCCATTCAACTTTCTTTTGTGAATTATCATTCCTGGCTTCTTGCTTTGTTAAAGACGTAGGCATTTAAACTGTAAGGGCTTCCTTACACTGTATGGCTTACCTCTGCCATACTCCCTTGTCTTTTTCAGCTCTTTTCCTATAAATAAAAGGGCTTTTAGAGTACAAGCTAAAAGTCAGATTTGTGGGCAAATTTTTTCTTTGAATTGATTAAAGGTCAAACAGGCTGATTTACATCAGTTAAATGGCACAAAGACACAGCACATTGGCGAGTAAAAGAGACACATGTCTACTACATATGGAATTGAACTTAATATTAACCTCCATATAAAATGTATGAACAACAATGCACATTCTGTAGCAATCCACAAAGTGATGCACATTTTAATGATGGTAGCCTAGTTTAAGGTTATGACTACAAATTCTGAAGCCAGACTTCCAAAGCAGTGACATTGAGCTCTGTTGTGTGTCTTTAGACAAATTTCTAAGCCTCTTTGTGACTGTTTCCATTTATGAAACAGGGATAGTGATAATGGCTACCACATAAGACAGCTTTAAATATTTAAAAAGTTATATACTGTGTATGCAAACTGAGACTAAGAATGTTTGCTCATGGTCAATTAATGAGTGATAGAGCCAATGTACTTGATGTTACTTTGCTCTTAAACATTCTGTTGTGTGTTTTCACAACTAAAGTTGAAAGTCAAAGACAAATATTCACATCCATTTAGTTTCTCTAAACCTGTTTATAAATTATTTTAAAACAATTTAAAATCTAACAAAAAACAGTATCTCCCCTTTTCAAATAGATCATTTATATATTATTTGTAACCCACCATTTTTGAAAAATACATTTCCTGAATTGACTCTAGGTAGCTTTATTTCCCAATCAGTTAAAACAAATTAGAGGTTCTTAAGCTTCTATAGGGTATATTTTGTATAAACTTTAACCATAATAAATTAGATCTAAAATACCCAGAGTTAACATTCAAGGAGATGAGCAAGGTTTAATTCATCAACATTATTACAGTCATATATGATCACTTTTCCCATAATATAGAATCCAGACATAATATGTTGTCTTAGGGAACTGTAATTTTAAACAAGCATATTTCTCCATATTTTGTAGCTCAGAATTAATGATATGTTAGTTTTTTTTTAAACTATATGAATTAGAGCTGTCTAAATTTTATTCCTTTTTTTATTTTCACTAGACTTTGCTGGACCTGAGGAGCATCAAAACTGGATATTTTTAATTTGTATAAATCAAAGAATATAGAGAAACAATACCTATTGTAAGGAAGTAGATTTTTGTAAACAAAAGATTTTCAATTTATTATTTTACACTGCCCTTCATCTATATTTTCTCTACAGGTTCACCTGCTCTGGAATGGTTGTCATTGATAATGAACAAACAAGTTTTAGTGATGATATAAAGAAAACAGAACTCTTGTGCTCTGTTGGTGGGAATGCAGATTAGTGCAGCCACTAATAGAAAACAGTATAGAAGGTCCTCACAAATTTAAAAATGAAACTGTGTTATGACCTAGCAGTTATACTTCTAGGTATATGTCTGAAGAAACCCAAACACCAATTCAAAAGAATACATTTCCCTCTGTTTTTATTGCAACATTATTTACAATAGCTAAGATTTGAAAGCAACCCAAGTGCCCATCAGTAGATGAATGGATAAAAATGTTGTGCTACATATATACAATGAAATATTATTTGGCCATAAAAAAGAATAAATTTTTTTTTTCTTAGCCCTGGCCGGTTGGCTCAGTGGTAGAGCATCGGCCTGGCGTGCAGGAGTCCCGGGTTTGATTCCCGGCCAGGGCACACAGGAGAGGCACCCATCTGCTTCTCCACCCCTCCCCCTCTCCTTCCTCTCTGTCCCTCTCTTCCCCTCCCACAGCCAAGGCTCCATTGGAGCAAAGATGGCCCGGGCGCTGGGGATGGCTCCTTGGCCTCTGCCCCAGGTGCTAGAGTGGCTCTGGTCGCGGCGGAGCGACGCCCCGGAGAGGCAGAGCATCACCCCCTGATGGGCAGAGCGTTGCCTCTGGTGGGCGTGCCGGGTGGATCCCGGTCGGGCGCATGCGGGAGTCTGTCTGACTGTCTCTCCCCGCTTCCAGCTTCAGAAAAATGCAAAAAAAAAAAAAAATTTTTTTTTTCTTAGGTGAGAGGAGATAGTGAGACAGACTTTCACATACACTCTAACCAGGATCCCCTAGCAAACTCATCTTGGGTCTATGCTCAAGTACCAAGCTATTTTTAGCACCTGAGGCTGATGCACTCAGACCAGTTGAACAATCTTTAGTACTGGGGCCTTGCTAGAAGCAACCAAGCCACTACATGTGAGTGGGGAAGAGGGAGATAAGAGGGAGCAGGAGGCGAGAGAAGCAGATGTTCACTTCTCATCTTTGCTCTCACCGGGAATGAAACCCAGAACATCCACAAACTGGGCCAGTGCTCAATCTACTGAGCCTCCGACTAGAGCCAAAAGATAATAAAATCTTACCATTTTTGAACAGTACGGATGGACCTAGAGAGTAATGTACTAAGTAAAGCAAGTTAGAGAAAGACAAGTACCATATAATTTTACTTATACATGAAATCTAAAGATCAAAATAAATAAACAAACAAAATAGAAACAGACTCATAGATACAGAGAACACACTGATGTCTGCCAGGGGTGGCAGTTTAGGGGACTGGTGGAAAGGTAGTTACAAAATAGTCACAGGGATATAAAGCATAGCATAGGGAGTATAGTCAGTAATATTGTAATAACTATGTATGGTGCCAGGTGGGTACTAGAAATACCAGGGGGAATACTTTGTAAAGTATAAAAAAGTTAGCAGTCCAAATTCAAGGTTGTCTTTAGGGTCATGTTCTCTCTAAAATCCTTAGGGGAGGATCCTTCCTTTTCCCTAGTTTCTGGTGTTTTTCTGGCAATCTTTGATGTTCCTTGGCTTGCAGCTGAAACCCTTAGTCTCTGACTCTATTGTCACATGGTATTCTCTCCTCAAGTATGTCTGTCTTAGAGTCTCTTTTTCTCTTCTTATAAGGACAATAGTCATATTGGACTAGAGCCTGCACTACTCCAGTATGACTTTGTCTTAACTTGATTACAGCTACAAAATTTCTATTTCTAAATAAGGTCGCATTCTGAGATGCTGGGAGTTAGTAAATAAATATATCTTCTGGAGGAACACAGTTCAATCTATATCAGTAGGAAAAAGCCACTGTGATATAAAGTTCTGTCTTTCACAAAGTCTATCCCAAAGTGACACTTTGTGACAATGTAGCATTGGACAAAGCATCTATCCTTTCTGTGTATCCATTTCCTTCTATGTAAAATGAGAGCTTGGATAGAAAATTTAAGTTTATTTCTGTCTCTGACCTGTCCATGAGCTCAAGTTCATGAAGTGTTTCTCCATGTTTCTTGCCTGAATACAAATGTATTTTCTAGGGACTAAGTCATAGTTTGACAATCATGTTATACTTTCCTCAATTACCATTGGTTTCTGCATGGTTGTTTGTATGTCAAACAAAGTTGTGTTAAATTAAGAGCATGTAAATTGAAAGAATTTTATGGATATTATGACTTAAGACTTGGACATACTTCAATAGATTAACTGATCATTTTAAACATCCCTGTCTTTATGTAGTACATTGCCTTTATTCTAATTTCATATAAGTCATTATGCAAGTACTTACCCTAGGAAGTTGCATAGCTATGAATGTATCAAACGTTCTATGATAATTTAGTAAAAGTATCTGTTAATTTTATATTGCCTTTAATATCTACACCTAAAATCTTGTGATTAAATTTTAAGGTTAATACCTCTCATAGTATTTGAAATTAACAAAAAATCATTAGGGCAATGATTTTTTTTTCCAGATAAATACATAAAGAGGCAGATAAAACCCGAATTTCCTTTGAGAGCCTGAAATACTTATAATCAGTCATTTTGTATTAAACCTACTATGTTAGCAATACTGGTATTCTGTGTTAGATCTCCTTTTGTATCTGAACTTCAATCTAACTTTCTGGGCTTTAGCTTCAGTTATATTCGCTGTTTCAGGAAGTTCCTTGCTGAATATTTCTTACGTGTTTGATGAAACTTGATCCTTCTGTCTGACCTTGTTTCTGAAGTAGTTGCTTAAAAGCCATGAGCTCTCCCTCCATTTATCACTAGAAAGTCTTTCTCCAACAAAACTAAGCTAAATTCTCTTCCACTGGGACTGCATTCTTTGTGTTAAATAAGGCAAGCCCCAAGCAAAATTGTGTTCAATCTCCTGGGTAATCTACTGGGGAAACACACAGGCCTTTCTACAGTGTGGCAGAGGGTCACTTCAGGCACTGGCCAGCTCCCTGTGCATTCCTTTCAGCCTTGCCTGAGGCCACTGGGCTGCATCCAGTGTCTTCTCCTCTGTGAAGCTGCTGCTGCCCACTGTGCCTGTGGGCTTTACCCTCAACACACCTGGTTGAAACCTAGAATGCTACCTTCCTTTATTGACATCTCTTTCTGGCTTCCCATGCAAATACTTGGATACATTTTAGTTATAAAAGTTTTGTTGTTAATATGGTACCTGCAATGGTTTAATACACATGTAACTGCTAAAAATTGAAAACAACTCGCCTGCTATTATGATTTCTTTGGTTAGAAGCACCTGGCCCACTTTCTGCTAAATTCTACAATAGGGCTCAAATTTATATTCCATCTGACTATATCACAACATGTTGGTGAAAAATAATTTGAGATTTCAATTAAGGTTAAGTGATGGTTAAACTTTAATTGGCTCTCACACTGACCTAGTTAACATAGGGGGAAAAAATCAACTCAACACTTTTAATATTGGGGGATAAGCAAGCAGAGAATGGAAACATTTTTCAGATAAAGGACCATCATTTCCGTATCAAAAAATACAACTAATAAATGTATTAACTATTCCAGTAACTACTGCTACAATCCAGCATCCCCCCACACACCCACAACTTCCCTTTCCCCTTCTTTACAGAATTCTACCCTTCATCTTTGTTTGTTTGTGTGAAGAAAGTGAAAATAAAACTGAGACATACTTTCTTTATTAAAATGAGCAAAAGTTCTTCAAGGTGCTGAGCCAAACAGGAGACAGAGTAAACCTTTTTTTTTTCTTCTTTTTGTGAGTGCCATATATATATATATATGGAGAGAGAGAGAGAAAGAGAGAGATATATTATATTAAAAATTCCGTACTACTTATGCCTTGTACATAAATTACCTGACAAACCTTGGGAAAGTCATTTAAACTGTTTAGCCTGAGTTTCCTGATTTGTAAAACTAGAGTGAAAGAGAAATTGAATAGACAATAACAAACGTATCTTACAGGTTTTAAATAGTATATCATGTATTTTAAACTGACTTGAGAATTAAGCTTTACAAGTATTATTCACAGAACATTTCCTCCATTATAAAATTGAGCCAGAAAGAAGTCAAGTTACAGATTCTTGGTAAATTTGTAGTAATTTTCTCAGCACTTCTGCATCTTGATCTTGGACCCTCTAACACTTATATCTCAATTTTTCACTCAGAACTTTGTCCATTCTTAAATCCTACTCACAATGCTAGAACTTACCTCTTAAGTTTGACAACAGATAAAACTAGTTTTCTATAACTTTCTATCTTAGTTACTTTGGACAAGTCACTAAACTTTTTAACCTCAGCTTTTTTTGAAAGATGACAATTCCAGCTAAAATATAAAAAAAAACTACATGAAGGAAATGAAAAGTGATAGCATTAAACATTTAAAAGCATGTAAGTCAGAAAGTATACTGAAATATATTATTTGTTGTATTACTAGTCCCAAAAATAATGGCTAAAAATAAGAACTATAGAATGAATTATAATTTGGGTTATATAAATTACCTATTCAATGAAGAAATCTAAAGTCCTTAAGTAACAATGAAGTAGCATCCACCTTTCAACTTGTTACAATTTTTTCTTTGTTTGTTTGTTTTTAGAGAAAGCGAGACAGAAATATTGATCTGTTCCTGTATGTGCTCTGACCAGGGATCAATCTGGCAACCTCCACACTTTGGGACAAAGCTCTAACCAACTGAGCCATCAAGGCTGGGCTCAACTTGCTATGTTTTTGAAGTAAAAACAGTGAAGTTAAAAATATAATGTAGGCCTTGGCTGCTTGGCTCAGCGGTAGAGCATCAGCTCAGCATGTGGAAGTCCTGGGTTCAATTCTTGGTTATGGCACACAGGAAAGTCATCATCAACCTCACTGCCTCCCTCTGCCTTCTCTCTCTCTCTCTTGCTCCCCCTCACACAGACATGAGTCATTTGAGTAAGTTGGCCCCAGGAACTGAAGATAGCTCACTGAAGATAGCTCCATGGCCCCACCTCATATGCTAAAGTAGCTTGGTTGCTGAGCAACACAGCAATGGCCCCAGATGGGCAGAGCATCACCCCATAGGGGGCTTGCTGGGTGGATCCTGGTCAGGGCACATATGGAAGACTGTCTCTCTGCCTACCCACATTTCACTTAATAAAAAATAATAATAAAATGTGTGATTTAATTCCCATAACATATCTATATACCTATATTGATATTTATAGCTAGATAGATATTTATGTACAGAATATCCTAGGTGGATATATTACAAACACTTAATGATACCTATATATACTATTATATTTTATTTTGATTTTTTCAAAATATGATATTATATTTTTTCCTAAATAAGCTTTACTAATTTCTTAATAATAAGAAATTCACAATTAGACCACAAAACTAAAAAACCAAGCATAACAAAATATGCCTTCTTGAAAATGGCAGTCAAATGATGGTTCTGTAGATTTTTGTTGTTGTTGTTTAATTAAGTGAGAGGCAGGGAGGCAAAGACAGTCTCCTGCATGTGTCCGGACCGGGATCCTTCTAGAAAGCCCCTACCAGGTGATACTCTGCCCAGCTGGGTCACAGCTCTGTTGCTTGGCAACTGAGTTATTTTAGTGCCTGAGGCAAAGCAATCGAACCATACTCAGCACCGGGGGCCAACTTTGCTTGAACCATTCAAGCCATGGCTTCAGGAGAGGAAGAAAGAGAGAGATGGAGGGGGAAGAGGTGAGAAGCAGATTGTTGCTTCTCCTGTGTGCCCTAATTGGGAATCAAACCCAGGACTTCCACACAACAGGCAGAAGCTCTAGCACTGAGCCAACCGTCCAGGGCAGTTCTGAAGATTTAATACATTAAAAAATAAAGCCAACCTAAATAACCAAAATATTTTAAAGAAAAAAACTTTTATATTATATATATATGTATATACACACACACACATACATACACACACATATATATATATTTAATGTATATATATTTAACACTGCTTTCTTTCCTTTTGGCTGTACAGCTGAATAGAGAAAAATGAATTTAGTTATAGGTATTCATAATTCATATAAATTCATTTTTCAGGAACTGAGCATTAACAGTTATTAATTATTGGAAGATGTACAGTATATTTAAGAATGATGCATAGCCATGTCTGCTGGAAAAGAATGGATCCTCTCCAAATAGCATGGAAATAAGTGTTGCATTTATACATAAGGGAAGAGGATTTGATTCCATCATTATTATTGCCATTTTTAACAGCAACACAACTCTGCAGCAGCCATCATAATTATTGTCATAGGCTAGGAGGTTGTGGGAGGGCAAGAACATTTTTATAGATTAATAATCTCCTGAGGTCGTGGAGTAGCAAATGTGCTTCTTCTCTGTGTAAGAGACGGGGAGGAGAGGGAGTGGTGTCTGATTAAATCTGAGAAGCCTGACTTTCTGTATGAAGATCTTAACAAGAAAATGAGATTGAACTGCTTTAAAACTCATCCAGTTTAACTGCAGTAAATATTGCTTGGCGGCAGTAAAATTTTAATTAGTATTTCCACCCTGCTTAATAATTCCAATGGGTAAGAGACACTGAAATAGTACTATTTGCTACTCTTAAAATTACTTTTTTTTTAGAGAAAGGCAGGCTGCTCCTGTATGTGCCCTGCCCGGGAATCAAACTGGCAACCTCCACGCTCCAGGAGGGCATTCTAACCCACCAAGGCCAAGAGCTTGAATTTTACTGATTTTTAGAGAGACAGAGGAGAAAGGGAAAGAGAAGGGAGAGGAAAGAGAACCTTCATTTGTTGTTCCACTCAGTTGTACATTCATTGGCTACTTCCCATGTGTGCCCTGACCAGGGATCGAACCTACAACCTTGTCACTTTGGAACAACTCTCTTAACCTACTGAGCTAACCGGCCAGGGATTAAAATGTTCTTTTTAACTCTTTTTTAAGCTCATATTTTCAGAGGAGGAACAGTCTATAAACCACTCATGTGTTTTTTATGATTATTTGCCATTGCCATTCACCTGCTTATTTTTTCATTCCTTATTTAAATTTTATTAGTTAAATACGGCATAGAAAGCTATGTCTCTCAGATCAGGTAAAAAAATCTCAGGTGTTAATAACACAGATGTTTCTGCAAAAAAAAGATAAACTGAAAAGTGAGTTGTGTAGTCCTGAAAATTTTTGAGACATAAATACTATTTCCAGATGTAACTTTGTAAAGATATTTCTAGAATAATTGTATGACTCTTATATTTAATTATGATGGAATGTAATATAAAACCATTAACAACTCTTCTGAAATGGAGAATGATATTTTCTAGAGTTACTCCTAAAATTTTATCATAATTTAGACTCACTTTTATTCATGTCATTCTTAATATTTATTTAGAAAATTTAAATATGTTGAGAAAAATACTTAGGATGTTCAGACCTGGATCTTATTATACTCAGGGGTCTTCCAAACTATTTGGGGAAGTTACATTACACAGGAGAAACAAATCTATATCTGTCTTTCAAAAGGTTAATTGATAAATATGATACAACTTTAATAGAAGACCAACAAAATAAAGTTAAAATAAATTCATTAAACTTATTTTAGTGCATAATTTTTTTGCAACTAGTGTATATGTTTGTTTGTTTTTTCCTCCTATGAATTGACTAGGCACCTTAACTTCAAATCAGTATACTTTTGTGAGTAAGAAAGAGAACAGGATGTTGGAACAATGCCATAAACTAAGGCATTAAATAAAACAGGAAATATAGTTACCTTTTTATAGTTGACTCAAGAATATTAATGATTCTGTTCTTTTCTGTCTACTGTTTTTTCCACACATTGACAACGAAAGCACTTAATTTCTTAAATGTAGCTTTAGCACCGTCAAAGAGTGAGTATTTCAATTCCAATAGCTCCACAAGAGCTCTAGTATTCTTGACTCAGCAAATGGGAACATGACTGTTATCTTCTATAACATTTCTTAGCAGCTCTGCTCTGGCCAGATTCCTGCTTTCAGACCTTTTGGCAAAGGAGAACAGGCATAGTCACTATGTCCACACGTGTGCCAATTCCTACTGAGCCCACATCAATCTGTTCTGAGTATTGTCTGGGACAAAACCTCACAGTGGCTGCAATGCCACAGCACAGTGGAAATCTTAATAGACTGTGAGATACTGTGCTTTAACCCCATCTCTACTCCAAAAACTCACTTGAAAAAAATATCTTTTACTTTTTTAGTGTTCCATCATCGAACTCATTTGAAGTGTAAGTTTTGTTACCAGTTTTCCTATCTTTTAGTAAATATTTCATGGATATTTTGAATAAGTAGGTATTTAATATCTGTTGTCCTCAGCTCTAGACTTTAGCTAGAATTCTTAAAAAAAAAAATGTATCTAACATTTTGATGCAAAAGCCTTATCTTTTACAAAACATGTGAAAAGAATAAGCACTATTAGCTTTACTCTTAGCACAAATTGTGAGAAAAATAGAGTTGTAGTATGAGGTGCAGAGAAGTCCTTTGTTACTCAGTTCCCCACTGTTATGCAAAACATTTAACAGCATGAACACAACTTAATAGTCATAGAGTCACTGGTGCCATCATGTCAAACCCTGGGTTCATTCATCCGAAATATATTTATATAATCCTTCTTTCTATAGGATTCTCAGTGAGAATGAGAAATCAAATGCATGACTAACATAATGCTGTCAATATTTATGACACTGTATAAATATAGTTTGCATTGTTAGGGAAAAAATCAGTTTCTTTATAGTCTAATAACTCTTAAATAACGGGGTTTACTTTGGATGATTAATTATAGGAATTCTGCTTACACATCTCTACCCTGAACTTTTAAATCATATCACTTCTTTTTTTCATTTAGTAAGAATCTAGATGATTTGTTTATTCTTCACTGATTTATGGTTTTGAAGTGGAGCTCTCCCAGTGCTCAATTAACATGTGAGTCAGTAACACTGATACTGAAAGGTCTCTATGTGTGTGTGTTTCCTTCTTCTCCCACGGTGTGATCTACCACATTTCTGAAAGGTCCCTCCAAATGTGTTATTTCAGCACTACAATAAAATTAGGGACTAAGAGTGCCTCATTTTCAAGTAAAAATTGACTTTAATTCTTATAATGTGTTTTAAATTCAATTATTAACAGGTATTTTTTCCTATAAATTATCCAAAATGCTAGCCTTAAAAAATAAGAAAATTTATCATTGAAAATAAAAATTTAAACTGTATTCTAGTGAAATTTAAAATGATTTCAGTGACACATTTTAATATTATCCAGTTGCTGGGCACCCTACATGAGTTATTATACTTTGAATACTACTTAGTGCTTTTTTGAAAAAAATGATATGTCTTACAAAAACATATATAATGCAGCAACATACTGTTCATATTTGAATAAGTGAAATAAAAACAATAAGCATATTTAGCTAATTGCGGGTAGTTAATTAATGAAGGAAGGTTTAAAATTATAAAGTATTGTTTTAGAAAGAATTTACAATGATACAATAGACTCAGACCTGTTTTTGGAAGAATTTTATCCATATCTGGAAGAAAAAATGTATATGATTAACAAGTAAATTTTAGACATGTTAACATTTGTCAATATAGTCACATATATGTTTTAAAACCTTCGCTGTAAGGAAAATGTTTATTATACCTAGTATGTTAATTATAATACATATTATATCTATGCCTTTTTTTTTTACTTTCCTTGATAGAAATAAAGGATTACATGTGGCTATAGTCTGCAAGTTAATCCTTATAAACATTTGAAGGTTGTAATATACTTCTTCCTTGATACTTCTTTTAAAAATTAAACCAATAAAATTCTGTTTCTATGACATTTTTAATAGGGTCTATAATGTAATTGACTTTAAAATTTTTCACAATTCTCTCTAAGTGTTCATTAAACATTGTAAACTGTGGATCCAAGACCTAACTCTGAATATCTCTAAAGAGCTTATATGTAGCTGAATTTTCTTCTGGAATTTCATACGAATCACTCCTGATCATTGATCTCAGTCTGGAAGATCTTTTTTTGGTGTGAATAAACAGGCAATCTGTTCTTAATTCCTCTACACTGTATTTAAAGACTCTTGTATTTGTAAATTGAAAAATTTATTTGTGTTTTTTATTATTTTTATTGAATTTATTGGGATAACATTAGTTAACAAAATTATATAGGTTTCAGATATAATCAATGTTTTTCTGAAATTGCCCATACTTGTCTTCAGGCATGAAAATGTATTTGTGAAGGAGAATGACGAGAGATACAGAAGACTTGCAGATCCTTCCACTTTGCATACACATTAAGGAGCTTCTTTGAAAGAAACCACTCATTTAAAATTGGGTATCCTTGCAATTCTATTTCTTTGTCTTAAGTAGTTACTCAATGTCTTGCACTCAAAGTTAGCTTATTTTTTATACTGTTGAATAAAAATTTGATTTGCTTTAAGGTAATGAATCTAAACTTTGTATATAATAATACACTGCTCACAAAAATTAGGAGATCAAGGAACATGCAGATACTCCAGTACTTTCAGCCTTTTGTATAGTGTATTTTTACCAATAAAATAAAAGTTTGTTTTGCATCTCATTTGCATGATCAAACAATTTTCTTTGATTTGTTGTTTGCTTTCTAATGTTCTTGTTTAATAAAAAAAATCAAATGCTTCTTTTTTTCATTGCTTCATATTCATTTTGAAATATCCCTTAATTTTTGTGAGCAGTATATACAGTGTGTCTGTAAAGTCATGGTGCACTTTTGACCAGTCACAGGAAAGCAACAAAAGAAGATAGAAATGTGAAATCTGCACCAAATAAAAGGAAAACCCTCCCAGTTTCTGTAGGATGATGTGGCAGCATGTGCGCATGTGCAGATGATGACGTAACACCATGTATACAGCGGAGCAGCCCACGGCCATGCCAGTCGAGATGTGGACAGTACAGAGGAAAGTTCAGTATGTTCTGTGGCTTGCTAAATTAGAATCCGTGACCAAAGTGCAACATGAATATTGACACGTTTATAACGAAGCATCACCACATAGGAATAACATTACTCGGTGGGATAAGCAGTTGAAGGAAACCAGCAGTTTGGTGGAGAAACCCTGTTCTGGTAGGACATCAGTCAGTGACGAGTCTGTAGAGGCTATATGGGATAGCTACCTAAGGAGCCCTAAAAAATCTGTGCGTGAGCTCACATTGAACTGCACTGAATAGGTATGAAACTGGGAGAGTATAACAGTGTTTTTACAATATCTGGAAGCTCTACTCACTTGTATTGGAAACACTAGAAGAACATGGACTATTATATGATGTATTAATTATTATATGCTAGCACATAGAAATCATTCATTCACTAGTACAGTGGTCCCTAACATTTTTTGGGCCACAGACCAGTTTAATGTCAGAAAATATTTTCATGGACCTGCCTTTAGGATGGGACGGATAAATGTATCTCATAACCGAGATAAGCGTCAAAAGTGAGTCTTAGACGGATATAACAGAGGGAATCTGGTCATTTAAAAAAAATAAAACATCGTTCAAACTTAAATATAAATAAAATGGAAATAATGTAAGTTATTTATTCTTTCTCTGTGGACCAGTACCAAATGGCCCATGGACTGGTAACGGTCCGCGGCCCGGGGTTTGCGGACCACTGCACTAGTACATGTTTATCAAACACCTACTGTCAGACCCTGTCCTGTGAACACAACTGAAAATCAAAGCTGTCTTCTCTCAAGAAGCTTCCACTGCCTGACACATGGAAATACTCAATAAATGTTAGGTTCTTTATTGAATGAATGAAAGAATAAATAAATTTGTACTTCCAGAAATGATTCATATGTCTATTAAGTTGTTTAAAAATAGCTATGTACTTTTTAACCTCTGAAGACAAATTACTAATTAGTGATGTAAGCTCTCTGTGAGAATTTTATATAACACAATTATTCTTTTTTTGACTGTGTTCTCCTCTTTTTACTTTTTCTTCTCTCTAAACATCAATTAGAAAGTATAATTAGTTATGATTATTTATTACTTTTATCCAGCAGACAGCTACATTGAATAATTATTAGCACCCAAGTTTAAAAATTGATGCAATAAAATTAGACCATGCTTATCATACTTCTATAGAAGACATAATAAAATTTTTGATAATATCTTATTTACATACATATTTCAAATATAATGGCTTATACAGAGAGTAACGTGTTGATATATACATAAATTCAATGTAAGACTATTTAATATTCTGATCTTGTATGAAGAGTCAAATAAAACTCCCTATTATTGCCTCCCCTCCGAAATAACAAGATCAAATTCTCCTTTTATTTGTTTCATAAATTCTAATCATGCATCTAAGTTCTCATATATTTCATGAAATTGACATTTATTTTGGCTTAGTTTTATGCAGGGGCATCGAGCTGCTCTGTATGTTTCCTGACCATGGGTCAAACCCTCGATCCTGTTGTTTCGGGACAGTGCTCTTTACCGACTGAACTAACTGGCCAGAGCCTATACTCACTTTTATTCATTCATTTATTCATCCATTTTTTTCAACATATATTTATTTCCAACTATTGTATGTCAGACTAATCTCAGTCCTCAGAGTGCATAAACACGAGGAGGAGACAAACCCATGGGCCACCATTGCTATTAATATATTAATATATTCATTAAAAATATCACTATTGCTAACTGGGTCACATATAGTTTCCATTGTGATGAATATGTTAAACTAAGTGTAAATTATTCACTAGTATTTATTTAAGTATTTTATATTATAAATTATTTAGTGTTAGTATAATAAATTTATATTTAGTATGCAGCATGAATAGTTAGGGTTATGAGAATGCAAGAACAATTTACAGCTGGAGAAAATTCAAAAGATCATCATTGGGTCTAGTTGTTTTATTTTCAGGTGACACCTCCCCTGTCATTACAGGGTTTGGATACAGTAGGTTTGCAGTTGTGAGTATGCAAAACACAGTTTATTCTGTTATTATTTATTAATTATTGTATTATTAATTTGTACTATAACTATAAACTTACTTTTAACTGTATAACTAAGTATTCTGATGCTTTTGAGTTATCCAAGATTTGATAAGCTATCGGTGTATTTTGGTTTCATTTCTATACAGTTATTGATGAGTGTATAAATTAGAATTTTCTAAATATTAAGATTATCCCTAATTTTTTAATATATTCTTTCCTTAAAAATTTAAATTCTAAATTACCCAAGACATAATGACCCTGTGTCATAGATCAAAACACTTATATTATCTTTCAATAGATATAATAGGTTGGTCAGAATTATTTATAACATATGCTATGTATATAACCACCATAGATGATTTAAGATAGAGTTACATATCTTGATGAAAAACAGACTTTTGGAAAAATAGAAAAGCTATCATCCCATCATCCAGTATATACATTCTTATGAGTGCTCTCATTCAACATATGAACTGTCAGAGTAATCATTCACCTTGGATGCCTCTGATGGATGAGTTACTCATTTCTGCTTAATGGACCACTCAGCCTTTCAATTCAACAGTAACTAAGCATATTCTTTATAGTCCCCAATGACCAAACACCTAGAATATTTCTAAGTCCTTAGGGTACTCGGTAGTTCTTTGATGATGATTTTGCTTATGAGCCAAGTAGATCAGGGAAGCAGAAAATAAAAAACAAGCAATAATAAAATTTTACATATTTTTGTACTTCAATATTAACTTCAAAAGAGACTGATACATTTGTACACTAAACCTGTCACTATAATAAAAAAGTTCAAAGTTAATTAATATACTTATAAATATATATTATATATGATAAACGTATAGGTATATATACTGTACAGCAGGGGTCTCCAAACTTTTTACACCAGGGGCCAGTATACTATTCCTCAGACCGTTGGAGGGCCGGACTATAAAAAAAAAACTATGAACAAATCCCTATGCACACTGCACATATCTTATTTTAAAGTAAAAAACAAAACAAAACGGGGACAAATACAATATTTAAAATAAAGAACAAGTAAATTTAAATCAACAAACTGACCAATATTTCAATAGGAACTATGCTCCTCTCACTGACCACCAATGAAAGAGATGCCCCTTCTGGAAGTGCTACGGGGGCCGGATAAATGGCCTCAGGGGGCCGCACATGGCCCGCAGGCCATAGTTTGGGGCCCCTTGCTGTAGAGCAACAGATCCTATTGAAAGCTTTTCTCAGATGTTTTATATTTACTCTAAGGTAATATTTTATATCTTAGTCTTGATAATAACAATCATTACATTGATATTGAGTCTATAATGTTTATTATGAATTATATTTACAGTATTTTAATTAAATATGTTTAATACTTTTAAATAAAATATAGTATGTATAAACCAACATGATCACATAAAATTGCTCAGTTTTAATGTCAGAGTATGTTTTATTTGAAATTTAAAATAATTCCATGAAATCTGTGTGTTTTATTTTTTGTTTTGTTTTGTTTTGGCATCAGTTGACAACCACAGTTTCTTAAGAAATTTCACAGTTTGTTTACACTAAAAATAAATCAAGAAGAGAGAAGGACAAATATATCTTCATTTCCTTCTTTGCAACTGATATTATATGACAGACTAGTAGCCATATGTACTGATAACTTATTTTTTACATGATATAGACTTAACCATGTTAATGGATATATAAGTAACATGTCATTTTTAATTAATACATGTCACACTTAAGTAGAAAAATATGAAAATTTAAAGCTGTGATTTCCTTAGGTTCTCCATATTTACTGAGTCCCATTTTTCACTGTGTACAAAGTAACACAGAACTCTATTTTGTGCATGTAATTCAATAGGTTAGCTTTATATATTTTGCACATTTAAATTTGGCCTTTACGTTTTCTGAAATCAGAACTAATCTGTGATGCCATGTGGAGTATTGGAATGTGAACTTAACATTGCCAAGAAATATTCCCTACAGTTTGCTATTAAATCAGTTAACCCACACTGGTGACTGCACAGTCTTGGCAACAGACAAATTGGCTACCTAATCTGTGCAGACATTCTATTTTTTTTTTTTAAATTAGAAAGTTTCTATTCCTTCGAATATTGTGATAGAACTGTATTGTTTTTCTCTGGGCAGTGACTAAACCCTTGTACTGGTATGAGAATAATGCACATTTAACGTACAAGGAACTGAGGATTTACACAGGCAGTAAATATAAATGATGTAAAAAGAATATGTTACTAATTTCTAGTTTTTCAATATTAGTCTAAGGAACAGGTGAAAGCTATTGGTCAATAGGGAGAAACATCTCCATTCTGGGTGCGTTTTTTTTCCCAAGTTTTCACACTTCCTTTTGGATCTACACCTGCTGAGCCAAGAACCTTAATCGATCACAGAGACCTAACACTCCATATACAGTTCTTTTTTCAATTTCAGATGATAACAGTATTTAAAGTGTATCACATGCCTGACATCTGCAGGGGTTGCTCGCTGTATGATGTCTGTTTGCTGATGGACTGGATTATTCACTATTTTTGTTTCTTAAAACTGTGCTAACAAAGTAGCATAAACTGAGTAGGTCTAAAACAACAGTTCTGGGAGCTAGAAATCTATAATTGTCAGTAGAATCATATTCCCCCTGAGACTCCTACTGGAATCCTTCCCTGCCACTTTCTAGCTTCTGATAATGGCCATTCATCCTTGGTGTTTCTCGGCTACATTATTGCTATTTCTGCCTCTGTCATCACACTGGCCGTTTCCCTCTATGTGTCCGTGTGTTTTCTTTCTCCTGTTCTTATGAAGACACCAGGCATATTGGATCAGGGGTTCACCTCATCTTAACTTGATTGCATTTGTAAAGACACTATTTCCAAATAAGCTCATGTTCACAGATACTGGGGATTAGGACTTCAACATACCTTTTGAATGGGACACAGCTCAACATATAATACTTGTAAATGGGGAAATGGTTCCTCTTGCTGTGTTAGGCCTTCCCTATAGCTCTGACCCCATACTGAGTGCTGTGTATTTTTATTTTGCCTTTTATTTCTCTGAGTCATTTTCTCATGTGAGAACAATCTGTAAATACTGGTGCTAGGCTCTGTTTGAGTCTCCCCTTTCACTCCCAAATCACATGTTGAAATCCAGCTCCTAAAGATGATAGTATTAGGGGGAAGGGCCTTTGGGAAGTAATTAAGTCATAAAGGCAGAACCCTCATTCATAGAATTAATGCCCTTATAAAAGAGGCTCAAGAAGGATACTTTACCCCTTACTTCCACTTAAGGACACATCAAAATGACTGACTATCTATGAACCAGGAATTTCTCATCTAACACAAATCAGCTGGCACCGTGATCTTGGACTTCCCAACCTCCAGAAATATGAAAAAATGAATGTTTGTCATTTACAAGCTACTCTGCTATGGTAGACTGCTATAACCACCTGAAGGTACTAAAATAGCTGCTTCCACTTTTGCTATGCTGTTATATTTCCTGTAAGATTGAGAATCTGACAAATTTGCAGGTGCTATTCCTTGCTGGGCCAAATGAGTTTAATTTTTTAATCACACTAATATAGAAGGTCCGAAGGTTTGGAGACAGAGTATGACCAAAGCGATCTGCATACCCTTGTTCTCCCTTTAAAAAAACAAACATAGATATCGCCACTTATGACCACAAGTTCAGCTTTCATATCTTTACCAAAATGGCATGAACTTCAATGACTCAAAGCATGCTGTAAACCAGAGCTGACATTCTTAAGAGATTGGTGATGTTTGTAAAAGAAAATGTCCTCAGCTAAGTTCCAATAAAGGATAAAAAATTGACATTGAACGCTAAGGTCGCTCGTTGAAAACCCTGGGCTTTCCTGGTTAAGACACATAAAGGGAGTTGATGCTTCCAGCTCCTTCCCATCTTCTCTCTCTCTCTTCTTTCTAAAATGAATAAATAAGTTCTAATATATACATACAAAGATTTAAAAAAAGAAAGTTTCCTTTACCATTCTAGCAAGAAGAGATTTGTATTCTAACCCTTTTGTTATAGTCGAAGGGCAGGATTGTCAGATTTTTTATTTTTATTTTAGAGTAGAATAGTGGATCCCTGGTGAAACTTAATCACAAATCCTGCCTTATCTTCATGAAAATTAATCACACCCTTGTCCTTGTTGAAGTGTTTCTCTCCAATGGATATAAAAAATACATAACAAAAAGAGATACATAAATGTCTCAAGTAGAAAATGTCTATGCTATTTATTCTTCTTTATGTTGCGCCACATAAATCTTAGAGTAAGATGTCTTAGGTTAGCATGCAGACAATGCTTAAGAAAAGTGACCAGGCAGTGGTGCACTGGATAGAGTGTTGGACTAGGATGCAGAGGGCCCAGCTTTGAAACCCAGAGGTTGCCGGCTTGAGCTCAGGCTCATCTGGTTTGAACACAGCTCACCAGCTTGAACCCAAGGTCGCTGAATTGAGCAAGGGATCACTTGCTCTGTTGTAGCTCTCCAGACAAGGCACATATGAGAAAGCAATCAATGAACCACTAAAGTGCTGCAACATCTGTCTATCTGTCTCTGTCTGTTCCTCTCTCTGTCTCTCTCTCTGTCTCTGTCCCCTCCCCCTCCCCCCAAAAAAGAAAAGAAAAATGATGGCCAACTCTTTTTTGCTTTGCTTGCATTTTTACATTGGCTGGGGGGATGGTATTAACACCTTCACAGATGTTTTCCAAAAACACTGTGTAACACTTTTTAGCCTATCACTTCCTGCAGTAGTAGAAACTATTCGTATTTATTCATTTTTATTTAGATTAATAGTGCTACAATCTATCCAAAACTGAGACACATTATTGTAAAAGCCTATAAGATTTTTATATTTGGAAATGACAAATTTCACAATGAAAATTAGAGTTCAGCAAGACACAGTGAGATCTGTATGGCCTTCCGAGCTGGACAAACTGGGTTGAAATTCTTGTTCTACTACACATTGCCTGAGAGATTTGGAACAAGTCAACTAAATTAATATAACCATCTCTCACGTACAGGAGTGCCACAGTAGTCCAGGTATTAACCCTTAAATTCTATCTTTTGACATTTGAATTTAACATCTATGAAAGATGTAATTTTTGCTGTGAATTGATCTTCTTAATAAAAGGATATCCAAGAAACCAGTTGTAGTAATACCCTAAGAACATTTAAAATAAAGCATGAGATTTGTAATGTCTTAAAGCTCACAGAGAACATTAAACAAGCCCTATATCTTCTCTACATGCCAAATGTTAAATATTAAACTGGCCACAAATTAATAAAACAATTGTTCAAAGGAAGCATTTCATTTGTGTAATATAATAATTTCAGCCTGACCAGGTGGTGGCACAGTGGATGGAGCATCAGACTGGGATGGGTCAGACTGGGATGCGGAAGGTCCCAGGTTTGTGACCCTGAGGTTGCCAGCTTGAATGGGGGCTCATATGGTTTGAGCAAAAGCTCACCAGCTTGGACCCAAGGTCGCTGGCTTGAGCAAGGGGTTACTCAGTCTGCTGTATCCCCACAGTCAAAGCACATATGAGGAAGCAATCAATGAACAACTAAGGTGTCGCAATGAAAAACTGATGATTGATGCTTCTCATCTCTCTCTGTTCCTGTCTGTCTGTCCCTATCTATCCCTCTCTCTAACTCTCTCTATGTCTCTGAAAAAAAAATTCAGTATTTTACATTTTGTATGCTTAAACCTATTAAACATCAGAAAACTAAAAAATACTACTTTCCTTCTAATAAAAATGAGGTAATATAAACTAAATGTCATTAAACTTTTTAAATCTAAAAATCTAGATTTTGATATCTTACATTACTCTTACTATAATAAACTGTTGAAAAAGTGAAGTATCATTAAAACAGATTAAGCTCAGAAATTATAAGTATTCAGATGTATAGCTTTTCATACACTGGATAAAGCATTGACCTGGAAATGCTGAGGTCTCCAGATTGAAACCCTGGGCTTGCCTGGTCAAGGCACATATGGGAGTTGATGCTTCCAGCTCCTCCCCCCTTCTCTCTCTCTGTCTCTCTCTCTCCCTTTCTCTCTCTTCTCTAAAAATGAATAAATAAAATTTTAAAAATAAAATAAAAAAAAATAAACACATCAATGTTATAAAGTCAATAAATAGAAGAGTATGAGCACTATCTATTTCTTTCCAGTAACTGGCTATTTCTCTGCTACCCAAGGAAAGCACCATTCTCACTTCTTTTCTCATTTGATTAGCTTTGCTTATATTTGAAATTCATATAAATAGAATCACACAAAGGGTAACATTTTGTTTCTGATTTCCTTTATTTAACATTGATTTCTAGCTACAACTAGACAATTGCGTATAATTGTCTATCATTTACATTGCTATATAGTTTTCCGTTGTATGACTACACCAGTACTTACCCAGTGCATGATTTTATAAATATTTATTTCCACTTCAGAGTACTTATGAATAAATAATGCTACATTAATCATTCTTGTTTATGGCTTTTTGCTACATATATATTGACATTTTATTGGGTACATAAAGGTACCACAGTTTATGAGTTCTAGACATTAGGGTTCTTCTGGATATTACAGATAGTCCTGAAATGATCATTTGAGAATGTGTATTTATTATGCTTCTGTTGGGAATATACCAAACATCATAAGATATACCAATGTCCAACTTTATTAGTTTATTAGGTACTACCAAAGAGCTTTTAAAAGTGTTAACCCTAATTTACACATCCATCAGCAGTTTTTGAATGTTTTAATTATTCTACAACTTACCAGTAGACCTGGTCTCATCAGTCATTTCATTGTAAAATGTTGTGGCTGTGTGGTGATCTCGCATTATATTTTCAAGTTGCATTGCCCTATGATTAATGAGGTTGTGAACATTTTCATTTGTGTATTGGCCATTTGGACATCCTCTATTATAAACAACTTTTTTTAAAAAAAGTATGATTTAAGCAAGTTTTAATATCTCTATTCATATTATTCTGAAACTGAATATGAGGTTTCTGGAGCAGGAAGCACCTCACTACTACATGGTCTGTGTTTTCTCCTGCAACAATGTGATGAGAGCCTGCTTGGACATCAAAGGGGGATTTCTTTTTCATTTTTCTTTGCAGTTATTTCGTTATTCAGTTGATTTTAGTTTGATAAGAACACTTACACATATCTATCTTCTTAGCTTATTTTAAATGTACAACACACTTGATTATATTACAATGTAATACAGAAGATTTCTCGAGCTTATTCATGTTATCTAACTGAAACTTCATGCCTATTGATTAATAACTTCCATCACTCCCCTCAACCCCAAGTCACTGGAAACCACCATTCCAGTCTTTGATTTATGAATATGGTTATTTTAGATACCTCGTAGAAGTAGAATTGTGCGGTTCATGGCTTTTTTGTGTCTGGCTTATTTCACTTAGCTTAATGCAAGGTGCATCCATATTGGTGCATAGTACAGAATCTCTCTCTTTTTTAAAGGTGAATAGCTTTCCATTGTATGAATATCCATTCACCTGTTTAGGTTGCTTCCATATAATAGTTACTATGGATAGAACAGTAATAAGCACAAGGGTGCTACTATCTGTTCAATTTTTTTTTAATTTTATTGAATTTATTGCAATGACATTGGTTAATAAAATTATATAGGTTTCAGGTTTCCATTTCTCTAATATATTATACTGTGTATTCATCAGCCAAAGTCAAGTCTCCTTCCATCACCATTTAGCTCCCCTTTACCCTCTACAAACTCCCACCACCATCTTTTTCCTCTGCTAGTTGACATACTATTGTCTGTATCGATGAAGTTTGGTTTTTGTTTATTTTGTTTTGCTTAATGCCTTCATCTTTTTCACCCAACCCTCCAAACCCCACCCTCTCTAACTGCTGTCAGCCTGTTCTCTGTATCTATGAATCTGTTTCTATTTTGTTTGTTAGCCTATGTTATTATTCATTAGATTCCAAACATAAGCAAAATTATATGGTGTTAGCCTTTCTTTGTTCTATTTAACAGCATACCATTCTTCAGGTCCACCCTCATTGTCACAAAAGATGAGATTTTCTTCCTTTTTAGAGTCGAGTACTATTCCACTGTGTAAATGTACCACAGCTTTTTTATCCACTCAGCTACTGATGGGCATTTGGGCTGCTTCCAAATCTTGGCTATTGTAAACAAAGCTACAGCAAACACAGGGCTGTATATATTCTTTGAAATCAGTGTTTCTGATCTCTTTGTATATATTCCTAGAAGTGGAATCGCTGGGTCATAAGGCAGTGCCAGCTTTAATTTTCAAGGTAACTTCATACTACTTTCCACAGTGGCTGCACCAGTCTGCATTCCCACCAACAGTGCACAAGGTTTCCCTTTGCTCCACATCCTTACCAACCCTTGTTTGCTGATTTATTGATGATAATCAGTCAGGTATGAGGTGATATTTAACTTGCATTTCTCTATTGACTAGTGACTTTGAACATTTTTTCATATGTCTGTTGGCCAAAGGACCTATTCAGGTTCTTTGCCAATTTTTTAATTGTGTTGTTTGTGGGTTTGTTTCTTTGTTTTGCTGTTAAGTTGTATAACATCTTTATAAATTTTGACTATTAACCCCTAATCAAATGTATCATTGGTAAGTATGTTCTCTTATTCAAATGCTAGATTTTTTTCATTTTGTTGGTGATTTCTTTTCATGGGCAAAAGCTTTTAAGTGTGATGTAGAGCCACTTTTTTATTTTTTTTCCCTTGCCCAAGGAGATAAATCAGAATAAAATATTGTGACAAGAAATGGCCAAGATTTTACTGCTTATGTTTTCTTCTAGGATCTTTATAGTTTCAAGGATTATATTTAAGTCTTTCATTCATTTTGAGTTTACTCTTGTATATGGTGTGAGAAGGTCATCTAGTTTTATTATTTTCTATGTATCTGTTCAATTTTCCCAACACTATTTATTGAATAGACTATCCTTACACAATTGTATGTTTTTTCCTCTTTCATCAACTATTAAGTGACTATAAAGATGTGGGTTTGTCTCTGGGCTCTCTATTCCATTTCACTGAACTATATGTCTATTTTTATGCCAGTACCATGCTGTTTTGATTACTGAACCCTTGCAAGATAGTTTCATATAAAGTAGCATGATTCCTCCAACTTTGTTCTTCTTTCTCAAGATTGCTATGCCAATTTGGGGTCTTTTTGTAGTTCCATACAAATTTTTGAAATATTTTTTCTAATTCTGTTCTGTGAAATACACCACTGGTCTCTTCAATATTAAAGAGTTTTTTGTTTTGTTTTGTTTTGTTTTTTACATCACAGGAAAGAAGTCTTGAAGTTAGGAATCTCATGTAACTTATGCTGTGCAGCTGCTATTCCTCTTTTTTTTTAAGAGAATCTAATCTTCTTAATAGATACACTTTTGTTTTAGGAATAAAAGCTGGTGTTACCTGGATTTTTGACCTTTTGGAATATATATGGGTTTATTTATATTTGGAAGGGACATAAAGCAAACAATATTTCTCCAGACTTTATCCTACTTTGAAATGTAAATACATTCTTTCAGGCAGTTAAATTTCTCTGCAGTTTTCACTATCTGTTCATCATTATTTAACTTTCAAGACCAGTCTGTTAATCCAAGTTGTTTTCTTTACCCACAAACCCTAACTTCCTAAATCATAATATTTTTATTATTGATATGTATTTATAGTTCTTCAAAAGTTTTGGAAACTATGGACAACTGATATTTGACAAAGGAGGTAAGAGCATACATTGAAGTAAAGACAGCCTCTTCAACAAATGGTGTTGGGAAAATTGGACAGCTACCTGCAAAAAAATGAAACTAGACCACCAACTTATACCATTCACAAAACTAAACTCATAATGGATAAAAGACTTAAATGTAAGAAGTAAAACCATAAGCATCTTAGAAGAAAACATAGGCAGTAAGCTCTCTGACATCTCTCGCAGCAATATATTTGCCAATTTATCTCCATGGGCAAGTGAAATAAAAGACAGGATAAACAAATGGGACTATATCAAACTAAAAAGCTTTTGCACAGCTAAAGACAATAAGAACAGAATAAAAAGACAAACCACACAATGGGAGAATATATTTGACAATACATCTGATAAGGGGTTAATAACTAAAATTTATAAAGAACTTGTAAAACTCAATACCAGGAAGACAAACAATCCAATCAAATAATGGGCGAAAGAAATTAATAGACACTTCTCCAAAGAGGACATACAGATGGCCAATAGGCATATGAAAAAATGCTCAACATCACCAATCATTAGAAAAATGCAAATTAAAACCACAATGAGATATCATCTCACACCAGCCAGAATGGCGCTCATCAACAAAACAACACAGAATAAGTGCTGGCAAGGATGTGGAGAAAAGGGAACCCTCCTGCAGTGCTGGTGGGAATGCAGACTGGTGCAGCCACTGTGGCAAACAGTATGGAGATTCCTCAAAAAACTAAAAATTGAACTGCCTTTTGACCCAGCTATACCACTTTTAGGAATATATCCCAAGAACACCATAGCACTGTTTGAGAAGAAGAAATGCACCCCCATGTTTGTGGCAGCATTGTTCACAATAGTGAAGATCTGGAAACAGCCCAAGTGTCCGTCAGTAGACTAGTGGATTAAAAAGCTTTGGTACATATATACTATGGAATACTACTCAGCCATAAGAAATGATGACATCGGATCATTTACAACAACATGGATGGACCTTGATAACATTATACTGAGCGAAATAAATAAATCAGAAAAAACTAAGAACTATATGATTCCATACATAGGTGGGACATAAAAATGAGACTCAGAGACATGGACAAGAGTGTCATGGTTAGGGGGTGGGGGAGGAGAGGGAGGGGGCTGGGAGAGGGGAGGGGCACAAAGAAAACCAGTTAGAAGGTGACAGAAGACAATTGGACTTTGGGTGATGGGAATGCAGCATAATCAAATCTCAAAATAACCTAGAGATGTTTTCTCTGAACATATGTACCCTGATTTATTAATGTCACCCCATTAAAATTATTTTAAAAATCAATAAAAAAAAGTTTTGGAAACTATTTTTATCACTTTTTTTCTATGCCATAGATGATAGATATAGATAGATAGATAGATAGATGATAGATAGATAGATAGATAGATAATAAATAATAGATTGATTTTTTTTACCTATTTGTGTTTCCTAGTGTAATATATATTTTTTGTGTGAACATCTTTAAGTTTACTAAACCTTTCAACATCTGTATTTAATCTATTTCTAAACTCATTTACTGCAATCCTAATGACAATTTTTGTATTATTTCATTCTAGAATTTTCATTTCTTTTTTCTCTATTCCTAATCTATGATGAATTTTTCTATCCTGTCATCCATTTTATTTTAATATCAATCACAGTTTATTTAAATACACTGTCTGATTTCTTTGATGGCTGGGTTAGCTGTCGACCTATTTCAATTATCTATTTCCGGTTTTGATAATTACTGACTATGATATCAATTCAGTGTGAAAAATTTAGATGCTTTATAATTGATATTTTTTCCATAGAGAATTGAATTTCATTTTTGACAAAGAGATTCTGGACAGGTCACTTTACATTTTAATCCCATGTCAGACTCTGGTGACTGGACAGTGGAATCATATTTAGTTCCTTTATACCTTACTCCTACAGGTTAGTACTTCAGGGTTGTCTTCCAAAAACCTGAAGCATATAAAGGTCCATCCTCCCTTGAAACTTAAATTTTGTTTTCCAGTACTTTTTCAACAGTATAAGTAACAGTAGTGCTTCTAAACTTTTTGCAAAGTTTTGTAATCTTTGAGTGCCATGCTATTTAAAAGTCAGCAAGTATCAGTTTTTCCCAGTGTATAGTCTCTTCTCTCTCGGATCATGGTTCCCAGGTTATGTGGTAGCCTTGGTAGCTTTGTGAGCTTTCAGAAATTTATCTGCTGTTTTTTTTATTAATTTGGTTTTTTTCTTATTATCATGATTTTAATTTTTTAAAAAATTTTTAAGTGAAAAGAGGAGCAATAGTGGACAAACTCCTGCATGTGCCCTGACCATGATTCATCTGACAACCTGCATCTAGGGCAGATGCTCAAGTGAACAGAGCTATCCTTAGCACCTGGAGCCAATGCTTGAACCAATAGAGCCACTGGCTGCAAGAGGGGAAAAGAGAGAGAAGGAGGAGAGGAAGGGAGAGACAGGCAGATGGTCACTTCTCTTATGTGCCCTGAGTAGGAATCAAACCAGGGAATGTCCATATGCCAGACCAACACTCTATCCACTAATCCACTGGCCATGGCCTATTTTGCTTATTTTGTTTTGATATTTCAACCAGTGATTCTAGTTATCCTTGCCAAGCAGATTTCTTTTTCAAAATTTGGTTCATCATAACCAGAAGTTGAAGTTTTACTCAAAATATAACCATTTCTAAACTTCCGATCATTTGGCATCCTACAAAAATTTTACTTTTAGTAGAATATTTTTCTCACGTGCATATTTCATTGTTTAATATTGTCAGTTTCTATATATGTATCAAAGTTCATAATTAAATGGTTCTGTGATTAAACTGGTTTATGTTTGTATTTATCACTAGACTCCAAGAATATGTCAGTATTGCTTACCATTTTTATCTCTGTCACCTAACATATGAAAACACTCAATAAATACCTTCCAATTCTTATGAATAACAACAAAAGCACACCAGAATAATATAAGAAATAATCTACAAAATAGAACTAACTCTCAATTAATGCTAATTTGGTTTAAGTTCAATAAGTTATTATATGTTAGTTAAAAACATCTTATTTGAAAAGATTCTCTAGGAATAAAAATGCAAATATACCTAAATTTTACATGAAATATTTTCTTTGTACCAATATTATTAAAAATTCAAGCACATAATTTAGATAAATTACTTTTAAATTCTTTTAAATGAAGAAAAACAACAACATACACTGTTTCTTAAAATTCTTGAAAGCTTCTGAATGGAAAATGAACTAAAAACTATAGAATAAATAAACATGGTTGTATATACATTCTAATATCAGAGACAAATGTGATAAAGTTTATTAAAATATTAGATATATAGTTGAAACTTGTGTAAAGTGTAATGTTTCATAGCAGCACATTTTATAGATAGTCTCTTAAAAATAAATATAATATTTATTTATAGATAGTCTCTTAATAAATAAAAATAAAAATTACATTACCATCCTGAATCCTCTATTCAGTATACAATATTAATTTTCTGATAAAATTCTCATCTTTGATATGTGGTTTAAATATTCTCAATAAGTTACCTTATATACTACTTTTTAAAAAATTATAGACTAATATTGGTGTAAAGAAAAATGCATTTGGAACTAGTTTTGTTTTTGAATTCTAGTTTTACAATCCATTATGTTCTTGACCTTACATTTTTGTTTCCATCCATGTGTACAATTTGGTGCTAACATTATCTTCTATTTAGACTTAACTCACTGAATTAAAACATCCACTAAGTGCCTACCAGAACTTTTGGCTCAGACTAAATATTCAAAATATGCTACTTTTTATTTTCCTCATTTGTTAATGTTATTTTGTCAATTAAATTATTTTCATTTGTTTCAATATTCATATTGTAACCACCATATTGTGTTGAAACATTTTTAACAGAATTTGACTAAATTACTTTCCTTTTTCAGAATAACACTCTTAAAAAAGTTAAATCTTATGAGAAACTTGAAAATAAATAAAATACTTTATTGAGGAAAAAATAGTTATAAACAAGCTTTTTGTGGTATGACCCGTGTGTCTGGGCCTATTAACATCTCAGGGAAAAACAGTGAAGATGGAGCTCCATCTCATTGCAGAATATTAAGGAGCTTAATAATTAGATAATAAAAATGGTCTTAAACATGGATAAAGCAATATAGTTCATAAAATATAGATGCAAAAAAGAAAATTTTATGAGGCTAAATATAAACTTATGCCCTTCTTTTATTATGACCAGCTGTTGCTATTGTTACCCTGTACTGAATCTTAGGGAAGCTATACAGTGTATGCCAACTATATCTCCAATTGAAATGATATATTCTAAAATACAGTGTCCTCAAGGTTTAAACATCTTGTCACATATTTCAAGATTTTCTTTTTCTTTTTTTTGTCCTAATTTAAGCCTTAATAGTTGTCTCTTTGAGATACTGATGTAATATAGTTTACATAAATATCCAGATGTGGGATAGCTAGATCATCTGGTAGTTCTATTTTTATTTTATTTTTATTTTTTTGAGGAAAGTCTCCATATTGTTTTTCATTGTAGCTGCACTATTTCACTTTCCCACCAACAGTGTACAAGGAAGGGTTCAGATTTCTCTACATCCTTGCCAACTCATATTGTCTTCTATTCCTGCTCTTGTTGTTTTGATATTAGTCGTCTTAGTGGGTGTGAGGAGATATATCATCATGATGTTGATATGCATTCTCCTTATGATTAGTGACAAGCATCTTTTTATTGACTTTGTATTTTGTCTTTGGAGAAATGTCTACCTAAGACTTTAGCCTATTATTATAAAGTGATTAGTAAGTTTTGTTTTGTTCTTTTTGTTTTGTTGTGTTTTTTTCCTCACATATTTTAAAATTAACCTCTTATCTGACATATAGTTGCAAATATTTTTCTCCCATTCCATAGTTTATTTTTCCATTTCATTGGTTGTTTCCTTTGCTGTTCAGAAGCTTCAGAAGGAAAAAACAAACAAAAATTTAAAAAAGGACTCTGAATATGTAACTGATTTGCCCAAGACCACAGAATTAAAAAAAAAAAAAGCAGAATCAGAATTTGAATTTAATTAATCTGAATAACCTACACTTGTTTGTGTAAAATAAACACATAAACTTGATTAAAGCTTTTCTGGGAATACTAGATGAAATATTAACTGTTTTCAAGAACTTTGAAAAGTAAACAAGAAATACCAGTATGAAATTTTGGTATTGAAGCCAAGAATGAAATAGCAATGTGTGACAGACCCTGTAGGCAACATCTGCTTTTGTTTTATAAAGTACATTTTTATGGGAAATTACTCTAGAAGAGGCTACTGCCATCTTTTATTTAAGTCAATTCCATGCATAATACAATATAGTTTATGTATACCATCTGAGAAAAAGCACCACGTATAAGAACTGTAATATGTTTATCGAATCTATCTTCTAAAAGCATGACCCGTATGTGAATTGTACCAACAATTTCAATTGTCACAGTGTACTGCTGACTCACAAATATTTGATATAATCTCTCAATAATATCTGGAACTTTTTTCAACCTTAGTATACAAGACTAAGCTTATTTCTTAGTAAATAAAATAAAAATAAATCAACTATTTATGACATTTATCATGACAGTATTTTGTAGTTCAACAGGATGATTGGAAAATAAGGGTGCTCTATTCTCTTATTTTATTCAAGATCAATAAATACAGACAATAGGGAAAAGGTGAAAATGTTATCAACATAAATATTCATCAAATACTTTGAAGTTTTTATTTTACTTATGAAAATAAACACATATCATATATTTGAACTGACCAATGATATATTTATATTGTTGGAATTATGTGGATATATTCTATTCTATATATGATTTAATAACACCAGGCAGTTCTTATTTGAATCACTCACAATAAAAATATTTGGAATGATAACATCCATTTAAAAACAACCTGCTACCCTTCTAAAAATAACACAATTATATAATTTTACTGTGCAGAATTAGCTCCTTTCTGTCTTAGAAAATGTGAATATTTTAATTGCCCACTCATTTTGGTTCAAATATTATTGTAATTCTTTAAATTGGGTTCTTTTACAAAATTCAGAGATTGAATAATTATTTTCAGATTAAAAATGTTAAAAGACAATTTACTGACTCTATCCTCTTTCTTTGATGTCTAAATATTTAGAGTAATTTTGAATGACTCTACATGAACTACTTAATATTAACAGAGTTTAATAATTATGTAGACTTTTAGTCATAAAGTATTTAGACATCGAAGGTATTTTATACAGCATCACTCTTAGATAAGTCACCATTCGAGGCACATCTTCCTGCACCTTAAAAAATAAACCAAATAAGGGAAGACCATCATCATAGTTCATCAGTGTCTATCTTCAAAATAAATATGAATTCTGCTTCCATATCAAGCATGTACAGACTATCCAGATCTTTAAAACTGCTTCAGTTAGCAATACCGACTGGTTTTGAAGTACTGTGATCTCCCCCACTATCCAGTATGAATATTATATAGATAAGGTTTCCAAGACGAGATTCTGGGGTTAGAGGACAGCAAAAATGTATCACCGTGTTCTGGTGTCTTGCACAAATTCATACTTAAGGTGAGCCTTCAGCAACTGTAAGCTTAATGCATAAATAAATGTTATTACAACCATTTTTACATAGAACGGCCAAATAAAATCAGTGCCAGGAGCTCTAATTAAATCTGACAAGCCCAGCTTATCCATACAAATCTGATCTAGGAGGCATCAGAACTTTTAGGCTTGACTGACATCATTGGCTCCATATTCTTTAAGCCAGTAAATATTTATGCTGAAATGGCACCTTTACACTAAAAGAACTGAGTAGATTAAGGAAAAATATCTCTTCTAATTTAATACCAGTAGCATTAACATGTTGCATCAGTAGCCAGAACAAAGGAGTCAATGGGTCAGAAATTTTTTCAAATAGTTTTTTGCTTATGATTGCAATTAAGTGACCATATCCATAACTACAAGTTAAGAGTAGAAAAATAAAGAAAAAAATAGAAATATACATAAATAAATAAGGAGAAAGAAATATAGATTTAAAAAGATAAACTGAGTAAAAATATTATGTTTTAGATGCTTTCTGGTAGCATCCTGTCACAGACTATTATATTTTTCAGATAAGTTCCATAGGGACCTAGTATTCAAAGAGGAACAGTGAGAGGATCGTTAGCCAGAGGGATGGATTTATGCCTTCGTCCCCCACTTTCTCTTTAAAGCAGAGTAATTCAACTTTTATCTATACTTTCATGATATTTTACAAGATATTTCATGGAAGAAAGGAGCTCAGCTGTCTTTAAAAAATGTGGTAGTATTGCATTTTTATAGTACCTATATCTAAGGAAAAAAATAATAGGTAGCAAGTAAGGAGGTAAAGATTTAGGCATTTAATTATCTTCATTTTATATTTGGCACATCCTATGTTGTATTCTGCAATCCACAAGGTATTAGCTACAGAAACATGGATCTTTTACAATTCCCATCTCTATCTGCAAAAATCATCTCTTTTTATGTCTTTCTGTTTACCTTAGACACTTCCTGAAGTAGAACTTTATTTGTCTCCTGACATGTTCTATACTCCCAATTCCATAACTTAGCTCACTTTTTCTTTCTCTACCTAAAACACCCTTACTAAGACTCTTAACCTGTCTTAAAACACATCTTTTAAAATCTCCCTCAAAAGAAGGTATATTTTAATGTCCGTTCTGCAATTCCCATCTGGATGGGAACTTTTTCTTCTTCATATTACATGTTGAAAATATAGATTATGTATTATCTATTTGCTTTTAGTTTTTGTTTTGGTAAATTAAAAAATTAGAAGTATAATAGTGAAGAAAAGATACTCTGAGATTAGAATACCTAAGTGCAAATCTCAGTTTTGCTTCTTGCTGGGTGCAACTGGCTAGTAACTTAAGCACTTGGTTCTTCACTTTCTTTATACACAAAATAGAAAAATAAAATTTACTGTTTCCCAGGCATTTTGTAAAGTTTAAATAAAACAATAATGATAAAAATAGTACTTTGTACATAGTAATTGTTCCATGAAGCTATTTAATATCATTATTTGTTTTGTGAATGTTTATTATTTTCCCAAAAGATGGCAAGGACTTTGCACTTTGTTTATCCTGTTATTTATATTTTATAAGAAATATAAAGTTACTTAATATATAATAGCTAAAGATTATTTTTAATTAAATTGAAATGAATTAAATCAATGTGTTCTTCAGTTTCCCTGTAAGAATCATGCTTTTCCTCCCCCACTTTCTTTTTCCAGGGTGTCCTGATATAGTTCTAACTTTGGTGATTACATTTGGTTTATAATATTCCTGGTGGGCTTTAATTGGGAATGTTGTTTCCTTGTCTCCCTGAAGAGCAGAAAAAAGAACACACAATTATTTCACCCATAAGTAGCTACATTTCAGGGTGATATAAAGAAGACTAATTCCTTTCACTCCTGTCTAGCCAAGCTCCACAGAAGCAATGTGCAAATCTTGTAAATGTAAATTTTTCATGAGGTGCCTTCATTTTGTTTTGTTGGTACAGTGAGCACAATGGCTAATAGGTACTGGGAGCTCACTATGCTCATGTCTGTATAATAAATTTCTCAGGTGTATTTTATATTTATTTCTTCAGCAGTACTAAGAGGATACTATGGATATTCTCTTTTTATCCCAGGTAAGACAATGAGCTCCAAGAGTTTATATGATGTGTTTAAAGTTACATAGTTAATGAAATAGAAAAATATAAATCTAAAGACAATTCTATGTGACTCTGGAGAAGGTAACTTTTTGCTAGAATGATTCTTTGTATTTTACTATTGAGCTTTTTATTAAGCTTGAATGTCCATCTTTATTAATAAAAATATTTTCAGTGATTTATAATTCAGGTCCTTTACAGAGCAAATTTTAGTAAGAAGAGGAGCACTTCAACTTTCTCGTGAGTGGATGGAAAAGTACATAAAATATTATGATATGATCACAACAAGAATTTCTCCAGAATTTCTTTACATTCTTTGCCTTTCCTCCCATTCTTCCAAAACGTTGGTGTTTTGAAGAAATATGAGATTCTGAATTTTTAAAATATAAACTCTGAAGAACTTAGTACATAAAGTTTATGTTACAACTTAAAAACTTGTAAGACACACATGAAATGCCAGGTTACTACTAGCAAGGCTAGATAAATTCTCTTGACTGGGCAAAGAATAAGGAACAGAGAGACTCAGAGCAAGGCAGAGGAAATACATTTGGGTAGCTTAGTCTCCATGAAGACAGTTGCACTGTGCATGCTTGGTCCAGACAGAGGTTCAATATAGTAAATGTTAGGAAGTTCAGATTAGTTTGGGGAAAACATAGCAGAAAGGACTTGCATAACATAGCAAACCTTAAAAAGTTGGCATGTGCTTCAGAATATCATAAAGCACAGAAGAATATTTTGCCCAATTCCTAATAGAAACCATCTTTGTTATAGAGTACTGTGAGACAGGAGGAGGACTTTCATTCTGAGGAGGGTATTTAGCACCCACCTCATGGAATAAATTCAAAGTCCAGTGAAGAACAAGAAGATGAGCAGATGTAGAATGGAAGAATAGTGGCTAACTGCTGACAATTCCCAGAAAATCCAATTGTATAATCTAAGAAACCCTGACATCGCTCTGCAGAGGTTGTAGTGCAGACCTTACACTGAAAGTGTTCAAATTCTCTCATCCCAAGGAAAGGACACTCATAACAGAAAATTAATTTTAGATGCAGAAAATAAAGTTATATTTTGTGCACAATTGAGTTTATGATCTGAAATTCATAGCTATTTATAGTGATTTATTTTAACTCCACTAGTCCAATTTAAACCAATAGTTTCAGAACATAATTTACTCAATTTGAATAAATTAATTTTAAAAACATTATGAACTACATGCATAAACAGTATTAAGTGCTGATTCTATAACTCTATCTTTTTTATAGCATTTCTAGAAATGAAACATTACTATAGATATGTTTATTAAAAGTAACCCGTAGCTCTTCATTGTCCACTCTTGGCATGAAATAATTTTCATTAATACAATTAAAATATTTTAACCTTTATTGCATCTTTTTAGAAAATTGGTCAAGAAATTACTGATTGCTAATGTAATTTGATTGCTAACAAACTTGTTTTAAAATCTTCTTTCACTCTCAATTTTCTCTTACCAGTTTTGCAGATGTTTCCGTCTTTTTCTCTTCTAAAACAAACTTCTGAACAATGACTCCCCATTGTTAGCCAACATTGCTTCTTTTTTTATTTTTTTATTGATTTTTAGAGAGAGGAGAGAGAGAGAAAGAAAGAGGAGGGAGAAGTGGGAAGCATCAACTAGTAGTAGTTGCTTCCTGTACGTGCCCTGACAGGGCAAGCCTGGGGTTTAAAACTGGTAATCTTAGCGTACCAGGTTGAAGCTTTACCACTGGGCCACCACAGGCCAAGATGACTCCTTTAAAGATTCATTCATCAAACATTTATCAAGAGCCTACTATTGGCCAGAAAATTTTATTTTTCCAAGTTGTGGCAATCCAAATTACTGTTAGAAATTTACATGCTAATAATAAGTACAGAAGTAATAAAGGAATAAACAAAAAGATCCTGATTAGGCAGTGGCACAGTGGATAGTGTTGGCCTGGGAGAAGAGGACCCAGGTTCAAATCCCAGAGGTCGCAGGCTTGAGTGCGGGCTCATCCTGCATGAGGGCAGGCCCACCGGCTTGAGCATAGGGTCACTGGCTTGTGTGTGGGATCATAAGCATGACCCCATAGTCGCTGGCTTGAGCCTAAAGATCACTGGTTTGAAGCCCAAAATTGCTGGCTTGATCCCAAGGTCGTTGGCTTGAGCAAGGGGTCACTGGTTTGGCTGTAACCCCCCAAGCAAGGTACATATGAGAAAGCAATCAGTGAGCAACTAAGGTGCCCTAATGAAGAATTGATGTTTCTCATCTCTCTCTCTTCTGTCTGTCTGTCCCTATCTGTCCCTCTTTCTTTCTCTAGTTCTCTAGCTTAAATAAATAAATAGTAAATGGAAACACAACTTCCCTTAATAAGCCCTATTATAACAATAATAAAATTAGTATAGGGAAAGTAAATAATGTGATGGGTATGGAAGGTGTATACATTATATTAAGTGGTATGAAGGAACCACACAGCATTCTGGAATGTAGGGTTGTAGGAAGAATAAATACTAAGTTGAAAAGTTCTAAAGGCATGAAAAATATTGCAGTATTGGAGGAACAGAATGAAGTTTAGTGTTCTTGACTTATGATCTATGAGCAGGAGTGGTAAGGATTGAACTAAGGTGCTATAGGCAAAAGTCAAATAAAGGAGATTCTTGTGCCCATACTAAGAAGTTTGAAAATTCTTGTATGTGCAGCAGTATGTCATGGAAAGTTTTTGGCCAGAGAAATATATGATCTGACTGATGTTTTAGAACTATCTCTCTGTGTGTTTTGTATTAAACAAAGAGGATAGTATTTTGAGAAATAAACAATGGTGGTTTCTATCACAGTGGTAAAACTGAAGAGGGAGACATTTGGACATTGAATGCAAGAGACACTTCTGTTAAAATAAAATCTTTGAGATTATAGATAAGTTTAGAGTGGGAGGTATAATTCACAAAAAAATAAGTTAGTAATAACAAGACATGTCAGTGCACAGGGAATAATGGGGGAAAGATGAAATATTCTATTGACTTTGAATTTGCAGAGCATCTAATATGTTTAAATTTTTTAAATATTTAATTAAATTAAAAGTGGTTGTTTATGATAGAGTATACAAGAATAAAGGAAAGTTTTAGATATTTCTTCCATGTAGTAGAACTTGGTAGTCTAATTCTAACCCTGACTCCTCTAAAAAAAAAGAGTTCTTTTTTCTGTAAATCTCTTTTAATGTGGAAGAGAGATGGTTATGAAGGAGGCTTACTTTACACCCTATTAGAAGTGATAAGTATGACCCCAAAATATACATATCTTTAAATTCTTTTCAGAATATTTTATACAATAAATGATCATTCTTGGTGAGCACAAAGACAATCCTGCTTTTGTGCTTTTTTTTTTCATTAATAAAAATGATTGAAAGGCCCTGGCCGGTTGGCTCAGTAGTAGAGCGTCAGCCTGGCATGCGGAAGTCCCGGGTTCAATTCCCAGCCAGGGCACACAGGAGAGGCGCCCATCTGCTTCTCCACCCCTTCCCCTCCCCTTCCTCTCTGTCTCTCTCTTCCCCTCCTGCAGCCAAGGCTCCATTGGAGCAAAGATGGCCCGGGCGCTGAGGATGGCTCCATGGCCTCTGCCTCAGGCGCTAGAATGGCTCTGATAGCGACAAGAGCGACGCCCGGGGATGGGCAGAGCATCGCCCCCTGGTGGGCATGCCGGGTGGATCCCAGTCAGGCGCATATGGGAGTCTGTCTGACTGCGCCCCGTTTCCAGCTTCAGAAGAATACAAAAAGAAAAAAAAAAAGAAAATAAAAATGATTGAATGAAAAGAAATGCAGATTGGAAGTCAGTAGATGTATTTTGTTGTGGGTATATGACATGCAGGAAATGTTTTATAAACCAGCTCTGTGGTTAGTCACATATGCTGAGAATGTCTCATTTCCTGATTTCACAAATTCACGATGTTTCTTCCTCCTCCAGGATTCGAAGACAATCATGAATATCCTATATACGGCCTTCTAGGGAAAAGTACATTTGAAACACAGTTCCTAATAGTTCAATCTTTAAATGTGAAATCGAACCACTAAGTGATTTAGAGACTTGCCCTAAGTATCACACATGCTGAGTAGCATAAACTGAGCTTACATATTGAATTCTTAGCTTAAAATCCTTCATTCACAGCAGAAGTCAATCTATTTTTTCAAAACTCATGTTTTAATAACCAAACCTAATACTCTAACTTTAAAAATCAATGAGTTAAGGTGCAGATTTTTCAATTCTAACAGTGAATGTGATAATCCTTAAAGATTAGAACATGTGGGAGATAAAAAATACTTAATATAAAATTAGCCTAAAATGTGTATGCTGCCCTGGCCAGGTGGCTTGGTTGATTGGAGCCTAGAGCCTCATCCCAGAGCATGGAGGTTGCCTGTCTGATCCCTGGTCAGGGCACACACAGGAGCAGCTCAAGAAAAAGTATGTTTTACTTTCTCAATTCCTTTAAGATATATGTATAGAATTAACTGAATAATTCTTTACTAGTAAATTTACACACTTTTAAAAAATATCTGAATATCTTGAAAAACTAAATGATCATAGAAGAGTAAAATCAAGAATATTTAAGAATCAAGGGCAATAACTGATGTTTCTTATCCTTTATTAGTATATAAGTCATTAAAATGAAATGTAACTGTTGCCAGCATATATACACAGAATTTCAAACCTCTATGAATGGTATATATTATATTCTGGTACTTGTATTGTTATGTAAAATATATTGATGACCAGTTTTAATGAACTGTATGCCTTAAGCCAGTTGTCAAGCTTCTCCTTGGTAATGTATTTTGTTACTGTGGTGGGTGTTTACATGAATGTTACTAATGATTTAAGTGACTAAGCTCAGAGGCTCTTTTAGTGGACAATGCTGTCATCTGTCATATAATTCATCAGAATGTTCCCATTAAGAACAACCACTCAGCAATTTTTCCAGGTGCTATCTATCAGTTACAAATACTTGTTTATTTTCAGTTTTACTCCGTGTCAACCTAAATTAATCGTGGTTTTACAAGTTAATTTCTTTTACTATCCATTGCTTTCTCTGAGAGTATGTAATGAATTCACATATAGCAGTGACACAACTCTCCTATTGATAACAGCACTCTTATTTAACATATTTGGTTTGTAAGTTAGCAAGACATTAAATGATCTTAGCAAAAAATAAAATCATGTAAGATAGTTTAGTTGCCCTCATTTATCAACAAAATGCAGAATATCAAATTACAAGGCTATGTAAGTTGGTGTACTGGATGTGGCATATTGCTAAAGAGAGAGTCCCTTGCAGTATAAAGGTCCTGGCAGAAATAATTTCTCACTGTTACTAAAGCAGACCTTGGATACATCATGAAACCTCTCTAAATTTGTCTTTCCCTTTAAACTGAAGATAATGGAGGTAACCACTCCCAAGGATATATTGCAGATAATACCCTTAATATGCCTGTAATATATATAAATAAAGCACCTGATAAATTATAGATACTATAACAGTGTTATTATTATTGTAATTGTTAATATTAGAGATAATGGAAAATAAGTAATGTTTTTATTTGTGGCAGTGTTAACATGTCTGCTAATTTTTTGAATCCACTCATCAAAAGGTGGAGTTTAATATTCTCCCCACTAAATGTGGACTGTCCTTACTAACTTGCTTATAACAATAGACTGAAACAGAATGTGGCAGAAGTTGCTGTGTGCTTTTTAAGACTAAGTCATATATTGTGGTTGCATCCTTCTGGCTCTCTCTTTTGGGATTCATGCATTTGGAGCTCTCAACAGTCCTATGAGATCCTAGAAACCACCAAACAGTAGGAATCAGAGCTGGAAAGATGCTTAAGGAGGGTCAACTGTTTCATCCCCCAGTTGTCTGATGCTTCCAGTCCAGAACCAGGACCAACTGCCAGATACATCATAATTCTACCAGGTGTCCCCAAACTACGGCCTGCGGGCTGCAATGCGGCCCCCTGAGGCCATTTATCCAGCCCCCACTGCACTTCTGGAAGGGACACCTCTTTCATTGGTGGTCAGTGAGAGGACCACTGTATTTGGCAGCCCTCCAATGGTCTGAGGGACAGTGAACTGGCCCCCTGTGTAAAAAGTTTGGAGACCCCTCCTCTGTTAGACCAAGCAGTGGTCACACTGTCACTGTGTGAGAGATCCTGAACAAGATGCTATTGTTTAAGCCACAAATTTCAATAGTTTTTAGACAACAGATTACCAAAACAGTATTACTAAATTACCTACCCCATTCTATCATTTTGTGTTTTTAATCTCTCCCTCTCAACATCTCATTTATCTACTTTCTTTTTTATGAACAGACCAGATACATTTCTTCTTAACTACATAGTAGCATTGTATCCACTGTAAATCTGTGTGTAAGAGGTTGAGAGAGATGGAAAGTAAAAGGTGGTAGACTATGGTCCAGATCACAAGTATGGATAAAAATATGCAACCTTTTGTGCTAGAGACAATGGTACAGTCTCTGTGTGCATACATGGAAGCACTAGACAGCTATATTCTTTCATGTCTCTTAGGCTGTAGAACTAGTAAAAGGATATAGATTGAGAAACATTGGACAAACAGTTGCCAGTTGCACAGCCATTGCATTGCAGTTATGAAGTTCCACTCCCAAAGCACTACTCCCTGCAAGTTCTCCATAAAGGTACCTATGGATAACCCACAGGTTCACAGGGCCTCTCACATAATGGGCAGACACCTTCAAATAAGAATACATGCTCAGAGATTGCGTTAAGTCATCTAAGTCAAAGAACCTTAGACTGTTCCATCTGACATGGACAATGCGGGTTCCATTACAAAATATCCCAAAGGATAAAATAGGACAAAATGGTTTGAACAAGCCAAATTACTCCCAAGGCATTACATTACTTTTCCCTGATTTGTATTACTAAAGCTTAGCTAATTTATTAATTAAAAGGTGTAGAACATTGATGAGTTTGTTGTATTTGTTTCACAGGATAATTATGAAACATGGCACTGACTCCATTAAAGGATAATACTTATTCTGCAGTTTTGCTTCAGGAAATTTCACCCATGAACTTTTCTCACTTCAAAATTTTAATTAAACTTGTTTCTATCGTTAAATTGAGTTCAGTTATGAAGTCATTATGTTCCTGCAAAATTGTTAGTTTGTGGCTGAAATTTAAACCTGACAAAAATATATTGTTAGGCTCCTGCACCCTTTCTCAATATGACTGCAATTCCACCTGTACAGAAAAGGTGAGACGCTTTCAAACTCCCAAGGACGGTTGGTCTTCCATAAATGTTGAAATTTAGAATTAATCTACGTTAAAAAAAAAACGTGAATAGGAAAAAAGAATTGTTTACCTTTTTCTCATTATCTCCATAACTAACCCTCACCCAGAGCTTTCAAGTGCTTCCCTCTGTTCCCATTGTGTCAACCTGCTTCCCTGGTTGGCCTGACGTGTAGGAGATTTTCAAGACCCAACTATTTGGGGATAGGAAAAGACAAAGCAGAATTTTGTTTGGCCTTAATGTTCTCTGAAATATGTGACAAGCCCTGCAGGAAAGAACATTTTGGATGCCAAACTCTCATTACCCCATTAATTGCCTCTGTCATGACAGTCTGGGCCCGAGCAATTGTCTGGGAACCTGCTGCGCTTCTCCAGAGAGCGATCCAGGCCGAGGGAAAGGGGGTCTGTGGTCCCCCAAGCCCGCAGCTAACAGGTGCTGTTAGCGGAGCGTGCTTTGGGGTTCATCTTCATCCTGTGAGTCACTGTGAAATCTGGGGCAGTGGCAGTCGGAAAGCTTTGTCTCTAAAAGCATATGGAAAATATTCATATAAACAAAGTCTAAATAGGGTTAAATTACATTTTATCAGCAGAGCATTTTCACAATAATTGATTGTCCAATTGGCTGTATGTCAAAGCAACGCAGGGTGAAGGGAGTGGGCAGAGGGGTTGGAGATAAAAGCTCCAAATGGGCTTTCAGCTTCTCTTAATCTGTGAACTGAATGAACACTGAAACCAGAGCGGTGCATGAGGGCGGTTTGAACTGAGTGGACAGTGAGTAACATTTGAAATCAAAGCAAAATCCAGGAAATAACAACAATAACAAAAACAACAACAACACAAAAAACCTTTCATACTTCTCCTCCCCAAATACCATTAATCCTAAAAAAGTCTTTTAAATTATTATAATTAGAGGTTTTATTTATTGAAAGTCAGGTTAAAGATGAAAATTACCATGCAATTAAGATGTTTATTTTTTGTTTATGTACCAAGGAAAACCAAATTTAGTTTTCTTATATTGTCCTTTCAAATTCAGTGATATATTCTATAGTTAAATAATTATAAGATTTGAGGGAAACATTAGAAAGGTGTACGGCGAATACAGTATGTATAAAATCTGATTGAACACGAAGAAAACATCTTTGATCTCTCTTACATTCTTTCTTGATTTATAGGCTACTGGAATTAATATAAATTAATCAGCTGTCTTTATACGTTGTATTATTAATGTTTTATTTATTCTGGTTTATTTTGTCCCAGTTTATTTTGAAATTAGGGAGATTTATTAAAGCTTCATATATTTATTTTTATTTTCTCTTCTGTCTCCTGTATTTCTTGATCAAGTTTCTGCCATGTTATTTGATATACAGACTTTAATAATTATCTCCATCATATGTTATAGTGTCTTTGTCACCTTTTTTATTTTTTTAGATGAAAGTATGTATTTGAAACAACTCTTAATCTTTACTTATTTTTCAACATTTAAGTGACGTTGTTGGTGAACCACTTTTATACATTATAGATTTGAATTTTGCTTTGTTCTAAATTTTAAAATGTTTTCTTATTTCCCTTACTAAGTCAGTTATAATCATTTACATTCATTGATTCAGAAATATATTTCATCTTAATTTTAGCCTATTACATGTTTATCCATCTTCGTAGGTTTTTCCTTTTTGATTTTAAAAGTATTTTTCTCTGTTGTCTGTTTTTTCCCTTTTGTTAATATTTACAAAGTTTCAGTGATTTTTGCAAAAATTACTTTTATATAATGCCTTCATAAAATACCCTTAGTTCTGTATTTCTGTATATAGTACACATATACACTATATAGAAGTTTTATCCAAGAAAAATAATATAATTTATTACGTCTTTTTTCCCTCTTCTTCCATCTCTCTCTTCTATTAATAAAATTGATCTACGATTACTATTCTTTATTAGTGTTCAACTTTATACAATTAAGTAGACTCATACTTCTACTAGTTGATTCTCACATTTATGTCATAATATTTGACTGCTAGATATAACATATGGGGCAATTGGTAAGTTCTCAAATTTTCTCTTCATTTCCTTCTTGATATTTTTATTATTGAATTATGTTTATATAACATTTTATCACTCTTGTCTATATTTTTCTTTAGAACTTAGTTTTATTATTCAATATAGTTAATGCCTGTTATTGCAGCTTTGGCTAAATTTTCAACCACCAACTCTTGGCCGGCGGTACTAAGTCTCTATTAGATTCCTCAAGAAATTCTTGGGAAAAACGATTTCTCTGTAGCTTTTATAATAGAAAAGTCTTCGTTGAATATAAAATCTTTGGTTCAATATTTACCTTCTTAAGAATATTTTAAGCCAATTAATTTCTAGGGTTGAATATTTGCATAGAATAGCCTGAGGAATAATACATTATTTTCTTTACAAGTGACTTGATCTGTCAATATGTAGATTCAAGGCTTATAGATATTAATATATTTTGAACCATTTATTCTTTTCCATTGTTATGAAACATTCTCTTTTGACTGTCTTCTAAAACTATCATTTTCTATCTCTTCTTTAACAACTTAATGATTTGTGGAGATTTTGGGGAAAGGGTAATTTCTCATTTTCATTCTCCATAGTTCTTGTGTGTCACATCGTACTTCTCTTTGTTTCATTCAATTTTATCTTAAATTCTAAGATTGTTTTACTTCATTTTTTTCCTGCATTTTGCTAGTTCACAATTTTGCTAGTTCACATAATTACCTTCTCTTATTTTCAGGCCATATGTTCCCTGAATTCTTGCATTTAGTTCTGTGTTCTTTCATAAGTATAATTCATGGTGGAATCCTTTGTTAAAATTTTCTTTTAATATGCAAAAACATATTTACTGCAAAGTGTTTGCCCATCTTTCTAACTTTCTTTGCTATTTCCATAAATATTATAGTTGCTGTTGTGCTGGATCCTTTTCGTTCGTTAAAAGAGTTGAGCTTTTGTGAACCAGTTGTACTGTTTGCTTTATTTTTATTTCTGGCTGGTGGTAGGTGATAGTATCCAAGTTTCCCTCTAGGTTTCCTAAGACTATCTCTTCAGTTGCCTGGATGGTCAAATGTTTTATTAAGATTTAAAGGCTTTCATGTGTCTCTTTGAAGACAGCTAGGTTTAAGAAGGTTTCTGTCCCTACATTATTCACTGTGGCATCCCATTGACTAATGTAATCAATCATTGCTGGAATCCCAGGTAAGGAATGTACTCTCAAGACATGTAATTTTGTTAAAATTTCTGAGTTTTGCTACACCTGGACTTCTGCACACCTCTTTCATTGGAATCCTAAGAGATATGTGTCCTTACTCATTATCTTTCCTAAATGTAGGTATTGCCTGATCTATTCTAATATAGCTCAGCCCTTCAGCATATACAAATCAGGATGGGTAGCTGATCATAGCAAACATATTTTGGTAGCTTGTTCTGGAATCTGCTGCTGCTTGGCTCCTCAGAGCTTCACTGCAAAACAGTGCCATTCCCCATACAATGTGCTCTGAACCACTGCTTCCTGCATGACTTCAATTATTCACAAGCTCTTCGCCTATATTGGCATTTATGAATGCATTCTCTTTGTCTGATTGTATCAATGAAAGTGTAGTTTGTTTGTTTTTTTGCTGTTGTTCTTATGCAAGATTTTCAAGTGTTGAATAAAAGAGATTCATATCTAAGAAGCCACCACATATGTACCTGTACAATTTCAATTTCAATAAATCCGCCTAATCCATAGTGGAAAAGTTACATACTAACATTCCCACAAGTGGTGACAAAGCAGGTGCTTAAAACTCAAGTTCTTAAAATCCAGTCTTGTCCTCATAGACCATACATATTGTCTTTATTCCCTCTAGTACACTAGATATAACTAGAAATCATGAGTGTTTCACTTTTTATACTTAGTAACGTAAATGTTTTAGTGATATTACATATCATTAATTTTTTATAATAGTGATTATTTACAAATTTCTTAAATTTAATTCTTTCTTGGTGGTGTCCTAGGCTGGTGGTCAGTTATTACACACTAGGAAAGTCATATTACACATTGTTTGCAGATAACTATTATGATTGTTTTCCTATATCAATTATTAAATATTTTTTCTTTTCTTTTTCTTTAGATTTTTATTTATTAATTTTAGCAAGAAAAGGGGTGAGAGGGAGAGAGAGAAAGAGGAAGGGACATCTATCTGTTCCAGTATGTGCCTTGACCAGGGATTGAATCAGCAATTTCTGTGCTTCAGGACAGTGCTCTGACCAGCAAGCTACCTGGTGGCCAGGGAATATTAAATATTTTAATATGATCTCTAGTTTTGTCTCACTAATAGATTATTGATATATTTAGGTTTAGTCGGGGCTTAGCAATACACATGCTTATATAAAGACTTATATATATTTGCTATTATAATTGATATCTATGCATATACATATAATTTTATGTATACTTTCATTAGTCACAATATCTTCTCTAGAGAATTCAGCAGTATCAATGAACATAGAAATTATTTCCAAGGTTCTAATATCATAAATTGAAAAAGATATAAATCACAATGAACATGTGGTTTAATCCATTAACTTCTGCTTTATCTTTAATAGTTTAGCTCAGTGGACTTCTTCATTGTTGAAACTTCTTCAGTCAGAGACTACGAAGACCTCATTCACAAGCCAATATCTACCAGTGAGTAACAATCTACGTGTTCAGCTTTAAAAAGTCTGTTGCTTTAATGACTGTGTGGCAGAAGGTGCATGACAAGACTACAGAGTAGTCACCTCTTGGTCTCTATTTCTCTTGGGTTTTTCTTCCCTGATAATAAGGTCTGAGCAAGCTATGCACCACCTGAGATGGTCAATTTGTCTAAGAGCCGTGTTTGGCACAGTTTTTAATTGGCTAGTACGTGATTTCTAAGTCAGCAAAAAGAATTTATAAAATATTCAGATATCAAAGGTTTGTTAGTTCTTTCTTCAAACCAGCCCTGTTTATGAAAACATAGTTTAGAAACAATAACCTAACATTAAAAAGACCCTCAACTTTCCATAAAAGAGAAACCTTTTGAATAATATCCAATTGATAAGGCATGCTAATTTTGAAATTGAATTTATTGCGATGATATTGGTTCACAAAACCAGTTTTCAAGTACATAAAGCAATAAACCTCTTCTGCACACTGCATTTGTGTACCCATCTCCCCAAACAAGGTCTCTTTTCATCCCTATTCCCTCCCCCACTGGGCTCACCTTCACCTAGTCCTCACCTCCCTTTCCCCGCTACCTCCACACTCTTGTATAAAAGTCTATATGTTTTATATATTTTTTCTCTTTCTATTTTTGTAATTCCTTCACTTTCTTTTATCCAGTCCCCCATCCCCTTATCATTCTGTTCCATGTTTCCATGCCTCTGTTTCTATTTTGTTCATTGGATTTCACATATAAGTGAGATAATATGATATTTGTCTTTCTCTGACTGACTTATTTTACTTACATAGCAGTCTCCAGGTCCATCCATGCTGTTACAAAGGGTAAGACCTTTATTCTTTTTATAGCTGTATCATCTCTTGTGTAAAGGTACCACAGCCTTTTTACCTACTCATCTACCGACAGACTGTTTACAGATCTTGACTATTGTAAATAGTGCTATAGTGAACATAGGGATGCATATATTTTTTCAAATTAATGTTTTGGACTTCTTTAGATATATTCCCAGAAGTGGGTTCATAAGGTCAAAAAGAAGATTCATTTTTAGTTTTTTGAGGAAATGCCGTACTGTTTTCCACAGTGGCTGCATGAGTCTGCAGTCCCTCCAACAGTGCCTAAGTGACCCCTTTTCTCCACACCCTCACCAGTTCTAGTTGTTTGTTCATTGATGAGAGCCAGGATTCCTGCTGTTTTCAATATAAGCAATTGCTCCTGCCAAGTAAATTCTTGAAGGAATAATGCAAACTCTGTCCTCCAGAAACTTGTTGAAGTGATCACTAAGGTCACACTCATGATGGCCTGAGTTAAAACCATCTATTTGTTTATGAGAGCCAGAAAAAAATTGATGCTTTCTCTCCTCTAGCAGCTTGCTGTGGCTGCTGCATATCCAGCATTAGATAAAAACAAACCCAATCCTCATTTAGAACATGGGAAAGAGTGTAAGAAGAAAACTCACCCAGGAAGAAGAAGCAAGAGGCAGCCTAACCCTCACAAAATAGATTTTGAAGATTGGAGGCTGTTTTCATACTGAGTTACGTTTCCCCCTTTTAAGAAAAGTTAGCCCCCTGGGCATCTGTTCACTCACTGGCGAAGACAGTCACCACTGCCACCACCCCCAAAGAAATGCCTGCTGGCTTACAACACACAAGGTATGCTAACAAAAAACAAATAATTTATTTTTCCTCACTGGTACTTCTAATTGACAAACATTTCCAGATTGAAGAATAGTTAAACCGTTCAGGAAGGGACAGATGTTCTTTTTCCTCAGTAGGTAGAGCCCTGACAGATTGGGAGTATTGTGTATTCTAATTTTACAAGCCCCAGAGGCAGCTGATTTATTATTATAGAAAGTATAAAGAAGATGTCCCTTTTTCACATAAGTACTCAGAGTTAACTCATGAGACAGACTATTTCCCACTACAAGGACACGGTAAAATACTTGATTAATCTTAATGAGTCTCATACAAAGATGAATTTATATTCCCACATTGCTTACTCTAGAGGTTTTCAGAAATCTCATTTTTCTGGACAAATCATGGTGTGGCAATGATCTCAAAAGACTTAAAGTGATTTCTGGAGGTATTCATTACTAACTTCTAAAGTTAGTCAAGTTATATAGCCTTTAATTTTATTTTTTTATCTTCAAAGTGAGGAGAATAATGATTACCCCTGCCTTACAAATTGCCTTACAAATTTCTCTAAATAAACCAAAATATTATATGTGAGAGCACTTCACAAATTGTAAACTATCATACAAAGTTTTCTATTTTTTTTATTGATTGCTGTTGCACCAATTCCTTTTCATCACATTGGTAGGTTAGAAAGAAAGGGAAAAAATAAGAATTTTGTTTCTGGCTAGTTTATATATTTGTCACTGGAGGAAAAAAAATGCCAGAGTATGAGATTAACATTTGCTTTTTCTATAGTTCAAAATGGTCGATATTGAATTAAATTAGCATAATCTTCTCTTCAACTTAAATGTAAAGACATCCAGAGTCTGATTCTCTGAAAAATACTATTTATAAAATATAAATGTAGATTCACTTTTCCCTTGCACTTCCTTTATGTCAACTTAATGTCTGCCATCACCTTTAGTGGGTATTGCCTTCATATTTTTCATCAGCTTTGAGAAGGATCCATGAAATATTCTGCTATCTGTTAGAAATGCTTGACACCCGAACTTGATTCATGTGTAAAGACGTCCCTAAATCGACGTCCATACCTCTTACCATGCATAGAGAATGCAGTATATGATTTTTTAAAAAAATTTTAGCATACCAATATTTCTTTGCTGAGAACAATGCTATAAATGATGTCTTTCATTCTTAATTCTAAATGTCAGAAAAGATGTTTCAATTTTAGGGCATTTAAATAGACTCAAGATAAAAAAAAGAACATAAAATAAGTAAACAAAAAGAAACTGTAAATAATGACAATCTGTATTTCCAAAATGTAGGACCAGTTCAATTAAGTTTATGGACTGTATCTTCCTTGTATGACCACTTGATAAGCAGAGGCAGATTATATTCTGCATACTGAAGGTATATAAAATGCTTGTTGTTTAGATGTATGGATGGTGAATAATTTTTTCAAAATAAAAAAATAATAAGAAAGAAAAAACAACATGTAAAGCATAACTATAAGGATAAATCAGTGCAATAATAAGCAAAGAAAAAGGAGTTTTATAATTTAATTTTTTTTAAAGGTGTACAAATCAAAGAGCTTAAAATTAGAGTCACAGATATGACACTAGCAGATTAATATCTAAAAGCTAACTTAAGGTAAATGTCTAAAATCTAAAAATTTTAAATTATTAAGTAGGCATGTAATTTAAAAATTTCCACTTCAAAATGATTGGACCTCTGAAATGGAATTGATTTTCATCGTGTCAAAAAATGAAGATAAAGAAGTCCAAAAATAAAATTATATTTTATATAAATGGCCTTATTATTACATACGAATTAGATAGTAAAACTCCATACATCTACCTAAAAACTAGATATGCAGACATCTGTAAACAAAATCTGTGATAAAGAAATACAGTGAAATAATATAGAAGAGGGAATTTCAGCATTAAAAATATGGGCATCCAATTGAAAACAAGAGAAAATTATATGAAATGTCTTTTATTCTTAAAGAAGTAAAGTTAATGTTAGTATTAAAATTTTCAACCTGGATACATTTTAGATTAAGAAAGTATCTTATTTCTCTAAATGTGAGTGTTTATAACTTAGTACTACTATTTCAACAGGTTATTTTAACTTAATTTTAAACCTATGCATAATTTACAAGAAACATAACATATACTGCTTAGCTTGATTTTCTTACAGCTATTGATGTTCAGCAAACCTTTGCATTTCCAATATAAGCTTGAAATTATATTATATAAATAAATACAATTGAATTTGAAAATTCTATACTTAGCTCAAAATTCAAAACTGAGTTATGCAGAAAAGTTCTTGGTTTGGGCACTAAAAAATGTATTTTTTTTTTTCTACTCAAAATGTAGAGAACGCCAGAATAAAAAGACATGTGCAGGTCACTGCAAAGGAAAGGAGATAACACTGCAGCAACCCTTTTATTCTTGTTGATGTGCTTATATGTATTATTATGTTTCCCTATAATATGGTATATGCAATAAAAAGGAAATTTAAGGCCAATGATTAATGCAGTGAGCAAGGTGCCTGTGCCACCAAAGTTTGGGCTGAAAATGTGAGTTGCATGAATGATGAAGTCTAACATCATTTATTAGTTGATTGAACTTTCTGACTAGGTTCACAGAAAAAGAAATCAATGAGAAAAGAATCACTGTTGCATTTCCATAGACACAAAAGAAAAAGAAACAGATCAGAATATTCTATTTAAATGCTAATTTAAATAAAATAGAAGAAAATGTAAATTAACTTAAATAGTAAATTTGAGGATAAAGTCTTATAATTTAACATATGCACATAATAGAACTATAGTCTGTCACATGACCCTTTGCTATATTTAAATGAATCAGATTAGGATCAGTAGTTAAACAAGATTTAGATTGTATTCTTCACCTTCCAAATATTGTTTGTTCTATCTTCAAAATCAAATTCATGACTCTGGTCCTGGTGTTCAAAAACAAAACAAATATGAATATTAAGTAGATTGATACAACCAAAGAACTTTAGAAATAGAGACATATCCCAAAGTCAATAATAAGGAGTCAGTGAGCCACAGAGGCAATCTGACTTTGTAGGAGAGCAGGGCTTTGAATACAGAACTCCACATAGCAAGCACAGGTTATTGCTAATATACCAAACTACTCCAGGGAAGCCCAACCAGGCATTCATTCACCCAGAGTTAAAGATAGAACACATGCGTGCAAGACGGAACACAAACAAAACACAATGTGTTCTCTTTCTGCCGTGCTATTTGTTAATATGATTGCTTCTGGAACAGCTCTAGCTTTCCATCTACACCTGATGTAATCTGAACCACTCTTAAATGGCAGCTCAAGTTTATCTTATTTTTACTGATGACCTTATATGCAATTGATCTCCTTACCAATACTTCACAAATACTTGTGTCTGGTTTTCTGCTATACTCTGTTTACTTATGTCTCCCTGTTTTATACTTTGTCCAATACATGATTAGTTCTTTACACAAATAGAAACATGCAGAAGAGAGGACTCTGTCATTGCTTATTATTATATATCCCAGCATAATGCTTTAAATTGTGGTTGCTCAATGAATGTCTGCTAAATGTACAATCACACACACAATGAATAAAATGAATAGATATTTAGAAATTGTGAGAGTAACCATTCAGAACAATGATCCCCAAAAAGTGATTTGAGAGCAATGTGTATACAAATTAGCACTAAGAACTGACTTTCTGAATGTAAGACTCTGGGAATGCAGGAAAATGTTTTTTAGGGATCGAGGCATAGACAGCATTTGGAGGACATTAATTGCCTGATCTAAGATGTAAAGATTTTTCTTTTGGTTTGGTTTGGTTTTTTTTCTTAAGGTGCAAGGAAGAAAGATAGTGAGGCAGAATCCCACTTGCACCCCAACCAAGATCCACTCAGCAACCCTCTTATGGGCTGATGCTTGAGTACTGAGCTATTTTTAGCACTTGAGCGCAGCTCCAAGGGAGCTATCCTCAGCGACTGACATAATGCTCAAACCAATCCAGCCACTGGCTGCGGGAGGGGTAGAGGGAGAGAGAAGAAGGGGAAAAACAGATGGTCACTTCTCCTATGTGCCCTAACCAGGATCAAACCTAGAATGGCCGTATGTCTAACCAATATTCTATCCACTGAGCCACTGTCCAGGGCCAGATAAAGGTTTTGAGTTCAAACATCCATCAACTTTTTAAGGTTTCCTCTGAAAGAGTTCACTGAACTTCCATCGACTACTATGTATTTGCTTTAGAGAACACTCACAACTCAGCATCAATCATGCTCTTCTTTCAGCTTCGATCATCTCGATGGGTCTACAAAAATACCTTTTCATGCTACCAGTAGGGGCAGCATCGTTTCAAGCTTTGATATTAAAATATAGTACCAAACAGGGCTTTTTGATACTTTAAATTTATATAATAATTCCTCTGTGCATATGTAGTTGTTAAACTATCATCTCAAAGTTGGTACAGATGCAACAATTGGTAACTGAGGTTTTGTTCCAAAAGTTAGCTATGGCTCCTATACACTCTTAACTTTGAAATGTTATGTATTTGATACTATTTCAACATCATGTCTTCCTGTTAAAATTTAGCTTTACTTGTTCAGAGGCCAATTTCTAAAACATTAGCAAAGAAGCATTTGTAGATAAGGGTTAACTTAGGCATTTTAGGCAAAGCAAAATAAAACAAGTTCCTGTTTAAAAGAAAAAAATACTAAAAGAGAGAAGCTTTAAGAAAGAGAAAAATCCAACTTTTGGTGACAAACATTGGACTATTTAGATTCGTATTTTCTCTTCTTTCTTTTCTTTTTTCCTTATGACCATGTAAAGAGACAATTAGGACTACAGTAGCTGACAAAGATTTAGGGAAGCTGAATTAAGGCTTTTCTAAGCTGAGCCCAGGAAAAAGACTATATTGTTTGTACAATAAACACCATGTTGGAGAAATATATATATTTTGAATATATATATTATTCAAAACAAAGAGATTTTCATGTGTTAAAGATTTGATATCCAGTACCATGAAGATTTGTTCAGGATTTCACAGGGTACTAAGAATTTAACACAATTTAATTCATTTGAAGTTCCCTTTTTCAAAAGCCTAAACCTTTATTTTAGGTAACACACAAGATGCAGCAAGGATAAGAGTTAAAAACTATTTTCTGAGATCACACAATTTCTACAGAACAGTGATTTGTACATTGAGCGATTGTACTTCAATGCACATGATCTTGTTGCTTGAAAACATTATTTTCATGGTAAGAAAAAGATTTAAACTATTTTTATCAAAGCCATGGAGAAAAGTTTAATATTCAGAACCTAAAAGGATAATGAGATTGGTTTATAAATTGTAATGTTTCTATTTCTTAAATTTTGCTCTAAACTGCTCACTATTCTTTATTTGTTAGATTTCTTCATTGAAAGTATAATAAGGCCCTGGCCGGTCGGCCTGGCGTGCGGAGGTCCCGGGTTCGATTCCCGGACAGGGCACACAGGAGAAGTGCCCATCTGCTTCTCCACCCCTCCCCCTCTCCTTCCTCTCTGTCTCTCTCTTCCCCTCCCGCAGCCAAGGCTCCATTGGAGCAAAGATGGCCCGGGCGCTGGGGATGGCTCCTTGGCCTCTGCCCCAGGCACTAGAGTGGCTCTGGTCGCAGCAGAGCGATGCCCTGGAGGGGCAGAGCATCGCCCCCTGGTGGGCAGAGCGTCGCGCCCGTGGGCGTGCCGGGTGGATCCCGGTCGGGCGCATGCGGGAGTCTATCTGACTGTCTCTCCCCATTTCTAACTTCAGAAAAATACAAAAAAAAAAAGAAGAAGAAAAAAGAAAGTATAATAAAATGACTGGTGTAATGGTGAAGGCCTGATAAAGCACTAAAGAATACAAAATGGAATACTGCGTAGGTCAGTATCCTTCCGACCACCCATCAGCTATGTCCCATGCCCAGAGGCAAGCATTAACATTGATTTATTATTTATTTTCTTAAAATATACAGTGCTTATACAAGCAATCTATGTGTGTGTGAGTCTATATGTATACAGATTTTTTTTGTATACTCACAGAAGCATTGCATAAACAGGGACATACACCCTCCTTTTCCTAGATGTATGACCTGATGTCATACATAAAATATATCTCGGCCCTGGATGATTAGCTGGTAGAGCATCAGCTTGGCATATGGATGTCCCAGGTTTGAGTCAAGGCACACAGGAAAAGTGACCATCTGTTTCTTTACCCCTCCCCCTCTCCCTTCTCTCTCTATCTCTCCAGCAGCCATGGCTCAGTTGGAGCAAGTTGGCTCGGCATAGCCTTGCCTCAGGCGCTAAAATACTGTATTTCCCCATGTATAAAATGCACCCTTTTTTGAAAAATTTGAGGTCTAAATACTGGGTGCATCTTATTCAGTGGTTGTAGTTTTTTTCTTGCATTTCTTGCATTTTTGTGCTTGTTGTCTTGCGCTCATTGTTTAATGATGAATAAAACTTGTGTTCAATAACTTTACGTAATACATTTTTTTTTTCAAATTTCAGGCCCCAAAATTAAGTTGTGTCTTATACATGGGGAAACATAGTAGCTCAGTTACTGAGCAATGGAGGAACAGCCCCAGATGGGCAGATCATCTCCCCATAACGGGCTTCCTGTGTGGATCCCAGTGGAGACACAAGCGGGAGTCTGTTTCTCTGCCTCCCCACTTCTCACTTAAGAAAAATAAATAAATAAATAAATAAATAAATAAATAAATAAATAAATAAATAAAGATATATATCTTAAAGATCATTTTTCATTATATATGTAAATCTATTGCCTGTATATTTTCAATAACTGCATATTCTTTCAATGTATGGTTTTTATTATTAAACCAATCAGCTATTGCTGGATATTTTATCCAAGTGTTTTATTATCACAGACAATATACAATACTAGTTTATGCCTGTATGCATCTTTCTACAACACATGCCTGCAAAGTACATTCTCAGAAATGTAATTGCCCGGTAGTTTGTATGCTTGAATTTTCCAACTTCAGCATTTTTTTCTAAGAGGTTTTACCAGTTTTTACTGTCATAGGCAGTGTATGAAGTGGCTTGTTTCCTCTTACCCTCACCGACACATTATCACATATTTTTGATTTGTGCCAATGTGGAAAGTGAAAAATGGCATTGCATTATTTGTTTAATTTGCATGTAATTATGCAGAAGATTGAGTATGTTTTCATATGCTTCAAAGTCATTTATCTTTGTTTTTACTTATTACAGTGAAGAGCATCTTCATGCTGTGCCTGTTTTTCTCTTGCATTTTGGTCACTTTTGTCATTTTCTTACTGATTTATAAATATTCTCATAATAAGGAAATGAGTCTTTTGTCCATCATTTGTGCTGCATACATCTTTCCATGTTTATCTTTTGATATTGCTTATGAATTATTTGCCCTGTAGAAAATTTTAAATTATGAGTCAATTTTATCACCAATCTTTTCCTTTATTGCTTCAGGCTGCTTTTGTCTTAGTTTGATTCTACTTCATGTTTATTTAAAAGACTATGTGATGGTTACTTTTAATGATGGATCATGTTTCCTTTCATATTCTAATTTTTTCCACAGCGAATTTATTTTAGTAACACAAGTGGGAATCTAGTTTTTGTTTTTTTTTTAATGCCTAGTCAATTGCTCCAACAAGGCTTGATTTGAAACACTGTAATTATGCTGTGTTAAAATTTATAGATAGATGTACAGATAGATTCAGATGTTTGTGTTTTGTACCATTCCTGTATCTCTTTTAATTTACATAAATATTATAAATTGAATTATATCAATTTCAAAGATTTAATATATTTCAATGGCTGGAAAGTTAGGGTAGTAACACTTCAACACAATAGCATTCTTACTACATTTTTAATTTGTTTCAAAATTTTCTTGGCTATTCTTTTAAATTTAAATTTTTCATGTGGAATGAAGAATTAGCTGGTTTGTGTTTGTAAAGCACTAGTGGGCTCTTTTGAATATTATATTAATTTAAGAAATATTTTAAAAAATATTACAATATTGAGTTATTCCCTAAAGAACCATGCAGTCAATATATTTAATTTTCCCCATGTGTTTGATTATTTTCTTTCCCTTCGTCATGACCATTAGAAAAGGTTGTTTTTTGTTGTTGTTGTTTTTACATAAGTTCTAAACATTTTTTTTTTCATTTTTCCAAAGCTGGAAATGGGGAGGCAGTCAGACAGACTCCCTCATGCACCCAACCAGGATCCACCTGGCATGCCCACCAGGAGGCGATGTTCTGCCCCTCTGAGGTGTCGCTCTGTTGCATCCAGAGCCATTCCACGCCTGAGGCAGAGGCCATCCCCAGCGCCCGGGCCATCTTTGCTCCAATGGAGCCTCGGCTGCGGGAGGGGAAGAGAGAGACAGAGAGAAAGGAGAGGGGGAGGGATGGAGAAGCAAATGGGCGCTTCTCCTGTGTGCCTTGGCCGGGAATTGAACCCGGGATTCCTGCATGCCAGGCCAATGCTCTACCACTGAGCCAACCGGCCAGGGCCATAAGTTCTAAACATTTTAATTCATTTTATTACTAAGCATTCCAATTATTTTTTAAATCAGAACCAACTAAAAAGCCATGACTTTTCTTAAATCATGAGAACACTGAGTTTGTAAAGCAAATCACCACCCTAAAAACAGGAGAGACGGGGTAGCCAGGGCAAAACAAAGGAGAGCGGCCTCCACAGGGTAGAAGCTCCTGGAAGTTTGAGCTGGTAGGGTCACTTAAATTATAAGGTTATTTTTGTAATTCATCGAGATGACACTGGTTGACAATATTATACAGGTTGCAGGTGCACAACCTATAATGTATTATCTGTGTCCTGTATTGTGTGGTCACCACCCCACATCAAGTCTCCATCCATCACTGTTTATCCCCCACACCCTCCTTCATCCCCTCCCACCTGCTCCTCTCGGCAATCACCACACTGTTGTTCCTGTGCAAGAGTTTTCTCTCTCCCTTTCTTTCTTTTTTTTTTTTTTTTTTGATCCTCTACCTCCTCCCACCCATTTTTTTCTCATCTTTATAATTAAAACATTTTAAGGCTGTTTTATATATTAAATTTTATACATGTAAAAAAATCTTACAACAATAGCTCAGAGTAAACATTCATGTGTTAGCTATTTTTTACTTATTGACTAATTTATGATACTTTTATAACCTCCCACCTTTCGGTATTTAAAATATATTATTAATTTTAGTAACTTTAAATAATAAACAATAAGCAACTAGATTTGAGTTTTTCCATGTATAGATTCTGATAACTAAAAAATGACCATTTTCATGTTTAAAACTTTTTATCTTATTTTTATATTTCTCACAATTGCATGGATTTATACTTGTAGAAAAATTTCAAGCAATACTAAGTATAGTATACATCTTTTTTGCATTCTTGACCTAATAAAAGCACTCATCTGTTATTTTTAACCAGTTATGCATTGATTTCTTTAATATGCCTTTTTAGGTAGCGACGTTGGCCTTTCATAAGATATTGACTGCCTATGTGACTTTTCTACTTTCTATTATTCACAAACTTTTGACATTAAACTATCTTTGACATCTATGATAATTCTTGTTTCCAAATTCTTCTAATTCATTGCTAGATTATACTTGCTAATATGTGATTTGGAACTTTTTCATAAGTATTTATGAATAAAACTGCTTTAGTCTTCAGGCCCTGGCTAGATAGCTCTGTTAGTTAGCTATCTGAGTACACCAAGGTTGCTCGTTTGATCTCTGATCAAGGCACATACCGGAATCAAACAATTGCCCTGCTTTGGTGGATAATATGTCTGACTCACTGAGGACATGGGTTAGACCCCTGGTTAGGACACATATAAGAAACAATCACTGAGTGCACAACTAAATGGAGCAAGTAAGTAGAACAGTGATTTGACTCTCCCTCTCTCTCTTTCTTTCCCTTCCTTCAACTCTCTCTCAAATAAGTGAAAATGAAAACAAATCCACCAATAAATGTATAAATAAGTGAAACAATGAATCAATGTTTCTCCTTCCTTCTCTCTCTTTAAAATCAATCAATAAAAAAAATTATTTTGTCTTTTTTATGATATGTTATGGCATATGTTTGCATGTTTGGGGGCATAAATGTAGTATTAAACTTGCTTTACCTAAATAGAATTGAAGGTCTTTCTTATTTGTATATACCATGGAACTTTACATATAACTGAATTTATCTGTTAAAATTAAATGTTTGACATAAATCCATTGTGAAAGTTTCTCCTTCAAGAAATGTGTGTGTGTGTCTGTGTGATATTGAGGTCTGTTAGTTCTTGTGAAGGAGATGCAGACAAAAGGGGAGTTTTATTAAATTTCTTATTCTTAGCAATAATAACTAATATGTAAAAAAAGTTCTGCTTCATCGAAGTTCAAGTTTTCAGCTCTTTTGGTATAGAATTGAATATAGCATTCTCTTAGAATTCATTTAATCTCCTTTGTATTTGTAGTTATTTGTCAATTTTATTTTCAGATTTGTATGTTTGCCTTTTTTTTTCCTTTTTGTCATGAATCAGTGGCTAATAATGTATTTTATTGTTACATTTTTCAGGCACAACCCCTTGAAATTATTTGCATTCTAACTTTTGCCTTTTTCCAATGTATTAATTTTTGCAATTTTCTGTACCAATTTCTTCCTTTCATCTTTAAGTTAATACTGATTTTTCTTCTAGTTTCTTGAGGAAATTATTAATTAATTAATTTTTTGTTCACATTTTATAATAGATTATAACTTTTACTTAAAGTCAACTGATGTTAGATGTTAATCACATTCAAATAATACCTTGACAGTATTAGGATTTCCTTAAATAACTATGTCCTCTAACCTCTAGCCCAGGGGTCGGGAACCTTTTTGGTTGAAAGAGCCATGAATGCCACATATTTTAAAATGTAATTCCATGAGAGCTATACAATGACCAGTGTATGTTACGCATTATCCAATAAAAATTTGGTGTTGTCCCGGAGGACAGCTGTGATTGGCTCCAGCCACCTGCAACCATGAACATGAGCAGTAGGAAATGAATGGATTGTAATACATGAGAATGTTTTATATTTTTAACGTTATTATTTTTTTATTAAAGATTTGTCTGTGAGCCAGATACAGCCATCCAAAAACCACATCTGGCTCGCGAGCCATAGGTTCCCGACCCCTGCTCTAGCCAAACTAAAGCATGAAACTATGACCATGATGAAACTCTCCTAAAAGTGGAAAGTCATTTCTATTACAGATGTGTTTTGTCCATTTCTACAACCTTCCCTTAAGGAAACCTCATCACTTCACTACTTGCTCCCTGGATTCTGGTTATCTATTTGTCCCTTAACATGTGGAGGTGGAGAGAGAACTTAGGGTGATTAGTGTACCTAAACAAGGGGTCTTATCACACCCAAATTGAAACACTGTATGAAAATTTACTTGGCTTTTGCTGGCATGCAGTTGATGGTCCTTTACCTTTTAAATAATAAAGACAATAATACACCAAATTAAGAGATAGAAAACAGGAACAAAACTATGTTTCTATATTTTATCCTACTTATCTGTGTTGCTTGACATTCTTCTAAATAATTTATGATTTTTTCCATTCAGGGCCCTTATATTCACTCAGAGTTTTCAGAGTGCCTATGTTAATTAGACTCTTCATTTTCCCTCTTACCATCTTGGGCATTTTCATAGTTAACTGGCTTGCTTGAATTAACCTGCAGATTGAACAATAAAGGTAAATTGAGAAAAATGTTAAACAATGTTTGCTTATGGACATTATGATAAAGAATATTTCTTCTTAAAATCAGATAACAAAAAAGACTATACTTTGAAGGATCATTTCTATAGTTCATTACTAGAGAGGTTTCTCTGATTGTGTAGAGCACCCGAAACCACGAGGAGTTGCAGTGTTCTCTCCTGAGTGTGAACTGGCTCTTGGTGTTCCTTGTGCAACAGCCTTTGGCACTGATGATTGTCCTTCTCTTTCCTTTGGGAGAGTAAGAGGGAGAGGAGGCAGTCTGAGTGGAAAAAAATCAGATAAAATAAATAGCTAAATATAATTCATAATATCTTGAAAATATTTCCATCATGATTGAGGGAATTGAGTTAATCAGTCTTTCAAGAATTATGATGTTTTTGTTGTTGTTGATCCAACATGTCTAAGTCATACAATACATCACCAATAGAATGGTTCACAAAACTGTGATTCTTTCTGATTAATATGGAAAGGTAAACATATTAAAATCTGTTAAGTGGAAGTCTGTAATTGGAAAGGTTTCTTCAGGTGATTCTGATATGCCCCCATGAGATTATAGGCCATTCTTCCTCAATTGCATAATCATTTCTGTGCAATTGGAGGTAGCCCACAAAACTTATTATAGACTTAGATCACAAAAAAAAAATAGTAACTTTAATCTTTCAAACCTGAATTTTATGGCACAACATGTCTTTAGTAAATTTATATTTAGTAAAAAATACATCGGAAATTACCAAATATTCTCTGCTCTACATCTGATTTTTCTCTCTACTCCTTCTTTTTCTCTCTAAATGTCTCTGAACAAAAGGTTAATTCTCAAAGATAGTTAGGAAATCATATAAATTTTGTAAAGTTAGCTGTGTATTCTCTACTTTTAACTAAGGAAGCATAATGTTTGAATGGGGCATTAGAATTCCTCTAGTCATAGGCCATGGATAAGGCAGAATGACACTTAAACAGTTAGTTCTCAAGTTTTGTAATTTTTCATTTCACTACTTTATTCATTTGGCTCTACCTAATAAGCACATATAATACTTTACTTCTTATAGCCTTTCTACTAATTCAATGATTTACATTGATGATGCTAAGCATCATTTAAAAACAGATGAACCAGAAGCATATTTTTATTTTGCTTTACCACAATATGTCTTTTTAAAATTTATTTAAATTTATTGTATTTACATAGATTCAATTGTCCCACCAAATACATCCCCCCATCCCTGTGTTTCCCTCAACATCTCCTTTGCCCCCTCCCCTTAACACCCTCCCCCCTTCCCTCCAGGATTTGCTTTTCCGCTCTCTATAATGCTGTGTTATGTATATATAATTTCACCAATCTCTTTCCCTTCTCTGATCCCATCCTCTCATCTCCTTCCCTCTGTCCGCTTTCCCTTTGGTCCCTTTCATCCGTCTCTGCCTCTATTCTGTTCCTCAGTTCACATTGTTCATTGGATTCCTCAAATGAGTGAGTGTAAGGTATTTTTCCCCACTGAGAAGGAAGGAAGAGGCCAGAGCCACAAAGTGTGGAATAGCAAAAGGTTTTATTGAGTACAGAGCGCGCATCCCGCCCGGCAAGGTTCCCTGGCCCTGAGGTAAAATGGAGGCCAGGGAAGTCGCAAGGATTAAACCGCGTGGGAAATATTTAAAGGGGTCCCTCTAGGGAAGTCGAGCTAACATGACATGGTGAAATCCCACTGGCTGGCAGACGGTCGCTTTTTTCCAAATGGTTCCTGTGAAGCCTCCTTTGGCGCACTTGGTTGTGGGTGGTCCTAGCCAAAGTTCGTGGGTCTGAGTTCATCCCCCATTATCCACCGACCTTACAGTGAGGTCATATGATATTTTTCTTTCTCTGCCTGGCTTATTTCACTTAACATAATAGTTTCCAGGTCCATCTATATTGTCACGAAAGGTAAGATTTCCTTCTTTTCCATGGCCCCATAGTATTGCATTGTGTATATGTACCACTGCTTTTTAATCCACTCGTCCACTGATGGGCACTTGGGCTGTTTCCAGATCTTGACTATTGTAAACAATGCTGCCATAAACATGGGGGTGCATTTCTTCTTTTGAATCAATGATTTGGTGTTCTTAAGTATATTCCTAAAAGCAGAATGGCTGAGTCAAAAGGCAGTTCCATTTTTAATTTTTTGAGGAATCTCCATACTGTTTTCCACAGTGGCTGCACCAGTCTGCATTCCCACCAGCAGTGTAGGAGGGTTCCCTTTTCTCCACATCCTCGCCAAAACACGAATAGCCTCAGCAATTTTGAAAAAGAAGAATAAAGTGGGTGATATCACACTTGCTGATATCAAGTTATACTACAAGGCCAGTGTACTCAAAACAGCTTGGTACTGGCATAAGAACAAGCATATAGATCAATGGAACAGAACAGAGAACCCAGAAATAAACACACATCTTTATGGACAATTGATAAGGAGGTAAGAGCATACAATTGAGCAAAGACAGTCTCTTTAACAAATGGTGTTGGGAAAATTGGACAGTTACCAGCAAAAAATAAAACTAGACCACCAACTTATACCATTCACAAAAATAAACTCAATATGGGTAAAGACCTAAATGTAAGTCATGAAACCATAAGCATCTTAGAAAAAAAACATAGGCAGTAAGCTCATCGGCATCTCTTGCAGCAATATATTTGCTGATTTATCTCCATGGGCAAGTGAAATAAAGGACAGGATGAACAAATGGGACTATATCAAACTAAAAAGCTTTTGCACAGCTAAAGACAATATGAATAAAATAAAAAGATAAACCACACAATGGGAGAACATATTCGACAATACATCTGATAAGGGGTTAAGAACCAAAATTTATAAAGAACTTGTAAAACTCAACATCAGGAAAATAAATAATCCAATCAATAAATGGGCAAAATAAATTAATAGACACTTCTCCAAAGAGAACATACAGATGGCCAATAGGCAGATGAAAAAAATGTTTAATATCAGTAATCATTAGAGAAGTGCAAATTAAAACCACAATGAGATATCTCCTCACACCAGTCAGAATGGCGCTCATTAACAAAACAACACAATATGTCTTGTAGTATAGTTTAGTTTCTCTCATCCAACTTTTATGCATGTGAAAATACCTATATGCAACAGACTATTCTGTGTTAAACTCAACCAAAAAAATAGAAATAATACAGTAACAATGGATAACACATTTGAAAGCATTCAATGATGACCAGATTTATATTTAAGTCAATTTTTTAAATAAAGAGGTATTATAATATCTGTTATCCATAATAATAATTATTTTCCTATTGCCTTGATTTTATTCTCCATCTCAAACTCACAATTCTAATGGGTTTTATTAGCAAAAGGAATCTTGGAAAGAATTTAATTATTTTTCAAATTTTTAAATAAAAAAATCTGGAGAGAAAAATACACATATGTAACTGGCAGACTGTGGTTATTCAGGAAGTGCTACAATGCTTTAAAATAATTAATTTGATTTAATCATTCATCATTCAGGAATGTGGAGACCAGATTGATAATACCTCTACCATGAGAATATTAACATCAACAAAAACTGATATTTCTCTACTGGATTCTTTGCTCTACATTAGCTATTTGTAGTCTTATTTAAATAATGGTCCTATATAATATATCACTCTCCACATTTTATGAATGAATTAACCACCTCTATGGTGTTGAACAACTTGTCTAAGTTCATGTAGTTACTATGTGACAAAGCTGGGGTTTAAACCCAGGTATCTTGATTTAAAAATGGAGTTTCCCCATAATTCTAAACTTCTTCCAATTCTCAATTTTTTTCTCTTAGTATTGCAGGTGTTATTTACTTTATTTTTGTTATAACTTATGAGCACACCACATTTAAACACCTCTTTTATACACTGTATCCATAGTGCCACCCAGGAAAATATTAAGAGTTCAAAGGTAGAGACAGAAAATGTCAGCATCTATAGATATGCTTTTGAATGAGAAATATAGGAGGAAATACTCTTTCATTCGAAGTTTGACTAAATGCTGATTTGACTTATTATTTGGTCTTTCCCATAACCACCATTAAAAGAGCAGTAGACTCTCTAGTTTTTGTAATGTATGACAATAAACAACTCCTTCCAGTCTGGTACCTTCATTGATTAAAATAATGTGAACAGGCCTTATACCGTCATAGCAGAAATAAGGGAATAATACCATTGGCAATAGAATTCTGCTGCATTTTTTATGACTCCAGAAGAACTACCTAATCTTGTGCTTTAAATGATAAACTACCTGTTAGATGGCCAATAATTTTTCAGTTTTCAACAGAATTTAATATTAAGTACGAGTGGATATGAACTTGAATCTACATGTATTAAGTAAGGTTCGTTTACTTTGAAGGACTCTAATATATTGAAGAATGAACACTTTAGGTATGGTTAGTTTACTTTTAAAAAACATCTGTACTCTAGAAATGACCACTGCAATTTCTTTAACTGGCCCTAATTACATTTCCATGAAGAGTTTGCTAATTAGCATAAAAATGTTAGAAATAGTTTTTCAGTAAAGATCATATAATTTCACTCATATGTAGGGTATAAAACTGAAAGTAACAAATTAACAAATAAGACAAACAAACAAACAAAAACTCATAGACACAGACAACAGTATGGTGGTTACCAGAGGAAAGGGGGTTAGCGGGTGTTCAAGGGTAAAAGGAGTCAAGTATATGGTGGTGGAAGATTTGACTTTGGGTGGCAAACATACAATGTAATATACAGATATATGGTAGACGTGTACACTTGAAACCTATATATTTAATTAACCAATGCCAACCCAATAAATTCAATAAAAAATGAAATAATTTTGCCCTAATAAAATGATCAGCATTCAAATTTGTAAAATTAGCTAGACATATTTTGTAGGCACTATCACAATTAAATGGTTGTTCTATAAGAATCTAGTGAGCACAATCAACCAACACTCTTTGGAATAGCCCTCTAAATCCCACTCTAAGACTCTAGTTCAGTTCTATGTCCTGCTCAATTACAGCACAGTATCTCCTTTGATTCTCACTGAATATTTGGTTGATGTTACAGCTAGAATATCAGTTTATCTGCTTCCAATAAATATCTGTGCAAGGTATTTTGTTTTATTGTCTAAAATACAGTTTCTGGACTTCACCAAGTTTACAAGAAAGGCTTTGAAAGCCTGCTTTGTGCCTGAGTGCCAAAAGGTGTTTCTGTACATGTGAGCTAACTTAGCATGATACTTTCACTTGGTAGTAAGTGTGTTTTGGCTTTTGTAGATCTCTCACCTACCTTTAATCATAGTTAATGATTCATGGCTGGTAAAAAAAGAAAAAGCAACAAAATTTAATTGTCATCGGTCCACTTAAAATCTCCAACTACCATATCCTAATAACATTGTTTCTTCTTCATAGTAAGTCCTGTTGTTTATCTTTAGAATTTACCTGATACAGGTTCTTATTGTAGAGTGATGTTCACAGAGAGTTTAATACAGTGTGTCCGTAATGTCATGGTGCACTTTTGACCGGTCACAGGAAAGCAACAAAAGATCACAGAAATGTGAAATCTGCACCAAATAAAAGGAAAACCCTCCCAGTTTCTGTAGGATGATGTGGCAATATGTGCACATGCGCAGATGATGACATAACACCGTGTATACAGCGGAGCAGCCCACGGCCATGCCAATCAAGATGTGGATGGTACAGAGGAAAGTTCAGTGTGTTCTGTGGCTCACTAACTTCGAATCTGTGACCAAAGTCCAACGTGAGTATCAGCGCGTTTATAATGAAGCACCACCACATAGGAATGACATTACTTGGTGGGATAAGCAGTTGAAGGAAACCAGCAGTTTGGTGGAGAAACCCCGTTCTGGTAGACCATCAGTCAGTGAAGAGTCTGTAGAGGCTATACAGGATAGCTACCTAAGGAGCCCTAAAAAATCTGTGCGTTGAGCCCACATTGAACTGCACTGAACAGGTATGAAACTGGGAGAGTTTTCCTTTTATTTGCTGCAGATTTCACATTTCTATTGTCTTTTGTTGCTTTCCTGTGACCGGTCAAAAGTGCACCATGACTTTACGGACACAGCGTATATTGCACTATTCCTTGCCCTTGTTTCTTGGAAATGCACATCTTTTTGTTTTGTTTTGTTGGCATCCTCATTCTGCAGCACATCCACAGCAGGTTCTCAGATTCATAGCACATCACAATTCTTACCAAGAAGTCTTAAATAACATAGAAATAATTGTCCTACCCATTCCATTCAGATGACAGCCTGGTCTATATGGTCAATATTCACTTAGGAGGTTAATGCCCAGACTTTTAGGCCCAAATGTTGGCAATCCCTAAAGCTTAGTAAATACTTCAAAATAGTGATGTGAAGTCTAAAAGTGCTGAAATACCAAAATTTCTAAATGAAAGACTTCTGAAATTTCAGATTCTTTGGGTAACATAATGCTTATAATCCTGTCAAAGAGCACGTCATAGTAGATTCAGCATCTTTTCTCTCTTCTGTAAGTTCTGCGTTCTCTCCAGCTGTGATTCATCAAAGGAAAATTGTTCCTTCTTCTACATCTATAAGTCTTTTTTTTTTTTGAAGTTGGAAACGGGGAGGCAGTCAGACAGACTCCTGCATGCGCCTGACCAGGATCCAACCGGCATGCCCACTAGGGGGCGATGCTCTGCCCATCTGGGGCGTCACTCTGTTGCAACCAGAGCCATTCTAGTGCCTGAGGCAGAGGCCACAGAGCCATCCTCAGCGCCCGGGCAAACTTTGCTTCAGTGGAACCTCGGCTGTGGGAGGGGAAGAGAGAGACAGAGAGGAAGGAGAGGGAGAGGGGTGGAGAAGCAGATGGGCGCTTCCCCTGTGTGCCCTGGCCGGGAATCAAACCTGGGACTCCTGCACGCCAGGACAACGCTCTACCACTGAGCCAACTGGCCAGGGCCTACATCTAAAAGTCTTGATCAAAACTTTCACTTCCATTAATTCCTTTGAAATGTTTTAGTCATGGATAGAAATATCTTTTACATGGAAAATGTGAAGATCAGTATCATGAACCAGGAAATAATATGTTTTGTTTCACAGCTTATATAAAACCTGTGGTCACCCAGCAAAAAGGACCTGGGGCAAATGAATATACTAGAGTATTTCACAAGAAAATATATTCCTATAACTTATTTCTTTTTTTTTTTATTCAATTAACATATATATCTGGTTAACATGTTCTCCAAACCAGATTATACATACTTTATGGGAATAGTCACTCTGTTTATTGCTCTAATAGATAGACTTTAAGCATCACTTAAAGTTTTGTTGTTGAACACTTCCAAGAAATATAATTATATAGATGAAAAATATTTTCTGCAGCCTGGGTCATACAATCATTTATAATACTTGAGTAAATATAGAGACCTACATTAAAGTTAACAAATGTATGGCCTGACCTGTGGTGGTGCAACGGATAAAGCAACCTGGAATGCTGAGGTCGCTGGTTCAAAACCCTGGGCTGGCCCGGTCAAGGCACATATGGGAGTTGAAGCTGCCTGCTCCTCCCTTCTCTCTCTCTCTCTCTCTCTCTCTCTCTCTCTCTCTCTCTCCTCTCTAAACTCAATAAATAAAGTCCTTAAAAAAAAGTTAACAAATGTTATAAACAAGAGCATGACAAGCAGGCAATAGGTCATAACACACACATAAAATAGTAACTTTAATGAAAAAATTTCATTTCTAGCTCCAGTAATAACTAGTCAGGTATCCTTAGGCATCTGAATATTAAGGGTTATAGGAGAATTAGAGAATAAAGAACATGAAAAGATAACTACATTCTTTTCTAATATAGTAAATGTTTACAAAGTATCTTATCCTCCTGTATTAGTGGGTTTTATTTTTGAAAGGCATGGTGATCTAAAAATGTGCTTCATTATGCTTGACCAGGCAGTGGCCAGTGGATAGAGCCTCAGACTGGGATGCGGAGGACCCAGGTTCCAGACCCCGAGGTCGCCAGCTTGAGTGTGGGCTTATCTAGTTTGAACAAAGCTTACCAGCTTGGACCCAAGGTCACTGGCTTGAACAAGGGGTTACTTAGGTCTGCTGTGGCCCCACGGTCAGGGCAGATATGAGAAGGCAATCAATGAACAACTAAGGTGTCACAACGAAAAACTAATGATTGATGCTTCTCATGTCTTTCCATTCCTGTCTGCCTGTCCCTATCTGTCCCTCTCTCTGACTCTCTGTCTCTGTGGAAAAAAAATAAAAATAAAAAATAAAAATAAAATAAAAATGTGCTTCATTATAAAAGAACTTTCTAAGCAAATGCAAATTCTCAGAGAAATTCTAGTTTGTTGATATTTTTTTTAATTTTTATTTATTTTTTATTTATTCATTTTAGAGAGGAGAGATAGAGAGAGAGAAAGGAGAGAGAGACAGGGGGGAGGAGCTGGAAGCATCAACTCCCATATGTGCCTTGACCAGGCAAGCCCAGGGTTTCAAACCGGTGACCTCAGCATTTCCAGGTCGATGCTTTATCCACTGCGCCACCACAGGTCAGGCGTTTTGTTGATATTTTTAAATAGAAATGCCAATTATGTAATTGTATAGAAAATATAAGATTATTCAAAATATATTCTTTTTAGTGTGAATACAGTAAAAAGAAACATTTTTAAACAAACCAAAATTTCTTAGAGCAGAGAGTTACCTTAAAACATAAAATTTAACAATAAAAAATTAAGAACAATTCAAAATATGATAAAAACATGAAAGCTAAATATGATCCATGTCTAATAGGAATAATTATTTTTGGGAAAATAATATAGGAATAAGTATTTTCTTTCTTTTCTCTTTTTTTTTTAAGTGAAATCTTTTTTTTTCTTTTAAATTTATTTATTTATTCATTTTTAGAGAGGAGAGAGAGAGAGGGAGAGAGAGGAGAGAGAGACAGAGAGAGAAGGGGGGGAAGAGCAGGAATCATCAACTCCCATATGTGCCTTGACCAGGCAAGCCCAGGGTTTTGAACCGGCGACCTCAGCATTTCCAGGTCGACGGTTTATCCACTGCGCCACCACAGGTCAGGCTCTTTTCTTTTTTTTTTTCCAAATGTTGGGTCATTCCAAGCCTCAGTATTATAATAGTTTGATATATATAACTTTTAAAGAATGTTCAAAATGCCAGATCCAGGTGGTGGTGCAGTGGGTAGAACATGGGACTGGGATGCAGAGGACCCAGGTTCAAAACCCCAAACTGTACTCATGTGGCTTGAGTTTGGGCTTACCAGTTTGAGCGTGGGGTCACTGGCTTGAGCATGAGATCATAGACATGACCCCATGATCGCTGGCTTGAGCCCAAAGGTCACTGGTTTGAAGCCCAAGGTCTCTGGCTTGATTAAGAAGTCACTAGCTCTGCTGTAGCCCCTCCAATAAGGAACATATGAGAAAGCAATCAATGAACAACTAAGGAGCTGCAACAAAAAATTGATGCTTCTCATCTCTCTCTTCCTGTCTGTCTGTCACTCTCTCTGACTCTGTCTCTGTCTAAAAAAAAGAACATTCAAATTTTGAGCATTTGTGTATAAGGTGGAACACTAATTTAAAAAAAAAATGGTAAACAGCTCTCTTGGTTCCAAAAAAATGTTGCAAAGGGCTATAGAAGATTGTAGGATATGTTTATTAAATATGTTAAACATATACAAAGAAAAGCCCAAGGTTTTCTTTTCCCTTGACTTAATATGAGTTAACCAAGACGTTTCATGCAGCTTGGTTAAACTTTAGGCAGGTTGTTGACTAATTCTAGCTTGCCTTCCTATTCCCAATTCATTTTGCTTAGATCATTTACTTTAGACCACTGATCATTGTAAATTTTTTTTCTGTCCCTTCAAGATATACATCTTGTAAAAAGTCTCTTCTTAATTTTACTACAACCTAAAATGTCTTTCTCAAGGTCTGGAGGCCATCTTTAAAATTGTGAACATCAAGATTTGTAGCAGCACCAGCGCTCTGTTTCTATGGGAGAGTAGGGGCCTAACTTTAGAGGGTGCCTTGCTCCCAGCTACAAAACTATCTCAGGACATAAAGGTATCAGTAGTTTACTTTTCCTGTGGGTAAGGCAAATTAGTCAACACGAAGGATCAAGATTGTATCCTCACTCTAGTGCTTAAGAATCCTGTCTTCTGTTTCAGAGGAGTTGAGTTCAGTCTGACCTCTGACTTTTCCCCTATAACAATAGGCTTGGGAAGAAAAAAAAAGTTTTACTTGATAAGGAGACAAAGAATAGATATATTGTTTTTATATAGAATATTAAAATGAGTCTTCTCTAATAACAGAATGACTGAATAGAAATCTGAAGGAAAGGAGAAATACGGATATTATATAGAAACTGAGTGATGAAAAAAAGTAGCAGCAAGTGTGAAAAATCCTTGATTTGTCATTGTGCTTGGAAAGTTTGAGGAACATCAAGGATATATGTTTCTCCATTGTGAATTAAGTCTTTTAAAAGTCAATTTTATTCTTGCTTAGATGAGAAAACTGAGGTTCATAATGTTTTGATCAATTCTGTAGGTAAGGGAAGAATTTTCTATGATGAAAGCAATTCAATAGTCAATGTGATTTGCTTTTTTGAGTTGCATTTTCTTTAATAAAAGAATGCTAAGGAATTATCAAGTGGAAACAATCCAATCAGTTCATATCAGAAAATTATATGATTCATAAGAAATGGCAAAATTTATGAAAAATTTTAAGTGGTAAATTATAATGCAAAAAATCTTTAGTAATTAAAATCTGAAAGCAAGCAAACTTGAGATGTCAATTTTATGTATTTTAAAAATAAAGTTTTAATTATCAACCAAGGTAACTTAATAGAGAACTGGTTCATAAAGTATCTCCTTGAATACCTCCCTATTAATATTGATTATAAAATAAATGGAAAATAGAAGACGGATCCAAACAATAATAAAAGATTTTATACCCTAAATATAACAATTATAGAAGGAAGGTAGTATAAAATTCTAGCTCTGGTACTTGTCAGGTTACTAACTTATTAACTTTAGGAAAATTATTTAAATTATTTAAACTATGACAGGGACAGTGAGAAGACCTCCATTCTTATCTTGCTTGAGAGAAAGAATTCAATCAAGAGACAAAATGCAGCAAGTAAAGGAAGAATTTTCTGGCCATACAGAAAGAAAATGAGAAGAAACGGAACCTTGGAGAGAGGTTCAAATGTTAACCAGGGACTAGATGCTGCTGCGTACTACTCCCCTAGTTGCAAGTCTCGTGTGGTCCCTTAGAGCCTAGGAGAAAAAGAAGGGCAAGGAAAATGCTTCTGGAGGGCAGAAGAGAAGGAGGAGGAGGGGGGAAGGAAAAGGTATGGCCTACTCCCGGAAGGGGGAGCCTGCTCGGACCTCTGTCCTAAGGGAACTTAAGAGTGAAGATTTTAGGGGAGGACCCAGAGGAGGATTTCAATACAATATTTAACAGATTTCCAAGTGTGTTCTTTTTAGGTTGTATTTTTCAATATTGGTCAGCACCAGAGCAGGGGGTCATTAGTTAATTCAGCTGGTTCTGAGGTCAGCTGTGGCTTTCCTCAGTCTGTTTTTGCTGTTTTTCTGGGTGTGGAGCTGAAACATGACTGAGGCCTAGATGTTATCTCTAGGGGTTACTGCTTAAGCACCATTTTCTGGTTTTCTTATTGATTCCTCATCTAATGGGGTCTAAAATCAATATGCCAGGGGTAGAAAGGTCAGGGGAGGGTCTGAATTGCATGACCAGTGATATGAAATCAAGGAGTCTAAACTCCATGACCAGCTAAGAGAGAAAAGGTCACCTTGGGGGATGAGGTCCTTGCTCTCCCAGTCTGGCCCGTTGCTAGGCCCCTAGGGCTCTCCTCCTTGGTGCCCCTTTGTGTCTGGCCCATAGTCCTTGCTCTGCTCATGTCTGTCTAACTGCCTACCTCAAAACTACAGTCTCGTCATTTATAAAATGAGAATATTGCTATATATACCTCACAGTGTTGTTATAGGGTTAAATAAGATAATGTATGCAAACAACTTAGTATAGCACATGCTTAGTGTTAAAAATATATCAGCTATTCTCATTAGTATTTTATATTGTTACTGAATTGACTGCAAAGTCCTGGATTTAAGTTTTCATACCTTTTCAATACTGAAAATTTGAAGAACATTTAAAAATATAGAGAAAATAGTATATAATAAATGATTTCATGATTCTATACCCAACTCCCTAAATTTTTCTCTCTCCAACAGTGGATTATTAGAAAATTAATTTCTGTCTTCCTATTAGTCAATCTATAAATATTTCAAAATACATGTCTAAATGATTAGGACTCTTAAAAGATAATATACTCTAAATACTATTCTCACAGCTAAAACACTAACAATAATGCCTCAATATTATCAAATAGTCAATTTTCAAATTTTCCTGATTGTCTCAAAAATTATCTTTTCAATTGGTTTGTTTTATAATCAAAATACAAATAACTGTACATTTTAATTATACATTAAAATTGGTGGATATGTGTAATGCTGGTGACCAAGGCCAGGCAGCTTCACACTGGATTCAGGCTGATGTTAGAGGAACTGCAGAGCCAGAAAGGGTTGGCCACATCCATTTATTGGAGGTTCGCAAAGACAGGCGAGCAAATAAACAACAAAAGGGAAAGAGCTGATAAAGGACAATCTGCTCTTTGCAGTAAGGGCAAACAAGAAAGGAAAACCATGCCTCATGGTGGCAGGAGAGTGATCTGGGAGAATTACTGCCCAGGGGAAGCACCCGGCAGGGGTCCTCAAACTTTTTATAAAAACCACCTACTTTTGAAGTGCTGGTCAACCTGGTCCCTACCGCCCACTAGTGGGTGTTCCAGCTTTCATGGTGGGCCAATCACTGCGCCGTTTGGTTGCGCGGTGGGCGGTTTTTATAAAAAGTTTGACGATCCCTGATAGCCTTATAGAGGCTATGCACACGTGTCTCTGCCACGTGCTCATGCACCAATCAAGCAAAGGGCTTGCAGATGGTAAACCCACCCGCGAGCAAGCCTAAACAGCTCCCCCACAATATGTTTTAATTTATTCTCACTCTCTCTTTCTCCCTAATCCCCTTCCACCCTCCCTTCCTCTGTCTTCTTTAAGAATTCAGGCCATTTTATATTTAAATTCAAAACTAAATAAAGCTCACATTCAATCCTATTCTACCTATCGCAACTACAGGCAAGATGGCTCTTGGTAAAGCAAGTGAGTAATTAATTGGTCACTAGGCTTTTGATTGAGATGGAAGAGGTGGGGAATGACTTCTAGTTCAATAGATGGGAAACACTTAAGAGAGGGGGCGTGGTCCAGACAAGGCAGTTTGAAGCCAGGGTGAAGCAGTCAGTCAGACTTAGCAGTAAAATCAATAAAGGCAAATTGTTTGCAGCTGCTCACAGAGTTCTTCCTGATAAACAAGATTTTGCCATTAAAGATTACAGAATAAGAGTGTGCTATAAAATAGTCTACAGTTCCCACCAGATAATCCCAAATGAGGTAATCATTTCACTTGCACCTTCTGATCCTATCACGTTAAACCTGTAAAAAGAATTTCCTGGTGCATAGCAGTGATTAATGTCACTTTCCAAAACTTCTCACAGATCTTGTACGGTATTTTGTCTTTTTTTTTTTTTTTTGAAGTAATAAAGCAATGGAAATACAATGACTATGGAAGGAACAACAATGGTCACATATAGATGTTAATGGAAGAACTATAAAAAGGAAATATTACAATCTGTGGAAAAGCAACTGTAAAAACACATTGTTTCCAGAAAATCATTCTGTATGGTCGGTGAACCCAGTTGATTAAGGGGAATGTAATTAAATTTAGCCGGAATACAACATTTCAAGGAAGAAAGAGAAGTGTGCAGACCGTGTTAATTGAATGAAAATTTCTAACAAGTTAACGTGCGCAGGTAAACTTGGTTACCATTGGGCAAATAAGTTTGTAAAATTTGTGTTATTTGAATTCACTCACTTTTATTGTTAAAAATGGCCACTGCCCAGGTGAAACTGCTAATTACCTTCCTGCTTGGGAAGGAGTTTGTTATGCTAATATGTGCTGGAGGAGGGGTTTTCATGCTAAGAAAAGTTTGTGAAGAAGGAGGAAGGAGGGGAAGAGAAAGCCAAGGTGGCAGGGTGCTGAAGGAGAAGCCAGTTTCTGCAGAGATGAAGGAGAAGGTGTGCAGCTGGGGAAGCAGAGGTGATTGAGCTGGTGGGGGCCTTTGATTCTAGGAAAGCCTGGATGTGTCAGTAGCTTTGGGAGCCCTGAATGAGTGGGTTTTGGAATCCTGTGTGCTTTTACTCATCTACCCGGTGCCAGGCTAGAATAAAGGAATGGCCCACCAGTTTTGGGGTCCAGTTTCTTTACCGTTTGTCCGAATCTAATGGGAACCGACTCCTGCCTGGCTGTGATGGCCGTAACTACTGTCCATACAGTTCCCAACACCCAGATGAACATATGATTCAAAGGTATAAAGTTGTAAAGGATTTTGAAACATTTTGAACATTTTGAAAATCTGAAGGTTCAGTAGTGGGAAGTAGTGTCAAAAGCCCAAAAGATAAACACTCACCCACACAGGGTACAAAACTGTTCCATGAGCTAAATATACTACAGAAGACCAGAGAACAGCTGGCTCTGACAATGATTATTAGTTCACTTAAGCAAATACTTTGATTACTCTGAGCTCAGCCACATCTGCTTTGGTGACATAAAGATTAAAAATATCTACCTGGAAAAAGTGCTACAATATTAAATGATGAAATGCATGTAAATGACCTATCATAATGCTTATCATTTGGTGATATTTACAAAAATGACAAGTATTCCTCACATGCAGTATTAGACTCCTCAGATTGCAGAGCACTTGAAGCTCAGCTGCTCTAATCACAATGTTAAAGTTAATATCATTATTATTTTTAAATGCCTGTGACTTCTCTGCCAAGGATTTTTTCAGTTGATAATTATATGCTTCTAATGATGGAAAGCCTGTTTTTCTCTTGAGTTTTTACCCAAGTGCTTTCAAACACACATAGACATTTGTGAAACTGGAGTTTTGCTTTTGTTTCAATCTGAGTTAGGAACTGTTTTAGCTTCCCTGCTCAGCATGTTAAATCAGCATACAACTCACTGTTGTTTGTTAAGCTGGGTCATATATTTTTGTTGAAGGAGGTGGAGGCAACTGCATCTTAAAACCATAAGCACAATAGTATCCAATATATAATGTTCTTCCTTAAGCGTTTGCTATTGGTGATAATGATGATAATGAATCTATTTCTGAACTTTGTGCTTATTGCAATCATTTTGAAGCTATTTCAAAATTTTGTGTAAAATTCTCTCCTCTGTGTCTTCAAAATATACAGCTGGCCGCTATTATCTTAGACATGCTTCCGTGGCATGTGTGTTTTGTATTATCGTTCATTTGTTCCTTTCTCTGCCTACTCATCTGTTTTCCTGCCTGTGACTTTTAGCCTCCTCATTTGTCTAAGTAAGTATTGTCCTTGGCTATTTCCTTTCCATCATTTCTATTGTTTCTTGCTTTCTGGTCATTTTGTTTGATGGCATCTGTGCAACACTTCACACTCATTAATATCCTCCATGAGTTGCTTAGTGATAGGGAAACCCTGTTGGGTCTCTACATAGCTGAGAAAGAAACCTAGCCAGCTTTTGATAAAAGCCTGTACACAGATTATTTGGAACTTGCGAAATTGTCAGAAGTTAATGACAGGGAAATAAAGGCAGATGCAACTATTCAAGATTTCTTTGAAATGTGGTGTGTTTGTGAAAGACAGAGGCAGAGACAAAGAGAGGGACACACACACTGATTTAACTTTATCCCTGAAGCAGAGCATGGATCTTGTCAAAATATAGTGATGAGAAATGGGTCATCTAACTATAACTACTTAAAACTATTTTGTTAAAACAAGCCGATGATGATTATTATTGAGAATCAACTTAATTATGCAAACAAAGATTAATAAACTTAATAATAAAAACCAAGTTTAGTCTCTTCATTTTATACTGTGTATATGTATATATATTTCAAATAAAAAATCATATATTTTACAAGACATGTAAATACTTTGACCACCTCAGTGATGATAAGAATTTTCTAAACAGACATTTATATCTTTTCCAATGCTTAATTCCCATTAGAAGGGACAAAAAATGATAAATGTGACACTGTTCAAGATGACCAACCTATCTAATCACGCTCTGACCTCAAAGTCCATGTCAGTCTTTGATGCAGGCCAGATATTCCCTCTTTGCCTCTCAAGCTGCTCTTGGCTTTTTCATTCTAGAATTTCCTGTGGGAAAGGCTATTTAAAATCAAGTGCTCACATACTACAGAGTTTCTGCTTTAGTTAAAACTTGTGTAGTAAAAAGCTATAAAAGCTCGTTTATAGTTCAATCAAGGTTTCTTTTAATGCAGTGGCTGTTAGGTACATGAGAAACAAGTCAGCTAACACTAAGAATGACACACAGAGTGTGCTCACCCAAAACTTGAAGTCAGAGCACAAAGGATAATATAAAATTCTTATATATGGAAATTAAACTGCACAGGGGAAATCCCAGTAGGAGGCCATGGATTACACTTCACTACTCTTCCCTGGGGTGAACTGAAGTTTGAAGGGAACTCTGGGTTCACTCTGCTTTTTCTTCTCCTAAAATGGTAGCTAGTCACTACATCTTGAAACGTCTTTCTTGTTCAGACTCTGTTTCTTAAATTTCCTAATTTGAAAGTGTGCCTGGTTACTTTGAAAATCTTATGCAGTTCTTTTTTTAACTTTTTACATTGATATTTAACTATGTTTTTCCAATTGTTTTAGGTTATTGTGAAACAGAAACAGTTTAGGTACCACAAATGCTAGAAATATTTCCAAGCTATTTTGTTGTTGGAAAAATGAAAATGGCTCCAACATTGCTTCATTATTCTTAGACAGACAAGCTCACATATATATTATATGTCATAGAAGCCATGGGTACCAGCATCTGGACAAGTAAACTTTATCCCAAGGATACCACTTACTTTTCAACTGGGACTGGTTGCCTAGGAACCAACTTTTCTCCTAGATCTTAGGAGTGTTGGTCCTACTAACAATGTTTGAGGTTTACTAGCTCTATTAAATCTAATCTCTAAAATTTGTACATGAGGACAGAGGGGGAAACTGTCTTTCTGAACTAAGCCTGCCATTGGCAAAGCTCACATGCAACATGTACTTGACACTTACTCTAAAGAAGTTGCTACAATTCAGCTAATCTGCTCAGTATAATGTTTACACAGAGGGTAATCAAATCATTAGGCAAGTGGTCCTAAGTCAGATAGGGAAAAGAGAATGGACTACAGACAATGCCGGGCCTATTGGTAATGTTTTGCAAACATATCCCATCATCTTTCTCTTTAACACTTCTGTACTATTATATCATTTGTTTTAAAATAAGCTAGGCCTAGAAAACTGAGTTTTGGCTATGTAGAGATCCTGTTCAGGTTTATTTCAGCCTGAGGTCTGCATACAGAAAATATCCTTTATTGAGCAACTGATTGAATCCCAGTTTCACAGACAAAATCATCAACATAAAACCTTAGTGGGGATTCGGCACCTCAGTAATTGTAAAGTCATACAAATTACAGTGTTTTCAAAAGACTCAGAGAGCTAGGATGGAAGCAGGCTTCTCTTGTTTCAGCCTGCTGTGTATCACAGATCAATTCTCAGAGCTTCATGGAATCACATGTGTGAGGATATTGATTGCTAGAAAATAGTTTGCATTGGTGCTGCTTATAAGGGCTTCAGAAGGAGAAAAAAAACCTGACCAACTGACCATGAGTACACTTATATCAGGGTTCTTAACTGGGCCAGTGGATTGGATTTAATAGTCCATGTGGGCCCTGGCCAGTTGGCTCAGCATTAGTCAATCTGGTGTGTGAAAGTCCCGGGTTTGATTCCTGGTTAAGGCGCATGCAGGAAAAGAGACCATCTGCTTCACCCCTCTCCCTCCACCCTCCTCTTCCACCTTCTCTCAGTCTCTCTCTCTCTCTCTCTCTCTCTCTCTCTCTTTCCCACAGCTATGGCTTGATTGATTCAAGTACATCATCCCCGGGTGCTAGAATAGCTCCATGGAGCCTCCACTTCAGGCAGTTGCCAGTGACCCCAGATGGGCAAAGCCCAGACAGGGGTTACCAGGTGGATCCCAGTTCAGGCGCATGCAGGAGTCTGACTCTGTACCTCCCCTATTCTCACTCAGGAAAGAAAAAAAAAAAAAGAATCAATGTGCCTGCACCTCCCAAAATATTTTCAGAACTGTATGGCAGTTTGCATTTTTCTCTGAGAATTTCTTTTTTCCAAGAATGCTTTTGCTATTCTCTAAAAATAAATATTGTTTTTGAATGCCACAAACCAACATTTGCACTGTCACATATAGAAATTAATGCTTGTGATTGAAATCTATATGTGCATTTTGGGACTGGAAAAATATAGTGGATATTTTCAGCACATATTATACATATATATTCCGTGAGATAGACTGTATGATTTCCTTTCATTTGCACATGGTAAATTTGGTAGCTTTTACAAAAGTTTATAACAAATAAATTCTACTTGACTTTTACATATAACTAGCTTTAATAACTTCATCTTGATTATTTCTAAAGAGAAATAATAAACTTCTACAGACATAAATAAATAGGTAATTCTCTGAGGCAGATATAAGGTATAATTACTCAGAGGATTGGTAATAGTGACAGAAAAAAATTCTTGATATTTCATAAAATGTAAATTTAATAATGTTGTCTTTTTAACTCTGCTCTAACCTACAGAGAAAGAATTTCACTATTAATGTGTGGACATTAATTTCTAGAGTGTGAGGCTGTTCACTGAACTCTCCTCTAGCTAATCAGTTTGCATCATTTACATGCATTGCTTCAGACTTCCTGTTGCAGTCTTGAAATGAAATTCAAGACAAATAACCTGAATCATAATGAACAGTAGCATCCAATCGAGAGGCTTGATTTTCTTCTCTGCCATCAAATATTGAGGCCACAGAACATGCATTAATCATAAACTAATTTTATTTGCCTTTATTATGTATTCATCCTAAAAAGTTGTGAAAACAAAAATATTTACAGAAATAATGTCTTCCCAATAAGCCACCTGAGAGAACTATATATGTTTAGAGAGTAAAATAATTGAAACTATAAGATTTAAAGAGAACCTAACTTTAGAACTGCCTAATAAAGCCTCTCTATGAGTTCATAGTGACTAAGACATGCGTAAAGAGGTGCAAGTATTCAAATAAATCTAGAAAGCTAGCTGAAGAAACAACTTTCAGAAAATAGTTAAAGAATTAAATCATGTATGAGTCAATGCCAGATAAATACAAGGTGATAGATAAGCATTTGGAAATCTACAGAGGAAATACCTTTACATTTTAGTAAGTTTTGAAATAGCTTCATTATGGAGTATGTATTGACTAAAGGAACCAGTAATTCATGGAGAAGTCGCTGATTATGGGGCTGGGACAGGGAGAATATAAAATGAGTCTAGAGAACTTGGAGCACTAGAAAGTAAAGATGTGTTCACGTGTACAAAAATAGAATATCAAAGGGTAACAGGAGCCAAGCAGATGCCATTTCTAATGGCCAAAGCTGGGACAATTTGAATGACAATTCAATAATATACTATTGGTTTCTAAATCAAAGTATACAATAACTATCCATGAGTTCATATTAACATAAATAAGTAATAAATAAATAAATACATAAATGAATAAGTAAAAACAAGCAAATTTTTCTTACAGAAGAATTTCAAATAATATATATTTGGCATTCTTTGTTCCCGGAAATGGAGCTTAGATACTTCGCTCCCCTTTGAATGTTGATGGGACTTAGCAACTCAGTTCCAAATAACAGAGGAAGAGAGAGGAAAACAGTACCTTTACGATGGTGGCATCTGCAGACACTCTGTTAACCAGGTGATGAGGGTTATACCATCAGTGCTATCATGTGGATGCCATGATATGACGTGATGAGAAGGGTGTTTCACCTCTGTGTTAAGATTTCTAAACTCTGAAAACTTCAGTCCACTCATGAAACAAACATCAGATAAACCACACATGAGGAACATTCTGCAGAATACTTGGTCAGCACTTTGCAAAACTGTCAAGGTCATTTAAAAAAATCAAGAAAATTCAGAGGAAAATCTCACTGACCGCCAGAGTCTAAAGAGGCATAACTAAATGCAAGGTGGTGTTCTGCATTTGATCCTGGAATAGAAAAAGGATATTAATGGAAAAACTGGTTAAATTTGAATAAAGTCTAAGGGTTGGTTAGCAGTAATGTACTAATACTGGCTTCTTAGTTAAGACAAATAAAGCTCAGTAAAGAAAAATTATGACTTTGGAGAAAACAAATTGGGTGAGAAGTGTAAATAAAATCTGTGTAAAATACTTCAACTTCCCTTTAAATCTAATATTATTTCCCCCCCAAAAAAAGAAGTTTCTTAAAAACAATACCTGGCCCTGGCAGGTTAGCTCAGTCTGTGAAGAGTATCATCCTGAAACAAGGTTGTAAGTTCCATCCCTGGTGAGAGCACACACCAGAAGCAACCAAACAAAGCACAACTGAGTGAAACAACAAATGCTTTGCTTTCCCCATCCCTCTCTCTTCCTTCCTCTGTCTGTCTGTCTGTCTCTCTCTCTCTCTAAAAAAAAAAAAAATCAATAAAAATTAAGCCCTGGCTAGATAGCTCAGTCTGTTGGAGCGTCCTCCAAAAGCACAGAGGATGCCAGTTAGCTCCCCAGTCAGAGCACATGTATGTAGTGGTGGCGCCATGTTCCTGTCTGCCTCTCTCAATATAAACAAACAAAAAGCAAAACAAAACAATACTTGTTTAATCAACCTGTTGAAATTAACATCACTAACACCAACTAACGAATTTTTTTTTCTGATATTGGTATCATACTGATAAGAAATTCAGCAGGCTTTCTTGTTTTCCTCCATAGTTTCTTTCTGCTGTATTCTTAGTTATCTCAGTTAGATTTTTTTCAATATTATCCAGATATATAGTCAGTATACATGATTATCTTACCTTTATTTGTTATTGCTTGAAAGAAATCATTGTGCTTAATGTTTAAATTGCTTGATGGTAAATATAGCACAGGTTGGCCACAGTGTTATTACACTTTTACTTAGTTAATGAGATAAGAAGAGATTATGAATGATTTAGGATAGAATTTATATACTGATACTATAAATTGATAATGCAGATGAAATCAATATATGACTAAAGAAGTATTATCCATGAACCCAACCTTAAATTAACACACATGATAGAAAGGAAAGGCTAGAGAATAACAAACAAACAAACAAAGCCTGAGCCTTTGTAAACTAGTACCACAGGGGCACAGCATTGTATATTGTTTTCCTTAAGTACTGAGAAAGTCGTGCTGTACATTTGGATCGGCAGCACAAGATACATGCGTGTTATAGCAAATGACCTCTTTTCTCTAGTTGCTATATGTGTGAAAATTACTCAGAAGAAAAGCCTGAAAAGATGAGATTCTGAGATAGCTTGTTTTGAGCCAAACCTCTTTGGTCTGGTTCCATTATATTTCAGGATGCATGGTATTGCTATGAACACACAATTACAGCTCCACATAAATAGATAGAGTAGACCCATGTGAACTGCAGGATTAAATTCAATATCCAATTGCCAGAGTCTCCTTCTGGAAGAAAAAAAGGAAAAAAGACTTAAGAAAGGACAAGTTTCCATGTAAGAAAAAAAGGATTTCTCTGTATTTTCCCCCAATAATAGTCACAATTCTGTTCCTACGCTCTTACTGATTTTTTTTTTGAAGAAAAAAAATATTTTTATCAAGATTAGTATTTTTATTTTCCTTGCTATAGCATGCACTGAAAACATTTCTCATTTGCCAGATGAGTTCTTGGTTAAAGGATAAACAAAAAAACACACAAAATAACTCACTTTCTTTTGAACCCAGGGTCAAGGTGTAGTTAGAGCTTTCCTTGCATATGAATAAAATATATCCTTATTATATGTATAAGATACTACATATCATATATGATATACATCATTATATATTATAACTCAAAGAGGAACTAGAACATATTTGAGAGACAATTTATAATAACTTTTGCTTGTTGTCTATCACAAATATTTATTGTGAGAGCTCTTTATAGTCTTCTATGGATTGTAGTAAAAGATATTCCATTAATTTATTTTGTTGATTAGATTTTACCAGTAAGTGCGACCATATGTTATTTGTCTTTTTTTGACTGGGTTATTTCACTTAGTATAATAATCTCCATGTCAATCTTGCTGTTACAAAAGGAACGATTTTCTTTTCTTTTTTTTATGGCTGAGTAGTATTCTGTTGTGTAAATGTACCACAGCTTTTTTATCCACTCATCTACTGATGGGAACCTGGGCTGTTTCCAGATCTTGCTATTGTAATTCACACTGCAATGAACATAGGTGGTGCATATCTTCTTTTGAATTAGTGTTTTGGGTTTCTTTGGATAAATTCTCAAAGATGGATATATATGACTTGGGTTAGAACAAGTTACATTTTTAGTTTTATGAGGTAACTCCATACTGTTTACCACAGTGGCTACCCCAGATTGCATTCCCATCAACAATGTACAAGGGTTCCCTTTTCTTCACATTTTTACCAGCTCTTGTTTTTTGTAGTTTTATTAATGATATCCATTCTGACAGGTGATATCTCTTTGTAGTTGTTATATGTATCTTTCTGATGATTAGTGACGTTAAACATTTTTCACATGTCTTTTGGTCATCTGAATGTCCTCTTTGGAGAAATATCAATTCAGATCCTTTGCCTATTTTTTTAATTGGGTTGTTTGTCTTCTTAGTGATGAGTTCTATAAGTTCTTTATATATTTTTAAAATTAACCCCTTATCAAATGTATCATTGGTGAATATGTTATCCTATTCAGTGGGTTGCCTTTTTATTTTGTTGAGGACTTCTTTTGTTGTGCGAAGGATATTTGGTTTAATATAGTCTCCTTTGTTTTTATTTTACCTTTGTTTCCCTTGCCCAAAAAGATACACTGGTAAAAATACTGCTACAAGAAATTTCTGAGGTTTTATTGCCTCTGTATTCTTCTAGGATTTTTATGGATTCATGACCTACATTTAATCTTTTAACCATTTTGAGTTTATTCTTGTGGATGGTGTAAGTTGGTGGTCTAGTTTCATTTTTTTGCATGTATCTGTTCAATTTTCCCAACACCCTTTATTGAAGAGGCTGTCTTTACTCCATTGTATGCTCTTGACTTCTTTTGTCAAATATTGACCATAAAGGTATGAGTTTATTTCTGGGCTCTCCATTCTGTTCCATTAATCTATATGCTTGTTTTTATGCCGGTATCAGGCTGTTTGATTATAATGGCTTTGTAATAATATAGTTTGATATCAAGTAGTGTGATCCCTCCAGCTTTGTTCTTCTGTCTCATGATTGCTGAGGCTATTCGGGGGTTTTATGGTTCAGAAGCATAGATACATAGAACAGACTGACAGCTGTCATGGAGGAGGGGGGTCTTGGGGATGGGTAAAAATATAAAAAAATTAAGAGAAAAAATATAGATGATACATAAACATGGACAATCATATGATGATAACCAGGGAGAAAGAGGAGTGGGGGGATGTGGAAGTGGGCAAAGGGGGGTAAACAGAGATGGAAAGAGACTTGACTTGGATGGTGAGCACATGAAGCAGTGTGCAGAAGATGTGCTATTGAGTTTCATACTTCCAACCTGTATGGTTTTATTATCCAGTTTCATTCCAATAAATTAAATAAAAAATTTTGTTAAAACATGTAGGATCCTGACATCATTTCCCTTCCTCACCCTCATTCCTTCTGTTCTGTACTTACTAGCCTCACAGTTTGAAGGAAGTAAGGGAATGAATGCCAGAGAAATCTGAACGAGTACTGCAGCAGAATCTTTCACAAGATTCGTCACTTCAGCGCACGTTTCCCTTGCCAGAAAAGTCCTTCTCAGTTTTTCACCTATTTCTCATATTATTGTTCTGCTTTAAGGCAGAACTATCGGGCATGCTGGGTAGATCCCGGTCGGGTGCATGCGGGAGTCTGTCTGACTGCCTCCCCGTTTCCAGCTTCGGAAAAATGAAAAAAAAAAAAAAAAAAAAAAAAAAAAAGGCAGAACTATCATCTTTCTGTAAAGGCCGTAATTGTCAAAACCAATCATATACTTCCCTCTATTCTCACCATGTATGCATACAACTTTATTTTAGTGAGTACTATGTAGTTGTAAGCACATGCCTATATGCTTCTCACTAGAAAGTGGCCTTAAAACTATGACTTCATGTTATTAAGCTTACTTTTCATTAGAGCTTACAAATTGTTCCATGTAACTATTAACAACCTTTAAATAAATGACATATGATTAAAAAAAAACACCTGTGTTTTCTCTTATCAGATCTTACATGAAAAGAAAAATTGGTCACTTCTGGTAATTTTATATGCCTAGTACTGTTGCTATTTCTATCTGAAGTACTCAGAAGAGAGGAAGAGAGGTCTGACTTCCAGAAAGCCTTAAGTTGTACAATTGCCACAGTTAAAAATCCCAACTCACGTTTCAATATCCTGGCATTTGGCAGAATATGGCACCTGTAGATAGAAAATATTTGCAGGTTTCAAGGTGACAGTGTAAAATGATTAATGCATTTTTATTTGGAGCATTTCTTTTCTCCAACAATGATATATAAATATACTTTTGTCATTTCCAAATATAGACATTTAGTATATAGTTCTATTCAGGGTTATTCCACCTTTCTATCTACAATATTAACAATTTAAATTTGGTAGCTTGAATTTGAAAAGTGTAACTACTTAAGACAGGTTAAACAAGAGTAGTCACATTCATACTCTGAGTGCATTAGAAGATGCAAAGTTTACTGTTTTACCGCATGCTGCAGACTTTATTATTCCTAGAGTGAAATCTACAAACATAATGAAATTGAATTGAATATCTAAAAGTGGATATGTACCTTGAGGAAACTTCACACATGTTCATACTGAAAGAGAAAAAAAAAGGCATATAAGGAAAAAACATAAAAAAACATATATAACCTAAATTGGAAACTGCTGAGAAGAACAAGAGATAATAAGAATAGAAAATTGATAGATTGATAAACTGGGAATTTCTTCTGTACTCTGTATCCAGAACAAAAGATTTGATATGCATAATTCTTGGTCAAACAGAGTAACTTGAGTTTGATGATAACAGCAAAAGATTACATAGTCATCAAATTTATAACTAACATACATGTAGAAAATATACCTTAATCAATGTTGAGATAAAGCATCAATCCTAAAAGTACAATGTAACATTGAGCTCTATTTTCTTAAATATTTTTATTTGCCTAAATTATGCAGATACTTTTTTTTTTTCTTTTTTTTTTTCATTTTTCTGAAGCTGGAAACAGGGAGAGACAGTCAGACAGACTCCCGCATGCGCCCGACCGGGATCCACCCGGCACGCCCACCAGGGGCGATGCTCTGCCCACCAGGGGGGCGATAATCTGCCCATCCTGGGCGTCGCCATGTTGCGACCAGAGCCACTCTAGCGCCTGAGGCAGAGGCCACAGAGCCATCCCCAGCGCCCCGGCCATCTTTGCTCCAATGGAGCCTTGGCTGCAGGAGGGGAAGAGAGAGACAGAGAGGAAAGCGCGGCGGAGGGGTGGAGAAGCAAATGGGCACTTCTCCTGTGTGCCCTGGCCGGGAATCGAACCCGGGTCCTCCGCACGCTAGGCCGACGCTCTACCGCTGAGCCAACCGGCCAGGGCACAGATACTTTTGCATCTTCTATTTTTATTTCCTGACTGACATTACTTAAATCCACACAAAAATCCTCTATTCTTAAATACAAGTAAACTTTTGATGAAGTAGAAAATAAGCTGAAACCTGTGTTTGTCTGGAGGTGTGAGGACCCTACTTCAGAATGGCATATGTAGGTGAACAGGAAAAGATGTTTGTCTAGTTACTAACAAATGATCACTTACTCCAGCTTTGGACATGCACTAGTTATTACTTGAAAAAGGGTTTATCTATCATGTCTACATATAAATAATTTTCAGTCTAGATATTTTCTAGGTATTCCTGTATTATTTTTAATCTCTATAATCATTTATCACTTATGTGTTCCCATAACAATTTTCAATATCCTATGGTTCCAACTGACTTTATATTAAGATCCAACAGATGGAAGCACAGCGTGGCATGTATAATGAGACAATAGGACAGTGTCATGTAGAGTTCTTTATTTCAGAGAAAAAATACAGTCTATTGATGTGATCTTCTCAAAAATCTGTGTGACAATTCGTCTACTGACATTTGAAATGTTGTTATTATGCTAACTGGGATAAAGTGTCTGAAAACACCATCAGTTTACCTGTTATGGCTTATATGATAAAGATAATATTCTAAGAGTATCAGTGAATCATCATCTACTATATATTCCATCTTCTTTCCAGAAAGGTAAAAATCCACAGTAATAGATTTAACTATTATCAGAAAACAGTGGACCAATTTTATAATTTTTTTCTTAATTAAACCCAAGTGTGTAAATCTGACATTATGAATATTTGTAAACTAGAATTCTTTCCTCAACTTTCTATAATTCTACAGCAATTCTAATTTTTAACTTCTTATAGTACCTGAAAAACTTGTTCTCATCATATGATTATTTATATAATGGGTAATCTTAACTAAATAATTCACATAAAGAGGGTGATATTAATCCTAAAGTAATGATTCTCTCTAATGAGAGACTGACAGGTGTTATGGCAAATGAATAAGTAAGCTATCTTAAGAAACTGCATTTTTGAGAAAATCCAAACTCTAAAATTGTATTTTATTAAACAATCTTTAAATTCTCAAGTACCCTGTTAGGTAGTAAACACAGAGACTTAAATGAAAAAAGTCTCCTGGGGCAAAGATATTTTCTACTGATTTGCAATATGCACACACACTTCATGAAAAAAATCAACAAAAGATCCTCATTTCTATATCTGGTTTAATCATGAACCAGCATAGATGTTACTTTTAATGCATAACTTAAGTAAGAAACAAAAATATTTCCTACATATAATTCCAGACTTTGAATAATAGCTTAATTTCTTTTTTGTTTCATATTTTATTTTTATTTCATTTTATTTTTAGTAGCTCCATTTTCTATGTAATCATTCAATTTATTTTGCCTTGTGTGTTAGACTTTTACGATTTCTTGGCTAATATATGACCTCTCATTCCATGCCAAGATTCCAGTTTCAATGGCAACTGAATTAGGACCATGTTTTCGTGTACACTGCTTAACTGGAGAAGTTTTGGTTGTTCAGTTACTTTCAGAGTACAAGCTATAAAACACTAACATTGATTTAGGCTTTCCCTTTTGGAATCATGAAGTCTTAACTGTCCCACTGAATTTTTATTGAGCTTTCTTGAGTTGCTTTTGAAGTATTTAAGAAAAGTGATTATTTTAAGTCATTGTTCTATTTTGAGATAAAGCCTTAGGGTAGATACAGGTTTGTGCATTTTAATATTAATCTATAAAAACAGATTTAAAAAAATACTGTCATTACACACAGATTATTCTTCTTTTAAAATGTATGTACCATGTATGAATAAAAATATGTGTACATTTTAATATGTCAGAGAACTTAAAATAAGTGTCTGTATATATACATATATAATATATTGTACATTACATATAATATATATAATTTCCCAAATGAAGATACTCACTAATACCATGTTATCAAATGACAGTATATACACACAAACACAGAGATATATATTCATTCACAACACACACACACACACACACACACACATACTTTAGTATATACCAGCAATTTTTAATAGTTTTTAAAAGAAGTAACACTTGACAACCTAGTCAAGGGCACTAACCTCTTTTCCTTTAGACTGTCAAATAAAAATAAACAACAGCCAAAACAACAATAGCTGTTCAGTGTGAATGCACTGCTTTATATATAGGCCATATAATAGAGTTGCATCTTATTGGTCATATGACATAATAGGTTTGCATCTGATTGCTTAATTTTTGGTATCAGAAATACTTATATACAAGTATAGGCACATGATTTTTTAAAAAGTCACTCTGAAACAAAAAGGGCAGTTAAATACTATTATTATTTTCCTTTGTACAGCAATAAAAATTATACCTATTTTTGTCATATTATCAAAAAATATACTTTTTGGTGTACTGCAAAATTTTATTATTTAGTTTATGTGCTGAGCATTGATATATACACACATACACATGTACACATCCATCATATATATGTGTATAATATATACATTATATTTTAACAATATAATATTGGTCATAGAAATGTTTATAACCGTATAAATTATATTATGTGGTTATGTAACAAGCTCCATACAGAAAGGAAAATACATTTTATATCTTATTAAATAGTTGATATTTTATAGGTGGTTTTCAGCTGTGTATGTTTCATTGACTTGAATTGTTATTCTGAAAAGGCCAGTCACCAGGAAGGGACTGAAACTCTATTTCCTAAGGGAAAGTTTTTATCATTATTGACCTGTTCATGTAGAAAGAACAGCCAGAGTAAAAGAAATACAAAGTGTTACATGGCATGCTTTTACTTTGCCTATAAGAACATTTTTCCAGTGATCAATGTTTGTAGCTTATAGAATTATGACTTGTATGTTGCCTTTTCAATATAGGTCATACAATCAATGTAACACTGCTATTCTTTCCATCACCCTTCAGTTGTCTAGTGTTGCCATGACCATGCACTATAATTTTCAAATTGAATTTGGATTCGTTCCAGAGACCCCTTAAATGAATTGATTTTAGACTGTAAGTGGCTTACATTGACCATGATGTTTGGAACTGATGCTGTGACAACCACAGATAGCTGGAGTAAAAACCACAGGTTATCTTTGCAAGATATTAACTTCAAGGGTAAAAATGTATTTATTTCCCCTTTAATAAGTTTCATTATTTCTCTTTTTGTATTATAATTTTTAACTAACTGATTTTCAATAAATAAAGAGTTGTTGATCATGAACTCGTCACCGTAAGTAATCTTCAATTTTCTCCCAACTTCACAATTTATATTCTTAAATACTACTTTGCTTATTTTTCTAATTTGGGAAATATATTTACTAGCAATATGCACTTAGTAACTGGAGAAACTTTAAAATCATAATCAGTTACCATTGCAAAAACAAGTCATTCACTCAGAATGATAGATTCTTTTTGTTTAAGTGAAACTTTAATTAACATATTATTTTTCTCTTGAGAATTTATTGAAATAAAAAACAAATAAATTTATCTTTTGCTCTTTGACAAAAAATATAAATAGGGTTGTAATGATAGCTTGGGACCTCAAAAAGTCATTAATCATTTTTGATACTAGTGTGTATTATTTTGAATTTTACCTAATTCCACAATACTCTGGAAATACATTTTTCCTTTTCAAAATACATTTCTTTTTGCCACCAAAATGTTGGCAAATTAAAATACCCTAACAAAACAACATATGCTACAAAAATATATTTAAATTAAATAAATTTATATTAGCATGCTCATGTACATTTCTGTTAAAAATGTAAATTGATACATATAATCCTTTGAAGAAACATACCGGCAATGTGGAGAGAAACATAAAAATATTCATAGTATTAAAAATTACTTTAATTCTGTATACTATCATAGTAAAATAATTAATAAAATCTGGTGTTATTGGTATTTATAAAAGTAAAATCAATGAAAAGTAAAAACTGAAAGTAACATAGATGCCCAAAAAGGAAAAGACAAAGTTAAGGAAAACTAGATACAAACTTAAAACATGAGATAGGCTGGGAGAAAAATGGTTTTGAAGACAAAAAAGTACAAATAAATACATTCAGATAAAAATCAATATATGCTTATATATGTGTATGTCTATTATGTTCACAATTCTATAAAGAAATGATAACAGAAAAATTTTAAAACACAGTAGAAAAATACCTGATTGACATTACTTATTTGGTTAGATTAGGTTACAATTTTAAGTTTATTAACACAGCTTTTATGATTTACTACAATAAAAACCTCATTAACTTTATATAAAAGATATACAATATAATGTTCACACATATATAGATATATAATAAAAGTCAACCTAGACTTAAGCTAAAGTAAAATATACTAAACGTATTTATAGCAAGGCTCCAATGTGTTGTTTTATCTTTGCAATTTAAATTATTTCATTTGTTTTTCTATTTGTTGGTTAGCACTAACCATTGTAATTAAACAAAGCAATAATTTCCCATGTCTGAACCACTTAACAATAGTTAATTCTCCATAAATATGTGTGATATAAGTAAGAGTGAAGGTATGGTCAAGAGAAGAAAATAGAAAAGCTATTAAATACTGTAAGTCTTTCAGCCACAAAGCCCAAATGTGCTTACATAATTACCCAATTATTTGGAAGTGACTGGGCCATTGTGGGTAATAAATAACAATTTGTTCTAATCCCAGTCTTTATACTGAATCACGGTCTTTTTATTTCAGATGTTTCAACTTACATTTTAAGTCCACACTGTTAAAATTCTTATCCTTTGATCTGTGTTTCCTAATTGATAAGAAATAAATTTTCTTCAACCTTTCTTTATAAAGTCTATCATGTTTAATTGGTCGTTTACCTTATCATTAAAAGGAACAAAGTCAATCAACTAACATTTAAAGGGATTTTTTTTCCACCTAAAACAGGAAAAGTAAAAATAGAAATACTAAGTAGAAACTATTGTAATAGTTTAAAATAGAAATTTTAATCATAATAGTTTATATTGTGAGAAAGAATTCTTTAAATTTTAATTTTTTTTTAAAAAAATTACTCTTAGCTATCTTAACACGGATTTTCACTTTTAAAAATAAATTTAAAATTAAAAATTTAGTTTAGATTCATTGTTTTAGGTTGTCCAGCACTCTCCTCAGTCTCCTATCACTACTTAAGTATCGATATTTGTTAATAAAAGAATGTTTTTAAATCTCACTAATGAGGAAAATTAGAAAAAATTATTAAGAATCTCAGTAAAACAAAGGCTTATGGGAATGCATAAATCATAGGGAACTAAAACTCAGGTTTTGATACACAAGTATCTTTTATTTCTCATTAACAACACCATGAGTGCATAACGTTCACTCCATTTTACACTGGAAGGAACAGAGAGGTTAAATACTTTGTTTAAAGATAAATACCTGATAAGGATTAAAGATGGAATATATAACATCAGTACCATGCCAACAAGTCAATACTTACAATAAATATGTATTTGTGCTTCTTTCAGAAAGTTTTGGGCTGTATTAGAGGGGAGGGGTTTTTGTTTGTTTGTTTAAGTGAGAGGAGGGGAGATATAGTGAGATAGACACCCATATGCGCCACAGGGATCCACCCTGCAACCCTGTCTAGGGCCAATGTTAGAATCCGTGCTATTTTTAGTGCCTGAGGCTGTTGCACTCAGACCAACTGAGCAGATCCTAAGCACGTGGGGGAGAGAGAGGGGGAAAGAAGCACGTGGTCGCTTCTCTTGTGTGCCCTGACTGAGAATCAAACCCAAGATGTCCATACTCCTAGCTGATGCTCTATCTATTAAGCAAACTGGCCAGGACTGTGTTTGAGGTTTACACAACGAGTAAACCATTAGAAAATTCAATTCAAAGTGGGTTTTCTTTTCTTGTGAATAGAAACCAAGATTATTGAGAATGGAGAGATTTGGTTGGCCATCTCTTGTATCCTTAAAACATTTTTTGACCTTTGGTGATGCAATGGATAAAGCATCGACCTGGAAACACTGAAGTCATCAATTCGAAACCCTGGGCTTCCCTGCTCAAGGCACATATGGGAGTTGATGCTTCCTACTCTTCCTCCCTTCTCTCTCTCTCTCTCTCGCTCTCCTTTCTAAAATGAATAAATAAAAATATATTAATAGTTACTTGTTTTTTTATATACATAAAGTTTTATTAATTTTAATGGGGTGACATCAATAAATCAGGGTGCATATATTCAAAGAAAACATGTCCAGGTTATCTTGTCATTCAATTATGTTGCATACCCATCACCCAAAGTCAGATTGTCCTCTGTCACCTTCTATCTAGTTTTCTTTGTGCCCCTCCCCCTCTCCCTCCTTCCCTCCCCCCCCATAACCACCACACTCTTGTCCTTATCTCTAACTCTCGTTTTTATGTACCACCAATATATGGAATCATGCAGTTCTTGTTTCTTTCTGATTTACTTATTTCACTCCATATAATGTTATCAAGATCCCACCATTTTGTTGTAGATGATCCAATGTCATCATTTCTTATAGTATGTGTGCCACATCATCTTCTTTATCCAATCATATATATATATATATATATATATATATATATATATATATATATATATATATATATATATTTTTTTTTTACTGTGATTAGAGCCTTTAAGCAAACTCTTGGCCAATACAACAAGAATCCATAAAAGAGTAGTGTCCTTAACATGTTCACCAAGTCCAAGTTGGCACCAACACCATTCCAAATCCCTGCGAATGCAACCCAACCCCAGTTCAGTCTGTTATGAGCTGTCACAAGGAGCAAGAGTCCAGAAAAAGTCCATATCCAGGAAAAGTCCGCATGGCACTGGAATTGTTGTCACAATTCTATACTTTGCAGCTCATGTCCAAGTCCCAATGTCTGCTGCTTCTAGCTGGTAATGATTCTGGAAAAGCCATCTGCAGCATGTGTGGAGATGGAGCCTCTGTTTTCCTCTGCCTGGAGAGGTGAGACCAGGTTGCTTTTCCCTGGAGCTCTGCGACTGTGGTGTGGTAAAGAGAACCTTGGGATACACAAAGCTGGGTGGCAAAGGTAGATTCATAATAGAAGTTGGCAGAAGGGGGAGAGAGAGCTCTAAATTAGGAGTAGGTCCCAGCCTGAAATATGGTGGGGCAATGAGGTAGGAGGAATAAAGGAAACACTATATATTGAACAAAGCAGCAGAAAATAGGACTATCAACACTCACAACAGAGATCTTTGAGGGAAGAATAAAAAACCTGACTATTCAGGCAAGACATATTTAAGTGGCCCTTGTGCAAATGAGATCAGTTTACCTGCTTCTTGGAATAAATACCCTAGGCTCATCCACAGTGTCGTAGATGGGGCCGATGGCCCTGGGCACCTTCAGCCTTCAGTGGCAAACCCCAGCATTCTGGGCAAGGTTAGGTCATAGGTGACTGGAGCAGGGCTGGAAGAGACTGAACCCTCCCTTAGAGGAGCGAGGGGGAAGCCTACCTTCCAGTGTCCCTTTTTCCTCACAGAAAAGGCATGTAAACCTGGCAGGTTTTAGCTCAATGACCTTTCTTATCACTGTTGAAGCAGGACCCATATGGATTCCTACGAGACTTCTTTGGGACATTGGAGCCTTTAAGGGCATATCCTAAAAGCTGGTAATTCACCTGATCTCTATTGGGCTTTTTCTGCCTCTTGGTACCTTAAAGGCCATGCTCAGAAGATCTCGCTGAGGGGTTTGAGGATCCCCATCTGCCTATATAAATCTTTTCCGTGTATCTGGAGCTATTTGGAAAAAGACAAAACAGTGTTATTAGTTGGATCAAATAAAAGAAGGTAGGAGTTTGCAGGAGAAGATTTGGCATCTCCTGTTCATCAGCATTCAAAAGAAATTTAAAATTTTTTAAGTAAAAAGCATGATATGGTAGACCCATAGGAGTTCCAGGATATGACTCCCCCCTTTTAATTTTTTTTAAATTGACCTTAAAATATTTGCTGGGTACACTTTAATAATACCTTGACTTTAAAGATTGTAAGAGATACCCATAATTCAAAAGGTTTGACAAAATACAGTAAATGCTTTTGCTACCTATGCAGGAGCATTGTCAGTTTAACCAGTTTAGGAAATCCAATAATAGAAAAATGCATACGGACAATGAGCTATAACATGCTTAGCAGCCTCTCCTGTTCTGACAGAGGTTACTATAAATTCAGAATATGTATCCACTGTAACGTGGACATAGGACTGTTTGCCAAATGAAGGTATATGAGTAACATCCATTTGCCAAAGTTGTCCTGGTAGGAGTCCTTGAGGGTTAACTCCAAATGAAGGGAGAGATTGTAGTATAGGACCCCTTGGACAGGATTTACCAATCTGCGGTGCTGCTTCCCGAGAAAGTTGAAACTGTTTACACAGGGCTGCAGCGTTCTGGTGATGAATAGCATGAGACTGAATTGCTCTATCTGTCATGGTTGCTCCAAATAATTTTCTTTTGGGTAGCTTGATCAACAAGGGCATTTCCTTGTGCTAAAGCTCCAGGGAGCATGGAGTGAGCTTGAGTATGTCCTATAAAACATGGAGCTCTATGTTGACATACAAGTCTTCAAAGAAGGAGGAACTGCCGAAATAGTTTATCAGCAGTTGTCCCTAAGACAGCAGTAATAGTTACTTGTTTTTTAAAAAATCATCTTTTGTTTATCTAATATGACACTTATCACTCCACTAAATAACACCATGTTTATTTTACCTCTATTTTCTTCCTTCATCATATTCACTATGTTTCCTTGAAAAGATTCTGTTTTATTTGCATCTGATTTTCCCCTAAAGGTTCTGTTTGCCAACCAGAAGTTCATTTAGGAGTTCTAAAAAAAAACAAAACAAACTTGCAGGCAGAAGATGATGAGGTCCTAAACCGTAGTTACAGCAAAAGAGATGGGAATGAGGGGATATAGTACTGAAGTAGTTAGAGCTTAATGATCATCTAGATATGATTTGAAAGAAGAGGAAGACTCTAAAATGATTGATAAATTTTTGGTGGAGAAGGGGATTGTGTGGGCAATAGAATCATATACAAGGAGAGGGATTTTAGGAGATAAATTTGAGACGTTGTTTATTTGCCTATTGTTTTCAAATACAGCTGAGTTGCCCAGGACGCAGCTGAATACAAAAGCTGCATGGTCCCCAACTCCGGGCCACGGACCGGTACCAGTTTGTGGGCCATTTGGTACCAGTCCACAGAGAAAGAATAAATAACTTATTTCCGTTTTATTTATATTTAAGTCTGAATGATTTTTTATTTTTAAAAAAATGACCAGATTCCCTCTGTTACATCCGTCTAAGACTCACATGATACATTTATCGTCCCATCCTAAAGGCCGGTCCGTGAAAATATTTTCTGACATTAAACCAGTCCGTGTGGCCCTGGCCGGTTGGCTCAGCGGTAGAGCATCGGCCTGGCATGCGGGGGACCCGGGTTCGATTCCCGGCCAGGGCACATAGGAGAAGCGCCCATTTGCTTCTCCACCCCCCCCCTCCTTCCTCTCTGTCTCTCTCTTCCCCTCCCGCAGCCAAGGCTCCATTGGAGCTAAGATGGCCCGGGCGCTGGGGATGGCTCCTTGGCCTCTGCCCCAGGCGCTAGAGTGGCTCTGGTCGCGGCAGAGCGACACCCTGGAGGGGCAGAGCATCGCCCCCTGGTGGGCAGAGCTTCGACCCTGGTGGGCATGCCGGGCGGATCCTGGTCGGGCGCATGCGGGAGTCTGTCTGACTGTCTCTCCCCGTTTCTAGCTTCAGAAAAATACAAAAAAAAAAAAAAAAAAACCAGTCCGTGGCCCAAAAAACATTGGGGACCGCTGCTCTGACCAACTGAACTAACCAGCCAAGGCCTGGCTGTCCTTTTTTAAAAGAGGAAAACTCATTTGGATTTGACAAGAATGGATGTAAATTGTAAATAACTCTGGGGGAAATTTGAATTCAATTGTTCTTTTATAAACTATTGAGTATTTCTATAGCCAAAAATAAATAAATAAATAAATAAATAAATAAATAAATAAATAAATAAAATGGCATTGTAAAGCAGGCAAAAGTCAATTTCTAATATTAATTTGTTGGGGTTTTTTTTCAGAACTCAGTTCCATGGAAAAATGGTCACCAAAAAAATCTCTTGGATTTCTTAGAAAGAATGAAAGAATAAAATTTTTTAAAAAATGGCAAATATTTGTGATAAATGTTACTTTTGGGTATTATCAAAAGTGAACATTTCATTCAAATTATTATTTGTGTGGAGTATTTTTATGAATATGCAAAGTCAGTAGTTCAATTTTCACTTTAACGCTGTCCAATGAATGCATTTATTTATGCTGAAACTTAGCTGATAATTCATCCTGATTCAATTGCTGGGTTTTGCTTTCACTGCAGCTCCTGACCATGAGTTGAAAAGAACTCAGGCTGTAGCCCAGGGTCAGCTGAGGAGCCACTGAGCCACTTCACCTGCAGGTGTTGTAAAGTACCAAAAGCTACAGAATTAATATTAATATTTTGGGAGGCTTGAGAAACACTTTGTTGATTTGGGTTAAGATGTGCAGAGAAATTGGGAGAATAGTCTCTGTACTGTGTGATTGGCATAGTCAGGATGGCCCCTGGCATTGTATTGTAAATGCAAAAGGAAGGAAAACATGGATCCCCAGCCATTCCACTATGCCTGTGGGGAAAAGGGTGAATGGCTAGCCAGGTACAGGGAGAGAAAAGCCAAAATAAACCTTTTCTCATAGCAATGAGCCATTTGCGGGCATTTGTCCCCACAGAAACTACCTCTCCTATGTAAATGCGTGTGGTTAACACGTGTGACTCAGGACAGAGAGATAGCAGATGAACACTAGATAATACAGGAATGCCTTTTAATATGTAAAGAGATATCTTTCTGCCATTGTGTTGGCTTGTAAATTTTGTTTTCCCCAAAAGGATGTATGGCTTGCAAATTGAACGTGGTCCTATCATGTTAAAGGACATATGACTATAACCAATAGTGGTAAAGGGCTCCTAATTGCAATTTTTGCTTCTGTACTTCCCACTTACAAAACTATAAAAACTAGGTAGAACAAAGGGCCGGCGCGCGCTTTCCTTCAGAATTCTGTCGGAGTAGCCGCGGCTTGGCCAAGCTAGACAATAAAGCTTTGATGTGTAACCGACAGACCTTGTTCCTGTTTTCAATGTTACGGGTCCCTCTGAATTAGGCTTAACACAGCCAGTCCATTACCACTGCTAGTCTGTTTCTTTGATCTGGTTTATTTCTCCTTTCAGTACTTTTTTCCATTTCCTGAGATTGTATTTTCAGATTAAGAGAAGTCTTCTTCATTTAGAGAGAGAGAGAGAGAGAGAGAGAGAGAGAGGTGTATATGTGTGTGTGTATGTTTCCTCAGGATAACTCACTGAGGATGCCCATTTCACAGGGTGGTTGTGCACATGTGTGCCCCTTGTTAACAGAATCCAGCCAAAACCAATCCCTTCTGATCCTGTGTTTCTATTTCCATGAGCAAGGGAGACTGGACCTTCCTGTTATTTACTTTCATTCTTGATTTTCTATCCCAGGAGGAAGAGTTCACCAGAACCTCCAGGGAAGATTTCTTGTTCACAACAATCATGACAGTAGTTTGAATGACTTTCCCAGACAGCAGTCTATAGCTTTCTGGCCACTCTATTAACCATTTCCAGTTCTTATCCCTGACACCTTAAACCACTCATTGCTGCTGCATTTTGATTTAATAGACATCATTTTCTAGCATACAACTTTATCTATCTATCTATCTGATTAAATATTATCTGTCTACTTATGTCTACTCCCCTCAATACAATGTGGTTTGTTGTTTTACTTTGTTTGTTTTGTTTCTTGCTCTGTGCCCAACATCAAGGGAACATAGTGAGACATCAATATGTATTTTTGTTAACATGGCTAGAGATGATCTGAGAATTTTCTCTGCTCCAGTTAAGGAAAATCTTATCAAAAGATAGAACAAATTCAGCTTCTGTCTGGCCAGATGAGAACAAGGAACTGTTTAAAATCCTCTTGGTTTATTCACATTATTCCTGGAGGTCCTCTAGCAATATTCAGTGTTGTAGGAATCACCTAGTCTTTGTTATAGCACGTTGACTTAGCTTGTAGTCACTCTTTGTCAATTAATTACTAAATTGAGATAGCTTAATGAATCAAAATGGAGTTTTCAGAGAACAGCTAATCTCACCAGACAAATTAGGAAAAAAAAAAAAAAAAAACCACACTACTGTAGTTTATTCAGATAATAAAATATGCATGCTTCTCTATTCCTACCAGTTTATGCACTCTGGATGACCTGCTTTCTCCTGTAATTTCTACAACAAAAATGCAGGGCCACCACAGGAAACCTTTAACATCTCTGGAGCTGTATGACATCTTTGGCTTTTCTTAGAATAGAAATATTTCTAGTTTGTCAACATGGTCTCTACTGCCTCAGGCTTTGTTCATTTCAGAATGCCTTTGGATTTGTCCTGTATTTTTTTTTTTTAATTTTAGATGGGTAAAATTGCTCCCCCACAGTTTTCAAAACTTTTTTCTCTGATATTGGCATTCAGCAGTAGTACTAACAGCTTGATCCTTTAGAAAAATTCAAGAAACCGCTTCTTTGACAGGAGGATAGCTACTGTTTGCTGGAGAGAGAGCCGCTACACATCTTCTGAACTCATCATTAGCGATGAAACCCATAACCCGCTTCTGCAAATTGGCAGATTGAGCCGGGAGTCTGTGGAGCAAAGTGGCAGCTTTTCCTTTATTTGTGCTCCAGAGTTAAGAGCAGTTCCGGCTTTTTTTTTTTTTTTCTTTTCAGAATTGCTGTGGTGCAGCCATAAGAAATCTTAATGGAAAGAAAGAAGAAGAAAAAGAAAAAAAAAAAGAAAGCTAGCTAATGATGAAAAGTCTCTCTGAAGTTATGACAGAGATGAGCCTGCACTAGGCAACTTATTAGGGGATTGTTGAAGTGGTCCCTCAAGTCCACAAAACAAATATCCGTTTAACTATTTTGGGTTATCACTTACTATCATCTTTCAAGTATAAGTCTTCTTAAAAATGTCAATGAGTGAATTACTATCTAGTATTTGAAATGCCCTAAAAATGCATCTGTAAGGTTTCCTTCTTAAAAATACTTTTTGGCCCTGGCCAGTTGGCTCAGCGGTAGAGCATCGGCCTGGTGTGTGGGAGTCCCGGGTTCGATTCCTGGCCAGGGCACACAGGAGAAGCGCCCATCTGCTTCTCCACCCCTCCCCCTCTCCTTCCTCTCTGTCTCTCTCTTCCCCTCCCGCAGCCGAGGCTCCATTGGAGCAAAGTTGGCCCGGGCACTGAGGATGGCTCTGTGGCCTCTGCCTCACGCACTAGAATGGCTCTGATTGCGGCAGAGCGACGCCCCAAGATGGGCAGAGCATCGCCCCCTGGTGGGCAGAGCATCGCCCCCTGGTGGGCATGCCGGGTGGATCCCGGTCGGGCGCATGCGGGAGTCCGTCTGACTGCCTCCCCGTTTCCAACTTCAGAAAAAGAAAAAACAAACAAACACTTTTTTTTCCTCCTCTCAGTGTTTGGTTCAACTGTCATAGCATTGTACAGGGAGGAAAAGTAAAAGCATAAAAAAGGTAGTTTATGCCCTGGCCAGTTGGCTCAGTGAATAGAGTATCCGCTCAGCATACAGACGTCCCAGGTTCGATCCTTGGTCACAGCATACATGAGAAGTGACCATCTGCTTCTCTTCCCCTCCCTTCCCACCCCTTCCGTCCCCACAGCCAGTGGCTCATTCGGTTCGCTCCTTGGCGGCAGGTGCTGAGGATAGTTCAGTTGATAAGAGCACCGACCCCAGATGGGGTTCCAGGGTGGATCTCAGTTGGGGCACATTTTAAAGATTTTATAGAATAAAATATAATATACCACTCATTATAATTTTAAATTATACTCTGATATTTTTTAAATTCTGTTAAGAAATATCTCTATTATAGATCCCAAAATATTTTAACACTTAATATTATGCAGATCACCTCTAAAAGGGTAAAAAAAAGGCACAGGATAAATTTATATTCTCATTTATTTTTCCAATTGAGGTAAAGAGATCAAAAGGAGACATATAATACCAAGTCATGTTTAAAGAGATTCTTCTCCCTTTATACTGGTTATATATATTAAAATGAAGGCTTTAAGAAGGATTCAACTGGTAGATAATCATTGGAATCGAATAAGCTACCCTACTGAAGAGGTCTTCAGATTGCTTTTTATAAAATTATAATTTGTATTGATGCTTCTCAGCCACTTATTATTTTATATTTAAGACAATTTAATTCAAATGGTTATACTTTACCATTTGGTCATTATTGATAGTAAGATCCAACTGTTGTTTTCTATTTGGCTGTACTATATTTAAATCAATACATTATTTAAAATTATGCACTAATACACCTAAACTATTCCATATATTCCAGTTTGTGAGTGGAACACATTTCTCTTCTCACCTTAATGAGGAGAAACAAGACTACAAATACAAATAAATACATGTTGCAGGATCCTGACCAGAACCACTAGGAAATACAACAGAATAATGTAAAAGCGTTTCTGCAGCAAGAGGTTAGGTTGGCTGATGTGTTCAGGAAAAGTAAATTCTGAGCTCTCCCCCACAAAAAGGTGGGAACAACCATGCAAATACCCGAAAGAAGCCTGTAAAGCAAGGGAAAGCAAACACAATGATCTTGAGACAAAAATGGACTTGCCACATTCAAAAGCTGGTAGGGAAGACATGCAGAGAAGCTGGGTATAACCAGAATAAAGGGAGAAGAATCTCTTTAAACATGACTTGGTATTATATGTCTCCTTTTGATCTCTTTACCTCAATTGGAAAAATAAATGAGAATATAAATTTATCCTGTGCCTTTTTTTTACCCTTTTAGAGGTGATCTGCATAATATTAAGTGTTAAAATATTTGGGGATCTATAATAGAGAAATTTCTTAAAAGAATTAAAAATTTCAGAGTATAATTTAAAATTATAACGAGTGGTATATTTTATTCTATAAAATCTTTAATAGAAAAGACTTTAGTCCAGAGACAAACATTTCTGAATTCACAAAATGAATTCGTTTCGTTTTGGCTAATCTGAGCATCCATTTGCCAAGTCTAGTGCACATCCCAGCAGACAGCACTGCCATGTAATAATGACATTGGAAAAAGTGCAAGTGAGAGCAGAAATGATGGTGGCTTCTAATTCAGCTTAGGCTGATGAGCTAAATGAACTGGCAGCATTTATAGGATGGGGACTAGGAGTAGTAACGATAGCCAATTTTCTGTGCACACTAACAACATTTTCTTTAGTAGAGGAAATGATTGAAAGTTCTTTCCATTTTCACATGCCTTTTTCTTGGTGCTTTGTAAGTGCAGACTGCCATAGTATATTTCTATTGGCTGGAAAGGTTTCATAATTAGGAAGAGCCCAAGCAACCTTACAGTGGTTTCCTCTGCACGATCAAGTCAGGTTTGATGAGCACTGGTAGGTTTTTAATCCCTTACATCAATGTTTGGACAATTTCCAGTGGCTCCCAGTAGAAGACCTGACAGGTCAGACTATGTGCCTAGGGAATCCATTCTAACGCTGATCCTACAAGGAACCTGCAGTGCAGGGATGGGGAATTAAAAATGAGAGGAAGGTATTAAAGACCGGGTATTTGATCCCATTTAACCTTCTAGTTAATCTGCCATCAATGAGTTCTTGACAAAGGTAAGAGCAAAATTCTTCTGAATTCCCTCTCCATAAGCTAGAAGTATAAGGATATTGGGCAAGTATTTTTAATGGGTTACATTTTTTAATAGTTTTTCTTTATGGAAAACAACACTGTCCAATTTTTTTCTGTTTATTTAGAAAAAACTTTTTAAATTTAATTTACTAGGGGCACCTGAGATTGTTATGCTCGGTGAAATAAACCAGTCAGAAAAAGATAAGCATCATATGATTTCACTCATATGTGGAATCTAATCAGTACAATGAATTAACAAGCAACATAGAGACAGATTCATAGATAGAGAGCAGGCTGACAGCTGTCAGGGGATGGGTGCTGGTGCAGGAATTGAAAAAAAAATGACAAAAAAAAGCTAAAACTCATGGACATAGACAACAGTGTGGTGGTTGCCGGGGACAGGCGAGCTGGAGGAAGGTGTCGGGGCATAAATGGTGATGGTTGAAGCCATCATCACCTTTTATTATCCTTGTAAAAGAGACTTACTACTGTGACAAATTTCTAATCTAATTAATTTATTAGTTATCATGATTAGAAATTATTTGAAGTTTAAAGAGTTCCTGGTAAAGAAAATTTTGATTTACTAAGTAATTTGGATTCAAATGATTATGAACTTCAATCAGAAGTAGCTGAAAACCTCAAGTAATGGTTTTAACCTGTCACATGATAAAGGTATTGTTCAATTAGTAATAGTTACAAACAGAGTGACAAGAGTGCCCTTTATTTTTTTAATTTTTATTTTTGATCTGTGTTTATTTTTCCTTTGTATTGAATTTATTGGGGTGATGCTGGTTAACAAAATTATACAGGTTTCAGGTGTACAAATCTACAACACATCATCTGTAATCTACATTGTGTGTTCACCACCCCAAGATCAGTCTGTTCATCACCAGTTTCCCCTTTCTACCCTCTTCACCACCTCCTACCCCCCACCTTCAGCAAGCATGACACTGTTGCTGTGTCCATGAGTTTTTCTTTCTTTTTTGCTAAATTCCTCCACCACCCAACACAGCCCTCCCCCAACAGCTGCTTTGAATTATATAATAATTCAAAACACATCTTATGTTTTTTAGGTAATCACACTTACCCTTTAGTACTGAGGCATTCATAATTTGACTCCTCTTTCTCCTTTCTCCTGACATTCATGTACATAATGAGGAGAAAAGTAGGATACCGTCTATATTCTGTGGCCCTATAACGTTATTTTTCTTTTGGCAACTCACCATGTATTTTAATTTATATGTTTACAGCTGCTTTACATGGTTTATGTCTATTTGTGTTGCTTGAAAGGTAGTAAATATTGTGAAAGAAACAGGGTTTTGTAGACAAGTAGTTTTGTGCTTCATTGTTTCAATTCATGGTTCTGACCCTTGCTCGCTGTGACACATAGAGCAATTAAAATATCACAGGCTGTTTCCTCAGCTCAGAAATGGTGGTCATGATGTCTCCCTGCAAGAGAAGTGTAAAGATTAAATGGAATAACAGTGGCATTGTGTCACATGGAGAGCATACAATCTGTGCCACTCTCTGCTCTGACCATAACTTTCCAGCTACTGAACAGTTCAAGTAGATATTGAATGATCATAAAATTGCAATATTGTTCGAAAACTTTTGGTATCAGAGAGAAGGTTTGTCTTAATGTTATATGACATCTTATTTATCTATATTTTGGTTTTCTTAACTAAACCAAGTTAACTCTAGAGAGAATATTTGCATGCTGAAGCCAATTCAAGTAAATTACTTTTTCCTAAGAGCAGAAAATATAAGATAAAGTAAATGTATAAACAAAGCATATTAATTTATCAAAATAATAATTGTTAGACTTGAGGCTAAGCTATCTCCAGAGAGAATTACATGGTACCTCCAAGTTCCTACTGTGAAATCAACATGGGACTCCTCAGACAGGCAGACAGACACATAAGCACTCTGTGTTAGCATGTATTTTTAAATACTGTTCAGCTGTGTTTCAGTCCACATTTATAAAATGTTGAATTGTGAGCTCCAAATATGATAAAGTTCTAAACCAAGAATCTCAAAATGTGACCTTATCTGGAAATACGGTCATTGCAGACATATTTAGTTAAGATAAGGTTATACTGGAATAGAGTATACCGCTAATCCATTATGACAAGTTTTTTTTATATATATAGAGAGACATAGGAAGAAAATCATTTGGCAATGGATGTAGGGACTGGAGTAGTGTGTGTACAATCCCAGGAACACCAAGTATTAAATGCTACCACACATGTCAGGCAGAGACAGAAAAGATTCTACCAGAATCTTGAAAGAAATATGGCCCTGCTGATGCCTTGAATCGAAGATGCTATCCTCTAGGACTCTGAGCATATAATTTTCTGGTGTAAGCCAGTCAGTTTGGAGTTCTTTGTTAAAATAGCTCTAGGAAACTAATGCAACACTTATTAGTAAAAAATATAAATCAAAGAAATTACATGAAGTAACTCATTAAAATCAGAATGACTTCAAGAGAAGGAAGAGTTAAGTTTAAGAAGCTAGAGGATTGAAAGGGAAAATTAAACAATAGAGATGTGTACTATTAAATACTATTTTACATTTATGTTATTACTTTATCATCTGGGTATGTTTAAAATATGTGACCAAATAATCATTTCTTGTGTATAAGCTTCTTAAGTCCATGACTATATATTACTTATGATATCCGTTGACACTTGAACAATGTTTGTCATATAATAGGTGTTTAGTGAGGAAAGAAAACTGAAGGAGGAAAGGAGAGAAGGAGGTAAAGGGGAGAAAAAGGAAAAGAAGAAAAGATAGTAGGAAGGATCAAAGGAAGGAAAAAAACTAAGCTAAAGAGAAAAAAACGGGATAAAAGAGGAATAAAAAGGACATCAACATCTTTTTATTTTTTTCTATGCATAGTTTAGATAAAATTCATTAAAATTTGAAACTAAATTTAAGTTATTGGAAAGGATATTGATGTGTTATTTCCAAAATAAGTTAATTCAATAAAACATTGTTCTACCTTCTGCAAGTTTATCTTAAGCTTTGAGTTATTATTTAAAAAAGATATATGTTATCAGTATTTATAATTTATAAAATTTGCATTAAAATTAAAGACATTCATGATAAGAATTAACTTCAAAAAATGGAAACGGCATTATCAATTATGTGTATACCAAATATATTTGTACATCTGGATTTCTATGGGGATGCTTAAGTTATTTTGTATTACCTCTGTCATAGCCAACTATGTTGTTTCCTGACTGCTCAAAACCTTGAAAATAAAGGTTATTGGTATTTGTTAGTAAAATATATGTATATTATAAATTTATTCAGCTTTAAAACCAGATTTTTACTTATACAAAGAGAATCAATATGATGTCTAGTCATAGCATTATATTTAAAGAAATAAAGTATATCCTTGGTTTTATAGAGTGCCATGAATAGAAGGTAATAATTATAAATTTTATTATTTATAATGTCTGCCATATGTTTAATTAAGTACTCATAAAAAAAGAATGTCAAGTATTTTTATAAATACTTAAACTGATTTTTATTATAAAAGTTATCTAATTTTTAATTTTTACTGAGTTAAGGTAATTTTCACACTTATTTGAGAGGCCATTGAGCACCAATAGGTAGATTAAGTGCACTAGACACTCATAGCGTGGAGGGAGTTCTGTAAATTTTTCATGGAGTTCATTTCAGCAAATGAAGTATGCAGGTAAGTTTTACTTAACATACCAGGGTAAATTTAGACAGCAACAAAGGTTGAGATTGTCTCTGGTAGTGGGGAAGAAACTAATGGGACAAATTAAGATGATAACATACCTAACACACCAGATGAAATGAGTCTGTTAAGCAGATTGTGTATTTCTTTGAATTTTGTTGAATCAGCATATGAACAGTCTCAAGATCATTCTCCTATATCCTCAAAGATATCATATGCTGATTGCAAAACTGGTGGCATCATTTGAAAAGTGTTTTTATTGAGATTCTCTTATTAACTTAATTAGAATTAAACCATCATCCTCTAGCCTCACTCCATCCTACAAGATTTCTAGTATTTCAAAATAACAACAACCAAAGATAGTGCCGGGACTTTTACAGACATTATAAAAGTTCTCATGTAAGCCTTACAAACAAGTTGCACTGCTTTCTCTTTATAAATGAGAAACTGGATTCTTGTAGGTGCTTGAAGAGGGTAAGGATTCTCTTGCCAGTTCACATGCTCCACTTGGTTCATGATTTAAGTGATAAAAATTCCCTTCAAGAAAATTCACAATGAGCATCTAATATTCTGCAAGGACTGGGCATGGCGAAAACAAAAATGAATGTAGAACTGCACATAGTTTTTCATATACTTACATTATTGTAGAATTATTAGCTGTTGATAGACTTGAGAATACTAAATTACTGAATTAAGATGCATCTGATGATAATTACAACCCTGAATATAAACATTTTTAAAATGTTACTTTTTTAAACAGTTGCTCATGCCATATTCTGTTCTAAGTGTGTAGAATATTTATTCTTTTAGTCTTCCTAAATAAACAACAAAGAAAGAACCATGATCCTTTTACCCAAAAAGAAACATAGACACCAAAAGATTAATTAGCTTGCCTTACGCACTACGCCCTACTGTCCCTGCCAGGCTGAGGCGCCTTCAACAAAAACATCAACCCTCTTGAGGTAATCTGTATAATTACTCAAAATTGACTGTACTGAGAATAACAGCTATTTAATATTTACCTCTTCTATTCATTCTTCTCCATTCCAGGTGTTCATCATCCTTATTTTATGTCCATTTCTCCAGGAACATTGTCATAGATACTTTGCTTTTCCCATGTTTCTGTAAATTAAGTCTCCTTAGAAACATGAAAAAGCAAGACAGTAACTATAAAGGGCATATTTAAATAAGTTATTTAACACTAATGTGATTTTTAAAAAGCGGGAAATCTCTACAGAAAAACACATACTCCTTAAGTGTAGAAATTTTATGATTTTAAATTATTTTTAGAAAAGTGAAAGAAATGTGTACTAGAAATAGAGAAATTTGAAAACAGACTGTCTTCCAAGATAATTCTTTACCTCTTTATATTCAGCATGTCTTTTTTTTTTACTACATATGCACTCTGACTTGTTCTAGTTTACATTAAAGAAAGGGAAATCTATATCTAATATTAATTGAATACCTGCTAGGTAGCAGGCACTTTTATATATGGCTTCTAAGTCTAATAATACTTCATAGTATTATCCTCATTTTGCATGTTACGAAATTCAGACATTGAAAGGTAAGTGACTTGTCCAAAGTCACATAGCTGCCTATCAGTGGAGACAGGATTCTATCCGGAGTTTCTCACCCTGGTATGCTGGGTATGGTTTAAAAAGAGGACAACAGGCTCTGGCCGGCTAGCTCAATGGTAGAGCATCAGCCCAGAGTGTGGAATTCTTGTTCGATTCCCAACCAGGGCACACAGGAGAAGCGCCCATATGCTTCTCCACCCTTCCCCCTCTACTTTCTGTCTCTTTCTTCCCCTCCCACAGACAGGGCTCCATTGGAGCAAATTTGGCCCAGGCACTGAGAATGGCTCCATGGCCTCAGCCTCAGGCACTAGGATGGCTCCAGTTGCAATGGAGCAACACCCTAGATGGGCAGAGCATCACCCCCTAGTGGATTTTGATGGGTGGATCCAGGTCGGGCGAATGCAGGAGTCTATCTCTCTGCCTCCCTGCTTCTCACTTCAGAAAAATACAAAATAATAATAATAATAATAATAATAATAATAAAATAAAAAAAGAACAATGCACATGTAACTGAGACAAGCTTTTCTGGGTACATAGATTCAGTGCTAAATATCTGCAGCCTGCATATTGCTTATCTATTATTTCCCAAGTATTTATATTATTTTTTTTATTTATGTATTATTTTTGTATTTCCTAAACAGTGTTTTGTGCTAACAGTTGGTGTTTTTTTTACTTATTTGCCAGGTCATGATTTGCATTCTTCCCTTTGGTAACTGAGCTAAGTCTGAGATCTTTCACCTTTTTCTCTGCAATCTGTGCTGAGGAGAGATGCAAATGGATCTAATAATATCCATGGTGTCATTCGCTCCATGAGTAGTCAGCTGTCAGGGGCATAGCTCAGCTTGTGTGCTTCCTTTCTATGAGAATGCCACACAACACAAAGGGTGGTTCTCCAGCCAGTGGCCTTTTTCTTGACCATGAGTGACAGATACAGAAGGTGAACATCTGGTCCAGGCTGGGTCAGTCGGGAGTTTTAATATTTTAATATATGAGATACAGAAACTGAGAGTTGTTAGAGCCTAGATCATGTTCACTTTAATACTCCTGTTGTTTAATCCAAAAATCTCAGATGCAGAGTTCCCCAGGCAGTCCTAGCTCCTGTTTTTCTATTTGTTTGATTTTAAAGCTCTTTCTTGATTTCCATGAGATTTGCATTATTTGTTTTTCCCTACTCATTGTAACTTTGAATCTATTGAACTGAAGTTTTCTATTGCTTGCATTTAAAAGCATGTCTATCCAATATGATCACATGGAAGACACAAACTTCCTCAAATTAGAAACATCCTTAATGGCCCACTGGTAAATTCAAGACCTGCACATTTTATGACAATACCTTCAATGCTTCAATGTGCGATTTGTTTTTTATATTTTAATTCATTTTTTAATTGCAGTTTACATTCAATAAAATTTTGTCTCGGTTTCAGGTATAGACGATGTACTTTACAAAGTGTTCCTCCCAATGTTTCCAGTATCCACCTGGCACCATCCATAGTTATTATAATATTATTGATGATATTTCCTATGCTGTACTTGACATCCTCATGACTATTTTGTAACTACCAATCTATATACAACTCAATCTTTTCATCTATTTCACCCAATCTGCCCCCCCCTCTGGTAACTATGAGTCTGTTTTCTGTATCTATGAGTCCGTTTCTATTTTGTTTGTTTATATTGTTCTTTCTTTTACTATAAATTATTTATTAGAATGTTATGTATAAATTGATTAATTAGCACAACCTAGTGTCAGTATTAAAATATATATATTTAATACAGTGACATTCTTAAAATGGCAACATAGACAGTTCCCGACTTCAGTCATCCCCACAAGACCTGCTAGTATGTATCCATTAATAAAAAGTCACTGTGAAAATTCCAGAACACAAGGGTGAGGCTGAAGCACCCTTGGGATTGGCATAATCAAGAAGAATCACATTGGAAAGGTAAGAAGAGCAGTTTTACTCTGATTACCTGGCTCCCCCTCCAGCAGGCACAGAGCCCCAACAAGACGACTCCCCAGGCCTGCAATTTCTTCAGTGGGAAAATCAGTAGATGCCCAAGATAAACCTGCAGCTTCTCCAGTATTATGAGATGCTTCTTGGGAGGCATACACAGGTCTCCCCTCATAGGATCAATGGGAGAATTGTGGGGCTCGACCACCAGGGAGGATCTAGAGATGGACAAGGGGATGAGTTTTGCAGCAACCAGAGCTCAGATTGTGGAGGACCATGTTTCTGCTTCCAGCCCAGCCCAGTGCCAGAGCAGAGATCCCAGCCAACTGCTCTGCTCAACTGCAGATCCAAGCCTGTAGCCCAATCTGATCAGTGGCTTGGCCTGATTTGGGCCCCAGACAATGAACCATAGTAGGCATGGAATATATTCTACAGTCCCACTCAGGCAGGAAAGTAAGTTTAGAGTTCTGTCCAACAGTTGAGCATAACCTACAGTCGTGAACACTGGGAAGCACGGCCACAGACTCTCAGCAAGCAGCCTTAGAGCACTTATTACAATCTGCTCTTACAATCATACCCAAATGCTGATGTAATTTCCAGTCCCACCTGATCAGGAGACTGGCTAGGGAGCCAAGTAGTGAGGAGGTCACCCTACTGCCCTGCTCTGGCAGGAGCCAAGCCAGCAGCCATGTTCCTCTGTTGCTCACATAGCACTGGCATGGCATAACCAGGCACCTACACAGTGATCTCTATATGTTGTTCTTTAGATATCACATATAAATGATATTATGTGGTATTTGTATTTCTCTGACTTACTTCACTTAGCGTAAAATCCTCTAGGTCCATCCATGCTATCACAAAGGTAACATTTTATCCTTTTTATGACAGGGTAATACTCCATTGTATGTATGTATGTACTACAGTTTTTTTATCCACTTTTCTATTGATGGGCACTTAGGTTGCTCAATGCATATTATGTATATTAGTTTCCTGTTGCTGCTTCAACAAATTACCACAAACTAAATAACTTCAATAATGCAAATTACTTTTTTTTATACTTCTAGGATCAGAAAGTCAAATGTTCCTTCTGATGGCTTCAGGGAGAAATGCATTTTCTTTCCTTTTTCAGCTTTCAGAGTCAGCCTTGTATTCCTTGGATCATGGTCACTTCCATCATTTCCAATGACCATCATTTCAAACACTATTTTTATCTTTATATCTGTTTTTTACTTTGATGCTTTTTTTCTCTCCTCCCCCCCATAAGAACCTTTGTGATTACATTGAATCCACAGAGATAATTCAAAATAATCTTCCCACCTCAAGAGTTATGATTTAATCACAACTGCAATATCCCTTTCACCATGAAAAGCAACACGTTAAAGTTTTCAGAAATTGAAATGTGGATATAATTTGGGGCCATGTATTTTATTTGGGGCCATTTTCAGCCAACCACGTAGGTTACTATGGTATTAGTAAAAGAACTGCTGACAACATTTTGCATGCCTGCTCTCAAGACATCAACAAATCAGCAAACCTCATTAGATCAGTAAGAATCTTAAGATATTAAGATTTCATAGACCAAAGAAAGCTCTGACTTCTATGCATTACCATAATCTCTAAGGGGGAACCAACTAAGAATGATAAAATATAATTAATTTTTTAATCTATGTGACAAAATATCTTCTCTTTCTAATTTTTTTTTCAAGAAAAATCTGGAGCAAGGATGGTCAGAACTCTGGAAATTGGTATACCTAAGTAAATGAACCTGTCCAAGATGGTTTATAAGTTAGTTCTTATTTTTAATTGTCAACTAGCATTTTGAGAGTAATTTGGAGAAAATGAGTTATGTGAAGAAGTGTCATCAAGTTATAAATCAGTCCTCAAGACTTTACACACCAGTTGATTGTATAGGCTCTTGTGAATACACAATTTTAATCATATTTTAATAATGCTTTTATATCCTCCAAAGACAAGATTCATTCAGACCATTCTAACATTAGTCATATTCCAAACCGCTTCTATAATATTGAAGAATCCTTTGAGTTGATACAATAGATAGAATATAGTATGCCTTGGTTATAATAAATATAACTTGTAGTTAAAAGTCGTTTTCTTAAAAGAAAAACATATTTCAGATCTTTGAATAAAAATTAATTTCAAATGCCATTTGAAGTTTGGTGAACACGAGTTATTACAGCCCAGATGCTCTGCCTGCCCCTCTGCCTGCGCACTGTCAGGCAGCCCTGATTGTCACCTCTTGTTTACAGCAACCCTGATCAGAGAGGTGCCTAACCCCAGGTTCTTAATACCTACAACTGTCAATCACCACAAACAGATACTCTCCACCGGTGACCTCTGTGAAGCAGAATTAGCCCTGACAGATTTGATAGTAGAGAAATATCCCAGGGCATGCCACAGTCACTGTGATGAGCATTCACTTTTTAACCCCCCCCTCAATACTGTTAAACACAGAAGCAGCACTTCTCTCTGATTTTTTCCTTCACTGCTAAAGTGAAATGGGGCTTTGGAGCCCATGCTCTGACGCAGAGAAAAACTCACTTTTACCCATCCAATACTATGTATGCTAATTAAGTCTGACATTTTCTTCAATGGATGCCACTGTGTGAGGCTTGGAAAAGAGTATGAGATTAATAAAACACAATAAATTTGATATTTTTTCCATGTATTTTTAATCTTGTATTCTATACAGGTTACTTAATTTTCTGAGTTTCAGATACCATATAATAATTTTAAGAATAGTACTTACTTGTTAGTGTCTATGAGCAAGCACTTCCTAAATATAGATACAGTTCTAGCAGCATTAGCTAATAATCTTCACAACAATCTTACAAGATAAATGCTATTATTACCAACATTTATCAACAAAAGAACTGAGGCCCAGACAGGTTGAGAAGGATAATGATATTCACTTCAAAAAGTTTGAATTCAATGGCGATTCAAGATAATAACATTAATAAACTTTTAAACTTAAAAGTTGATTCTAATATCTGAAGAATCCTAGCACATTGCCAGCACACTTGATGTGGGTACAAGTGACCTGTGCTTTAGTCTGGCTTTGTCTGTTGCTATAACTATGGTATTAGACAAATTATTTAATATCAATTATCATCAAGATGTTTACTTATAAACTGAAATATATTTAAGATTTTCTGTGTAAATTAAATGATTCAATACATATCAACACTGAGTAAGATGCATGATACAGAGCAGGAGCAAATAAATTATCATTCCTCCACCACCCTCTCCCCCTATTTTTCTTAAATTGTAGGTAGTATGGGAGAATATCAATGCCAAACACTGGGAAAACAGACACTACTTCAAGTTCTTTCTTTAGCTTTTAATAATTCAGTGGGAAAATTACTTAATCTTGTCTTGACATCACTGTGATGGGGATCGTAATATAGGGTGTGGAAGATAATAAATTAGACAAAATTTTTAGGTGCTAAACCAGTTATTTGGATGGATTAAAAATTTAACAAATTCTTTTCTCTCACTTTCAAAGTAATACCTGTATCTTGCCATGTAAAAAAACTGTTTAGTTGAGTGGAAAACAAGAGATCTAAAGGTGCAAAAAGGGATTAAACTACGTACTTCTTAACTTGACAACTATGTACTGAGCACCTGCTTTGTGGAATCATGTATTCTGAAGTGACATTTCATGGTGAAAACAAAAGACTAGTTTCACCCAACTTACATCCAGGGTGGAGAGGAAAAGCATCAGACACGTGGATGATTAGTATGTTACATCTGAAGAAGAAGGCAATGGAGAGAAAATTGGAGTGCTGTGATACTTACGAAAAGGGTGTTTTGGAGGGCAGGTGGCCAGTCAAGTAAAGCAGATGAGGGTTCCAGGCTGGAAAGCATTGGAAAGGCAAGTTCCACATGGCAAACATTCCATACAGAGTGAATCTTGTTTCTTTTGAAATCAACTTTCCAAAAAAAAAAAAAGTTACATAAAAATGCACACATTGTACATGTTTAATTTGATAATGTTGACAATATGTTTTTAAAATAAACTCTTTATAATTGCTTCCAGAAAAATTTACTTTTGATTCTGAATAATTCTAATTTTACTCCTTAAAAAGAAAAACCTCTTACCTTTTCACATAAATAAGAGTGTGAATTAATATTTTTAAATCCATCTTTTTTCCCCCTTTTGGCTTTATTTTATTTTTATTTTTTTCCCTTTTCCCTTTCCCTTGTCTTGATAATATAATATGCATTCTATATATTTTTTGTTCCTACCATCTTAAATAAATATACACATACATACGTTTTCCAGGGTTTTGCCACTATAAAAAATTTTGAAATCACACAACTGCATGCACACAAACATACACACACAGGCATTTTAAAGCTTGTTTAAAGTTTTTTAGGGAGTATTACACTTACCTGATTGTGCAGTCTAATGTTCTTTTTATTATTATTATTCTACTAATAGTCGTTTCTAAAATGGCTTATGCAGCTCACATTTTCAAAATCAACAAATGAAAGCACTTTTATTGACCTTATTTGAAGTGAAGAGAATTAGCCCTTTCAGACTTTTTATTTTTAGCCTATTTCATAAGTTAAAGTGATTAAGGTTACTTTGATTTTACTTTCCACTAGGTTTGAACTTCTTGTTTTATAATTTGTTAGCAATTTGGATTTGTTCTTTTTTGAAATGTCTATTACATTCTTATTTCATTTTTGCTTCCATGTAGTTTATTTATTTTTTCTTAATCATTTTATTTTTTCAAGTGAGAGGAGAGAAAATAAACAAATTCCCACATGTGTCCTGAGTGGGATCCACCTGGCAACCCCCGTCTGGGTCCAATGCTCAAATCAACTTTAGTGTCTGAGGCTGACTCTTGGACCAATTGAGCTATCCTCAGCACCCAGGGCCAATGCTCCAACCAATCAAGCCACTGGTTCCAGGAGGGAAAGAGAAAGAGAAGGAGAATGGAGAGAGACACAGATGGTCACTTCTCTTGTGTGCTCTGACTGGGAATCAAACCTGGGTGAACACTCTACTACTGAGCCAACTGGCAAGAGCCCCTTTCTTTTTAATCTTTAAGTACTTACATTTTCTATGTTCTGCATTGCCAATATTTTCCCTCTGTCTGTTACTTCTCTTTTGAATTAATTTATGGAAGCTTCTCTATGTAGATTTAATTTTATATTATGGAGATGGGTTTAGGGAATTCCCTACCTAATTTTACATTTAATCAACTAGATTTTCATACATTGTTATAAGTATTATTTTTGCAATGACATTACTATAATATTTTTACATTTCTAGTATTATAATTTTTACAGTTAAATATTTAATTCAGTTGTTTACATTGTATATAACATAGACTAAGATCTACATCTTGCTTTCTTCCAGATGCTTATCCATTTGGGTCAGCACCATTTATCAAATAATGAATCTAATTGCCACTGACTGGAATATCATTATATATTAATTTCTAATATAAACAAAGATCCATTTCTAGATTCCCTTTGAAGCACAGTTTGAGGAGAATGAGTGAACCTATTTCTCTGTACCATCATGAGAAAGAAGTGGCATTAAATGAAATTGGATAAGAAGATGAAACCAGATCACAGAGTCTTTTAAACTCTTCTAAAATAAATTAGAAGTAAGGAAGTTAACTTAGTTAAAAAAATAACATCTGTGGTATAGGTGGTTGATATGGAAGCAAGAAAGGAAAAAGGAGACACATTTTAAAAGGCCAATTCAAAAATCCAAGCAAAATAATGTTGTAGAAGAGAGTATATATGATTAACTGCAAATATTTAGAGCTTTGGGATAGTCATTTTTATTATCTAAGGTGATCTAAAGACAACCCAAATATTATTGGGGCTGTACCACAGTTATCTGAACCACAGGAAATAGTATTCGATAAATAAATCTCAATTTTCTCGAATGTTTAAAGAATAGAGTTTCTAATAAATCAAAGAGTCTAGTTACCTGATACTTAATAATAATAATGACAATTTTTTTGTGTTGCAGCATTGCGTGTTGATGATATTTCTAATTTGTATTCATCACCTTTCCTGAGATAGTTAAGTTCAGTTTATTGAAGGTAATTGAATCTTTCAAGATTCAGAATCTGGCAATGCCTCAGGGATGTAATTCTAAACATCAATCCTCATTTTATGGGCATAGATCAGACTGAAACTCTAGTGAATATAAGTGAAACTCTGTCAATTGAATTTTTACCAAAGCCCTGAAATCAACCCAGTTTATTATTTCTTTTTTAGGTCATTTGACTTTTCTCCCTAAAAAGCTGAGGGCGTAACAATTTTAGTTAACTAAAGGTTCAGGTGTTTTATAATATTTATAATGCATCAGAGGATACAAATCTTTTTCTTGAGATAATTCTTTCTGTATTTTCCAATATGTTCCAATATACCAGAAGTCACAGTGCAGAGGCTTTAGTGAGGTTATGAAGGAGGAAAACAGGGGAAATAGATGTTTGTTTTGGGCATTAACACAAACATATTAAGGTGAATTTTGTCCAAGTAAACAGAAAAAGCCTGAATCCTCTCTCATAACAGTCAGTCACTTTTCTCTTGCAGGAGGTATATTACTATTAAGCTGGGGCTCCAAACCTGTGTGCAAAAAGCTTAATAAGCTTCCCTGGGTGAAATGGAATTCTCTTTTTCTTAAGCACAGCTGACCTTCAGTTCAGAATTGTAACTACAGAGTAGCCTTCCCTTTTCCCTTTCACACCCTTCTCAGCCATTCCTCTTCTAGCAGGAAGGGTCAGCAACTCCAGATCACACCAACCCCAACAAGGTGGAGAGAGGTCAGCAAAGGGTTTTCTCTGCTGTTCAAGGCAAAGGTGTCTAGCCCTTAAAGTTAAAGAGTTTTAGGATTTGGACAATGCAAATGGCAGTGACTTTCAGAGAAATCTATCCTGACTGCTCACCTATACCAAAGGATTAGCTATGTCATGTTTCTCCAGACTTAGAGGAGAGAAAAAGAGAGATACAGAGATAAAGGCATAAAGACAGATGCCGAGATTAAGATGAAAGAGTTTTTGAGAAATGAGAGGGAGGATCCCAGCACGTTTTATCACTCTGCATTTATTAAAAGTTCCAGGGAGTAAATGCCACCTCTTCCCCAATACAGACTACCCCTCCAGCTAATGATACAACACAACAAAAAGTGGGTCTAATTAGTATCCTTTGATTGATCCAATTAGTGCTTTTCTTTAGTGGTGACAGAATGTGGTAGGGATAGGTGTTGTGATAATTGGAAGAAAAGGAGTAAGAACAAGGAACTTTAAACACTTTTCTCTTTAAAGCTAACAGTGTACGTCTTACTAAAGAATAAGTACCCTTTTATCTCAGAAAGCAATGCCCTTGGAACAAGTGAACAGATTAGGGCAGTTAGCTGTTCAAGGACCAGTGATGGTAAAAGGGACACCACTTAGCAAATTCTAGTGAACTATGGCAACCCTGGAGATCAGATGCCCCAGGAAGATGAACAACTAGTTCCATAGCCTTTATTCAAATGAATGGAAGTGCATTTTATTAGGGATCGGAAGCTGAATATCAAAGTTATTTTGCTATTCACAATGTCATTTAGGAAAGACGAAGGGAAAATGTGGATGGAATGGGAGAAAAGGGGGCACATGAAGAACAGCATGAGTGAGATATGAAAAGCAACATTTGGAAGAAAATTGGAATAATAGAGGTGACCCCCACAATAAAGCAAAGAAAGAGGAAAGAAAGAGATGGAACAGACATGTCCCTAAGTATTATTTTTCCCTGGAAGGGTAGAAAGCACTAGAACTTGGTTTTCCACTTAGCAGCATGGAGGCTGCGCACAGCCACGACCTGTTCCAGCTAGCATCGTGGAGACTAGCACAACCATAACCTGACCACCTTCTCCTGCTACTGTGGTCAGCCTCTGATTATATAGACTTCGGAAGGGCCCGACCTGCACCGAGTCATATTAACCAGCCAACTGCTACTTCATCATTTTCTTCTGATCCCAGGCTGTAGAACAACCCCAAGCATGGGTGAGAGTTCATCATGGCCTTTCACATTAAAAAGATAGTTTGTTTTCAAAGGAGTCATAATTGAGTAGTCACTGCTTCATTTTCTAATAATGGGTAAGACTAGGAGATGAGCAAAATGCTTGGCTTTCACCAAAACAAAAATCTTTAATCTTTTCACTCATATTTTTTTTAATATTTTAGTATTCTTTTAGAATATAAATATAATACAAACACAGTGTAGAAAGTTTGAAAAATATTTTAAAAGTATGAAAAAGAAAAGAACACAAATTTCCCTCATCCTTCAAGATAATCTCTGTTCCTCTTTAAAAGTTGTTACTACCAAATTGCTCCAAAAATGTTTTACTCACATTTTCTGTATAAGGGAGAAAATAATTAATTTATCTGATATATTTTATGTGTCCCTTCTCTTCTTCTTCACTGCTACACTCATTTAATTATCTCTTTATTAACTAATCGCACAGCTGTCTTTCATAATTTTTTCAGGGTAAAAGCTACGTGCAATTCTTTCTTTAAATCTAGCCCCCAGAGTCTATGCAGCATATTGTCAACACAGCCTTTAGACCACAAATCTGTGCTTCCTCTTCCCTGACAGCCAGCCGTTCCCACTCTACTCAACTCACTAGTTAGCGCGCTTAATTTTTCATTTGACCAAATTATACATGTTTGTGCATGTGTTTTGTATGTGTTTCATTGTCTGTATTTCTCAGAGGGTATACATTAGAAGTGAAGAGAAATTCAGAAGTTATTTTGTTAACATCTTCTAATGACAAGAAACTATATGCCACAACAGGATTCGTCTTGACAACTTTTGCTTTAATAATCCCAATAATGTAAACTCCACTTGACAAGATAGTTCTTACTTGTAAATTTGTGTCCAATATTTAATACTAAAAATAAAATCTTTCCTATTATAACCCAAACTATATTTCCCTATTTTGGCTAATTATGCTATGTAGCATGCACTATTTTCTCCCTTCAATTAAAAAATAGTAATAATTCTGTTAAGAAATTTTTAATGCCTACCTTAAATCTTGTCTTTAAATACAAGTTAAAGAATCCAATCTTTTCAATTGCTTCTCATAAGACTCTCATTATACTCTGCATTATCAAAGCTAACATTATTTAGATTCACTCTAATTTTAATGTCTCTTTTAAAATACAATGCCATAACTGAGCAATGATATTTAAATGCATTCTGATCATCATATACATCTAAAAAGTTAATAAATTTCAATTTGGCACAAATTGTTCTTAGAATGGTCATAACATTTCCCTGTGCTCACATCTTTATGTTCCAGGCATTCATAAAACATTTACTTAAAAATTCTTTATTTTTTTCATGGACATATTTAACATTTGCATTCATATTAGTGATTTACATTGTTCAATCCTATCTAAGAAGTGCTACGCTTATTTCCCATGGTATTGTTCAATGTTTTGCAAAAGAGAACTTAAAAAAATCTGTGCTATCACTTCAAATATTTCATATATTCATGGGAAGGATCAAACATATAATAGCTCAAAATACACATGCAATAAATGAGCAGAAAAACAACTTCTATCCCTTATTTTATCAATAATTTGTAGTGTAGTTATTGGTTTCAATGTTTAACTTATAAAATGAAATAATATTATTTGAAAAGTTAACATAATATCCCTTTCCAAAACAAAACCTGTGACTATGGTGATGTTCACACAATATAAGGTAAAGAAGACTTTGGAAGTTATCAAGCACTATATACAGACATACTGAATTCTTCTGCATCCTCCATAGAATAACCCTGCCACTCTCATGAGGATCTTAGAGACACACAAGAAATATGACTTAAACATACATGTGATACTTACTTAATCTCTTTTTTTTAATATCCAGAGGAAGAATTTTCCACATTGACAGATAATTGTTTTAAATATTTTTAGTACTTAATGTTTTAAGTTAAAAGTCTTACAAATGATATTCAGAGTAAAAAAGTCCTGCCCTGCTTCTTTTTATTTTTAATTATTTAAATAATTATAGATTCACAGGAATTGACAATAAATATATAGATGTCCCAGTAACTTTTTTTTCTTTCTTTTTTTATTAATTTTAATTTATTTTATTTACATGGATTCGTGTCCCACTGAATATAACACTGTCACCCCAAACCACTGTGTCCCTATTTATACCCCCTTTACACCCCTCCCCCTAACTCCCTCACCCCTTCCGTCTAGGATTTGCTGTCCTGTTATCTGTATCTGTGTTATGTATATATAATTTCACTAATCCTTTTACTTTCTCTAATCCCATCCTTTCATCCCCCTTCCCTCTCACAGCTGTTCCTCTGGTCCCTGTGACCCCACCTCTGCCTCTATTCCATTCCTCAGTTCGCTTTGTTCATTAAATTTTGCATATGAGTGAGATCATATGATATTTTCTTTCTCTGCCTGGCTTATTTCACTTAGCATAATAATCTCCAGGTCCATTCATGCTGTCGCAAGAGGTAACATTTCCTTCTTTTTCACGGCCATATAGTATTCCACTGTGTATATGTACCATAGATTTTTATGCACTCATCCACTGACAGACACTTGGGCTGTTTCCAGATCTTGGCTATTGTAAACAATGCTGCCATAAACATGGGGGTGCATATCTTCGTTTGAATCAGTGATTTGGTATTCTTAGGATATATTCTTAAAAGTGGGATAGCTAGGTCAAAAGGCAGTTCTTTTTTTATTTTTTGAGGAAATTCCATATGTTATCCACAGTGGCTGCACAAGTCTGCATTCCCACCAGCAGTGCAGGAGGGTTCCCTTTTCTCCACATCTTTGTCAGCACTTATTCTGTGTTGTTTTGTTAATGAGTTCCATTCAGGTGTGAGGTGGTATCTCATGGTTTTAACTTACATTTCTCTGATGATTAGTGACATTGAACATTTTTTCATATGCCTATTGGCCATATGTACGTCCTCTTTGGAGAAGTGTCTATTCATTTATTTTGCCCATTTTTAATTGAATTGTTTACCTTCCTGGTGCTGAGATTTAGAAGTTTTTATAAATTTTGGTTATTAACCCCTTATCAGACATATTGGCGAATATGTTCTCCCATTGTGTGGGCTTTTTTTTTTTTTTATTTTGTTCATGGTGTCTTTTGCTGTGCAAAAACTTTTTAGTTTGACATAGTCCCATTTGTTCATACTGTCCTTTATTTCACTTGCCCGAGGAGATAAATCAGCAAAAATATTGCTACAAGCAATATCAGAGAGTTTACTGCCTATGTTTTCTTCCAAGATGTTTATGGTTTCACGACTTACATTTAAGTCTTTTATCCACTTTGAGTTTATTTTTGTGAATGGTGTAAGTTGGTGGCCTGCTTACTCTTCACCCAATTTCTTCCAATGGGACAACTCAAGTAACTGTAGTACAGTATTAAAAACAGAAAATGAACGTTGATACAATTCACAGTTTATAATTTATAGTTCTGCACAATTGTATCACATGTGCAGATTCATGTCACCTCTGCTGCAATCAACATATTCAAGTGTTCTAACCCACAAGGCTTCAGTGTGCTACCTTTTATCACAGCCACACCTATGCTCTCTTCCTTCCATAACACTGAATACCATTAAACTGATCTCATGATTTACTATAAAGTTACAGTAATCGGTCTTATTAAACATTCCATGTGAACATGTGAAGAATGTGTATTTTGATGTTATTAGAATACTCTATAAATATCAATTAGATAAAGATGATTGATAGTGCTGTTGAGGTCATTTATATTATGACTGATTTTTTCTACTAGTTTGATCTATCACATACTGAAAGATGAATGTTTTAGTCTACTATCTAATACTGGAGTATCTATGTCTTCTTTTATTTCTGTGTTTTGCTACACATATTCTGATACTCTGTTGATGGGTACATATTCTTTTAGGACTGTTATGTCTTCCTTGAGAAACTAATTCCTTTCATTATATGATGCTTCATTTTATCTCTGATAGTTTTTCTTGCTATGAACACTGATTTGTCCAGCTTTCCTTTGATAAGTTGTAGCATGGCATATCTTTTACTACCTTGTCATTTTTAGCCTACTGATTGGCCAGTAGCCACGGCCACCATCACAGCCACCTGGCCTATGCAGGTTTGCATTTGATTCGGACAGATGGTAATGAAACAACGGATCCAAGACCTGGTGGGCCATTAGCTTTAATCCTAGCTTGCACCTGGCAGGCAAGAAATACACACAATGGGAAAACACTTCCCTTTCCATTCAGGACTCCCAAAGCCACTGACTTATTCGAGTTTCCTAGAATCAAAGGTTTCTACCTCACTAGCCTTATTCACCTCTGTTCCCCATCTCCTTCTCTCTGCACAAACTCTGCACAAACTGGCTTCTCCTTCAGCACTCCACCATCTTGGTTGCTTCTGCTCTCCTCCATGTGGCCTTTCTCTGTTTTCCTCTCTAATGCTAATCTCAGGAACCAAGAAAGAGCAAGCTCCCAGTCAGCCCCCATTTTATAGTATAGAAATCAAAACCTTTAATTCAATATACAAACAAGAAAGTCTCTGATACAAAGTCACTTATCTGAGGCATAATGGGATTCCTCATAAGAGTGCATCATCCCACATCATGCAATCAGTCAAGGGTGTGGGGAAAAGCTTAGTCTTAAAACTAAGCCTTAGGCTTTAATGATTTAGCCTGCTTACAGCCTGTCCTCCACACCCAATACAAACTATAAGTGAGCAAACATATATATCATATTTAAAAACTTATTTGACCAACACCTACCTATGTTTTTATATTCAATGTATAATTATAGACAACATATACTTGAGTCTTTATTTAATGCACTGTTACATTTTGTCTTTTAATTTGTAAATTTATGCCATTCACATTTAAAGTGATTATTCATGTAGTTACATTAATAAAGGCCATATTTGTAACCTTTAAATCAATTTCACTTATTCTTTTTAATATTTTTGTCTTCTCAGATTTTAATTGAGCATTTTAATGGTTATACTTTATTTTTTATCTTTAACATATCAATTTTACTTCTTATTTTAAAAATATAGTTATCTTAGAGTTTCCAATAAACATTTTAACTAGGTTATTTTCAAATAATGCATGCAGTACCTCTTCATGTGTAATGAAATTTCCTATAATAGTACTTCTACAATTTTCTTCCATTCCTTATGACTTGTCTGTTATTTATTTCACTTAACTAAATATGCTATACTCAATGTAATCCCACTTTAAACAGTTACCTTTTTATTAATTAGGAATAGTAAACATGAAATTTCTTATTTTTTTTTTATTTATTCCTACCGAAAAATCTTCCTTTCCATGTTTCTGAGCCACATCACTTTTCTTCTCCTCAAAGAACCTCTTTAAACATTTCTTGCAAGGAAGGTGTTAGGGACTGAATGTTTGTATTATCTCAAAATTCAAGCTATTAGCCCTAACTCTCATTATCATTGTATTTGAATGTGGGCCTTTTGGGACATAATTAAGTTATGGTAAAGTCATAGGGTATGGTTTTTATAATGGGATCGATGACCTTATAAGAAGAGGAACAGATACCAAGGAGAGCTCTCTGACATGTGAGGACACAGCTATCCACAACCACAGAGAGCACAGTGCAGACACCAACCTTGTTGGCACCTTGATCTTAGACTGTCAGAGCCTATCTCCAAAACTGTGAGAAATAAATCCCTGTGGTTTAAGCACATAGTCTATAATATTTGTTGTAGCAGCCAGAGCTGTCCAAGATACAAGGCTTGGTAATAATGAATTCTCTCAGTTTTTGTTTGTCAAAGAATGTATTTCTTCTTCACTTTTGAAGTATAATTTTAATGCATAAAATAACTCCAGGTAGAGTTTTTTATTTAAACTCTTTAATATTTCACTCTACCCTTTTCATGTTCGCATGGTTTTTGGTGAGAAGACCACTGTAATTCTTATTACTCTACAGGTAATATGTAGGTCTTCCTTTCTGTCTTCTTTCAAGAATTTCTTTCTGGCTTTGGTTTCCCAAAACTTGAATATGATATAGTGAGGAGATGTGTGGTTTCCTGTGTTGGTTTATGGTTTACTTTTTGTAATTGATTCTGGTTTGTGTTTTCTCAGTTTCTTAGGTCTGTGTTTTGATGTCTATCATTATTTTGGAAAGTTCTTAACTGTTTTTACTTCAAGTATTTTTTTTTCTGTTCTGTTTTATTTTTCTTCTTTTAGTATTCCAAACACAAATATGCTACACCTTTAAATTGTTCCAAAGTGCTTGGATGTTATTTTTTTCACCCTCTTTGCATTTCAGTTTGGGAAATTTCTATTGAGCTATCTTCAAGCTCACTGACTTTTTTCCCTCAGCTAATTCCAGTCTATTGATGGGTACATAAGAGGGATTATTTAGTATTTGTTAGTGGTTTTGATTTCTACCATAACCTTTTGATTTTCCCTTAGAGTTTTTATCTCTCTGCTTAAATTCCTAATATGTTCTCACATGTAGTTTAAATTTTCTATTAGAACCCTGTACATATTAATTATAGTTGTTTTATAAAATTCTGGCAGATAATTCCAACATCAATGTCACCTATAAATCTGATGGTCTTGCCTGCTTTGTTTCTTAAGAGTGTTTTTTCTTGCCTTTCTGCCATGGTTTATAATTCTTTGTTGAAAGCTGGTCATGGTATAGTAGAGGTTAATATAGACTAAGGTTCATATGGTGTGAGAGTTTATGTTAACATAGGAATTGTTAAACTAAGATTTGGGCTGTAGCTAGTGTTTTCTATAGCTCTCTGTTTCTAAAGCTTCAAATTCTTCTAATGAACCCTTTTTATTCATCTCTTATTTATTTATTTATTTATTTATTTATTTATTTACAGAGACAGAGAGTGAGTCAGAGAGAGGGATAGACAGGAACAGACAGACAGGAATGGAGAGAGATGAGAAGAATCAATCATTAGTTTTTCATTGCGCATTGCAACACCTTAGTTGTTCATTGATTGCTTTCTCATATGTGCCTTGACCACGGGCCTTCAGCAGACCGAGTAACCGCTTGCTGGAGCCAGCGACCTTGGGTTCAGTCTGGTGGGCTTTTGCTCAAACCAGATGAGCTCGTGCTCAAGCTGGCGACCTCGGGGTCTCGAACCTGAGTCCTCTGCATCCCAGTCTGACACTCTATCCACTGCACCACCACCTGGTCAGGCCATCTCTTCTTTTGACTTTGGGCTTTTCTTTTTCCTCAAAGTATCTAGTTTTGCAGTCTTATCAATTGTAATCTATTACACTGGAGTCCAGTGGTGTGGCAATAAGGTGGGTGGAGAGAGGCTTCCTTAATTTTATGATGGAATCTTGGTCTTTTGCTGTGCCGTGTCTCTGGGCAAGTGTTTCTCCATTACAGCTTCCTTCTCACTCTTAGGTAAGACAGGGAAACTGGGAAGGGTTGGTGTGTTATGAGTTCCTCCACATGGGATCCAATTCTATCTGCTATGTTTTTCTCTAATTTCCGATGGCTTTAGGCGACCCTGTGTTTTGGTCATTCGACCCCCGCCAGGGTTGCGACCCACAGGTTGAGAACCGCTGCTCTAGAGAATAGGCCTTTGTTATGAAAAACACTAAGATATGGCCAGTTGGCTCAGTAGTAGAGCATCGACTCAATATGTGGATGTCCTGGGTTTGATTACTGGTCAGGGCACACAAGTGAAGCCAATGGATGCTTCTTTTCTCCACCATATCCCTCCCCTCTTTTTTCTCTTTATCTCTCTCTTCCCCTCCCACAGCCAAGGCTCCACTGGAGCAAAGTTGGCCTGGGTGCTAAGGATGGCTCCATGGCCTCCATCTCAGGTGCTAGAATGACTCTGGTGCAATGAAGCAATGCCCCAGATTGACAAAGCATTGCCCCTTAGTGGGCTTGCCAGGTGGATGCCGGTTGGGCACATGTGAGAGTCTGTCTCTCTGCCCTCTTGCTTCTCACTTAAGAAAAATACAAATACAAAAACAAAAACAAACAAACAAACAAAAAAAACACTGGGCATATTTCACAATGTTTATTGTTATTTCCTGCCAGAGCCAGGAGGGGATCTTGAATTTTCAGTATGAGAAACTGGTGGGGATCCTGAAGGTGAACCCCACATAAGTGTGTGGCTCCTCTAAAACTGCCACCTCCAGGAGCTGGTTCTCATACCAGTTCACACTCAGCCTCCAACTATTTGTTAAATTATCACTTGGGTGTTCCTACCATTTGAAGGTTCCAGAGGCTTCCACCGTATATAAGCAGATCCCATCTGTGGCTTTCCATGTTCACCTTTCTCTCCCAATTCCAGATGGAGATGGGCCCTGCAAACTTTATATCTCTGTTGGGCACAAGAAATGTAGTTGATTTTCACTTCATTCGGGTTGTTTTCTTCCTCTTGTAATGATGGAGTGACAATTTCAAGCTCTCTGCATGTCAGAGCTGAGTGCAGGACTCTCATCCTACCTACTTCCTTTTTTAACTCACATCATGTTTATACATTAATGAAGGTAGTGAACAGCTATAATGAGTATCTCCATCATGTGTACTCAATGCCCTAAATGTGTATTCATTTATAACCAGAAATGATCTTATGTAAGGCTTATAAACTTCTTTTTTTTAATATATTTTGTTGGGGTGACATGGTTAGTGAGATCATACAGGTTTCAAGTGTACATTTCTATGATACATCATATATAAATATATATTGCAGTATGTGCTCACCATCCAAAGTCAAATCATCTTCAGTCACCATTGTATTTGGCTCCCTTTACCCTTTACTGGACTCCTAGCCCCTTTCCACTGGTAACGCCCACACTGCTGTCTGTGTCTATGAATTTCAGTTTTAAACCCCACATAGGTAAAATCATCATTCTTAGTTTTTTCTGACTAACTTATTTCTCTTATCATATATAATATTCTCAATAACTATCCATGTTATCAAAAATGGCAATATTTTACTTTTCCTTATGGCTGAGTTATAATACATAGCATATATACCATATATATATATACCACAAAGTTCTTAAAATTCATATCATCATTGTTTAGAGACAAAAAGCTGAAGTCTGAATTTTATTTTATTTAGCTTTAAAGTTTTATTTGGCACTTATAATAAGTCCTCATATTTTATTTGAAATAGTTTATTATGCACTTTGGTGCCTCACTTTATTTAAAGTGGTTGTTTGGGGCAAATGAAATTAAGGTCACAGGTTTAATTTCCACATGAGTCAATTATCTTTCCAAAGGTAATGCTACACCTTACCCTCCTATCACAAACTCCAATCTGGAATTTTGCAAATGGATATTGTTGCTTACTGAGGAGATGCAATTTAAGAACATGGATTTTTAGAGAACAAGACTCAATGTATATATAGTTTAGTAAGGAGACCAGAAGTTCCATTATCTTATAACAACATGGCTTTTTATTTTTTTAATATTTATTTATTGATTTTAGCGAGAGAGGGAGAGAGAGAGAGACAGGAACATTGAGCTGTTGCCCTATGTGCCCTGATTGGTAACTGAACTGGCAACCTTTGTGCTTCAGAATGATGCTGTAACCAACTGAGCTATTCAGCCAAGGCACAACAGGGCTTTAAATTTATGGATTTTTTTCAGACCTGTATTAGTTTTAGAATATTCCTTTAAGCAATAAATGGCCGGAATACGAAATGGTATGACTCATCCAATGTGAAAGACACATATACATAAACTAGTATATAAATGCACACACTGTAGGGTTTTAAAGTGACATTCTACATGCAAAGGAATGGGTTTTAGAAATCTACCAAAAAGTTTCATTCTTAACTTTTGTATTATCAGTTGTGTAAATAGAGCACAGATGTTTTACAGTCAATGGTGTATTTTAACCAGAAGTTAATTTTTTATAGTATTTTTTTCTTTCTTTCTTATTTTTTTTTTTTTGTATTTTTCTGAAGCTAGAAATGGGGAGGCAGTCAGACAGAGTCCCGCATGCACCCGACTGGGATCCACCCGGCATGCCCACCGGGGGCGATGCTCTGCCCTCTGCCCATCTAGGGCGTCACTCTGTTACAACCAGAGCTATTCTAGCACCTGAGGCAAAGGTCATAGAGCCATCCTCAGTGCCCGGGCCAACTTTGCTCCAATGGAGCCTTGGCTGCAGGAGGGAAAGAGAGAGACAGAGAGGAAGGAGAGGGAGGGGTGGAGAAGCAGATGGGCACCTCTCCTGTGTGCCCTGGCCAGGAATCGAACCCAGGACTCCTGCATGCCAGGCCAATGCTCTAACACTGAGCCAACTGGCCAGGGCTCTTTATAGTATTTTATTTAAAAAAGAAAAAAACCCACAATCTCAAACTTACTTCTCATCTGGATGCTTTTCATAAGAAATGGAGCTAACAAAAACAAGAAAAATATCAGCATAATTTATTAGTTTATTGTAAAGTACTCTATTTATAATCTCTAATGATTAGCATTTGCTTAACTTCTCCCTCTCAACTCATTCCTGTCTTATTCTGTAAACATTGTAATATTGCTGTTATTTTACACCATCACTACATACTGCCTCTGTTTTTACAGCCTTTCTTAATTATATTATTCAGCTGCAACTAAAAGAGTCTACTCAAATGTGCTAGATTTTATGTCTGTTATGGCCATTCATTGCTATCAATGACCATATCCTTACCTCATTAACTCTACCTTTATACTGAGTGGCAGTAACCCACAATTACTAAATCCAAAAATACTTTTGATCCTCCTCTTACTAGACCAGTATGAGGCATTTGATATTTTTGGCTTCTTTTAGAAACTTTTCCTCTATTAGTTCTAATGGCATCACTCTTTACAAAATCTCTTCTGTTTTTACTAACCATTTTTTCTTAATCATTTTGCCAGTTTCTCTGCTTGTCTTTTATGTATCTGTTTTTATTTGAAGAATTTTTATATTTGGGCTTATCTCTTTCTAGTTAAATTCATCTCTTAGTAATCACAATAACTTTTATGTCTCTTATTCATTCCTTTATACTATGTTTGTCCTCTAGATTTCCATCATAAGTCCAACCCTATCTTCAAGCTCATAAACTGGACCAATAGAACGTGATTAATCTCAATTTTGTCTACCATTTCTGCAACCATATCAAAAACAAATCAATTGTCAGTTTCTCTCAACTGTAACTCCTCAATGTGCCTAATATCTGGTGTCTCCTTTTTAATTGCTATTGCTGTTACCCTAGTGCAGACCATAGATAGCTACAGCCTGATTTATAATAATAAGCTTCTAAGTAGTTTTGCTTCCAGTCTTGCACAATCCATCTAGCTTTTACTGCCAGATTGATTTTTCTAAAATGCAAATCTAATCACATTTGTTCCTGATTAAAACCCTTGAATGGTTCTCTATTTACCACAGGGTAAATAAAAACTCCCTGATATGATACACAGGGTCCTCTTTGATCTGACCCATTTCTTGCAATTCCAGATTCCTCTTTCTTCATATTCCTTTCTTTGCCCATAAAAGATCTCTTATTGTTCTGGCTAGTTGGTACAGTGGTAGAGTTTTGGTCCAGCTTATGAATGTCCTGAATTTGATTCCCGGTCAGGGCACACAGGAGAAGTAATCATCTGCTTCTCCACCCCTCCCCTTTCACCTTTCTCTCTCTCTTTCTTTGCCTCCCACAGTAGCTCGATTAGAGCAAGTTGGCCCCAGTGCTAAGGATGGCTCTGTGGCCTCTGCCTCAGATGCTAAGAATAACTCAGTTGCTGAGCAATGGAACAACGTCCCAGATGGGCAGAGCATCCCTCTGGAAGGATCCTGGTTGGGACACATGTGGGAGTCTGTCTCTGCCTCCTCCCTTGTCACTTAATAAAAAAAAAAGAAGAAATAGAGAAAGAGAGAAGAAAGAAAGAAAGAGAGAGAGAGAGAGAGAGAGAGAGAAGGAAGAAAGGAAGGAAGGAAGGAAGGAAGGAAGGAAGGAAGGAAGGAAGGAAGGAAGGAAGGAAGGAAGGAAAGAAAGAAAGAAAGAAAGAAAGAAAGAAAGAAAGAAAGAAAGAAAGAAAGAAAGAAAGAAAGAAAGAAGAAAAGAAAGATCCTTTACAGTTTCTTAATGTGACAGTTTATTTGAGGCACTTGTGCCTGAGTTTGTTTCTTTCATAGATTCATCTCTGTATACCTCACACCCAACCCCAACACACATATGCACACTCTAAATAGCTTCAAAGTGCCTAGTGGACAGTTACTCATCTTCTAAAACTTAGATCAAACATCACTTTTCTTCTACAAACATGTCTGACATCTCCTAGTCTATAAATAAATATTTGGTCCCCCCAAAACCCTTATGTTTTTTATTCATATTTCTATGTTAAATTTCCTTACTGGATTTTATGTTCCTTAGCAATGATTTCATATCATCTCAGCATTCCCAGACCTTAGCATGGTTCCTAGAAAATAGGTAGGCCTATAAAATAGTTATCTCAAATGAAGTTTTATTACTTGGTAAAATAATGCACATAGAAAGCAAACAGTTTTCTATAATTGCAGGTTTAAAAGGATACATCTATTCAAACAACTATATGAAAATTGAGAAGCGCCTAAGGCTATTATTTAGAAAATAATCAAATACTTTGAATAGACTCATGGAATCCAAAATGAATCTGGGAAGAAAGAGGAAGAAGCTCTTAAAAAAATCACAAGATGTCCTACTTTTAAGAACATGCTATAGATCAGGGGTCCCCAAACTTTTTTCACAGGGGGCCAGTTCACTGTGCCTCAGACTGTTGGAGGGCCGGACTATAAAAAAACTATGAACAAATCTTTATGCACACTGCACATATCTTATTTTAAAGTAAAAAGATAAAACTGAAATAAATACAGTATTTAAAATAAAGAACAAGTAAAATCAAATCAACAAACTGACCAGTATTTCAATGGGAACTATGCTCCTCTCACTGACCACCAATGAAAGAGGTGCCCCTTCCAGAAGTGCGGCGGGGGCCGGATAAATGGCCTCAGGGGGCTTCATGCAGCCCACACGCTGTAGTTTGGGGACCCCTGCTATAGATCAGTGGTCCCCAACCCCCGAGCCGGTACCGGTCCGTGGGCCATTTGGTACCGGTCCGCAGAGAAAGAATAAATAACTTACATTATTTCTGTTTTATTTATATTTAAGTCTGAATGATGTTTTATTTTTAAAAAATGACCAGATTCCCTCTGTTACGTTCATCTAAGACTCACTCTTGACGCTTGTCTCAGTCACATGATACATTTATCCGTCCCACCCTAAAGGCCAGTCCGTGAAAATATTTTCTAACATTAAACCAGTCTGTGGCCCGAAAAAGGTTGGGGACCACGCTAGATGAACTCTCTTGGAGACAGAATATATGAATGTAATAAACATTAGCCAACAAGCTTAGAATTATGATACTGAGAACACAAGAGAAAGAGTGGTCAAGTAAATTAATTTTAAACACTTTTCTTGAGATAAGTATAAGTTGGAAGTTGAGTTTCAACCTAAGAAAAAGTAAGAATAAAGAAAAAAAATGTTATATATTCTCAAACATCTTTGTCACTTTTTTTTTTTTCTTCTGTATTTTTCTGAAGCCGGAAACAGGGAGAGACAGTCAGATTCCCGCATGCGCCCGACCGGGATCCACCCGGCACACCCACCAGGGGCGACGCTCTGCCCACCAGGGGGCGATGCTCTGCCCCTCCGGGGCGTCGCTCTGCTGCGACCAGAGCCACTCTAGCACCTGGGGCAGAGGCCAAGGAGCCATCCCCAGCGCCCGGGCCATCTTTGCTCCAATGGAGCCTCGCTGCGGGAGGGGAAGAGAGAGACAGAGAGGAAGGAGGGGGGGAGTGGAGAAGCAGATGGGCGCTTCTCCTATGTGCCCTGGCCGGGAATCGAACCCGGGTCCCCCGCATGCCAGGCTGACGCTTTACCGCTGAGCCAACCAGCCAGGGCTCTTTGTCACTTTTAAATTCTCATCATTACCCTATCTCCCTATAGATAAGGTTATGTAAGATACAGGCTGGGTTTTAATTATAAAAAATAAAATCAATGAATAAAAGAAATAAATATAATAAAATTAAAATATGCATTTTCCATAAAGAATATATAAATTATATATGCTGATATGAACTACATAATCAACTATTAACTTTGATTTCTTTTGTACACTTTTCTAACTTTGATCTGGATGTGCAATTTCAAATCTAGACAAATAGTCAGACTGACCCTAGAATGGAAAATGAACTACCATTTACTCTGATAAATTAAACACTTTGCCATGTATTTGTCAATAGGTTGGAATGCCTTCACAAAGCAGTCTGCTTTGTCAGCAAGTAGTGGTTTATTGCTATTCCCTTCTAATTTCCCATGGGCAAGTACAAATTTAAGATTACAGCAAGAAGAAACCATCAGGTGTCAGATTGTCCATCTTCCTCTTCAGCTACTGCCGTAGTCCTCATTAAGTTGCTCACCTGTCTTGGGACAAACTTTGCCTTACTTCTTAAAAGTGCAGCATGTGAATGATTTTTTAAAGAAATATTACCCATAGAAATGCCTAGAGAAAGTCCCCTTTATTACTTTATATTATAGTTTATCAACATTACCATTGGGTGAAAATTTTAAGAAAGATGTTTTCCTCATGGGAGTTTATATGACTTAAAAGATGTATTTCACATTAACTTGCTATTTTTCATTTGAGTGTGGAGGAAAGTAAACACACACAGAAAAAGAATGCTGTCTTGTATGAGGATAGAAGCAAAAACAAAAAGGAAGTACTTCATGTGATATAAACATAGATGAGCCAGAAAGCATTTGCAGAGGAAGGCTGAGGTCATAATTGGAGAATGCAATGCTTAAGAAACCACTCACCAGTTCACAGAATTGTCTCTGGTCTCCATTTGATAGCCAATGATGCACAGCTTAGTTTTTGTTTTTGTTTTTAATCCAGATAATATAAGGGCTCTGTTGTGAGGTGAATTTAGTTTGCTTAGTCATATTGCATTATAGTTTTGTATTGGTTGGTTAATTATCTGATTGTATAGAAAACCAAATATCATGGTACCCTGACAATAGAAAGAAAGAATACACACATTTCTCTAGGGATGAAATCTCAAAGTAGGGTAAAGCACACCCAGTGGTGAAAGTATATATTATGGTGAAAGTATATATTATATATCAGTGAGAGAGAGAGAGAGAGAGAGAGAGGAACAGGCAGAAAGGAAGGGAGAGAGATGAGAAGCATCAACTCTTTGTTGTGGCACCTTAGTTGTTCATTTATTTCTTCTTCATATGTACCTTGACCAAGGGGCTCCAGCTCAGCCAGTGACCCCTTGCTCAAGCCAGCAACCTTGGGCTTCAAGTCAACAACCTTGGCCTCAAGGCAACGACTATGGCATTGGTTTTCAAAGTGTGTGCCAGGGCACACTGGTGCGCCCTAGAATATTTCCAGGTGCGCTGTATGGTATTCCAGAGAAATATGTGCCTGTTGCAGACCAAAACACCAACAGGGTTGTTGGAGTTTAGATTTTTGGGGACAGAGGTGTGGGGAATTGGCTGTAAGCTAACAGTTTGCCCAACCCCCTACCTCACTTGCCTGATTAGTTGCAAAAGGTTGTTAAGCTGTGGTGCTAGATTGTTTACGTTATCCTCCATTTTCCCCAGAAAGACTGGAGGCAAGTTTCTTCTATCCTTTGTTTGGTATAAAGTTAAGATGATATGTATGGTGAGGTTTTGGATTGATGATTAAACATAAGGAATTGTCTCTGAAACCTTTTGGATTTCTATAAAAGAAGAATATGTGGCAATATCTAAAAAAGCATTGAACATTTTACTACAATTTTCAACATCCTATTTATGTGAATTAGGATATTCTACCCTCAACACAATTAAGAGTAAAAGGAGAGAAATTCTTCAATGTATTGATGAGGAAATGAGAGTCTGCCTTTCAAATATATGCCCAAACATTGAAGAAATCACTAGGACATAGCAGGCTAATGTTTCTCATAAACACAAGAATGAAAAAACTTAACACATTTGTGTCAGGACCTGCTGAATTTACTAAATCTTACTAAGAATATATCTATATATAAAAAAAGATAATTTTTTTGTCATTTTTTTATTTTTTAACCCCTCTTTTTTACAAATTCTAAAAAGCATAACAAAAATGTAATATAAAAATGTTTTTTAATGTCAGAATAAATTTAATTTTGTCCTATTTATTTCATTTTATTACCATAAAAGCACGCTTGGACTTTATATTTTTTCTTTAATATTTGACTTAATTATTATAACATATTTCTCAGAAACTTGTATATAGTGCACCTACAATTATTTGTAGGATTTTGAATGTGCCCCAACTTCAAAAAGTTTGAGAGCCACTGGACTATGGGGTCATATCTATGATCCCATGCTCAAGCTAGCAACTCTGTGCCCAAGCTGGTAAGCCCATGCTCAAGCAGGTGACCTAGGGGTTTAGAGCCTAGGTCCTCTGTTTCTCAGGACAACGCTCTGTCCAATGGCCACTGCCTAGTCAGGCACAGTGAGATTTTTAAAATGCAAAACAATTCAGTGACAGTGCATGAATAACTATTATAAATTTTATTCACATTGAATTTTATAGAAAACTAATTTAAAATATTAACTTTAATCTCAGTTTTTAACATTTATCCCAAAAGTCAATCTGAAGAAAATGACACTAAGATGTTTTGAACAAATAGCTCCAATGCATAAAGTTACAAATGAGTTTCAAATACATTTATTTATTTATATATACATATCTATACACATCTATACACATACATAAAATTATACATTGTTTTGATGTTTTAGCTTGCAAATAAATATAACTATATTACTTAAGAAGACGGTTTTGGGAGTCAGGAGGATCTTTGCTCACCAGACATTCTGAATTTTATCCTAGCTGTAATATTTATGAACTCTTATTTTGAAAAAGTAATTTCATGTCCTGCTTAAGTTTCTTTCATCCTTTTTTTAATTGTGCAATTAATATACACATCACAGGACTATTCTGAGAATTAAGTGAAATAACATATATAGAAATTTTAACAAACTGAACTGTGGTAGTACAGTGGATAAAGCATCAGCCTGGAATGTGGAGGTCAGCAGTTCAAAACCTTGGCTTTACCTGGTCAAGGCACATATGGGGGTAGATGCTTCCTGCTCCTCCTCTCCTTTTTCTTCTTTCCTTCCTTCCTCCCTTCCTCCCTCCCTCCCTCCCTCCCTCCCTCCCTTCCTTCCTTCCTTCCTTCCTTCCTTCCTTCCTTCCTTCCTTCCTTCCTTCCTTCCTTCCTTCCTTCTTTCTCTTCATTCTCTAAAATGAATAAAAATAAAATCTTTAAAAAGAAGAAGAAATACTTAGAATAATTCTTGGCACACAGTAAGTGGTTAAGAAGTCATACATATGCTGAATACACAAAACATTTTTTAAACTGAGAAAATTAATTGTTAGGTAGAATGCAGATAAATCACTCAACTGCTTGTAGAAAGATGTTGACTGTTGAAGTCGTATACAAATCAACACAGAGGCCACACATTTGTCTCACAACTTCTTGGCAACCACCAAGGAGAATTATATTAATCATTCTTTGACCCCAAATATAGAACCCTGGTTTTAAAAAATTCATATCACAACTTCAAAGCATGTATATAAACAGTATAATGCCATGTTAGATGTTTTTCCTTTCTTTTATTTTTTTAAAATTTTATTTATTCATTTTAGATAGAAGAGAGAAAGAGGGAGAGAGAGAAGGAGAAAAGAGCAGGAAGCATCAACTCCCATATGTGCCTTGACCAGGCAAGCCTAGGTTTTGAACAGGCAACCTCAGCGTTCGAGGTTGATGCTTTATCCACTGCACCACCACAGGCCAGGCACTATGCTAGATTTTGATGGCAAGGTAGCATATACCAAATAGATATTTGGGAAAATCAAATAAGGCTACTTTATTCTTGATTCAGAATAAAACCACTTGACTAGTAAGTGATTAAAAATAAATTTTTACCTTGGCTTGTTGGTTCAGTGGTAGAGCATTGGTCTGGTGTATGGATGTCCTTGGTTTGATTTTAGGTCAGGGCACACAGGAGAAGTGCCCATCTGCTTCTCCACCTTTCCCCTCTTGCTTCTCATGCTCTCTCTCTCCCCTCTTCTCCTGCAGCCATGGCTCAATTAGAGTGAGATGGCCCTGGGCGCTGAGGATGGTTCCATAGCCTCTGCCTCAGGCACAAATATATGGCTCCAGTTGCAACGAAGCAAGAGCCCCAGATGGGCAGAGCATCGCCTCCTCGTGGGCTTGCTGGGTGGATCTGGGGGCCTGTCTGTTTCTGCCTCTCATACTTTGACTAAAAAAATAAAAAATAAAATAATAGTTGAATATTAACCAGATTGATGCTAATTTTTTTCTATAAAATTTTATCTTTATGAAAGATATTAGAAAATGATTATAAGCCTTGCCTGGTTGGCTCAGCGGTAGAGCATTGTCCAAGTGTATGGAAGTCCCAAGTTTGAATCCCAGTCAGGGCACACAGGAGAAGCACCCATCTTCCTCTCCACCCCTTCTCTTCACTCTTTCTCTGTATTTTCCCCTCCAGCAGCCATGGCTTGATTGGTTCAAGCACACGCCTCAGGCACTGAGAATGGTTCCAAGGAGCCTCTGCCTCAGGCTTTAAAAATAGCTCCTTTGCGAGCATGAGCCCAGATGGGCAGAGCATCACCCCCAGATGGGGTTTGCTGGGTGAATCCCCGTCAGGTGCATACAGTAGTCTGTCTCTCTATCTCCCCTCCTCTAACTTGGAAAAGATGAAAAAATAAGAAAGAAAGAAAATGATTATAAAATATGCATACTTATTTTATAAGAAAATTCATTCTGTCCTACCTTCTTTCTTTCTGTTCTTTTATATAGAAAAAGTGAGGTTACACCATTCACATGCTGCTAGTTTTTTTCCCCTGCTTAAAATAATGAAGTAGTTGACTAATGGTTATCCTGACTCATTATCACATAGAGTTCTTTCTATAAAGAAGCAAGCAGCATGACTAATAGTAAAAAAAATTTATTATTCATTTTAGAGAGAGGAGACACAGAGAAAGAAAGGGGAGAAGCAGAAAGCATAAACTCCCATATATGCCTTGACTAGGCAAGCTTGGGGTTTTGAACTAGCAACCTCAGCATTCCAGGTTGATGCTTTTATTCATTGCGCCACCGCAGGTCAGGCACAACATGATTTTTTTTTTTTAAGTTACATTAAGCTATTAATCCCTTCTTACCATTTCACTAGAATAAAACCTAAACTTTACACCATAGCCTACAGGATCTGCACAGCTGGAATCTGTCCATTTTGTATATTATTTGGCACTCTTACAACTATTCCATAATATTCAGGTCATCTAAATCTCAAAAGTATTCCCACCTTGGGGCCTTCATCCTTGCTGTTACTTTTCTAGAATTTTTTTGTGTAAACCTCTTAGTTAATAGCTACTCTCTGACAGAAACCCACTCAAATCCAGGTTCTCAGAGAAGCTTTCCACCTACATATGCAATCTGAAGGTGCTTCCCAGTTACACATTAGCTCATGCATTTCATAGCATTTATTATAATCTCAAATTATCTTTTGATCTTATGTTTTAGTTATTGTCAAATAATATCTGAATAACAAAATTTTCCTCATAATAAAGATTGTAAAAAGCCAGAATGCTTTTTACCAGTCTCCTCAAGAAGTGTGACAATGTATAACATGCAAGATCCTAATATATGATTTAAATATTTTTTAAAATTATTTACTTTATTACTTATTTATGTTTAATTGAATATATTGAAAAGACACTGGTTAACATAATTACTTAGGATTCAGATACCCAATTTAATGATGGTTGAGAGAAAGAAAGAAACAGCTAGAGAAAGAGAGAAACTGATTTGTTCTTCCACTTACTTATGCATTCATTAGTTGATTTTTGTATTTGTCTTGACTGGGGACTAAACCCACAACCTTGGCAACTGAGCTACCTGGTGAGGGCCCTCATATAATTTTTGAATGAGTGAATAAATTTCTTTGTTCATTAGTATATCAGAGAAAAATATGTTAAAACATTCAAATTATAACTATAGCTATTTAGATGAAGCAATATATATACATATATATATACACACACACACACACATATATATATATATATATAGAGAGAGAGAGAGAGAGAGAGAGAGGAGAGAGTAGGAATCATCAACATTCATTTAAGAAATGGAACACTACATGAGAGAAAAAGTCATATACAGGTTATGGATTATGAGGAAGGCTATTTGTCAAAAAGTACAAGAGATTAAAAAAAGAGGAGGGACCCATGATTAAGGGAGAGCTTGGGAAAATATTTCAAAAGATATAGGGTCATGATGGTTAATTTTGTGTACCAACTTGAGTGAGCCATGGATGCTCAGATTAAACATTTCCTTCTGGATGTTGTCCTTGAGAGTGTTTCCAGATGAGATTTGCACTTGGATTGGTGGACTCAGTAAACTGTCTTTCCTAATGTGGTTGTGCATCATTTGATCCATAAAGAGCCTAAATAAAACAAAATGTGAAGAAGAAAGAATAATCCCCTTTTTTCTGTGTCTCATTGATTGAGCTAGACACCCCATCTTATTTTCTCTGAACCCTAAACTAATATTAAACCATGGGCATCCCTGGTTCTCAGGCATTCACATGTGGACTGAATTATACCACTAGCTTTCCTGGGTCTTCAATTTACAAACAACAGATTGAAGAAATTCTCAACCTCCATAAATAAATGGGCAAATTCCCTACAATGTATCTATTGGTACTGCTTCTCTGGATAATCCTGACCAATAGAAGTATACAGGTTATAAAGGCCTCTGAGTTAATTATTCTGAAAGGTTAGGAAAAAGCATACAACTGCTAGACTTGGTCAGACTTCAACCAGTTACTTTGATAATGAAAATCAAAGGAAAAGGTGAAAAAATGTTCCAAACAATACTGGTAAGTTTTGCTGATGAAATAAAAATATATATATATGAAATATAAAATATATATTATAATTCCACATATATATTTGGAAAAAAACCTAATCAGAACTAAGTTTACATTTGTGAATGATCAATGTCAGGAGGATAATATTATGATGCTGAAGATAGTAATTAAGAAAAAAATCAAATAATGTAAAATTTAAGTATAATATGCTATGTAATTTTATATATTTGTTAACATGAAATAATTTTAAGGTGCTGGATTTAAAAGGTTTAGAAAATAAATTATTTGTTTTTCTGAAGTGAGTTTGAGGAAAAACAACATGTTTTATTTTTACGTAGAGTACTTCAGGAAACCAAAGCTTTTAACTCGGTATACAGTTAGGCAAGAACTAGTCATCTTCATCTTATGCATTTAACAGTATCCTTTCATACTAAAATTCAAAAATTCAATAATTTATTGATGATTTATATATAACCAAAGAAAAGCATCAGGCTCATGAACTGACAAGAAAAATTATAAAGTTAACAATTTATATCATTGATTTGCTAAGCCAGTTTATGAAGCTGAAAGTATACAAAGTCACAGGATCCTAACTATTATTTCAATATAGCTAATATAAAACTCAAAATCTTCAGTTTTGTATATTGGCTGTTCTGACAGCCGATAATTTGATTGCTTGATCTCTTTCTAAATAGTCTGAAATTACACATGTGCAAACACTAGGAATTGCTACCTGATATTAACCTCAGATGATATTAATACCAACATATATACACAGTACACAAACTCTCTCTCTCACACACACACACACAAACACATATACAGTATAAACTATAATATATTGCCTTGAATACTGTCTCTTTCATAGTCATTCAGATTTAATGATTTACCTAATTGTGTATATTCTAAATAAATAAATAAACGTGATTGTTGAATGGATCATATTTCTGATCATGGACTCCATATTCAATTCATCACAGTGATTACCAGGAGTATAACATAAAAACAAATATAAAACTCTAAACTCTTGCACTAAATAAATCACTGGTTTTGAAGTGCACATGCACATCTACCAAACAAAAGATTATATCTTCCCTCCTTAGGTTACTTTGTTTTATTTGATCTATGCTTTCTTTAATCTCTGTTAATTCAACTAACAATGTGTACATGAGGGTTTGCTCTAGAACTGCATGCACATTGCAAACCAATTCATTTCTTCATGGTCTTTGCTTATCATTCCTCTGGTTTGGGATGAACTCTGTCAGAGACAAACTTTTCTTAATCGTCTTTTTTTTTTATCCCTTTTGGATCAATATCTGAGCTGTGTTTATATTGTTTTACTCTCACTAAAACAGTTTCTCTCTGCTAAATTATGATATTCTCAATTCTGTAATGAAATCAACTCATTTGTAAATGGAGAAAGGAGACATTTTTAAATCCATATCAAGCATTATGGGCAATGCCACAGCAGCTAGTTAAATGACACAATCAAATTCTCAAGTCGTTTTGGCTATGTCACAAATCCTAGAGTTCTCATTTGTTTTTCTATGGACCTTCTGAATAGATTGACAAGTGAACACAGCCTCTTTAATTTGTTAAAATTTCAAACAATTGCTACATCATAGCTTAGTGCTAGGCACTAATAAATGTTTGACCAGTAATTTATAATAAAGATGTAAATAGATAACATACTAATGCATATTTTATATATGAATGTGGTATTGGTACATTTATGATAAATCCTGACATTTCTTATTCTATAACATATAAAAAAACAAAATGTCTATGCTAAGCCAAGCAATTCCTGCAGTGTGGGTAATATTAAAATGAACTGAGTTTTTATCACTTCCCAACTGAACTCGTTACTCTATTAAGGTAGACCAAATTGCTTATCTTGACAGAAATTGATTACCAATTAACTGTAGAATAAGCCAACAAAAATGAAGGGTTGGGAAATGCTTTGAAGTTTACTGAGACATCTTTATTAAATACCGAGGTCCGTAGCATAAATACCCCCATGAAAATCGTTTTTGAAAAATGTTAGAGATGACATATAAGGCGATAATCGGATTCTGACAAAATAGGAAATCTTAGTAATTTTGTAGTGAGACTTAAGGTGACCTTGTAAAGAGCTTGCATAAACCATTCAATAAAATGAAGGTTTCCTGAGATTCTTTACTCTTGCCACACATTGACATTGAGTTGCATCAAGTCAAAGGAAACTATGTGAATAGCCATCCTTCAAACATTAAATTTCATTTTTTTCTCCTGCCTCCCAGGGCATGAAATAGCTACCTATTCCCTACTGTTGTAGGTTTCTTTGTCAGGTTTGCAAGTGGGGGTTGATACACCCTGGCTGTCATAGCACTTCAAATTTTATTGTATCTGTGGTAGTCCTCAGATAACAAATATTTCTCAATTCAGACCTAATAAAGTTAGTAAAGAGCACTAGGATTAAAGATTTCCAAGACTTAATTTGTTTTAAGTTTTCCCACATGTGGCTTCGTGTACAGCTTTGGAAATGGCAGCTCCAACACTGATACTCCAAATCCCAGGAGGAAGTTGTGCAGCATCTGCCGTCTAAATTACACTGGCTCCACCAAGCGCCATGCCCTTTACAGCATGATTGTTTGATGTGCGGCTACTTGGTTTTATCAAACAAGTACTTCTGTTTTCTGGAATCTTTCAAAACAGCAATGGGTCTCCGGGACCTGAAACCACTTAATAAACTAAAATTCTACATTTGTCTCAGGTTTTACCAAGTTTGTGATTTCATGATTTTTTTAAATTAAATTTATTTGGATGACATTTGTTAGTGAGATCACATAGGTTTTTGGTGTGCAATTCTATGATGCATCATCTGTGTATTGCATTGTGTGCCCACCACACAAAGATATGTGATTTTATGTTTTTAAATATGAAATGTATCATCACACAAGCACAAAATATCGACATTCAAGATAACTTTGGAAAGCTGAAGGTGCATGAAGTAAATGTTGGAAAGGATTCACCTGTGTTAAGCTGATGGTAAAGCTTCAGAAAGGCTTTTCTATCTCTACTTGCCTGATGGATGCAAATCAAATTCCTTGACCTTTGTAGAGTGATCATAAAATGTAATCAAAGTTTCCAGATCGAAAGGTGCTCTAAATGGTTCAGTAGGCAGCTGCATCAATGCTATAAAGCATCATGACTGCTAACATAGGTCATGTTTCAGGGAAACAAGATGAAAACCTTTTGCTTTTAAAAGAAATTTGGTCAAGTCCCAGGAAACAAATGACAGCTATATTTATATGACCTCCAACCCCAAAGAACTCCAAGCAATTTGCAGATTTTTTAATGTAATTAATCTCCAGAGTATTCTGCTACATATGTTTAAAAGCTGATTGCGAGTACTATCAGAATACTTTTTTTTCTTTTTTTAATTTAGACAATTAATTTTAATAGGGTGACATTGATCAATTAGAGTACACAGATTCAGAAAAAAACATCTCCAGGTCTTTTTGACATTTGATTATGTTGTATACCCATCACTCAACATAATACTTTCAAAATGAAAAATCTGGGGGTTAGAATATCCAGTGACTTAACTCTTGATTATAAACACAATATTAGCATAGGTTTTTAAGTATGATTCCATTTATTCCTTGTAAGAAATTCAAAATATTTTGAGAATTTGTGAGGAAAGCTTCTCAACTTTCTACTGAACAAAAAGAGCAATACACAAAGTGAAAAGCAATTAGTAGCCTACCTGACAATTGTGTGAACTCCAAATTAGCAATTGTTTAAAAGATTACTAGACTTTGTCTACTTTCTAAAAACTGTATTCATTTAAATCTGATGCCTTTAATTTGGAATTTCTGTCTAAATTATTCTAGCCAGGTTGAAGTCTGTACATGTGCAATCTTTGAAATGAGAGGCTTTATTAAATACATTTCTGTATGTATAGAGTTTTATAACCATACTCATTTCTACCTCCCCAAAATATGAATAATTATACAGAAAGAGGCTAAATTATGGGTTTTATTTTTACATAGTTTTCAGACTTTAATGGAGGACAGTACATGTGATTTCCCAGGGGAAATATAATCCATCACATATATTGAATGTGATATTGAAGAAACCCTATAACAGGGAAAAGTGGTCAGATGTGGCAATGAGGCCAATATTGGATCTTTCCCAAGAAGACAAAATTAAAAGAATTCCTGTTGCTAGCCTCTTACCTATTATCAATTTAACTCAAGAAACCAACAATTTTTTATTGAGCACTACAACAAACCAGAAAATATACAATGAGTTAGAGATATAAAGAGAATTACACAAGATCCATGCCCTCAAGGCAAACAAGTAAAAAATGTAATCCATTACAATATAGTTTTAGGTACTGTAATGAGAAAGAGATAAATAATAGGTAACATCCTGGACTAAGTTGGGCTTCCTCAACCCAGCGTATGTTAAGCCCTAACACCGAGCATAACTTCAGTTGAAGATTCATCCTTTAAGGAGGTAATTGAGGTAAATGAAGTCATTAAGTGTTAAATGAGGGCCTTAATCTTATAGGACTGGTGTCCTTATAAGAAGAGGAAGAGACACCAGAGATCTCTCTGCACACACACAGAGGAAATGCCATGTGAAGACAGAACAAGAAGGTGGTCATTCACAAGACAAAAAGAGAGGTCTCACCAGAAACCAACCCAGATGTCACCTTGATCTTGGACTTCTAGCCTCCAGAATAAAGTTGGTTAAGACAGTTAGTCTGTGTTATGTTATTCTGTTATGGCAGTATGTTAAGCTAAAATAAATAGATGATAGATGATAGCTACATAGGTATATAAGTATAGATAGATGATAGGTAGATGAGATAGATAGATAGATAGATAGATAGATAGATAGATAGATAGATAGATAGATAGATAGATAGATAGATAGATAGAAAAATAGATAGATAGATAGATAGATGATAGATAGATGATAGATGATACATTATCGATAGATAATGAGCTCAAATAAATTATATTTACAAACAGCACAAAACTGTAGATAAAAGCAAACTCTTGAATAAGTTCTTAAAAGATAAAGTAGAAAGTCTGCCTAGTATAATATTTTCTCACAAAATTTTGTGTTTATCTTATTATGAAAATAAATAGCAAGATTTTTAATAAGTGGCCTTCCTTTTGTTTTTTTTTTCTTATTAGTTTCATTCTGATTTTACTTCAAGCATTTCTCCACACTATATAGTAGCAATGTCCTTCAAACTAAATTTTTTTCTTTGGACCTAAACCTCCACGTTTGTTTAAGTGTTGAATTTTCAAATACTGCTTTACTTCTCACTTGCACTTCCACCTGCACCTTGCTACGTGGGTCCTCTAGCCATTTCTAAAAATTAATCCTTTGGATCATCTTGGCACAAAAAGTACTACTACTACTAGTAATAACAAATTTGTGTATCTCTCAGTCATAGTATTTTCAGGTATGTATTATCTAAAGCACTATAATCATGCAAATGTCTTTAATCAGATTTCAAATGGGAAAAAATAAAGATTTAGAGAGGCCAAGTGATTTGCTAGTTAGTCAGTTATGTTTGATGAGGAGGACATGAAATAACTTCTGAATTTAAAGTTTATTTCTTCTAGTGTATATTTATTCTTTCACACCTAATGGACAGAATCTATTTACCCACCCTATTTCTATTAAGAGCCTGCAATCTTTGTTTGGCAACACATATGTATCTCCTACTCTCAGTGTGTGTGTTTGGATGGACGGCAGCCTAGGCTTAGGTCAGTCACTGCATTTCTTTAGTTCTGGCCCCATAGATCGGTCCAAAATGGCCCCATGAGGCATGTTTATTGCTAGTCCCAGTGCTTTTATTGCAGTATCTTAAAGAGGTAGGTATACGTTCTCTTCCTCTAAAATTGAAACAAGAGAGAATGAAGCAGGAATGGCTGCATCCATTTGATCTCTATGTGCCGCATCGGAATGAAACCCACACAGGAAGGGGAGCCAGGCCAAGCAGCAGAGCAGGGAAACCCAGTCCTGAGACATCATCCTGACCAATGAAGACATTCGTGCCTGATGTTTGAAACTACTGTATAGTTTGCTGCAAAATTACTTGGACTACTTTTATTCATGTGAATCAACAAAATTTTCCTTTCTTAGTTGAGCCACTTTGAGTTAGTATTTTTATTCATAAAACCTAGAATCCTAAGTCAACAAATTTCCTCTAAAACAACCATTGGGGAAGTAATTTCTACCAATGACTATACTAATCTATTAATGTATATTTGAGTTATGAGCCTCCTTATTAAGATGATATAGCAACTCAAAAGCAGAAATACAGTGTTAGCACCTCAAAAAAACCCCACAAAACCACCCTTCAGGTGGCAGGCATTGAATGAAATATGGCCTCCGTAAAAGAGGAATATAGAATTAAATGCAAGACAATATGACTTAGAATGAGATTTTAAAAATTACAACAGGAAAGCTTTTAAGTTCAAAAAGAAAAGAGATAAAAATATTACTATTTTTATAAAAATATTAATATTGTGAGTAAACTGAAAAGGAAGCTCAATAAATGAGACAATTAAAGGTCAACAATAACAGAGTCTAAGCTCAAAAGAAACTGGCTTGTTTTCTGTGGGAAGTGGCTACTAGAAGGATAATTTCAGTCTCTTCTACAACTAGTAAACACACAATTTGGTGGGATGCAGGAAGCAAATTAGGGAAAACTAAGGAATGTTCAACTGAGCAGTGGCTATTGAGAAGACTATGCTGAACTTCAAGCTGACATAGCTACAGAGGGGCCATCGAGGTTTATAGTGACACAGCTTATGTCTCTGAAGATAAACCCCACTGAGAATAAAATGGCATATTCATCCTTGTATTCTCAGTACCTAAGCCAACAGCAGCACAAATACTGACTTGATAATATAATATTAACTAAATATATGAATATGGAATGAACAAAAGTTTTGATTCATTTAAAAATTTTAAAGGGATTAAAGAAAAGAATCAAGCATATAATGTGGGCCATAATAAGGGGAAATTTTATCTAGAATAATTACCCTAATACTGAATGCTCATAGAAAGAGATTACAATATGGAGAGATAAGTGGAAAGAACGGCTCTCTGTAAGGATTCACACAATGTCTTTAAATGTACATTCTGTCAAGTACATAGCTGAATGCCATATATGCATATGATTTTTTATTATGAACACTAACATTAAGAATGGATTTGTTCTTTTATTCAAAATGACTGGACATACCATTCTTTTCTGAAGTATGCGAGGGAATTCCAGGCATCAATGAAGCAAGCAGAGTAAGAGAAATTTTGAGATTCCAAGGGTGTGGTTTAACCATTAAAGTCAAAGGAAGTTAAATGTGCATACGTAGAGAAAAGAATACCACAGAGGAAGTACAACAACTGAAAACTGCCTGTTTGTGTTTATTTTTTATGAAATAAATTAAGGAAAATATCTAACCTACTTAAGAAAACAAAATGTTTTCAAGAACTTTATTTGGGCCATTTTCATATATACATAATATCATGCTAATTTTAAATGAATCTCAGCTTTTCACTTAAACTTGCCAGCAGGAAGTCTACTTGGCAATACTTTCATGGATGTTTTGCCAATTACTGTATGTACTTGAAAACAACAAAACTGCTTTCTATAAAAAGCATCATATAATTCAAACTTTTCAATGATCCAGAAGGGGTTCTCTCTCAATTACTCTGAATGAGTAATATTTTATTATATTTTTACATCAATTTTGAGTCCGCCTTTGTCCCAGGAAATAATTCTAAAAACATTGAGTGAGGGAGGGCTGCTGAATCTGGTAAGATCTTTGACTTGTCTCCTAGGACTATTGTTGGCAAATTCAAATTGTTCCCTCTGCTTGTGTTGTTCCAATCAATTCTTCCTTTGCTGGAAACTTCGATGTTTCTGGAGCCAATGATCACTGCTGTTTTCTAGCATCAATACCTTGTATATATTAAACACTAGCAATATATTACAGGCATAAGGATACTACCTCATTTAAAAACCCTATGCACTGCATGTTATGCTTACCTTCATAGTAAGAGGAAGAGGCTGATAGGAAGAAGGGTTAAGTAACTTCCCATGGATCAAACAATAGCACACAAAAGAGTTAGGATTCAGATTCAGGTCTATGTGAGTCTACACCTATATTGTAGAGCAAGGAGGAAATCTATGATCTTAGTCCATTTGGACTGTTACTAGAAAATGGCATAGGCTTATAAACAGCAAGAACTTTCACGGTTGTGGAACAGGATAGCTCAAGGTCACGGCACAATATGGTCATGTTCTGGTGCAGGCTCCCTCCCAGGGTGCAGACTACTTAATGCTCACTGAATCTTCACATGGCTAGAGAGCCCTGTTGTGTCTCTTTTATAAGAATAGTAATCCATACATCAAGACTCTATCCTCATGACTTAAGTACTGCCAAAGACGCTACCTTGTAACACCATCATATAGGGCATTAGGGTTTTAATATATGAATTTTGAGAGAACACAAATATCGAGAAATGGCATTCATTTCTCTGCATTTTTTATAAAGTTTTATTAGAATACAGCAGGCCCACTTGCTCATGTATTATTGTTAGTTGCTTTTGCATCATAAATAAAAAAGTTGAGTAGCTGCAGCAGAGACCATATGGGCCTTATACAGAAAAAGTATTTGCCAACCCTTACTCTTAAGCTATCATCTCCCTAGTACTCAATACTATCACCCAAACTCTTTTTTATTTTTGAGACAAATTACATTGGAATTTCAGCAATGAAAAGGAACCAGTTGTAAAGAGTTAGTCATCCCTTAAATATAGAAACAGCACTTTGGGGCAATCTCCATATAATTCTGGCAAGATCATTTTGATTATACAAGTGCACCTGTAAAAAATTCCAGTGATTTAGTTTACATTTTTGATATGTTTTTCCAAGTTTGATAACACTTTATGTTGACTGAGGTACCTGTTTAGGCATAATCTATTTAGCACTGATTAAATGGTAAATCATAACTATCTCAAAGAAGACATTATCTGGGACATTGCCCTTAAATGAATAATACACACTAAAATATTGTTGGATTCTTATTTGAAAAATTTCAAAGAGCAGTTTCACAATAGATAAAATATCCAATATTCCAAATGTTCTTTTCCACCTGCTAGCTGAAACGAGCATGATTTGAGGACAGTGACAGCTGGAGTGAACTCAAGAAAACAGAGGAGAATTGAGAGGGGTGATTTATTATAGAAGGCTGTTCAATGGATGGAGTATAAATGGAAGCTTTGGACCTTCATTGGGAAAAGTCATTTTGCATAGTTTTAGTCAGAACTTTGGTAAAGATACGTTGTTTCGAAAACACATTTTGGTAAGAAGTTAAACTTTTTATCCTACAGAATAAAATACTTTTATTATTATTATTTTTTACCAAAAGTCATTCCCTTTGCTATTTTCTGTGGTAACCATTGTTCCACTTTCAGTAAACTCTTAATCTTTAAGAAATTTTTACATTTTGAATCTTACTTTTGTCCCACATTTATTTAGTTAGTTAATGAATTGATTTAAAATGTATTAGAGAATTGTAAGCTTCACTATTGATCTGTCAAAGAAAAAAAGAAAGGCACTGATGCACTAAAAGCGACTGCTTTCTCAAGCCAAAATTGATTGAGAGCATCCCCTGTATAAAAATGAAATGCATTTCTGTGGATGCACTGACGCTTCACCATCTGTCCAACATCTCAGATTTACTCTCCCAGATAACTTCATATTTCACCCTGCAGTCCCTAAAGAAACATCACTTTAAACAGGGCCACATGGAAGAATACACTTCAATAACATTTGAAGGTCTTGCATTTAGCTGCAAGGGCCTCTATCGTAAATGACTGATGTGTCTAGAGAGAAGCACCATTTGAAGTTATGGAAATGGGGAGGAGCAAATGCAAGGGATGGAATATATAAAAAACGAAATGATGGCAGTAAAAGACATAGGAATTTACAGATAAAGCCAAAAGATGGTGGCAGCCATCTATCAGTCTGCCTTGATAAAATAGGTATTGGAAATTAACTCGGGAACCCTATGAATTACATTCAATCCATGCTCTGGGCTAAGCACTTGTCAATTTCAGCTGCTATTGCAACCTATTACTTACAGACTACATGGCTGGCAAGCTAATAGCACTGGATAGTGTTAAAGAAAATAGGAGAATAAACTGAATGTAGCAAGGCTTGTCACTGACAGAGCATGCCTTTCTGAAGTCCAGGGTGAACATTTGAAGCCTCCACTGTTCACTTGCTCCTAGGTGAGCACTTAACCTTACGTATCATCATTTTGTCTAAGAAGAGTCTTCCTGAAGGATTAGTCACCAATCAGCTCTGTAGCTTAGAGCTCTTCCCGGTGTTTTCAAGGTCTGTGGAAAATAATGTTCAGACTGTAAACGTTTTTCAGATTGTCTTCTTTTCCTGTGGTTGCATTCTCAAGTCAGATGTCATCACTGACCACTTAGTTTTAGTATCAAATAAGACCACTTCTAGTGCTTTATGTTATTTTTCTTTTACTATTCAGTCAACTCCACATTTACCTAGGCAACATGTAATTCTTACACTGAAGAATAAATTAAGGCAGAGGTTTTAGTTTGTACTACAAAGCTTATATCTCTATTTCACATCGACTATGTCTGAATATCTTGACTCTTAACTCATTTAAAAAGTAAGAAAGACTCATCAGTACAACAAAACCTTTCTTAAAGATGAGCTCCCCCAGTGCTCTGAAACTATATTGTATTTTTCAACTGATAAGCTTGTCTAACGTTGAAATATTTTAATAAGCAAGCACATTCAGGGTAAATGTCAGCCAGAGCGATCTTCTGATGAACAGATGCTAGTGGGTATAGAAAGGGAGGGAGGGACGTAGAAGTGCTGAAAAATCAAGCCAGGCCAAATTAGAACAAATGTTTGTCAAGTAAAAAGGGCAACTCTTCATCTGATGGAAGGGATTTAATTAGAAAAGTCACCGAGAGAAGCTGTCTCAAAAGTACTGGTCCCGTTCTCTTCAGAGAAGTTAATGAACCTCATTGAACTTTACAGAGAAATACTGAACCGATAATACAAGGGAGAAAGAACTTACAAAATGTGCTGCTGTGCCTCTTACATTCAAGAGGGTCAATTGCCTATGCCACTCCAGGTCGTAACAGGAAAGTGCGATGGCAATTTACCTTCTGATTCTTTTTCTGAATGTTCAAATAGGTAACTGGAGTGGAGAAAATACAATTTCAATATGCTCTTTTTTTTGTAACAGTAAAAAAAAGTATTGTTAAGGGGTAAATTATAAAATATGAATAATATTTTTTTACCTACCGAATCACCTATAAAATATATAATCTGCACTGATTATAATCTAATTCCATCCCCAGTAATTTTCTCCTCCAATAAAAAACATTTATTAAAGGACATAATTTTCTTTTTTTTCTATTTATATTAGTCAAAGTCATCTTGAATGTATGAAAGAATACTATAAACAAAATTTTCTAACAGTGATCATGTAAGAAAGACACAAATCCCAGAGAAAGCTGGATATGGAAAAATCTGAAGTCGTTTACAAATCGTACTAAAAAAAAGGAAGACTCTAAAACTCTTCCAATTGTTTAATGCTTCAATGGCTTTCTTTGTCAGTTTTATTTTCCTTACTGGTTAGCCTTTTGCAGAGAATTCATGTCTGGTATTGAACTACTTGAGAGAGTAATAAAGCACATATGGAATAAAATAGCATGTGGAATTAAATTGCAAGATGCTTATAGTGAAGCTTTTCCGATACGGGACATTTACCAAAGACCTTTAGGAAAGTTTCTGTTTTTATCTGACATAAGCACATATAGGTGCTGTGCATTGAATATATGAATCAAAGCTTCCCTAATCCACTTACCACCTCATAAGAGAACCCCAGAACAAAAGATCCAGTGGCAATACTTTACTGTAAGGACAGTGGCTGCCACTATGGCCATACAGATGCAGGTTCCCATTGGATTTAGGCAGAAGGTAAAGGAACTGCAGAGCCAGAAAATGGGGAGCCATTCCATTTATTAAAGTCTCCTAATGGTGGATGAGCAAACAGGCAAAGAAAACTATTTCCCTTTCTTTCAGGGTTCCCAAGCCCCAACTTGGCCTCTGATTCCACAACCCGGACTCATTCTCCAGACTCACTGTAAAGCCAGAGGCCGCTGCTGCTGTGGCCATGCACATACAGGTTCTCATTGGATTTGAGCAGATGGTAAAGACACAATGGAACCAAAGAATGGTGGGCCATTCCTTTATTAAAGTCTCGCACTGGCTGATGAGCAAACAGGCAGGGCAGACTGATTTCCTCTCATTCAGGGCTCCCAAAGCCCTGACACATTCATCAGTTCCACAGCCAGGAGAATCTGCTCTAGTTCCTCCTAGAATCAAAGGTCCCACCAATCTCAGCAGAGCTCACAAAGGTCCCTCAGCTCCATTTCCCCATCTGCACTCCTTCTTCTCTTTCTGCAAAACTTCCTTCTTCTTCAGCACTCTGCATTCTCTCTGCTCTTTCTGCAAAACTGGCTGGGGCCACAAAGCCCCCTCCTCTAGCAAACATTAGCAAAGCAGGAAGGTAATCTGCAGTATCACAGACTACATATATCTGGTGCTGCCCAGCACCATTTTGTAACAATAAAAGTGAGTGTTGGTCAAATAAGTTTGTAAAATATGATTTTTATGTTTGCTCGCTTATAGTTTGCATTGGAGGCTGGGCAGAACCAGGTATATGCCTTTTGTGAATTTGCAAATTACCTTCCTATTTGGGAAGGGCCATTGTTTTGCTAATGTTTGCTGGAGGAGAGGTTTTCACACCAGAATGTTTTGAAGAAGAGAAGAAACAGAAGAGGCAAAAGGAAGCAATGTTTGCAGAATGAGAGAGGAGAGAATGCAGAGTGCTGAAGGAAAAGCCATGTTGGCAGAGAAGAGAGAAGGTGTGCAGATGGGGAACCAGAAATGAAGGGCTTTGGCAAGCTCCACTGAGACTTGTGGGGCCTTTGATTCTACGAGAAACCAGAAAAGAATCTCCTGGTTGTGGAACCAGAGAATGTGTCCAGGCTTTGTGAGCTCTGATGAAGAGGGAAGTGTCTTCCCTGACTGTTTGCTCATCGGCTGGTGAGAGACTTTAATAAAGTAATGGCCCATCATTCTTTTGGTTCCACTGTTTTTTTACCATCTGCCTGAATCCAATGAAAACCTGCATGTGAATGGCTGTGACAGTCATGACTACTGGCCTTACAGTGAGCAAATTCAAAATATACAAATTTTACAAACTCATTTGCCCAACCTTCACCCTCTGGACTTACAGGTCCCCCCACTAGCCTCAGTAGGGCATCCAAGCCCCTCAGCACTCTATCTATCTATCTTTCTTCAGCAAAACAGGCTGGGGGAAATAAAACCCTTTTCCAGCAAACAATAACAAACAATGATCTATCCCAAGCAGCAAAGGCAATCTTCAATTTGTAATCTGCTGCCCTGAGCGCAAGCTTGCATAGACTTCAATAGACCACACACACCTGTGCTCTGAGCCAATGCAAAATACAAGCTAGCAAACTTAAACACACTTGTTTCATGCTTAGAACACATTGGTTTGCCCAATAGTTACAAATTAAAATCTTGAAATTAAACAGTCACCATTGTCATTTTCAAATATATGTAAAATATACACAGACAAATATAAACACATGCGTGTGCATGCACGCACACACACACACACACAATTACACATACAGTAGAGAATCCTAGTCAGAAAGAAATTGCATTATTGTATTATATTAACTTTCATAGTGTAAAACCAGTAGCCACGGCCACCATCACAGCTGCCTGGCCCATGCAGGTTCAGGTTTGATTCAGACAGACGGTAATGAAACAATAGAGCCAAAAACTGGTGGGCCATTACCTTTAATCCTAGCTTGCACCCGGTGGGCAAGAAATACACACAGTGGGAAAATACTTCCCTTTCCATTCAGGGCTCCCAAAACCACTGACTTATCCAAGTTTTCCTAGAATCAAAGGTTTCTACCTTACCAGTCTTACTCATTTCTGTTCCCCATCTCCTTCTCTCTGCACAAACTCTGCACAAACTGGCTTCTCCTTCACACTCCGCCATCTTGGCTGCCTCTCTGCTGCAATGCTGATTTCAGGAACTGAGAGAGAGCAAACCCTTGGTCTTCCCCATTTTATAGTGTAGAAATCAAAACCTTTAAGCCAATATACAAATAAGGAAGCCCCTGATACAAAGTCACTTATCTGAGGCTTAAATGGGATTCCTCATAAGAGTGCACCAATCCACATCATAGTCAAGGGTGTGGGGAAAAGCTTAGTGTTGAGAAGATTTTAGGATTAAAAGAGTGGGAAATGCTTAGTCTTAAAACTAAGCCTTAGGCCAGGGATCAGGAAACTTTTTGGCTGAGAGAGCCATGAATGCCACATATTTTTAAATGTAATTTCAGGAGAGCTATACAACAACCCGTGTATGTTATGCATTATCCAATAAAAATTTGGTGTTTTCCCGGAGGACAGCTGTGATTGGCTCCAGCCACCCGCAACCATGAACATGAGCAGTAGGAAATGAATGGATTGTAATACATGAGAATGTTTTATATTTTTAAGGTTACTATTTTTTTTATTAAAGATTTGTCTGCGAGCCAGATGCAGCCATCAAAAGAGCCACATCTGGCTCACAAGCCATAGGTTCCCCACCCCTGCATTAGGCTATAAAGAAGGACCTTTCCTGCTTACAGCCTGTCCCCACACCCAATGCAAACTATAAGCCAGCAAACATATACATCATATTTGCAAACTTATTTGACCCACACATAGTTCCTGTAGCATAAAGAAAAAAAACTATATTATTAAAATAGTTACACTTTTTTTCAGTCAACACCAGTGTAAAGCCAGTAGCCACGGCCACCATCATGACCACCTGGCCCATGCAGGTTCGCATTAGATTTAAACAGATGTTAATGCAACAACGGAGCCAAGAACTGGTGGGCCATTACCTTTAATCCTAGCTTGCACCCAGCAGGTAAGTAAAAACACACACTGGGCTCCAAAGCCACTCATTCAGCTCACAAAGCTACTGACTTATCTGAGTTTCCTAGAATCAAAGGTTTCTAACATCACCAGTCTCATTCACCTCTGTTCCCCATCTCCTCTCTGCACAAACTGGCTTCTCCTTCAACACTCTGCCCTCTTGGCTGCTTCTCCTGGCCTCCTCCATGTGGCCTTACTCTGCTCTCCTCTCTAATACTAATCTCAAGAACAAGAGCGAGCAAGCTCCTGGTCTGCCCCGTTTTATAGTATCCAATATATGTACAAACAAGGAAGTCTGTGATACAAAGTCACTTATCTGAGGCATAATGGGATTCCTCATGAGAGTGCACCACCCCATATCATGCAACAGTCAAGGGTGTGGGGAAAAGCTTAGTCTTAAAACTAAGCCTCAGGCTATATCAACCTAGCCTGCTTACAGCCTGTCCCCCACACACAATGCAAACTATAAGCGAGCAAACATGTATATCATATTTACAAACTTATTTGACCAACAATAAGAAAATATATAATTTTAATATAAATGTGATTGTTTTGTCTTTGGTGGGGTGTAGGTTGTCAGAAGAATCATTTTCAAATCTCATTGCATTTACTTGGAATCGAATCTCTGGATCTGAGTCCATAGATTTGATACCCCTAAGATATATTAAATAGAATTATTTTCCACTCCTTCACCCCAGTTGGGAAACTAGACTTGGTGCCTATCTCTGGGACCCGTCCAATGCTTTATTATTGGTAAATGACCCTAGTCTAAGGGAAGTTTTTCCATCACTCTAAATCAGTGGCTCTCTACTGGGAGTTATTTTGTCCCCAGGAAACATTTGAAAAAGACTAGAGAAGGTTTTGGTTATCGTAACCAGGGTGGGGGTGGGGGGACTATTGACATTTAATGGGTAAAGGCCAAGGATGCTGCTAAATATCCTCTAGTGCACAGGATAGTCACCCACAAAAATAAGGTATCCAACCCTGTAAGGCCAGTGGCCGCTGACGTGGCCAGGCAGGTTCTCATTGAATCGGGCAGACAGTAAAGAAACAGCAGAACTGGAGGATGGTGGGACATTCCAATTTATTGGTGTTTCACCAAGACAAGTTTTCATTACCATGGATACTGGCTTTACATTTGGCGTAGTCTGTGGCAGGATTCGATACAGATGAGGATGGAGCCACCACCACCTTTGAGTGGTGGAGTAGAGGACTGGCTGCTGTAATGGTTCCCTATGGCTGTTCTTTTGGGGACCGTAGGCTGGCTGACTTTTACAGCCATGTGTGAGGAAACTGAGAGCTCTGTGGAAGAGGCTGCACAGGACCTGCAAACCGAGCAGTGGAAGAAGCTGGAGCAAACGTGGGAGAAAGAGATGCTGACCCTGGAGCTGGAGGAAGCACTGGAGGAGGAGGCTGACCAGGTTTGTGAGATTGGCCTAGAAATAGAGCAGCTACGGGAAGAGGAATCACAGGTTTCTGAGTTGCAGATTGCCCTGGATGTTGTGGAGAGCCAGCAGTGGCGGGAGGCCGGGGCTGAGGCCGGAGCTGGGGCTGCAAGACCTGCTGAGCAGACGGTGGTGGCAGCCTGGGGCTCGAGCCTGGCAGTGGGAGCTGGTGTTTTTAGTTCTTCTTTGGAGGAGGAGGAGAATTGGCCTGGAGTTGCGATCCGTAGTCTCCAGAAGATGAGAGCCCAGCAGCAAGTTGTATCTATTATACCCCTGGTAGGTCTTTGATTGGGGACATAAGGGTGGAGACCAGCATGCCCTCCAGAGCAGAGATGGAAATGCTGACTGCCATTGCCACGTGCTCCTCTTTGGGACAGTGTAAGACCTGCCAGGACAGCAGGGATGAGGGGGGTGGCTGAGGCCTCATGTACATGGACTGATTTCTTGGACTACGACCAGATTGGGTACTGGCTCCTTTGTTGGATGGACTTATGGATTTTGGACAATGTGAAATACCCTGATGGGGTTGGGGGCGGCTTTGCTGGAAGCGCTCCCCTGCCCCAGGAAGCTTTTCCCATGGCTAGAAAGAAAACTGAGGACATTTTGTATTTTTGGCCAAGTGCTCAGAGACTGGTGAAGTGTACCTTTGTAATTGTTGAAATTGTATGATTTGTCATGTTGTTGTAATTTGTGTAATGTGCCTAATTTCCTTGTACAGGGATGCCAGTGATGTAGATTGTGGGTAGTAAAGTGAGCATAGGGGTAGATTGTTGGGCAGATAAAATATATTATGCTCACTTTGTTAAAGATGGCGCTGCCCACATGGAAGTGTTGCCCAGGTGATATTAATGTGTGTTGGGGGCGGGCTGTGGGCAGGCAGGATCCTTGTAGCCTGGGGATTGGTTTTAGGACTAAGCCTTTCCCACCCTTTTTGATGTGGGGTGGTACAATCCCTCATGCCTCACATAAGTGACTTTGTATTAGAGACTTCCCTATTTTGTATACTGGATTAAAGGTTTTGATTTCTGCACTATAAAGTGGGGCAGACCAGGATCTTGCTCTCTCTTGGTTCCTGAGATTAGCATTAGAGGAGAGAGCAGAAAAAGGAGAGTAGAGAGAGGCCACTTGGAGGAGGCCAGGAGAAGCAGCCAAGATGGTGGAGTGCTGAGTGAGAAGCCAGTTTGTGCAGAGTTTGTGCAGAGAGAAGGAAGGAGATGGGGAACAGAGGTGAATAAGTCTGGTGAGCTAGAAACCTTTGATTCTAGGAAACTCGGATAAGTCAGTAGCTTTGTGAGCACTGAATGAGTGGGTTTTGGAGCCCCGTGTGTGTTTTTACTTGCCCGCCGGGTGCAAGCTAGGATTAAAGCCAGTTTTTGGTTTCGTTGTTTCATTACCATCTGTCTGAATCCAGTGTGAACCTGCATGGGCCAGGCAGCTGTGATGGTGGCCACGGATACTGGCCATACAACAAGGAAGCCCAAAAAGAAAACTGAGGGAAAGGCAGTAGTTTCGCAGTGGAGGGCAAAGGATCAGGGAGGGAAAAAAAACAAACAAACAAACTCAACAGCACCAGGCAGAATCTTCCTTATCCCCTCTGAGGGTGAATATTTGCATCCTTGCAATAGTGCTGTCATGTTCTCCTGCACTGTTTATACCAAGGGCTCGAAGCCAGTAATCCTATGAGCAAGCGTAATACACACAGCCATTTTCCCCACAAACTCCAAATGTAATGGTATCAAGTTTGAGAAACTGTGTGTTCTAACTTACAAATGTGAGATGTTTTCTGACCTTTTTTCCAGGATAGCTCTGCAATCATACATACAATTGTTTATGTGGCAGCCAAATTGTTTTTATCCAAGCGATTTGCATGTACTGCCTCTTTTTATCTTTACTGACAACACAGACTTGAGCCTAAAAAGTACACTAGAGCTAATGAATCAGCATGTGTGATTCTTTCTTGATAGCCTGAAACCATTTATTTAGAAATGCCAGTGTACTGAGGCATAGGAGGCGGGGCAGGGGTGGGTTGGAGGGTAGAGATAGAAGGTATTAGGAACAAATGTCATAGTCCCCTTTCTGAAATCATTGCAGAATTGTGGGATGGCTCAAGGAGTTTACATCAACAGATCTGCTGAGCTTGTCCTGTGTAAAGCCAGAAGCCAGGGCCAGGGCCACCATCACAGCCGCCTCCTGGCCCATGCAGGTTCACATTGGATTCGGACAGTCGGTAAAGAAACAACGGAGCCAAGAACTGATGGGCTGTCATCTTTAATCCTAGCTTGCACCCGGCGGGCAAGTAAAACATACACTGGGCTCCAAAACCCACTCACATTCAGTGCTCACAAAGCTACTGACTTATCCGAGTTTCCTAGAATCAAAGGTTTCTAGCTCACCAGCCTTATTCACCTCTGTTCTCCATCTCCTTCCTTCTCCAGCGTCAAACTGCACAAACTGGCCGCTCACTCAGCACTCCGCCATCTTGGCTGCTTCTCCTGGCCACATGGCCTCTTTCTGCTCTCTGCTCTGCTCCCTCTGCTCTCTCATGCTAAACATCCCAGGAACCAAGAGCGCAAACTCCCGTTCTGCCCCTATTTTATAGTGTAGCTTCACAACCTTTAATCCAATATACAAAACAGGGAAGTCTCTAATACAAAGTCACTTTCTGAGGCATGATAGGATTGTACCGCCCTACATCAAAAAGGGTGGGAAAGGCTTAATCCCAAAACCAAGCCCCAGGCTACAAGGATTCTCAACACACATTAATATCACCTGGGTGATGGCCTCACGTGGGCAACGTCATCTTTAACAAAGTGAGCATAATACATTTTATCTGCCCAACATCCTGTAATATTACCTCCTCTCTAGATAAAAGAGAAAACAGGTAAAGTAACTACAAGTAGAGAAGCAACCAGGTCCAGCTACATCCAATTTCTGAATTAATGCAAACATTTTAGTAGATTTAATTTGTAATTTATGACATGGTAACTTGAGTGGTTTAATTACTAAAAGCCACTGTATAAAGGCAAGGCAATTCCGATCATTATTGTATCTAGGAACTAAAAATAATCAGACCACTTGAGAAAGAGAGGACACACTTAATTTAGATCCTAATTTAAACCAGTGAACATGTGTGCTCTTTAATAATAGCTATCCTTTCATTTTCTAGATAGTCTTGTTTTGATTCATGGCAAATATAATCATAAAATAAATCAATATATCTTGGTGTTGGAAGGGGGCTGAAGGACCAAACTTTTAACCAGTGAATTTCTTTTAATTTCTCTTTTTGTGATTTCTGATGAATGTAGAACAAGTCTTTAGGAAAGTTCTAAGGAAAACAGGTGACTCAAGATTAAATGAATCTTGGTGTTAGATTTGAGTAATTTGTCTAACCACTCTCAAATTTTTAAATCCTCTCTACAGTATGTTTAACACTGACCTTCAGTCATTCCTTAATTCAAGAGATTTTATTTGACTATGACTACATTAATTTATTTGGTCTTATAGTTTTCATTCATGTTGGGCAGATAAAATATATTATGCTCACTTTGTTAAAGATGGCGCTGCCCATGTGGAAGCCCATCGCCCACGTGATATTAGTTGCCCTTCTTGGGATGGGCATGATTATATTAATGTGTTGGGGGTGGGCTGTGGGCAGGCAGGATCCTTGTAGCCTGGGGCTTGGTTTTGGGATTAAGCCTTTCCCACCCTTTTCGATGTGCGGTGGTACACTCTCCTGAGGAATCCCATTATGCTCAGATAAGTGACTTTGTATCAGAGACTTCCTTTTTTGCATATTGGATTAAAGGTTTTGATTTCTGCACTATAAAGTTAGGCAGACCGGGAGCTTGCACTCTTGGTTCCTGAGATTAGCGTTAGACAAGAGAGCAGAGAAAGGGCATGTGGAGGAGGCCAGGAGAAGCAGCCAAGATGTCAGAGTGTTGAAGGAAAAGCCAGTTTGTGCAGGGAGAAGGAAGGAGATGGGGAACAAAGGAGAATGAGGCTGGTGAGGTAGACACCTTTGATTCTAGGAAACTCAGATAAGTTAGTAGCTTTGTGTGTGCTGAATGAGTGGGTTTTGGAGCCCAATGTGTGTTTTTACTTGCCCGCCAGGTGCAAGCTAGGATTAGAGATAATAGCCCACTAGTTCATGGCTCTGTTGTTTCATTACTGTCTGTCCAAATCCAATGCAAACCTGCATGGACCAGGCGGCTGTGATGATGGCTATGTGTACTGGCTTTACAATTCACTACTTCAAGAAACAGTATGTAAGAATTAACTTGCTTAAAATATTAAGTGTAAGAGTCTGGGAATACAATAGTAGACTAAAGTAAGAATGATCCTTTCCCTCGTGGAATATTATTCTTAAGCAGCAGAAACCTCTTCCTAGATACAAAACTACAACTGAGTTAACATACTATGAAAGAGAAGTACAAGCAACTGATATTTCAAGGAAGGCTTTTTTGAAGAAGTGATTTTTGTGATTCAACAACAGGAAACTCAGACCTTTCCATCACTTCTAGCAAATAGAAATTACTGCCTTATGTTAAGCTGGGATCTCTCTTTTGGTTTGACTTTATCATTCAATGGAGAGAAAGCTTAAAACTTTTTGTTTAACATAATTTCTACCATTTATTCCTCTTTTAAATGCCAGTCACCAAGCTAATAACTTTAAATAATGTTATCTAATTTTATCCTTCAAACACCTAAAAGTTAATTATTATTTTTCACTTTTACAAATGAGAAAACTGTAACTCAGAGATGTTAAGTATTTCTTCAAGTTTACATTGATTATAAGTCAGCAAGGCAGAAGCAAAACCCCATCTTCTAAGCTACATACCACAGTACATTGTTTGCACCAGGTAAAATGTTCACCTCCACTGTCACTGAACTCTTCCAGTTTCCTTTTACCATTCTACAATTCATTGGTTTTTAAAACCACCACCATCCTTGTGTTTTCTCTTGCCTTTTATTTAAACAATATCCAGAGCTGATTGCAAATGCTAGGTATGGTTTGACAGTATGGTATATATTGAACTACCATGGTTCTTTCTAGGTATTGTATCCTCTTTAAGTCGTAATTCAGATTTCTTTTTTAGATACCACCATTTGGATCACATTAAATCCCTTGTTTACTGAGATCTTTGTCTCATTTTTAATATCCTGTGAGTTTAAACTCTCTCATTGTACAATTGTACTACTCATAAGATAGCTATTGTTTAATTGTAGATCATTTAAAATTTTTACAAGATTTTCTTTATATTCAGAAAAATATGCCTCATTGTACGTTCCAATCATTAATCTGCCTGTCTATAGTCAAACATACCTATTCATGTGACCATTGACAGAATAAAATCTAACATTTTTTTAAAGCACTCTAATAAAAACTTTTCAAATTACCTCATTTTTGTCTTTCACTATATATTAGAAACTATGGGTTATCCCTACTGTTGGTCAATTAAGTTTGTAAATATAATGTATATGTTTCCTTGCTTATTGTTTGCATTGGGTGTGGGAGACAGGCTGTAAGCTGGCAAAGTCCTTATAGCCTAAGGCTTAGTTTTAAGACTAAGCCTTTTCCACCCTTTTAATAGTAAGATCTTTTCAACATCCTTCTAATACTAAGATCTTCTCAAAACTAAACTTTTGCCCATACCCTTAACTGTTACATGATTTGGGGTGGTGCACTCTTATGAGGAATCCCATTTATGCCTCTGATAAGTGGCTTTATATCAGAGACTTCTTTATTTGTAAATTTGCTTAAAGGCTTTAATTTCTACATTATAAAATAAGGCCGACCAGGGGCTCTCTCTCTGGGTTTCTGCCATTAGCATTGCAGAGGAGAGGCAGCCAAGATGGCAGAGTGCTGAAGGAGAAGCCAGTTTATGCAGAGTTAGTGCAAAGAGAAGGAGATGGGGAACAGAGGTGAATAAGGCTGGTGGGGCCTTTGATTCTAGGAATACTTGGATGAGTCAGTAGCTTTGTGAGCACTGAATAAGTGGGTTTTGGAGCCCAGTGTGTGTATTTCCCTCCCACCATGTGTGAGCTAGGATTAAAGGTAATGGCCCACCAGTTCTTGGCTCTGTTGTTTCATTACTGTCTGTCCAAATCAAATGCAAACTTACATAGGCTAGGCGGGTGGCTGTGCCTACTAGCTTTACACCTATGAAATAGCAGGAGAGCCTGTCAATATAAGGTACCACAACAAGCAACATTAGGTTACAAATTAAAATGCCTCTTATACTTTCCTAACAAATATGTAAATACAGCTACCCTACATACCTTTAGTTTTTCATTGTTTCTTTTCTTTATCAGACATTCATAGAATATAGACAGAAAGAAAAGTCACAATATATACCCTCCATAGTGTGTACTCAAGTAAGAAAAATACATACCAGAAATATGATGTGATGCTAAGGATTATACAATGAAGGAACAAAGGGGAAATATTTTAAGCTAAACTAAAATCAAAATACCTTGCCTTTCTGAATTGATTTCTCAAACATGAATAAAAGTAACCTCAGAAATGGAGGGGTGGAGAAATGTCACATCATATACATTCAAATGTTAGAGTGGGCAGAGCCGTTTTTGTGAATAGCCTTTTGTTCAATATCAGAAAGGTAGGGAATAAAAAGCATTGCAACCGGAGAAGTAAGCAGATGCCAGGTCATAAAATGCTTTATATGCCCTGCTAAGGAGTTTGGACTTTATCATGAAAGCTATGGGAGTCATTATAAGATTTTGAAGTGAGGAAAGGACATGATTAGATTTGCATTTTAGAAAGCTCACTCTGGCAGCAGTGTAAATAATGGATTAGCAAAAAGCAAAACGAGGAGGAAGGAATCCAGCCAGGAGGTTGTTAGGGAAATCCAAACAAGACAGGATGAGGGCCCAAATTAAGAGACAACAGTAAGAATATTAAAACTAGACAGATTCATAATTCAAGTGATAGTTGGTAAGTAGAATCAACATGATTTGTTGGCTGGATAGAAAATATAAGGAACAAGAAAGACTCAAGATCACCCTCCAGCTTCTGATTTATGTATTATTATCAACTGAAAAGACCTAGAGACACACAAAAAGCAGGGTTAGAGTGAGGAGATATGTTTGTTTTTTATATTCTGAATTAAGATATGTGTGGGACATATGAGTGAATCTGTTTAGGTGCTGAAGAAGTTTGTCTGTAGCTCTAGATGGATTTTGAGAGTGATCAATGCACTTTAGAAGAGGACAATATGACTCTGATAAGAATGCTTACACCAAGTACATCTAGTGATAAGAGAAGGCCAAGTACAACAATACATGTAAAGAACTAACAGGAGACAGGAGGAAGTAAGAAAACTAGCAGTATTTAGTCAACAAAATCAAAGACGAAAGTGTCTTAAGACAGAAGTCCTTCATCAGTGATGCCAAAGACAGCAAAAGGTCAAGATAAAGTTTAAAATCTCTTTGGTTAGAATTTCACTGGAAGACTAAGAAAAGTACTTTCAAAGACCAAGGAGTGAGAGGGAAATGAAGTGAATAAATTTAGTAATTATTTCAAGAAGCTTATCTATTAAAGGTGGTTAGCTGGACAAAAAAACCCAACAACAACAAAAAAATGATTTGGGAAAGTTTGCTTGGCTGATGTTTCTTGCTAAGGCTTGTTTTCTTTTGCTTTGAAATCATAACATGAGAAAACAGATGTAGTTGGAATGGAAGCAAAAAGCATTTATACGGATGGTTGAGATGATGAAGAGTTCTCAAATATTGATATTTATTTCATCTTACGAAAAAGATGGAGATGTTATCTCTTGAGAGTAATGGTTATTGGGAATCTAAAGAGCTGGGGGAAACATAGCAAATATTTGAAATAGCCTTCCTGGAAACAAAAACTCACTAGGGACATTGTAATGACATTCCAGTTGAGATTAAAGAGCAAGAGTTGGTAGTGACTCCAAATCACACTTTGTAGAATGATTTCTAAAATTTCTAGTCAGAGTACAGTTACTGAGTGTTGGGCAGGTGAGTTTGTAGAATTTGTGTTGTTTGGTTTTACTCTCTTTTAATAAAAATGGCACTGCCCACATGGGGTGGCTGATTGTCTTCCTGCTTGGGAAGAGGCTTGGTTATGCTAAGGCATGCTGGAGGAGGGACTTTTGCACTGAAAGGCATTAAAAGAAAAAATTAGGAGGCCATTTTTGAAAAAGGAGAGAGGTCACGTGATTGGAGGGGAGGAGGCAGCCAAAAATGGAAGCATACAGAGAGGACTAAGTGAGACTATTGGGCCTTTGATTCTAGGAAAAAATGGAGGAAGTCAGAGGCTTTGGGAGTCCTGAATGAAAAGAGAAGTGTTTTCCTGCTATGTGTATTTTCTCACCTGCTGGTTACGAGCAGGAATAAAGGACGGCCCATCAATTCTTGGCTTCGTTGTTTCATTACCGTCTGTCTGAATCAAATGTAAACCTGCATGGGCCAGGTGTCTGTGATGGTGGCCACAGCTACTGGCCCTACATTTGGCATATTCTGTGGCAGGATTTGGATCAGATTGGTATGGAGCTGCCACAACCTTCAGTAGTGGGGTAGAGGACTGGCTGCTGTTATTGTTCCCCGTGGCTGTCCTTTTGGGGACCATAGGCTGACTGACTTTTACAGCCATGCAAGAGGAAACCGAGAGCTCTGTGGAAGAGGCTGCCTGAGGCCTGCAAACCGAGCAGCATAAGGAGCTGGAGCAAGCGTGGGAGAAAGAGGTGCCAACCCTGGTGCTGGAGTAAGCACCGGAGAAGGCCGACCAGGTTGGAGAGTTTCACCTGGAAATGGAGCAGTCGCTGAAGAAAGAATCACAGGTGTGTGAGTTGCAGTTTTCCCTGTAAGTTGTGAAAAGCTAGCAGCAGCAGGAGGCCCGGGGCCGGGGCTGCATAGCCCACAGAGCAGCAGGCAGAGGCCACCGGGGGTTCAAGCCCAGAAGCGGGAGATAGTGTTTCCAGCTCCTCTTCAGAGGATGAGGAGAATCAGACTGTCACTGCAGTCCCCAGACTTCATAAGGTAAAAGGTGGCAGCAGTGGTGGGAGGGTGGACTGGCCACACAGGAGCTAGGCTTGCATCACCAAGTGGCCACTGAAATGACAGGGAGTGCATACTAGTAGGTTTGCTGAGATTTGGGGATAAAGGAGTGAATGATAACGTGCTCTTTGGAACAGAGATAGAGAAACTGGCCAATATTGCCACATGGTCCTCCTTGGGGCAGTGTTTTAAGACCTGCCAGGACTTCAGAGATGAGGGGGGCTGAGGCCCATGTGCATGGACTGATTCCTGGACTACAACCAGAATGAACACTGGTTCTCTTTTTGGATGGACTTATGGATTTTGGACAATGTGAAATACCCTGATTGGGGGGGGGGCAGGACTGGTGGAGGCCCCTGTACTGGGAAGCTTTTCATCCAGGTGGAGAGAAGCTCCCAGGACATTTTGTGCTTTGGGCAAAGTGCTCAGAGAGAGATGGTGAAGGGCATCTTTGTAACTGTTGAAACAGTATGATTTGTGCTGCTGTTGTAATTTGTGTAATGTGTCTAATTTTCTTGCACAAGAATGCCGGTGGTGTAGACTGTGGATTACAAAGTGAGCAAAATGGGTGGAATGTTGGGCAGATGAGTTTGTAGAATTTGTGTTGTTTGGTTTTGTTCACTTTTATTAAAAATGTTGCTGCACACATGGGGTGGCTGATTGTCTTCCTTCTTGGGAAGGGGCTTGGTTATGCTAATGTATGCTGGAGGAAGGACTTTTGCACCAAAAAAGTTTAAAAGGAGGAAGTAGGAGGCCATTTTGGAAGAGGAGAGACCACGTTGTTGCAGAGAGAGGAGGAGACCACATTGTTCCAGGGGAGAGAGGCCACGTGGTTGGAGGGGAGGAGGCAGCCAAAATGGAGGCATGCAGAGGGGACTGAGTGAGAGAGACTATTGGGTCTTTGATTCTAGGAAAAACCGGAGAAAGTCAGTGGCTTTGGGAGCCCTGAATGGAAAGGGGACTGTTTTCCCGCTATGTGTATTTTCTCACCCGCAGGTTGTGAGCAGGAATAAAGGATGGCCTGCCAGTTACTGGCTCTATTGTTTCATTACCATCTATCTGTCTGAATCAAATGCAAACCTACACGGGCCAGGTGGCTGTGATGGTGGCCACAGCTACTAGCCCTACACCAAGGTTACAAAATGGTCTCTTGGCAGTTTGTTGTATGGACAATAGACAACAAAAAGAGCAGAAGGAAGGTGAGTAAAGGAATGCGTTGATTAATCCATTCAACAAATGTTTATTGAGTGCTAGCTGTGTGCTAAAGGACAGGGCCAGATGTTGAGGACATAATTCTGAACAAGGTTGGTATAGTCTCTGCCCTATTGCAACTATGAGTTACTGAAGTCTAATGTAAACAGGAAAGTTCATATACTTACTCTTCTATTTTTTTAGGCAGCATTTATTAGCTAACCAGCATGACCAATATCACATGCTATACCTTAATGTCTCTTTATTATTTGACTTCTCAGCTTTGGACAATACATTTTACTTTTTACCTTTGAAAATTAAGGTTTTCATCATATTTACAATATTTCTTATCATCTCTAGTCCATTTTTCAAAGTTAGTAACTTATAATTTCTACATTATCCGTGATTGCCATGTTTTTATTGTCTGCAGAAGTCACAATTCCTATGAGTCTGGAAGGCTTTATCAGTTTTTAACATACTCAGGTTAGAAGAGATTTTTTGTTTTTATTTTTCCTCAGAATAATTCACATTATTTGAGTAAATCTGCAACTTAAGGGCTCTGCATAAGATCTGCAGCCACAAGAGAGAGACAGAAAATAGAAGTTTTGCTTTATAGAGTGCACTTCTCATTTTTCTCTTTCTTTTCAGATATTCTAAGAAAGGATAAATGGGAAATACAATTTTTGAAAAAAATTGTTGTCTATAAAATTCTTGATTCTAGAGACTGGATAGCACTTTAAAACTTTTTCTGGAATAAGCTGAGATAGAAGTAAATAAAGTAAAATAGTAGATAGAAGGTAATATATGGAGATTCAACCAAATGCTTAAAAGTATTAAATCAGATGCAAATGTTTGTTTAATTGTAACAATATTATTAAATCGCCTTGTCATTTTTAGGAATATCTTAACATAGAGAGAAATTTTCACTTTACAAATATCTGGTAGAATCTTGAGGCAAGTGAGAATTGTGTTATATCTGGCCATTGTAGCAATTTCTGCCTGAGGAAAGAAAAAAACAATCAGAGATGCAGTCTAGCTCAAAGAGGGAAATCAACCAGCTGGAAATTTAAGGTACTGTATTTAGAATATTCTAATACTTTTATAAACCTTTTTCACTCAATATTTTAAAACAAATTCTAGGTCTAAGACTAGACCTATAGTTTACTTCTATATAAAGAAGTAATAAACCACTGAAAGTTGTAATAGGCAACTTTTTTATGGTATAATTTAATAAGACATTTACATGAAAAGCACAACAAGATGTGTTTGAATAAGTGCTTTGACAGAGGAGGGTACTGGAACTCTGATTGGAGGAAAAGAAACGTCTTAGAAAATTCAATCTCAAAGCTCAGTGAGGAAGAATGGTTATGAGCTCTCTAGCCTCTAGTGGCTCGGATGGTCAGGGAAAGAATTTGAGTCCGCTGATGAGATTTGTTCTAGTCCAGAAAACACTGTCACGCAACATAGTATAAGATGTGAGGTGATTTGCTGGTGTCTCTGCTCCCATAGGTAGTACTTGATCTCTGTATACCTACATTCTTTCTCCTTTCCAGTTACTTAATAAGGCAGCTCTGATCAATATAAATATATAATAACCTTTATTTTTCTCTCTTTATTTTTATGTTTATTTGGTGTAAATTATATTTGCATCAATTTTTTGCTAAGCCTGTGTATATGTGTGAGGACTTTTGGTGACCAAGAAGAGCTTACCACTTGCACATTTCTGTCATTGTAGGATTCTTCAATTTATTCAAATGGTATTAATTAATTATTCTTAGAGTGTTCAGGCACACACACAAACACATACATAAAACATTCCTAGATTTTATAACTCTGACATCGCAGACCCAAACACATCACTTAACAGAAAATTTGAGTGAATTGCTTATATAGGTATCATTTGTTATTGGTATTGTTGTTAATATCATAGTTTTTAACATTTACTCTTTTTATTTACTGGCATTCTTTTAAGAATTCTATATTTAAGACAATAATAATAGCATATAAAAAACACTGAGTTATATTAGCAAAGAAATCCAGCCAAGTCAATCACAGTGGGATAGAAAAATTATAAAGTACATCTCAGTTATCTTCTTGAAATCACATTGCTAATTGCTCATTGGAAATATTTCATTAAAGGAGCTGTGGAAGGACACTCAAGTATTACCTAGGCTTAGGTAAGAATCAATTTTTAATTCAGCTATTGATAAATAGTCATTGTTTTCTGGAACTAAAATGGTTCCCAGGCAGAAATGGAGTGCCACTTCATAGCAAATACAACAAAAGGAAAATTAATCCAAGAAGTAGTCACAAATAGGCCTAAGATTTTGAAAAAATTACAAAGAAATTTTTGATTCAGTATGCCAGGAATACATGGCTATGCCACATCTTCAGGGGAAGGGTCAGTATTAACAATACAATTTTTAAATTTTTCAACACAACATTATTTTGAATAAATCTGTTAGTAGATTACTCAGGACTGCTTTTGAAAATAAATTGTGATTTAATCAACCAAATATAAAACAATAGTCAAGAAAAATATGTCAATCCTTAGCCCAAACAAATGTTGTTTATTATTTTAGAAAAATTAGATGATTGACATTTAAATAATTTGAAACTTTCCATCAAAATTCTGAGAAAATTTCTACCATGTATACTTAAAATAAAAGTCTTGAAATTGGAGATCAAGAGACTGAAGACCTTTAATACAGGGCTTTATACTTGCAAATTAAAGCCATTAAGGATTTCAAAAAAAAAAAAAGAAAAAGAAGATGTGTCAAGAAAAATGTCATCGATAGCTTCATCTGGCACATTGAGGTATGCTAATTAAATTATACTTAATTCGTTGTACAATAATGCTAACAATATGTATTACTTCTGTCAATGCTTATTAAATATGAGAATATGTCTTATGTATTTTACGTATTTTTATTTTACCTAATTTTGTAACAGCTTCATATAATGGACACTATCACACCACTTTTAATAGATGGAGACTCAAAGGGCTCTCATAATGGCTGAGCTACAAAATGCCAGATTCAAGCTATAGACCCAAATTCTGTTTAAATTTTTACACTGTTTTCTCTAAATGATACCTTAAAATTTTGAACAATAAATATTCTGATCTGAGTAGAATTCTAAATAAATAAGAGAATTCGACCAGGCTCTGGTTTCAAATGTGAACATGGTATTTGAATGTGATCTGAATTTCAGGCAACTAACTTAAATTTTCAAAATCTGTTTCATTAGAAAAATTAGTATAATTGTAAATAACTCAATGAATTCCTGTGATTATTAAATAAAATGGTTTGCATATTAGCATAATGGCCAGCATATAGTAACAGCTCAGTTATTGTTAATGGTATTCGTCATCATTATTGCTTAGCCTTGGTATAAATATTAAGCTCTATTACATTTATTTGATTATATCTTTATTATGTGTGACATTGGCAAAGTCAAATAAATTACCTTCTCCTCATCCAGAAACTGGTGGGCAGAAACTATTTCTGTTTTATCACTGTGTCATATGACATTGAAAAGTTTACTTACATATATATATAAAAGTAATTTGTAAGTCAGGCTATAAAAACAGGGATTTAGACCAGGTTCTAAATAAAACAAAACAAAACCACTATCTCTTCACTAGTTGTAATAAACTTTACTAATCAATCTTTGCACTCCAGCTTGGGAGAGATGTCCCAGAATCCTTCTTTAATAGTGTTCCAGAGACATTAACGATTAATTCAAATTTTCACAGAGGATAAAACTTACTCCTCACTTCTAATTTTAGTATACACACACACACACACACACACACACACACATCCATAGGAAAATTCACATTTACTCTCCTGACTTACTCTTAGATTTTGTTAATTGAATAAAATAGATGTCAACTAATCCAGGGTTCCTATGTTCCTACAGTTAAAAAAAGAAATAAAATTATCAAGATAATAACATTGTATAGCCTTCTAAATTCACTCTCTGAGAATTTTAAAAGATTTATTTTTAGTTTTATTTTTATTCTGCTTAACTATAGTCATCAGTTATAAAATTTAAGCTGAGTTTTGTAGTTTGCTCTAAACTGTTGATTGTTGACCTTATAATCTATGTAGCAATACCTGACTGATGATCATGATTATGCATATAAAATATATTAAAATTTTGATTAATATATTTTTATGTTGCCTATCATCCAGACACTCTTATTTTCTGCCACCTTCAGCTACCAACTTAAGACCAAGTCAAATCAATTGTTCCAACCTTGCAAATCACCATCCAGTCTTCTTAATTTGCTTTATTATTTATATCTGTTTATTTGTCTTGAAGAAATAATCAAAATCAGAAAGGAACTTTTTTAAAAAACATTTTTTCTATCATGCTCTCTACAGTTGAAAAAGCAAGCATTTGGAATAGAACACTAGCATGTACATTTTTACAAACATCCCTGATCACTTGCTATTTGCTCCTGAGAAAAGCTATCTTCAGAGAAAATGGTGGGTTTTGGGGTCACAGGTTATAATTTCAGCCCCACACTTTCTAGACTTGTGACTTCACAAGTCTTTGAATACAAGAGTAGGCAAAAGTACGTTTACCATTGTAATACAAATAAATAATATGATAATTAATAAATAATAATACAAGTATAAACTCTGTGTTTCACATACTCACAACTGCAAACCTACTTTTGTCAACCACTGTGTCATCTGAGATAACCCAAGTCCAAGGGGCATCCCCCTCCTCGGTTCTTGTCACGCGCACAAGAAATCATTTAAGCAGGAGACAAGTCCCAGTGCTCAAGCAAAGCAAGAAGCTTATTAAAGAATACACCTAGGCCTGACTTGTAGTGGCGCAGTGGATAAAGCGTCGACCTGGAAATGCTGAGGTCGCCAGTTCGAAACCCTGGGCTTGCCTGGTCAAGGCACATATGGGAGTTGATGCTTCCAGCTCCTCCCTCCTTCTCTCTCTCTCTCTCTCTCTCTCTTTCTCTCTCTCTCTCTGTCTCTCCCTCTCCTCTCTAAAATGAATAAATAAAAAAATAAAAAAAAAAAAAAGAATACACCTAGCCCAAAGCACAAGCAGGTCACTCAGTCTGAGCACCCCACCTGTTGGTGTTTTAAGGGTTATATACTTCTAGCTGCAAGCTTTAAGGCTTCCCTTCTGCGATATCAGGACTAGCAGGGTATCATGGACTCCCTCTCTGGATATCAACATCAGCACACAGGTCTCAAGCCTTCCCCTTTGCATCATTGTGTTCTTTCTTGTAACTAATGGGACATCTAGTTATCTTGTTTTGGCCAGTCCAGGACTGCTGACTTCCTCATTTAGTGGGTAGGATAAACCCCCTTTGTTTCCCCTTCCCTCTTTTCTGTCCTAACAGCTGTTTATCCTAACACCTATTTGTTTGAAATATAGTCCTTATAAATATATGAACTATTATTCTGAAGAAAGTAGCCAGCATCTTGTTTCTCACTTGGTAGTAGTTTAAAAATGTCATTTCCTTCTTCTTTTCTACCCATCCCTCCTCACAAAATCCAGACTCATTGGGTAGTGGTAGAAGAAAACTTCAGTGCCACCTCAGTATTGTGGCTGATGAAGTCAAAGTGACCTCTCCAGTCTAATTATTATCCCATTCCTCATACGGTATCCTCCTGCAGCTTGGTCATGTGCCCCTGTCCACACTCTAGTATCCATTTTATCTCATGAAAAACTGGTTTTCCTCCTGCTCTTTAGTGGAATAAAAGAGAAAAATAGCATCTGTTTACAACCTGCTTTGTATTATGTGTTTCACATGAAATATGGTATCAAATTTGCATACTGATCATATGAAGTAGCTACTATCATCCCAGTGTTTCAGGTGATTATACCAAGGTCCAAATTATGTAATAAATTTCTCCACTTGTATTATGAAAACAATTCTAATTTCTGTATGCCATTACCAAACATATGTACTTTTTACCAATGTATCCCAGACTGTGATTTTCCTCTCTCTGATGGGACTGAAGAGTCTTAGAATCTTCTCTCTGATGGGACTGTAGAGTCTTAGAATGTCACATTTTCAGGTAGAACCCAGTAGGGAGAAGTCAACAACTTGTAATGCAGGCTGTGCAGGACCCTGAGCTCAGGTGGAGTTCTCTTTGCTTCTGCAACAATTCTGACCTAAGGCTATCTTTTCTGATTGTACTGTCTTTAACTCTAAATTATTGATTGGCTTCTATTTACCACCATGATCATTCTGGTTACAGACCACTTTTGCAAGCCTCCAGATAAATGCTATAAACTCTCATTGCCAACTGAGAATTACTCACTGGTCAATTTGACTGTTTCCTTTTCCTACAGAACAATTGATGAAAATTAAAAAACATGATTCTGGTGCCAAATAATATTCCAAGAGATAGTTATAGAAATAATAGAAAACAAAAGTGGAATTGCTAAAATAAATGTTTTATCTCTCATAATCAATAATTTAAAAGACCTAGAATGGTTTCTATTTGACTATGTGAATGTGTTTGAGTACTAAAAGTTGAACTATATACATTCACACACGTGATAAATATATATATATATATCACATATTTTTGTAAACTTTGCTGTTACATAAAGCTGTACATTTTTAATGACAAAAAGTTTCTCTGTTATTATATATTTGATTCTTTTATTTTATAATATTAAAAATAAAACTAATAGTGTTTTATTACTTACCTTGAGGAAATACTGAGGATTAATTAGATGTGCATGAAATAACCTGAGCTCCTAGAAAAACAGCAATAGCAAAGATGATTTCAATGGGGAAAAAATAATATGCATATAACATGCATTTATTTATACAGTTTCTATTTATATGTGTATATCAAATTTATATTTTATATGTTTAATATTTTCCTCACACTTTCACATACATAAACAAATTTGCCTTTTTGTTTATTTGCTTGTTTACAAAACTGAAAATCCTTCAAGGAAATCCTTTGTCAATTTTGTAGCTCTTTGAGAAAAACTCCATTTAAAATGTCTAGAATATGTCTTAAGAAAAAGAAATGACTTCACAGTTTCTTGAGAAGAAAAAGCAATTTCACAGTGCACAAAATGGCTTAGAGTAATATGGGTGTTTTTTTCACTGTATTCTTAATTAAGAAAGATTGACATCTGTGAAGGTTTCAAGCCAAATAAAAATCCCAGATTTTAATTAGCTTTTCTAATGGTTATGTTTTCCAGCTAGGAGACATTTGCAAATCCACCAGTTTCTCAGAGAGAGTAGCAGAAAATAAATAATATTAATACTTGTGTTTATGACTTCCATAAGTGTCATAGTATGCAGTCGTACAGAGACAGCACCATTCAATAATTAAATGTGCCACAGTGGCTTTTGGCATTCTGTTTTCTACCCATAGAACTTGCCTTTCTAGCTGTCTATTCTGTACACCTGACAGCCACCCACTATTCCTGACACTGTGTCCCCTTCCACATGCCTCTGAGTACTCTCAACCTTTTACTGCCATGCCCCATCCATGTCGACATCAATTTCTCACTGATAGTGACCCACTTGTGTGACTTTCTAGCCTCTCTCTTACTAAAACTACAAATGCCGTTTTACATTGCTACTAGCTATAAGGTCATAATATTGATAAAATAACCTTTGCTAAATTGAAATGTTATACAGAAATACAAGATATTTTTTACTCATTTCATTAGTAGCTGAAGACTGCATAACATGTTTCTCTTCAACAGGAGTGTTCTTATTTTAACAAGGGAAAAGTATTTATTTAAATAACAAACTATTTACAGTGGGATTTTAAGTAGTGTTTTTTAGCCAGTAACCAATGTGGTGATATTCAAACCTTATCTGATAGGTGACAATCCACTTTACATTAGTGCAAAACACTTCTGAAAAATAGCTGAGGAAATAAATATCAAGTATATTATATTGTGAATCACTGAAAGAAATATGACTAATGGTAGGGTGAGATCTTGAGATAAATCAATAAAGATACATAGCTAGTATATAACTTTCCATGTAAGACTTTCCATAATAGTGTCTATGAAGACTATATGCATGCATACCCAAACACACATACATCTTTATATTTATTTTAGCCCCAACCTCTCTATTCATTTGTTTTTAGTCTTCTTTTTTCTCATTGATTTGAGAGAGAAGAATGAAGAAGGGGGAACAGGAGAGAGAGAGAGAGAGAGAGAGAGAAGCATCAACTCTTTGTTTCACTTATACCAAATACTTAAACCAAAATATTGCCATATTTACACCAAAATATTTAAAAACAAAGGTTATAACATCAGACAAAGAAGGACCCAGCAATTCCATTTCTGGGTTTTTGTTTAAAGTAATCTAAAACACTAAATTGAAGAAAGACATACATCCATATGTTCACTGTAGCATTATTTACAACAACCAAAATATGGAAGCAACCTAAGTGTCCATCAGCAAATGAATAAATAAAGAAATGGTGCATATACACAATGGAATATGACTTAGCCATTAAATAAAAAAATAAAATAAAACCTTGCCATCTGCAACAACATGAAAAGAACTAGAGGGTGGTATGCTTAGTGAAATAAGTCACTATGAAAGACAAATGTTAGATGATTTTACTTATATGTGGAATCTAAAAATAAATAAACAAACAAACATGCTGAATGGAAACAGATTCATAGATATAGAAAACAAACTGATAGGTACCGGATGAGAAGGAGGTTGAGGTGATGGGTGAAAAAGTTTAAGTGATTAAGAAGTACAAATTTGTAGTTACAGAATAGTCACAGGTTGTAAAGTACAAATAATGAGTATTGTCAGAAATATATATGGTGCCAGATGGATACAATATTTATTGGGGTAATCACTTTATAAGTTATATAAATCTCTAATCACTATGTTGTATACTTCAAACTACATAATATAATATTGTATACAGCTGCAAAATGTAATTGTAACCAGAGTGAGAAAGGTTTTAAAAGCCCTAATAAAGACTTTGGCTTGAACTCCTATTGAATTGGAAAACCATTCTTGGCTTTAAAGAAAATGTGAAACTGGCCCTGGTTGGTTTGCTCAATGCTTAGAGTGTGCAGACATCCTGGGTTCAATCTCCAGTCAGGGTACACCTGAGAAGAAACCATCTGCTTCTCTCTCTCTTCCCATCTCACAGCCAGTGGCTTGATTGGTTCAAGTGTTGGCCCCAGGCCCTGAGGATAGCTTGGTTGGTCTGAGAGTCAGTCCCAGATGGGGGTTGTTGGGTGGATCTCGGTCAGGCACATATGGTAGTCTGTCTTTCTATCTCCCCTCTTCTCATTTAAAAAAAAAAAAGTGAAACCTAATCTACATTTTAAGAATAAATGGAGTGGATAATAATAACTCCACCTACTAAGTTGAAAATACCAAATGAGAAGTACAGGGAAAAAAGCACAGAGCTAAGGAAAGAAAGAGCTTGACAATGAACCATGGTTATTTTGGTGATTTTAAAGGGGCTGAAAATAAATCCACAGCCTTTGACCTGAGCATCTTGAAGATGGAGTTGTCATTAACTAAAATGGTGATTACTGTTTTAATGAAGGGAGGAATATGAAGGCATCATTCTGGAGAAGACAATTTCCAGCTATCTTATTAGCCTTCCAAATGGAGATTAGAATCAGCAATCTGTTTTAAAAATTCAGGATTTAATGGGATAGATTGTAGACATATTACTGATACATTAATCTTATACTCTGTATTTTAAAATTATCTAAGTTTCTATTTGTTTGTTTTTGGTATAAGGATGCCAGCTAGACTCCTTCTCTAATCTGTGTATCAAGCCTTGATAACCAGACCAGATGCAGAAGTACACAATCTTGACCGTGGAGCACTTGAACCCCATTCAAATCCTTCAGAAGTCACAAGGCCAGAAATCCTATCTCCAAGGATGGCAAGCATGCCAAAGCTTAATGAGGGATAGGATCTGAACCTGAGAAAGAATATGTAGCCACATATCTTTTCCATCCCTAACTAGCCCTGATCACCCAGAGGTCTGTAAACTGAGGATGTCAAGGCAGGATTTGGAGGTATAGATTCACCCTGTCTACTCAGTTGCTTAACAATCTAAATAAAACATAAGATTCAACACTTGTCTCTGCTTATTGGATGCGCATGTGACAGGCAACAGGAATGCCAGCTTGTTCAAGTTACAATGGGAAGATCCACAATAGAAATATATTTTTGTGAGTTGTCAATGCAAAGATGTTACTTAAAATAAGAATAAATGAGATTATCAAAAGAATTTTCAAAAACAAACAGAAAGTTTCAAGGGCAGATCCTTGGGACATTCCAACATGAAAAAACTCTTAAGGATCTGAAAAGAAACTTGCAAAAGTGATTAGGAGCAGCAGCCTATATACCAGGACACCAAAGGAAAATGTGAAAACCATAAAGAGTTTCAAAAGGAAGGAATGATTCACTTTGCCAATTGCTGCTGAGAAATCAAGATGTTCAAGACTGGATGTAGTACATGAAGCTAATTAATAAAATGTATTTTTATAGAGATATGTTGAGGAAGTCCTTTTTGAATGAAGATTAGGAAAGAATGTAAGAATGTGACAAGAGAGACTAGAGACAGCCAACTTTTTTGAGAAGTTTTAAAATAAGGAGAGTAAGGAAGTAGCTGGGGACAAAGACAATGGCACCAAACAGTCTTTTGTGTTTTTGTTTTTGTTGTTTAAATTAGAAGAAAAAGTATCCTGTTTCGGTTTGATGGGATTATCTTGAAAAAGAAAAAAACAACAACACAGAGTGACACTGTAATAAACAAGAGGATGGGAAGAGCTTTGTTTTTAAGTATGTGTGAGGAACCATGATCTATCACAAAAGCCTTTGTTCCTCTAAGAAATTAGAGATATCATTGACTCCTTTGGGTTAGAGAGCCTAAATCATGGTCATTCTGCCTGATGTTGCTCACACTGATAGTACAGAGAGTATTCAACACAGCAAGTTAGGGACTGCATTATTTGGCCAAGGAATGGAGAAGGATGAGCTTGTGGTCTGAAAACCTCTTCTCCCTGATTGTGAGAAATTAGGAAAATTTTAAGGAGGGCGGTGGTAGGAGGATTTGGGGATGAAGATTCCCATGTGCAGTCATTCATCACACTTTAATTTTAATGTGAAATCTCCACCAGTGAGCATAATTTTAGTATGTCAATGAAGAAAAATTTTTAAAAGATTCTATTGGGAAGGGATTTCAAGTGCTACCTTCAATCTTTCCAGAAAATAATTTTTTTAGTAGTTTCTTATCTGATTTCTTGGCTATCCCTGGATTTCTTCCACCTTTCCCTGACAAGTTTCGTCTGCTTTTGTCAGAAGATATGTTGAAGAACATACAAGAAAGTCAGTAGAAGTTTAAAGATTACCATATTTCTTCATGTATAAGACACTCCCATGTATAAGACGCACTTTTATTTTTGGGCTTAAATATGAAAAAGAGACAAGTGCAAAAAAGTGGTAAATGCAAGTAAAAAAAAATCTATGACCACTGTATAAGACGCACCCAGTTTTTAGACCCCAAATTTTTCAAAAAAGGGTGTGTCTTATACATGTGATAATAGGTAATTAATCATGTGATGTCACAACCTGGTGGCAAATAGAAGGCAGAGGATGGATGGTGGTAGATGATTAGATGCTGGAAATGGATGATGTCTAGGGAAGTTTTCTGATTCCTTTATTTTCTAAATAAGCAGACTTACTAGCTGAGCTTAAGAAGGGCGGTAGGGAGGTGGAGATTAGAGAAAAGAGTAGAAGGTGTGAGGTAGTGCTTAGGATAGTAAGAGCCCACGTGAAGTAGGAGAATATGAATTTCAGCTGTCAGTTTTACGGGTCCACTTGAGATTAGTGACCATAAATTGAATGTGAGGACAGTAAGCATGATCATATATATCCTCTTCATCCACATTCAGTGGCATGGGTACAAGCTCTCATTTAACAGATTTTTATTTGACCCAGTTTGGAGTTTGACTACAGCAAGGCAAGAGAGGACAAAAATTGTTGGAGGTTAAGGATGAGAGAGAAAGTGAACTGGAAAAAAAAAGAGGCTGCTTTTCTCAGAATAGGATAAAAAAAATTGGGATTAATAAAGGGTTACAGTTATTCATAATGATGCAGTCTAGGCCAGACCATGAAAATAAGCAGCCTAACCTTGTGGAGATCAGAGTCATTGGAGGATGACTGTTCAACCACCTGAGAATCTCGCGGGTTGTGATTAAGAGAATCTTTTAAGGAGTGATTGTTTGTGTGAATATTGAAATTGCAAATAATTAAACCAGGAGTAATGTTGGAGAAAGTGAATTAAAAACTGAAGTACTTGAAAAATGATAATGGCAAAACTCAGGGTCTGTTACAAAGATGGATTATTGGCTTTGTAGTCTAATAATATGAAAGTCAAAGCTTGGAAACTTTAGGGAAGAGAGAGAGAGAGAGAAAGGTTCTGGATGAGGCTATAAATAATGGTGACATTTATCTCACTGTTAAGTCCAGTAGTACAAATTATGGAAAGAGGGCATCCACCAGTTGTCGAGAAAGGCACAGAAAAAATGGAGTCCACAGAGAACAACAAGATTTTAATTAGAGCAGGATGGCAAAGGGACTTATGACAAAGAGGTTAAGAATGTAAGGCATGGATAAGGTGTGCAGTGAACTCTGCAATGAACTCTCGAGGGCACATGGAAGGAATTGGAGAGAGGGGCAGAGTAGGGAATGGCTGCAGGGGACTGACCTGAGTGTTAGCACTTCTTGTAATCAATTTTAAAATCCTGGAAAATGGGTGTAGTAATATAAAAACACATTTGGTCTTTGTTTCCTGTTGTTCTTGGCACAAAGCTCCTGAAATCCTTGGAATTTACTGAGTGATAGCTCATTCATAAGGAGCCTCTTTTCAGCCAATGTTAATGATGTGACTTAGTATGGTGCCTCTAGATGGCTTCAGAATGAGGGTAGTCTCCAGAAAGACCAAGTGATTAGCAGATTGGAACTTTTGGCCTCACCTTATGACCCCCACTCCATCTTGAGAAGGGATAGGGGGCCACAGAATAAGCTATATAAAAACTCCTGCATAACAGATTTAATGAACTTCTATAATTGTGAATGCATATACATGCTAAGAAGGTGGAACAGCTCAGTTCCATGAGGACAAAAGCTCCTGTGGTTCAGGCTCTTTCGGACTTCACCTTGTATACCTCATCGTTTGGTTGTTCATCTGTATCCTTTATAATATGTTTAATAATAAGGTATTAAGTATAAGTAAATGTTTCTCTGAATTATGTGGTCTTCTCTAGCAAATTAATCAAACCAAGGAGGGGTTGTGGGAACTTGCCATCTTTAGCTGGTGGGTTAGAAGCACAGATGACAACCTGGACTTGTGATTGACATCTGAAGTTAGTGGTGTGGGGGTGGCAGTCAGTCTTGTGGAACTGAACCCTTAACCTGTGAGATCCAATACTATCTCCAGGTTGAAAGTGTCAAAGTTGAGTTATATTGTAGGACACCCACTCACTGTCTGCTGAGAATTAGGGAATTGCTTTGTGGTGTTGGAAAAACCACATTGATTGGCCTAAATAGTTTTATAGCAGATGATGCTGATGAGATTATTTAATAAAGAAGAGAATTGCCTTCAACCTTATTTCACACCTTCCAGTGAACAATGGGAGCCGGAAACAGAGGGTTTTGTAGAGAGTTCTTGGCTTTCTTTCTATAGTAAGATTTATTATAGTGAAGTTACAATTAATTACATGGTTATATTTAGTGAAGTTACTTGGGCACTTGAGGATAAAGAGATCTTCAGTGACAAACTTGATGGGGTAAACATTTTTGACAGTTTAAGGAAAAACAATGGAGTTTATTTCCTACACATTGCATGTTCAAAAACCAAAGTTCACTTTATCAAAGTGTTTAAAATTTGACAGTTTGCTCTGAGATTAGTATATATTTTCAAAGAATGTACCGCACAGAATATATTGCACAATACATATCAATAATGGCAGTGAGACTAGTAGTATCATGATTATATAGTGAGTGGAAAAAGTTACATGCAAAAGGGAAATGTTATAAGGGGAATATTGAAATAAATATTTTTGTTTTATTAATTAGTGTTAAAGTTTTATTATAAAAATCTATACTTTAAGGGTAAGAATTTCAATAATTTAAAATCAGTGTATAGAATAAAGCATGTCACTTCACTAAACCTATTTCTTTTTACCATTTTTTTTCTGTCCCTCAGTGTTTTCCACTATATCAACACCATCACAGGGTCTTTTTAGAAACCTCTAATGGATGTCCAAACACATACTCCCATAAATCAGTGCAATGAAATTACATGGTTCCATACATTCTGCATCTTGCTATTTTTCCAACTTAACAATGTATAGTTCATGTTTTCTTTGACTAATTTTATAGGTTAATTTTGGCTTTATTTTACCTCTATATCACTGAATTACATTCATTTTTATAAACCCATGCACTGTGAGGCGAGGATTAGACTTGTTTTCCAAATGGCTAACCAACTGCTTATATATATCATTTGTTGAGTCACCACTATTGTCTGTTAAAATTTAAATGCCTCAATTTTCATGTATTAATTTTATATTTACATGTGTCACAGTATCAATTACCATAGTGTTATAATACTTTTAAAATATTTTGTAATATTCTATCATCATTACTCTTACAAAATTTTCTGGTTATTACACAAGCTTATTCTTCTGAATAGCCAATTGTGGCTATTGATACATTTCTTGATACATTTTATCAAGAAATAGGTTATTTCAAGAACATTTTGAATTATGCTATTTAGAGAATTTTTTTTTAATCACATGAGGTGCTATTCAGAAAGAATGAGAAATAAGAGGAATGTGATGATGAGTTTATATTCCCCAAATTATCGGAAACATAGCATAGTAAGTTAGGAAGAAACTAGGAAATTCTGGGAAGCTTAAAGATTACATTTTAGAATTTTTTTAATAGTATAGAATTTATTAAAGCTTCTGCTACATGAATTTAAATATTTGGTTGGTAGAGAAGGTAATTTTCCACATTTTAATTCTCCTATAAAAAGGACTGGCAAAAGTAGATAATAGGAGTGAGTTAATTAGAAAGAGAGAAATTAATTGATTATAAATTAATTATTATGAAAGACTCCATATAACTCATACTGATGTTATGCCATTTCTATAGTTAAAACATAAAAATTACACTTTTGCTGGTGACTACTAACTTAAATCCAATTCTCTCTGTTCTCTTTCATTTTACCTGTAGGACCAACCAGTGCCTGGAATGAGTTTGCAATAAATTCTCCAGTTGCCTTGACAGATATTTACCATTTCTTTTTGCTTTTATAAAAAAATGAAAGCCAAACTAGAAGAATATACAGTGTGTGATAAATTTATATATTTTTCATTACTTGAGAACGTGGAATTCTTTCTCTCCTATATATTTTGCTATTTTGGCTTTGAACCTTTGCACTTCAATCAAAGTGTAATTTTGAAGGAAGCTTGTGTCTTAAGTTTTATTGAAGATTCAGCTATGTTTTCTTTTTTACTGACTGTACCAGAACTAAATATTCTAGCAGAGAAAACTTAGTGCTTGCCACCATTTGAAGTATCCACTGCCCATAGGAATAACTGCCCATCAACCCTATAGAAAACTGTAAATGTATTTTGAAAGCCTGCAAATGAGATAGATCCAATAATAAATATCCCTAAGAAAGAAGCTAGAGAGAACACTGGAAATAAATATACTTCTATTATCAACTCAGCATCCACTGTATTTAGCTCCATGAGAGAAAACAAAGGAAAATCCTTTATGACAGGTGGAAATATTTCTGACTGAATGATGGTAGACTTTTTAGCTGTGCTCTAAAGAAGAAATAGATGTTTGCAACATACATGTAATTTCTCAGTTTTCAGTGATTGTGTGTGAGTGTGTGTGTGTGTGTGTGCAATATTGAGTAGTTTATATCCTATTATGTTTTAAAGTTTTAAATATGTCAACAAGCCTCTGTGTGGTGCACACTCATGGAGCCAGCAAATACATGTCATAAATATTCCTATGATCTCCAATAACCAGCTACATATTGGGTAAATATATTTAGGTTTAGAAACATCAAATTATTGGGCAATTTGCTATATTTCTAATGTAAAAAGGCTTGAGGGAATCTATAAATACTCTAAACTCATACTTGCCATGAAAAAATTGTACTCGTCTTTGAATTATTACTTGGCTTCTGAAAACCATTATCATCATTTGGCTCCCTTGGAGAGATAATTTACCTCACATGGACAAGCATTTTCCTCCCAAGAGGGAGTAGTTTTACTAGCTTGAGCCTCATAGGATCAGAAATACTTTTAATTGTTTTTTTAGTGCTGATAGCTTCTTTCAACTGGTGAGAGGACTAATCATCTTATGCAAATACCAAGCCAATGAAATAATATGATGTTTGTATTCAAAGCAATTAGGTTGCACATTCAGGTTCTATTTTATACTCATAAATTGCAATTAGACACCCTGAAACAAAATCTGTAATAATTTTTATTGGACCTGTAATTATTGGCATATAGAATATATTTGGAGTATTTTTAAAGATTTTTTTATATACATGTTACACATATAGTGGTATATTACATATATATTAGAAAAGTTATAAACTTTAATATCTTAGCTTCTTGATAAGTTAATTTCTAAAAATAGCCAATATAGAGAATGTTAAAAATATTTTATTTTAATAAATATATTTTTTTAAATCATTTTATTTTTATCTAGGAACACAATATATAACAAAAATGAAATGATCAACCGTGTTCATCTCTTGACTGTATATCCTACTTTTGTTTCTTATCTCTGGGCTAGTAGCTAAGTAGCTCTGTGCTAGGTAGCTAGTTTATTGACTACACACATCTCTTCAGTGGTTCCCAATACACAGACATAGACACACACATCTATATGCACACACACTCGCAGATTCTGAGGTATTTTATTTTATTTTAATTTTTAGTCTGGTTCTTATTTCTATATGAAATGGTACTCTCTATATATCACTCTGGACCTCTACTTTGGGTAGTTTTACACATACTAAATGAAGACAGCAGGGCTCCGGTCATCCCCTAAGAACAATGTTCTTATTTCAGGATGCTGATGCCAAGCAACGGGAGTCCTGAAGCCGCATCAGACTCGAGCTTGTCAAGCGTTACAAGCTGTTATTTTCCTTGCCTCCTCACTGTCCTGGGGACTGCCTGATTGTCCTCTTGAAGCTTTCACCATTGATGCCGCTTCCTTACCGTGACGCTCTTCCTGGGATATACAGGGGCTTGCACAGACTGTTCTAATGAGGGTAATGTACAGAGCTCTCAAGAAGAAGATGCGCAGGGAGCCCGGAGGAAGCATCAGGGATGCCTGAATGATTTGTTTAATCTGCCTTTTCTATTAGTACATGCTGCATGCTCCAGTCCCTGGGGAGGTGTGCAGTGACATGTTGATGTTTGGTTGTCAGATTTGTATTTGTAGAGCTCTGCTTTCAGGCTGGGGTGGGGAGGACTTTACCCTTTCAAAATCTTTTCTCTGAGACAGCAAGACAGAAGGAAGAAAAAAAAATAGAAATAGAGGAAATAGCGCAATCGTTTCATAATTCTAAACTTAAATGCATTTTACCCATACATTTACATATTTTTGTATGTTGTGATGCTTCTCAGTTAGCAAAGTAACACTAGTCCACAGGGGAACTATTCACTCTGTGTAACCCAGTCTAAATTCCATAGATTCTATATTAACTAGAATCATTTTATTGTTTTTGTCTCTGAATTTTATAAAGGGAATTTTATATCAGAGGGAGAAAGAGAGAAATTTAGAGGGAGATACTAAAAATGAGAAAGGAAGCAACAGCTATTTAAATGAGAAAATAATTCCTTTAACACAAGTTACAATATTACTAAAAAATATACTGCCACAATTGAGATGCAGATTAAAGTACTGTTTTATTTATTTTAAAGCATTAGAGACAAGCCATCAGTCAGCAATGACAGAGAACATAAAAATGTTTAAGAATAAATTGGGCTTTAATTTTTCTTGACTAAGTATCGACATTTATCATTATTAATGCACTTACAATAGTATAGTACTCTTTTTCCCCCCTTTCTACTTGGTAATCTCATTTATTTTGTATGTGTCTTAAACCTAATTAGGAAGCAACAGTACTTGCTGTTATAAATGGCAATATTTCTTTTGACCAATATTCATGAAATCTATTGCAATTAAAGCTATGGCAAAAGTTTACGTAAAAACAGTGCTATGTTTTTGCTAAATAGCGTGTGAAGTCCTCCTACTTGTGATACCCAATTAATGGTGTCATGCTTGCAACAGCAGCATCTGCGTACACTCAACACTTTAATGGGCAGCTCCTGCAGGACTAAAGCATTTTAATTGATGGTATTTAGCGTGGCTTTTCGTTTCTCTCTCGTCTGAGAAGCTATGCCCTTCTGCACTCCTGTCCCCAAATGAGCTAGTTCTCTGCTGGGGAACTCACAGTACAGATGGTCAACAAAAGGTGAAGATTTCCAGGACTCCAGCTATCAGTCTCTTTTCAGCCAAGATAATATCTGAATTACTAATCAGCTTCTTTCTGCCCCCTCACTCACTCTTACTCTTAGCCCAAGCTGTTTACATTTGGAATTAATGTTAACCTCTCTCTGTCGAATGGCTTTATCAAGTCTCTTTTGATTTGAAACACACTTTCCTAATAAGCAAATCAGGGCTGGACCATTTTAGTTCCTGAGCATCCACAGATCACTTCAAATACAAATTGTTTTTTTCCCCCCCTTGGGGTGATTGCTCAAGCCTGGTTAAATTTCATCTCTGGTATGATATAAAATGGGAAGAAAAAGTACTTGAACACAATAGAACTAAATGGCTGATCATGTGTGCTTCACATATCTGAATAGTTCATCCTCTATAAAATTATCAATGTTATTATGTTTAGTTTTTCACAAATAACATATTTGGACTCCAGAGTTTTCTGAGCAGTATGTACTTAGATCTACCTTAGTAAGAAGTCGGGTATATTTTGTTTGTTTGTTTGTTTTGTTCATTAGATTCCATATAACAGTGAGATCATATGGCTTTGTCCTTCTCTGATTGGCTACTTTCACTTAGTTTAATACTCTCCAGGTCCATTTGGGCTGTCCCAAAAGGTAAGATTTCCTTCTTTTTCATATGGCTGAGTAGTATTCCACTGTGTAAATGCAACACAGTGTTCTTTCATTCATTCACCACTCATCTACTGATGGACACTTGGATTGCTGCTAAATCTTAGCTACGGTAAATAATGCTCTGAAAAACATACAAGTATATATATTCTTTTGAATTAGTGTTTCAGGTCTCTTCACACATAGTCCCTGAAGTAGAATCTCTGGGTCATAAGGTAGTTCCATTTTTAATTTTTTGAAGAAACTCCATACTGTATTCCACAGTGGCTACACCAGTCTGCATTCCCACCAGCAGTGCACAAGGGTCCCTTTTTCTCCACACCATTGCCAACGCTTTGTGTTCATTGATTTATTGATGATAGCCATTCTAACAGGTTGGAGGTGATATCTCATTGCAATTTTAATTTGTATTATCTGATGATTATTGACATTGAGTATTTTTTTATATATCTATTGGCCATCTTTATGTCCTCTTTGGAGAAGTGTCTATTCAGGTCATTCACTTATTTTTTTAATTGGATTTTTTTGGGGGTGTTGGGTTGTATAAGTTCTTTATAAATTTTGGACTTAACCCTTTTTTCAGAGGAAAATAGAAGAGGGTATAAATGGAAGATAAATTGCGGCAGAAAGAATTTTAACTTAGAGTGGTGGACAACAATACAATATACAGATGATGTGTTATATAGCTCTACACCTGAGACCTGTAAATTTTATTAACTAATGGCACCCAGTAAATTCAATAAAAGTTTTTATAAGCAAGGTAGCTAGGAAAGAATAAATGAAATGATATACACCTTTCACAACATTAATTTCACAATGCTTATATACTTTTTTTTGTTACTAAAGAAATTATTTTGAAAAGCAGGTGCAACAGTTTAACACATAGGTTGCAGTTGTAAAAAAAAAAAGATTCTATGAGTATATAACTCTCAGCTTTATAGTGCTCAAAACTTCTGAGACAGGGGCCTGAGAAATAAATATAAGAAGGTCAATCTTGGTTTAGAAGGGGGCAGGAAAGTGATTACCTCCTGCAGGCCAATTAACAAGAGTTTGCATTTTTAGTTTTAAAAATAGCCATAAGTATCTCTGTGTGACCACCCATAGGGAAGTGTCACAAAGTTCTAATGATATGCTGTTAATTTTGAGTGATATTTATTAGGAGCAGTTTTCTTTCTGCAGTAAAGGGAAAAGGGTTGTAAAATTGTACTCCCTTAAATCATGATCTAGTACTCATTTCTGGCAACCACAATAAAGAATGTAAAAAAATAAAAATGAGCCTTTGAAAAAAAATTTTCTGAATAAAATACATGTTTTTGTTGTGTTAATCAGGTTTTTGTTTTGTTTTGTTTTTTTGTACTGCATATTCCATAATGGTATATTTCAAAATCTGAACTTTAAAGAAAAAAAAAGCACTCAAAGTAAATGCTATGTACTGCTACTTAATTTTATGCTCTATGAAAGACATCTTCCTTTAAAGCAATGGAATGAGATTAAGATGGTAAATACTCTGTAGATATTAAGAAATAGATATTGGTATGTCATGCCTTTGCTTCTAGGTCAGGGCACACAAGAGAAGTGCTAATTTGCTTCTATACCCCTCCCCCTCTTGCTTCCTCTCTCTCTCTTCCCCTCCTGCAGCCATGGGTTGATTGGTACCTGTTGGCCCTGGGCACTGAGGATGGCTTCATGGCCTCCACCCCAGGTGTTAAGAAGAGCTTGGTTGCTGAGCAACAGAGCAACAACCAGATGGGCAGAGCATCACCCCCTAGTGGGCTTGCCAGGTGGATCCCAGTCGGGGTACATGTGGGAATTTGTCTTTCTACCTCCCTCCTCTCACTGAATTAAAAAAAAAGAAAGAAAAGTAGATATTGTTCAGATATATATAAGACTGTCCTTTCTTGGTGGGAGAGATTAAAAACCAATAAAAGTAGTATTGCAGAGTAAAGAAAGTAATATAACTAAAGCAATTAAACAGCTACTTCAACAGAAGCACATTGTAATGTTGAAAAAAAATCACAGTGGTACACAAACAGTATGTCATATAACAGTATATGTCTTTGACTGCTCTAACAAAATACCATGAACTAGATGGATTAAACAATGTGACATTCTTTTCCCAGTTTTGGGGCTTGGGAGTGCAAGATTAGTATGCTGGCTCCTTCTGTTTCTGGTAAGAAATTTTACTTGCAGAAGGCCATCTTCTTACTGTATTCTCACAGTGTGCAAAGAAGTAGCTCTCTGGTCTCTTGTTACTAGCTCATGAAACTTATCATGAGGACCTGTCTTCAAAACCTCATTTAAACCTAATTACCTCCAAAGCCCCACCTACAAATACCATAACATTAGGGGTTAGGGCTTCAAGGGCTTCAATATATGGATTCAGGTGTGGGATATAAAACATGAAATCGATAACAGTCCCTTATATGATTATTGTCATTTTAAAATTTATTTTTATATTAATTGGTATAGTCATCAAAACAAACTTCTGACATAAGAATTATTACCTCATCCTATAGGTGGGGAAATTAAGTGTCAATAATTAATTGCCTTTTCCTAGTTTCCACTATTATTAAAAGAAACATTAAAATGTTTTAGTTTGGGTCCTCTAGTTTCAGAATCAGAAAATATTAGATAGTAAATATCAAAGGCAAACTATGCTATTCTTCTAACTATTCTCTGATTTTAATAGTCACAACGGAAAGGTTTTTCAGTAGATGGATGCATAAACTTTTCTATGTCATGAGAAAGGATAATTTGTGCCAGACATAATTCAACACTTTAGTTCAAAACTAGGGATGCAGACATACATAAGCACTCCTTGCAGAGTTCATGCAGGGGGCAATGGGCACAGATACAAATGTAATTTACATACAATTCTGGTTTATGGTAGTACATATTATATTATGAAAATAAAAGCCATATTAGTTAAGCCAATCTGGGGAAGACCAAGGTAACTTAGTCAAGAGAAGTTTTTGTTGAGAAGACAAACAGGCTAAATTTCAGGATCTCATCCAATCACATAATTAATGCTCTGAGAAAGCAATGGTGAACCACATGAAACATGTTGCTCATAAAACTCCTACTGAAATTGTATTCCAACAATTTGGGAGTAAAGAATTTTTTTTGTCTGATTGTTTATAGAATAAAGAAATATTCTGAGGCAAGTATGATAACATCTCTCAATTTTTAAACCATATAATAGAGAAAAAAACATGTATTTAGACTGTAGAAAAAGAGTGAGAATTTATAAATATTCCAGAAAACAAATGAATTTCCAGGTTTCATAGACATATCTTTAATTTGAACTATTAAAGTTCTGAATAGTTATTTTTTATTTCTGCTTCTTGAAATGTTATCTACTTCCTTTGTGCCAAATTTACTTCTGTTTTAATTGTAATCTTAATTATTATAGGACATTTTCTTTATACCCTCCAATTAGCTGTGATCTGATCACCAATTCTATGATATTCCATAATATTTATGGAGCTCTGTAGAAAATTGAGTATATTTTTTATTTTTAACCTTGCATTATTATTTGCTAAAGTTGGTTTGATTAAATTAGAGTTCTTTTGCAAACAATTCTCTTGTTGTCCATATGTGTTTTTCACAAATGTGTTAATGTTTGTTGTTTGGTTAATATTTCATTTGATAGCACCTGTAATTATAGAAGAAACCAATAAACTATTTTAGCAATGAAAGAACTGTTATTTTAGAAATGATATCCTATTGCAAGAACTCATTTGAAAACTTGTCTCAAAATTACTGATACCAAAGTTTTTCACAGAACAATTTAATAAAAACAGAGGGAAGTTGGTGGGGAATATGTTCTGGTCCAAGCAATTTGATATAATACTGAAAATATATTTTAAATGGTATTTTTAAAGGGAGAAGAAAAGAAAATGACTGGTTAATTAGGCATATATTCTGTCTTCTGAGAAAGGAGAAAAATAACTTTGTGGTAATGTTTAAAGGCCATTGTGGTCACTGTATTTGTACTTCTACCAGGGAATCTACTACAATGTAGGGCTTGCTTTTTTTCTTCACATTAGACTAATATACTGCAAATTTCCTCAGCAATGATTTAAATCATTGTTAGTAGTTTGTAATCATAATAAAATAAGGTGTCATTATCAAGGTTACCTATATAAAATAGAAATTCATCATTAATAATCACCCATCTCTTTTCCCCATCTAAGCAAGAATATAATTAATATATAAGTGTGTTAAAAACTATTTTTCCAAACTTTACATAAAAATATTATATTTACAAAAAGGTTATAAAAAGCAATATAATAATCGTCAGTAAACCCATCGTCTACATTGAATGGTTGTCTCTGAAATTTGCACTTCATTGAATAAATCTTGAAGAAGAAATACAGTATATTTTTCCCTAAGTGATTACATCATCAGCCAAACAACACAGTGGGAGGTAAGAGAAATAAAGACAAAAACAAAGGAGATAAATTATGAAGCAAATGCTATTAAAACACAGAAATCAACTGGAATACTAGCATTGAGGTTTGGTGAGCTCTGTAGTATGTAATGTCATATGTTATATGTTTCTCTGATAAGTAATAGAAACAAGGATAGGTTAACAATGTTTTAAGCTAAAAAAAGAAATTGAGAAATTGTGTCAATTATCTAGGTTTTCCTTCCTATTAAGATTAGTGTCTCCTTCACTCTCTGAAAACTAACTAAGAAACTCTCCATTGATCCTACATATCCCTCTCTTTCTCCTTTTTCTTTTCAAAGTCAAAATTCATGATGTGCTGATAGTATTTTATGCTACTTCTTCACTCTCCAATACCTTTTCCACAATAATTGTAATGTATTGTTTTAGTCTTTCACTGTCAATTTTCCCAATACTACAGAAAGCAATTTTTTCTTGGTTATTTTGAAAATGCCCACTCTGGAATTTCCTTCTAACAATCTGACTTCTCTCTTTCACCTGCTCTTATAGGCATCTCCTTCTTAATCCATCTCATAAATGGTAAAGTTCCTCATGATTCTTATTTAGGTAAGTCCACTCATCTTACTTTAGAGAGTACTAAATTTTACATCTAGCTTAGTTCCAAAGACTTCTTTATCTACTCCATTGGACTTAGATCTTGAGTTTACAGCAACTCAAAATCATTTTAAAAACTGTATTCTTCAATTTTAAGAATGATAAAGTGTAGAGCTCAACAAATTCTCTTCACAGAAAGCAACATTAAAACTGCAAAAATTGTCAAAAACAACCATTTCAGGACACTAAAAATTTACTAAAGGGATGTAACAAATTGAGAAGTATTTATCCAAGGAAAATATTAAATCATGGGTAAGAACACTGGAAGTCAATGCTATTCTAGCTTGAGGCAGCTTATCTTCCATCCTACTACCACTTTTGTCATACCAGGTGGGAAAAAAACCCAGCGTATTTATTGCTGGAGGGAGCTGCCTTGATTTGAAATGGAGGAAAGAAAAACCTTTCTTCTATGAATGTTATAAGCAAGAGTGATCTCAATGGCAAAGAAATAATATAGGCCAATGCAACTAACCGTATGTTGTGATAATGGTTAGGGCAAGCAAAAGGCTGTTAGATTAGTCAGAATTTTAACAGGGGCACCTTGGGAATTCTCACATATACTTGGCAATCTGAAAGGATGTATACATGCTTAATTAGATACACATGCTCAGTAGACACTGGAGAAGGCCTTTCCTATTCTTATATATCTGGCTAAATATGAAGATTTGTGTGTATGCAAAACAGACATGGAAGAGTTTGGTTGAAAGTAAAAGATACAGAAGAATTACAAGCTTTTTAATCTTGGAATGCGTTCCCCAACCAACATATTATTCTACTAGCAATGAGTGAAAACTTTATTAGGGCACAGTGTTTATATACAACCTCTGATAATCATTAGTTTATCAATAAGATATATTGACATGTTAACACCTATAATTACAGGGTTAAAAAATGAAAAAAAAAAAACCTCAATGGAGACATCTATCAGCACCTACATGGTGCCCAAAGAAAAGATTCTGCAGACTTTGATCAGATATGTCACCAAACTATTCAAAAGCAGCAACTATAACTAAGAAAAACATGAGTAGACAGACTTGCTATTATATATTATCTAAATATACAATTTTCAACAGAAATTGATTATACCTACAAGAAAACAGAAAAAATGTGATCTCTAATAAGAAAAAAAGAGTCAAAGACTATCTGAGAAGCTCAAATCCCAAACTTTAAAGCAAATAACTTCAAAGCAGTTATATTTTTAAAGATCTAAAGAAAACATGTTTAAAAATTAAAGGACAGTAGTACAACAATAATTCATAACATAGTGAATATTAATAAAGAGATAGTCATTCTTTTTCAAAAGAAGTAAATAAATCCTAACATTAAAAATTACATGTACAGTGAAAAACTAATATGTTTAAAAGTTCATTTTACATGAGAAGCCATGCCGTCTAAAAGACAGAGAGATAACATGTTCAAAGTGGGTGGAGAAAAAACCCTGTCAACCAAGAATTTTATATTCATCAAAATTGAGCAAAATAAAGACATGTAAATTTAAATAAAGATGGATATTTTTATGGCATTGATTATGGTGATGGTTTTATGGTTATACTTACACCCAAACTCATCATGTTGTATATAGTAAACACATACAACGTTTTTTATCTCTAAAACATCTCAATAAAGTGGGTTTTTTTAAAAAAATGAGAAAATTTTACTCTAGCGGACCTATCTTAAAATAAATACTGACAGCAGATAACAACTTGAATTTATAAGAAGAAATAAAGAGCTCTAGGAGCAAAAAAAAAAAAGTAAGCAACTTCTAAACATTAAAATTGTGCAGAATAATCTGATATGTATCCAGCATATGAATTCCATTTAAAAATATTTTAAATATATATTATTTTTTTAAAAACCTATACTCATCATACATCTCTCTGTTCCTTTCTTGTCTTCAAATATTTGAACACCTAAACCAAAAACAGCACATTCTTGGTTTTTAATTTTTCCTTAATTTACTTTTCCTCAAATCAATACATGAACTTTTTTCTTCTATTCTATAAATAACTACTTCTCAAATCCATACACTTTCTTTATATTGTCTATTTTCCTACTATGTTGAGCCTTACCATCATCTTATAACTGCAATAGGACTCTGATTTCTCTGATTTGTCTTTCTAAACTAGAAACAATTTTATGTATAGAGTCAAATGGATATTTATAAATAAATATAATCATACCATCTTCTTAGTTGAAAATCTTCCATTTCTATTTTATTTAAGAGGAGGTTTAAACTTCTTAAATGCCTCTAGCCAAAATTTTAAGATAGTAGTATATAGATCAATAGAAGAGAGAACTCAGAAATAAAACCATACCTTTATGGTCAATTAATATTTGACATAGAGAGGCAAGAACATACAATGGAGTAAAGACAGTCTCTTCAATAAATGGTATTCAGAAAATTATACAAGTATTCACACACACAAAAAAAATGAAACTAAACCACCAGCTTACATTGTATACAAGAATAAACTTAAAATCTACAAAAGACTTAAATATAAGTAGCAAAACCATAAAAATCTTAGAAGAAAATATAGGCAGTAAAATCTCAGACATCTCTTGCAGCAATATTTTTGCCAATATATCCCCTTGGGCAAGGGAAACAAAGAAAAAATAAACATATGGGATCACATCAAATAAAAAGCTTTTGCATAGCAAAAGAAACCATCAACAAAATGAAGAGGAAATCCACTGAATGGGAGAGCATATTCACCATTGATACATCTGAAAAAGGGTTAATTTACAAAAAATATACTAGAGACTTATACAACTCAACACCAGAAAGACAGCCCAATTAAAAAATGGGGACAGATCCTGAATAGACACTTCTCCTAAGAGGAAATGCAGATGGGCAATGGACATATAAAAAATTGCTCAAGGTCATTAATGATCAGAGATGCAAATTAAATCCACAATGAGATATCATGTCACACTGCTGGAATGACTTGCATTACATAATCAACATACAACAAGTGCTGATAAGGATGTGGAGAAAAGGGGACCCTTGGGCACTGCAGGTAGGGATGCAGACTGGTGCAGCCACTGTGAAAAACAGTATGAAGTTTCCTCAAAATTTAAAAATAAAACTGTCTTATGATCCAGCAATTTCACCTTTGAGAATGTATCATAAGAATCCTGAAACTCTAATTCAAAAGTATATATGCATCCCTATATTTATTGCAGCATTATTTACGATACCCAAGATCTGAAAACAGGCTAAGTGTTCATCAGCAGATAAGTAGATAAAAATGCTATAGTACATCTACACAATGGAATACTACGTGGCCATAAAAAAAGGAAATCTTTCCTTTTGTGACAGCATGGATGAACCTGGAGATAATTGTGCTAAGTAAAATTAGCCACTCAGATAAAGACAAATACCATATGATCTTGCTTATTTGAAATCTAATGAAATTATTAACCAATGATCAAAATAAAAACAGAGACATAGATACATAGAACAGACTGATAGCTGTGAGAGAGGAGGGGTGTTTGGGGATAGGATGGTAGAAGGTGAAGGAGTTAAGCTCATCACACATATATAAAACACGTAGGCATAAACAATAGTGTGGTAAAAAACAGAGGGAAAGGGAGGTGGATGGCAAGTGGAGGTGGGCAAAGGTGAGGAGGAAGATTCACACTCTCTGGTGTAAAATATTCTCCTAAAATATGGGTATGTCTTGTGAATATCTGACAATAGTAGCTCTCCTGAATAGACTCCATTTTATGGGAAAGGTGATGGGTATAGTAACTCCTGTGATTGTATGATGTCATACAAGATTTTATCTGCTAATTATAGAGATTTTTCTGCTGGCTATGAAGAAGTAAACTCCATGTTGTGAGAGTGTACCATGACTAGAAGCTGAGGGAGTCTAGTCTTCTAAGAAGTGAAAGAAACCTCTGGCTTATAGCGAGTAAAAAATAAACAAAGAAACAAAAAAACTAGCAAAATGAGACTTCAATCTTATAACCCCAAAGAACTGAGTCCTGGCACCAACCTGAATGAGTTTGGAAGAACTTGAGATGATGTCACAGCCCTGGCTGATCCTTAAATTTTATCTTGGAAAGATCCTGAGCAGCTGACCTAGTAACTGCACCTGAATTTCCTGACCCATGGAAACTGTGTGATTGATAATAAATGGGCATTGTTTTATGCTACTGATTTTTTTGGTAATTTGTTAGCAACAGTAAACTAATACACGCTGTAACTCCTTTGTCTTCTCTAGCTTCTCATAGTAAAATACATATTCCTCATATTTTAATCTATACTTTAGCCAAACTGTACTTTCTTCAAGTTCTTTAATATACTACTCTCTTGCTTTGGAAGTCTTATGGAGTATTCTGTTCTATTTGATAAGAATCCTCTCAAAGCTATCTATCATCTATCTATCTATCTATCTATCTATCTATCTATCTATCTATCTATCTATCTATCTATCATTTCCAATCTGACTATGTCTACTTATTCGAGTGTTTATTTAAAGTTCTCTAATAATCTTGGAGTTGTTTGATTTAAAATTGTCTTTTATTAGGCATATAATAAGCATTCAACAAATGATAGGCCACATTGCTAAATTCTGATAGTTAATTTAGTCATGAATATGATCAAAATAAGTGGACAATTATTATCATCTTTTTTGTGTGTGTTCAAATTAAATTGACAACTTTAGACAATCACTTACTTGGCATTTCAGCCACTGAAAATTCATTATATAGAATTGGCCTCTTTATATCCTGCTGATATTAAATAATTATACTATAGCTTTTATTTCATAAATATCCTTCAAAAGTTCCATAAACTTATATGAAAAATTTCTCACAAATATTGCCCAATCTCTAAAACATTTTTTTTTATTGTTCAGTGACATTTTATCAGGCCTCTTGAGTTAAAAAAAATAGAAAGTAAATCAACCACTTAGTTTTAGAATGCATTTCCCATGAATATAAATTCAAATGCTAGTATATAAACCTCTTTTTAAAAAAGCTTTACTATGTATATTTTAGTCAAGCATAATATTTCAAATATGATAAAAAATTAACCTATACATGGTTTATTTTTTATTTTTAACATGAAAATTCTTAATTTAAAAAATCAACAATCTGATACATGTACTGAAATGCACATTCTTACTTTTTCATATAAAAATATCACATTATTCAGAAATTATTGGGCAAGTGATTGTATTTGTGAAGTTTTAATTCTACAAACAACAGACTAACATATTTATGCAGGTAAACTCAAACTCTTAATGTTTCTAAAATTATGGGTATTTTATTTTAGAGAAATCAATAAACAGCAAAAGACACTCCTGCTGCTCTAAATTAGAAAAGTAAGTGTATATACTCTGATTTTGGTTTGGTGACATTTAAATCTTGCTTTTTCTGATCTAGTGATCTATTATTCTCTTTCATTAGTTATTAACAAAGTGTTACCCTAGAATAAAACTAAATATATTTTTACTTATGATCCAGCAATGTGCTCCTTGTATTTACCCGAGTTGAAAACTCACATCCACACAAAACCCTGCACACAGATGTTTATAGCAGCGATATGTATAATTGTGAAAATTTTGACCAAACTTAAATGCCCTTCATTAGGTAAAAGAATGAAAGAATAAATAATCTATGGAAGATTATTAAGCTCTAAAAATAAATAAGTTATCAACTATGTAATGACATGGAAGAAACTTAAATGCATATTACTAAGTGAGATAAGGCAATATGAAAATGCTATGAATGTTGCTAAGGCAATATGAATGTTTGACATTCTGAAAAACAGCGAACTCTAAAAGCAGTGAAAATGTCAGTATTTGCCAAGGTTTGGGGTACAGTAATGAATAGGTGGAGAACAAATTATATTTAAGGCAGTGAAAATATCCTCTTTAATACTATAATGATGGGTGCATGTGATTATACATTTATCCAATCCCACAGAATGTATAACACCAACAATGAACCTTAATGTAAACTGTGAACTTTGAGTGATCATACTGTGTTTATGTAGGTAAATTATTTTAACAAATATACCACTTTGGAGGGAGATATTAATAATGAAGAAGTGATATATGTGTAGGCATTTGGTGTATCTTCTGTGAACTTAAAAGTGCTCTAAAATATAATCTTAAAAATGTTATCCTTGGGCCCTGGCCGGTTGGCTCAGTGGTAGAGCATCAGCCTGGCGTGCAGAAGTCCCGGGTTTGATTCCCAGCCAGGGCACACAGGAGAAGTGCCCATCTGCTTCTCCACCCCTCCTCCTCTCCTTCCTCTCTGTCTCTCTCTTCCCCTCCCGCAGCCGAGGCTCCATTGGAGCAAAGATGGCCCGGGCGCTGGGGATGGCTCCTTGGCCTCTGCCCCAGGCACTAGAGTGGGTCTGGTCGCAACAGAGCGATGCTCCAGAGGGGCAGAGCATTGCCCCCTGGTGGGCAGAGCGTCGCCCCCTGGTGGGCGTGCCGGGTGGATCTCAGTCGGGCGCATGCGGGAGTCTGTCTGTCTCTCCCCGTTTCTAGCTTCAGAAAAATAAAAAAATAAAAAAAAATGTTATCTTTGGCCCTGGTTAGTTGGCTCAGTGGTAGAGCACTGGTCCAGCATGTGGATGTGTGGATATATTGTACAAGGTAGGATTCCCAGTCAGAGGACACAGGAAAAGCAACTATCTACTTCTTCATCCCTCCCCTACCCTCTTTTCTCTCTCCGTCTCTCTCTCTCTCGTCCTATAGCCATGGCTCAATTGGTTTGAGCACACTGGCTCCAGGCACCGAGGATGGCTCCATGGAGCTTCCACCCCAGGCACTAAAAATAGCTAACTTGTGAACATGGCCCCAGGTGTACAGAACAATGGCTCTAAATGGGGTTGCAGGGTAGATCCTGGTCAGGGCATATGTGGAAAAAAAATGTTATCTTTGATATTCTTCTAGTTATATGTACTTCCGACCTACATATCATTTAAAATTTTTCATTTTAATAGCCACACACATTCCCTCCTTTTTATAAACTACCAACTTTCTTTGAATTATCTCTGATACTCTGTTGGATTTCACATCTGTTCTACCTTAACTTCTGCCTACATTGTATCCACATGTTTCTTCCTGCCCCAGAGTTTTGAATACTCTGGGTTGTATTCTTCTTCAATATTAAAATGAAAACTTTCTGTTTCTGTATTTACAATTAAAGCCACGGTATGAAGAAAATATTCCTATTTGACAAGAATTCCATTCTATTTACTCAAAATGCCTTCAGACCTTGCATTGATCTGCATATTCTCTTATAATCATTTATTTTTTATTTCCTATCATATTATTTTTACATTATTCTCTACCTCAAATTGAATTAAAGTTTCTAAATTTCAACTTGTGTCTGGGTCTCCTTACATCATAAAGCCTTTTTCTAATGTTTAAAATTAAATTACACAGGTTAAAAAAAAAGTTATCTCTCTTATTTCAGATTTTGCATTCCCTAAAGAAAATAACTCAGAGTAAAATCTGTTCACTTTCATATATTTAAACATCTTAATACAAGCTACCATCTATAGGATTAGGACTAGTATAATCCCTTAACTTGTCCCTCTCTCTCTCTCTCTCTCTCTGTGTGTGTGTGTGTGTGTGTATATATATATATATATGGTCTATCGGAAAGTTCTGTCCATTTCTATCACAACAAGTTTCGACACACGTAAGCACATGTTTATTTGGCGCATGTGTGCCTCTCTATTTTTATCACTTAATGTATACATACTGATGTAGCAAATTAACTGAAACAAAGTTGATTCACATTAGTCTTATGTGTGAAGCAATAGTGTACCCATGGCTACTGATAAAGTTCATTTATGCCACTGTATTGTATACGAATTTCAGCAAGGAAGAAATGCTACAGAAGCATGTAGAAATTTATTGAAAGTGTTTGGTGAAGGTACAGTTTCTGATAGGACATGCAGAAGATGGTTCGAAAAATTTGAAACAGGTGATTTTGACCTTTCTGATAAGCCACGACCATCTTTGATCGATGACGATGTTGTTAAGACCATATTGGAGCAAGATCCTTTTCTGACAACATCGGACATCACAGAAAAGGCTTAATTCAGCTCAGCAAACCATTTTGGACCATATTCGGAAGACAGGATTGGTGTGGAAATATTCAAGATGGGTGCCACATGAATTAAGTCAGAAGAATTTGTATTTTGTTTTATTCCAAAAGTCGACAGAACTTTCCGGTAGACCATATATATGTATATATATACCCCCCCCCAAAGTCAGAAGCAGTGAAGCAGACAGACTCCCCACATGCGCCTGACTGGGATCCACCTGGCATACCAACCAGGGGACGATGCTCAGCCCATCTGGGGCATTGCTCTGCTACTGCCAGAGTCATTTTAGCACCTGATGTGGAGGCCATGGAGCCATCCTCAGCACCCTGCCCTGGCCAACTTTGCTCCACTGGAGCCTTGGCTGTGGGAGGTGAAGAGAGAGATAGAGAGGAAGGAGAGAGGGAAGGGTGGAGAAGTAGATGGATGCTTCTTCTGTGTGCCCTAGCCGGGAATCAAACCTAAAACTAGGCCAATGCTCTACTGCTGAGCCAACGGTCAGGGCCTTGTATTTTATTTCTTGACCTTCCCACTTTTGTCCTTTTAAGACATTATCTACTCTTTACCAATAGCAGAAATTGGTTGATTTTTTGGTTGGTTTATTTGCTTTTTCATTCATTTATTTATGAAGCTCTCTTAATTCTTATTCAGTGTCTTTTCATTATACATGTGGTCAAACCCCCGTTGCTTTCCATGGTTTCAAAATCTGCACTCAATTTGATTTCATACCCATATCTGTAGACTCACCTTCTGCCAATCTCTCCCTTACACAGTATATCCCAACCTCACTTTCTTTAATATTTCTGATTCATGCCAAACTCTTTTATGCTTAAACTTTTGCAGCTGCTATGTCTTCATTTGGCTGGTTCTTCTCAACTGTCAGAGTTCACATTACATACTGTCTTCTAGGCATGGATATCTGTGGCCACTCTGATATCCATCATACATTATTCTCTATCAAAACCCTTTCATTTATTCTCCTTTAGATCTTTTTGGTTGACTGTTGTTTGTTTCTTCTCTAGATTTTTGTGATATGTATTTAATAGTAACTTCATTTGATTAAATGTTAATTTATACCACATCTTATTCTGAATTTTGTTAGGACAGAGGTTTGTCTGTATCAAATGCCTATGACAATGCACTTAACATTGTAAACATACTTAACATATACGAAGTATGTTAAGTAAATGAATAAACACATAAATGAATCAATTGGTAAGTGGCTGAGAATGTCTCATCATCACGTACTTCATAAAAAACTTGTTCTGGGACACTATAGCTTTTTAAACATTGCATCTCCAGACACAAAAATGTGAATAAATTGGTCTTGTGTTATTTTATTTTATATACACATAAAAAGGATTTGTTACATAGTTATTTGTAATATATTTCCCCAAAACACTACCACAATCAGTCAGGACATTTATTTTTAAAAAGTTCTTACAAATATACACTCACATTTAAAATATCTTTGCTAAATACTCTATGAAGCAAAAATAAGTTTCATTTGCTATCAATATTCAATACATGTTATGGGTGTTTTGATATCTATTTGAATTCTTTTGTATAAACCAGATAAATATGTAATACATATTTGCTTTAATTTTATTTATGGTTTAAGCTGCCCCCCAAAATATTTCAACCAAAACACAAAATAATGAAGCTTTTATAAACAAAATACTTGTTTCAAAGACCAATTACTAGTTAACAAAACTACCCACTTTTAATCTTTAAAAATAACCCATATAAGCAATATGATTTAAAGAGATATTTGAATTTAGTACAAATACTAATATTTTTCTAACCTCTATATAAATATTTGGATAATTTTATTCAAGTTTTAGAATTCTATTTATTTTGTCACAGATACATATAAATTACAGAAAATTTTTAAATAATTTATATAAAGAAAGTTTTTAAAATGTTTATCTTATACAAATGTTAGCTAAAAATATAATATCGTAGTTTATATAAAAATAGATGGCATCACCTAGAAATACTAATATAACCAGCAGCTGTCTTAGGAATTTATTGCACATTTAGTAGTTTATATCTATCTGATCACAAGAATCCATAGGAATTATAAATTATTCCACCATTTCATTATGTTTCTAACAGACTGAAAACATCAAATTAGAATTCAGTCTTTTTCCTTCCCATGACTTTTAGTATCAAGTTTCCATTTGAACAACCAATGCATTTGTCTAAACCACCAGGGTGCCTAACTTTAAGAGAAGGTGGAGGCGTACATGCACTAACTTTTATGTCATCTTGTCATGCTGTGGTATCTCAAGGTACTTTGCAATAACATTAAACTTTAAAAAGTTATCTTTCCTGCTGAGTTAATTAGTTAAAACCAGATAAGTGGCAATGACAACAAACACATCTTATGCTCAGGCTTAAACCTGGAGCCAATATCAACAGACATGGAGGAATTCTTTGAAGCAGGTGCGCAAATACAGACCACCTGCAGAGACATATTACAGTAGGGAAGATGTAAGTAGATCTGCTTTAGTTGACTTCAACTTTTAAGCAGTGAAAAGAATCCCTAGCCCTAGAAGGTAAGTCTTTGTTATCGATAAGCATTCTGAGTTAAAATTAGCTTAGTGGTATAACATGAACTTTTAACAAGTGTCACTTACATCCAATAAGAAGTTCTAAATAATTGACAATGACTGTGTTTTGAATCAGTCATAGTCCACTAAATAAATGAGTTAGGCTATCTATGAAGGAAATGTCAGATGTTTTATACCTTATTAAGAAATGACCAAGACACTGACTGAAACTATTCCAAGAAGAGATGACGCTCTGTATTTTTTTTTCAACTAAGGACATATATAATCAACAGCTTAAGATCAATAAAGCACAAACATAAATTTATTAACCCCAATAATTTTCTAGTTACTAAAATTCTAGAAAGCCATGGAGACACTCTCTGTCAAGGAAAAGAAAGAACATTTAACACTTGTACAATTCCACTAAAATTTTGCAAATTCTGGAATGAATTATCAGGATGGTGATACAGGTTGTTATTGACTTCAGTTCTCTTCACAAGATCAACTAACTATGCATAGACAAGTCATAATTGTAAAAATCCTATAACATGGATGTAGAACTAAAGCACCCCCTAGATAAGAGACCAAGAAGGACCAAATTAGAAGGGTAAGAGGAGCAGCTACACACTAACCACAATGCCCTTTCCCCAGGCTGGTGCAGCACAGCACAGCACAGAGAGAAAGCACTGGGCACATGGTTTATCCAGCAGGTAAAAGAGCATCCAGGCAGTCATCCAGACCCCATAGAATTGTGGGTCAGCTCCTAGGCAGCCTACTTGGTTCTTGCCTCACAAAGATTGTGGGGAAAACCTATGGAGCTTTACCACTGGAGATCAAATAGTGATGGAGAATGTGAGTGGGGCTTACAGCAGCCACTGCTTTCATCTTGGCAGACTGAATTTCTTATTGCAGGGAAACTCAAGTAGAAATCCCAACCAGTGGGTTTGCCCATACAACAAACCAAGACAATAGTTCTATCTTTCTAGGAAATTCAGGGCACAGTTCTGACTGATTCAGAACCACCAAAGAGAGCCCTGTTGGCCCTGGAACCTGTTCTGCCACCCAGCCTAGGCAGGAAAATAAAATCATAGCCCTGCCTGATGCTAAATGTAGCCTCAGCTTTCCTCAGCCAGAAATTCTGACCAGAGCACCTGGAAGCCTTGTAATCCAGCAGCACATGAGCACAAAGCTTGGTCAGTGGCTATGCCTCTCTATAGAGCCTAACCAGCAGTGGGGTTGTTGCATAGTTCTGCCCAACTTGGGACCTCAAACAATGAACCTAACCATCCTGGAGGTTTTGTTCTGTCACCCCACCCAGACAAGGAATATAAGTCATAGTCCTTCCTATTACTGAGTGAAGCCCACAGTCTGCCCAACCAAGAAACCTGAAGAGAAAAGCTAGATATCCCAGAAATACTCAAGCAGAGTTGGAAGGGCAGTTCTGTTCATCTGCAGAACTAAACTGACAGCTACATATATCCAGGTAGTTTCGCCATTCTACCTGATTTTTCCTCCAAACAGTGAGTGTCACTGGCCTTAAGGTGTCTTCCTTGGCCATACTAGGACAGGGAAGTTAATTTGTAGCATTGCTTACAATTGAATAAAACCTTCAGTCTTGCCTGACCAGAAAACTTTACCAATGCATCTGGTAAGCTGGGTAGCCAGTCTTATAACACTTGGGTAGAGACTCTGCTCATTTATAAAGAAAAACTGGTGACCACATCTAGCCAGGGAATTTGGTGAATGGTTCTGCTTAACTTGGGTCTCCAAATGACAAATCATGTTGGCCTTGGGATTTATTCTTTAGTTATTCCCAGGAAGGGATGCTAAATCATAGTCCTGTCTCCTGTTGAGTATAGTACCCAATCTTGCCTGATGAGAAGGCCTAACCAGATCATCAAGACAACTATGGAGCACATCCTACAGCTGCATGTGGGCAGAAAACCACATCAGCAACCCTAGCTAACTATCCTCAGCCAGCAGTATTGCCCCATGACCTCAAAGCTTAGGAAGTAGTCTTACTCAAACAGACCTCAAAAGAAGGAAAGCAAGCTCTACCTACCCAATGACACTATCAGCCGACCCTTCTAGAACTTCAAGCTGATCTGACTGTTGAAGGGCTGTCTCAGTCTATGTGAACATGCAAAATCTGGATAAAATGACCATTTACACAGAAGTGCAGATACAAATATAAGAAATCAAGAATTATAAAAATCAGGCAAGCATGACCCCATGAAAGGCAACTAAAGAGAGCTAAATAACTGACTCTAAATAAATAGTTACTTACATGACAAAGAAGTCAAAATAGTCCTCTTAGAGTATTTAGTCAACAACAAGAATACACAGAAACACAACTAAACAAAATGAAGAAAATAGTGCATGAACAAAACAAGTTCATCAGAGAAATAAAAACCTTTAAAAAAAATTTCAAATCAGAAAAAGCTAAGAACTGTATAATTCCATACATAAGTGGGACACAAAATTGAGACTCATGGACATAGATAAAAGTGCAGTGGTTACCGGGGGAGGGGAAGAAAGGAGAGACAGGGAGGTGGGGGAGGGGAGGGGATTAAAGAGAAACAAAATATAGAGTGACAGAAGGTGATTTGACTTTGGGTGATGGGTATACAGCATAACCGACTGTCCAAATGATGTGGAGATGGTTTCTCTAAATCTATATACTCTGGTTGACCAATGTCACCCTGTTAAATTTAATTGTCTAAATAAATAAAACAAAGAACAATATAAATCTTAGAGCTAATGAATACAGTGAATGAAAAGAAGAGACTAGAATAATACACTCAAAATTCTGAAAAAAAAAAATAACTGTCAAAGAACAATACTATATCAGGAAACACAGTTTTTTAGAGATTAAGTATATATATAAAAATTTCCCAGCTCTGGCCTGTTGGCTCAGTGGTAGAGAGTTTGCTCAGTGGTAGAGCATTGGCCCAGCATGTGGAAGTCCTGGGTTCGATTCCAGGCCAGGGCACACAGGAGAAGGGCCCATCTGTTTCTCCACCCTTCCCCCTCTTCTTTCTCTCTATCTCTCTCTTCCCCTCCCACAGCCAAGGCTTCTTTGGAGAAAAGTTGGCCCGGGCACTGAGAATGGCTCCATGGCCTCTGCCTCAGGTGGTAGAATGGCTCCGATTGCAACAGAGCAAAGCCTGGGATAGGCAGAGCATTACCCCCTAGTGGGCTTGCCAGGTGAATCCCGGTTGGTGCATGTGGAAGTCTGTTTCTCTGCCTCCCTTCTTCTCACTTCAGAAAAATACAAAAAAAAAAAAAAAAAAAAGGTTTTTGTGGACAAACAAATGTTGATCATTATTAGATCTCTTTTAAGAAATGCCAAAAAGGTTATTTAAGTAGAAATAAAAAAAAATGTTAGTTACATCATGAAAACAGATGTATGTAAATGTGTAAAACTCACTGGTAATAGTAAATATATAGTCAAAGTCAATTTTAATATTGTAGAAGTCATGGTGCATAATTCACTTGCAATTACAGTTTAAAAGTTAAAAAGAAGCTAATAAAAATAATAACTACAATAATTTATTGATATACAATATAAAAATATGTAAATTGTAAATCAACAACTTAAAATGTGAGGGAAGAGAAGTAAAAAGAGTATAAAGTTTAAAAATGTTATTTAAGTAAAATTATCAGCTTAAAATAGGGAGTTAAAATATGATATATATTTTAAACCTTATCGTAACCACAAATAAACACTTGCAGTAGATATACAAAAGATAATGATAAAGAAGTAAAAAAGTATTACAATACAAAGTCATCAAATCACAAAAGGAGACATCAAGATAATAAGCAAGGAACAATGAATCTACAAGATAGTCATAGAACAATGAAAAAAAAGACAGTAGCAAGTTTCCTACTTATCAATAATTACTTTAAATAAATCAAATTCTCTAATCAGAAGTCATAGAATGGCTTAATGGATAAAAAAAATGTGTGACCTGGACAGTTGGCTCAGTGGTAAAGAGTTGGCCTGATGTGTGGATGTCCCAGGTTTGATTCCTGGCGAGGACACAAAGGAGAAGCACCCATCTGCTTCTTCACCCTTCCCCCTTTTGCTTCTTTCTTTCTCACTCTCTCTCTCTCTCTTTCTCTCTTTCTCCTTCCCTCCTACAGCTATGGCTCTATTAAAATGAGTTGGCCCCAGGTGCTAAGGATGGCTCCATGACCTCTGCCTCAGGTGCTAAAAAAAATGGCTTCAGTTGCAACAGAGCAAGGGCCCCAGATGGGCAGAGCATCCCCCCATAGTAGGTTTGCTACGTAGATCCCATTTGGGGTGCATGAAGGAGTCTGTCTCTGCCTCCTCTCCTTTCACTAAATTAAATTAAATAAATAAATAAATAATCAATCCAACATATTTCTTTCAGTTTTAAGGATACACATAGACTGAAAGTGAAGGGACAGAAAATAATATTTCAAGCCAATGGTCAATAAATAAAAAATAACAGGGGTAGCTATACTTAACATATTTCACCATGTATAAGATGCACCCCTTTTCAAAAAATTTAAATGAGGTCTAAAACTGGGTGCACCTTATACAGTGGTTGTAGACTTGTTTACTAGCATTTCCCGCTTTTTATTTCTTGTTTTGTTCTCATTGTTGAAGACAGTGATTTGTCATCAGACACAGATGAGGACAAGCTCATGGATGGGAGTTTTGACAGTGACGAGGAGTTGTATGAATTTTGTGATAAATAAAACATGAGTTCAATAACTTTATGTAATACACATTTTCAAAATTAAGGTGAGTCTTATACATGGGGAAATGAGGTATATTCAACAAAAGAAACTTTAAGCTAAAATTGGTCAAAATATACAAAGAAGATCTTTAATAATAATAATAAATAATATAGACATCAAGCAATCAAGAAGACATAAAAATTATAAATATTTACACACCAATATCAGATCACCTCAATACAGTACAAAACAAATACTAACAGAACAAAAAGGAAAAATAAGCAACATTGTAATAATTGCTGTAGACTTCAATATCCCACTCTCAACAATGAAGAAATCACCCAGATAATCAGTATGGAAAGAGAGGATTCAAACAGCATTATAAATCTAGTGAACCTAAGCAACATATACAAGGTATTTCATCCAATAACAGCAGACAGACTACATATTTTTCTCTAGTGCACATGAAATGTTTTTTAGGTTAAGCCATATATCAAATCTGAGCAAATTTAAAACGATTAAAAATCAACTCAACTACCTTTTTTGAATACAATGACATGAAACTAGAAATCAATAACATAAAAAACAAGGAAAAATTTACAAATACATGTAAATTAAACAACCAATGAATTAAAGAAAAAAATAAAAGGAAAATAAAAAGTATCTTTAGACAAATGAAAACAGAACTACAACATATCAAAATTTATAAAATGCAATAAAAAGTGTTCTAAGAGAAAAGTTATAAATGCATACATTAAGAATGAAACAGGACATCAAATAAACAACCTAACTTTATACCTAAAGTAACAAAAAAGCAAGAACAAAGTAAGCTCAGTTAGTAGAATAAAAGAAATAATAAAGAATAGGTTAGAAAAAAATAGAAATAGAGATCAGAAAAACAATAAAAAAAGATGAGCAAAACTAAGTGTTGGTCCTTTGAAAAGATAAAAAAAAATTATAAATTTCTAAAAAAATTAGAAAATTTACCAAGGAAAAAAAGAAAAAGAAGACCCCAAATAAAAGTAGAAATAAAAAAGGAGACATTACTATTGATACCACGCAAGTACAAGGAATCATAAGACTACTATGAAAAACTATACAATAAACTGGAAAACCTGGAGGAAATAAATAAATTCTGGGAACATAAAATTTACAAATAAGAATGAAGAATCTAAACAAATCATTATAGTTTTCTTGAGGTCTATGCCATATAAGTTGCTAGATAAATCATTATAGATTAATGGTGTGATAGATAAAAATATTTTCAAATCATTTTAAAACCAAAAGCTCTTTGAAAAAATATATTAAAAATTGGCTAGTGAATGAAATTTGTTTTATAAGTTTTCTATATGCACATACCTTTCCAAGGAAATGCATTAGTCAAAAAGATATAAAAGATCCGAGTATATATTTATTATTCTACTTTTTGCCTATGTACGAAGAGACTAGTTGATAAAGCTGATGACAATTTGCACATAAGAAACACTATGGGTTAAAAAGATAAAATAAGTATTGCCAGCCTGACTTCTTTCTTTTTGAGTCTGTGACAAGTTACTATGGTTAATGCATAAGTTTAGTATGATTGGTATCAAAATTGTTCTATACATTAAACAAAATGTCATCAGGTATAAAGAATATGCAGTGTCTCACAATTTAAAATAATGTACCCAGTTACCCATAAATTTGTCAACATATTTCTCCATATATTAAGATTATTTTTCCCTACTAAATATAATTTCCCTTTATCCAACCCAGTATAATTCAATTTCTCCAAATTTGGACCACCAGAACTGTTGTTCCCTTTAATTTTACTATATCCCTTACGTATTTTCAAACATTTTATGTAGAAAAAAAAATTATCCCATAAAAGCAAACACTAGAAAAAAATTGTTTTATATGAAATATATATGTATCAAGTCTTGATTTCTCAGAATTTTCTTAAACTAGTTCTGAAGCAAAGATATTTGAAAATCACAGAGTGAAGAGTTGACAGGATTTGATCTGGAAGAATTTATTTAAGTGACAACAATAATGAAAGGGCTATAATTATAAAGCCTGAGGCAAGTTTGAAAACAGACTAAGAAAAAAATGTAACGGACTCTCAAGTTAGCTTCATAATTTAATGTACCTAATTGACACATGAGAAAGAAATGCTTCAGTGTTCCCCTGCAATTCATTATAATAAGGAAATTTACCAAGATTAAAAAAATGGTTAATTCATATGTACATTACAAATCACTTTCATATTTGATATATAATCCTTTACTTTCTGACATGTTCACTGACACTTAGCACTTGCCGGATTCTCAGTTTTACAATCTTTTCCCATAATTGGTTAAGACAAGTAAATGTCACAAATTAAAACATTTGTCGATCATTAAATATGGCCACTCCTCCATCTCCGGTACCTAGTACATATTAGATAACAAGTATTTGAGAAATAACATTTTTATTATGTAAACACTCAATTTGTTTGTCTTCCTAATTTATTTTCTCATAGAAAATCAGAAATATAAACAGACATATTCAATATTGGTTCTATTTTTCTAGAAATATAACTCCCATGAAAGGAAAAGTTTACTTTCATATCAATTATTAATGGTAAAACAGAAAAGTTATTAGAAAAGAATCTTTCCATTTTTATCACAGGAATATAGTTATTGCTACAACCCTACAACAAATTATGTAACATCTGAGTAGTTTTTTGGAAACAACATATTTTAATTAAGGTTATATTGTTAGATATCAAATAAAAGGTGGTAGAATGTATTAATCAGTTTCTAAAAGATCAATATTTAACAATGCTGATAGGCTGGCTATGAAAGACACTGAAATGCATGGAAGGAAAAAAAATTAGAAAGGCAGAAGGAAGAAAGTTCAAATAGAAACTAAAAATAGAAATAAATGACCAAGGGAATGCTTCTTTTATTTAAACACCTCTTAACACATTTTTTAAAATGTATGAATATATTTAATCCATTTTGTTAAAGCAACTTTATTTAGCTGGCTGTTTACCTTTCTGTAAAAGCCTCATTACCCGTAAAAACAAAGAATGAAGTTGATTAATGTGCTCTAAGTGTAATGTTCAAATTGTAATTTTCATATACGTAAATGGATGCTTCTGCAGTATTTTGTTTGATAATTTACAGAGTTTGCACTGCCCAAACCACTAATCAGTTCCTTTTTATGATGACAGCTGCAGAAGATTCTTTTGGAATGCTAATTTTCATTAGTGCTTTCCCTTCCTGAGGACTAGATGCCTGGCTTAGGACTGATTTCATCATTGCAAACTAAAGTTTGAGAGCAAAGGCATTTGGACTATTCATTACTTCTCTAAGAGTGCAGAGAGATAGAAAAAAATTGCAACTATAAAACCCATTGTGTGGATTTCAAATATGTAGAGTGAATGTAAATTATATATTATGTATAGAAGGTGCCTGATTTTCATGTACAAAAAAAATTTTGCTTGGGTCATTGCTGACTAAATTTTCTGAAGTTAGTATATAGAAGGAAAAAATGTGTTTAAATATAGCTAAATGGCATTGTCTATAAATTCTGGAGAAAATAAAGATATTCTTTTAATTTATTTACTAAAATTAAATGATAGTATTTTAATTCGGTAAAATTATGGGTAATTTTCTACCTATACAAGTACTTTTTATGTGTTTTTCTAGATAACCATTAATCATTTTTGCTTTTTAATTAAATTATTTGTTAAAAAACAATAAAAATTGCTCACATTGATTTAGTAGATCTAATGTGCAATGGATATCTCTAGAAGGGCAGGGCATTATTATTCCACATAAAAACAATAAAACTGGAGCAAGAATTTTGGAAGCACTGCCCAGTGTTGCTCAACAGAACCAGCTTTGAAACCAGTCTGGATCCAAAGCCTGAAATCACCATCAGGTATTAATAATTAATTCACAGAAAGAACACATAGAATTCAAAACAGAGATAGTACACGTATTAATGCCTTGGCATATCATGTATGAAGAAAAAAAGCTTAAATCTAAATTCTTAATATCCTGCTAACCCATGTTTTATAGAATTGCTTCTATTTTTCACAGCAACTCCCACTTTGCTTCAATATCAGTGTTGGTTTCTGTTAATTTGGAATTTTCATGCTTGGATGATGGTATTAATGTTCATGCCAATGTAAATGTTAAGTCTCCAATCAAAAGGTCTAAATATATTAATGTTCTGCCTCTGTGCATAGGTATGAAGAGATAAGATAAATTATGCTGTCTGAGAAATTATTTTTGTAAAATCAGATATATTTTATTGTAAAGAAACTGTTGGTATAAAGAAGAGTTTTCACGTTTTCTCCTTTGATGATTGAGTAAAATTTATTTCATAATACTAAAATAGTCAATCTTAAAATTCAATCTTGACTTTTTTCAGAGATAAAATATTAATATATATGAAGATATATATAAAAGTTTGCAAGATTTTTAATTTTTAATCTTGTTTCCTATTATTGCCCTTAGTCAATCTATTCTGCAATTTTTAACATCTCCAGAGAATGTTAACCTATAAAAATGAGTAGTTTTCAGCAAAAAATAAATTACATGAATCAAAACTGTTTCCTGGCAAATATTATCTGCTTTTTTTTTTTTTTTACCAGTCTTTTACTTTCAGCTTTTCCTCTAACAACTAGTAAGATCTAAAACTATGTCCACGTTTCCACCACCCACTTTCTTCTTAACTGCCTGCATCATGATTGCTCCTTTTGTCAATCTACTGAGATGGCTTGAGAAATACTGTCAAACATTCATTCCCCTTGGTGTCTATTCCACTATATTATCATCTTTATGTGAGTATTCATAAATCCTCTCCTGACTGAAACACAAATTCTTTAAAAACTCATACTTGCAATAATGGAATATAGAACAGATTGTACTACATAGCCCATGATGGCGAGTATGAGAGTATGTTTAACTATGCATCCCAGCAACGGAGCATATAATGAAAGATACTACTTGTAAAAATAAGAAATATATATGAAAAGACAGTGTTTCTAGGACTGAAGAAGCTATCATAAAAAACAAACAGTAAACAAATGTAATTCTAACTTGCATCTTTTGTTAAAAAAAACTGTGGATTTTTCAAAAGTCCTTAAGTAAACTCCATGGGGAGGGTATTATTGTTCATATTGCTGTCTCAATTCATTTGTGCAAAATCTATCCTACCACTTAAGTAAGTACGGCAATTTAATTTATGAAAATGTGTGAAGCAAAAAGATATGATAGCATTTTGCAGACACCCATAGAAATTATAAATGTTTTCTTATAGATCTGTTAGGATATTTAACATTGATGGTTCTACAGCATAAGTATTCCTTTGAAAATTGTTTTTAAAAGATTCATCGTCGACCTGGTGTGCGGGGGACCCGGGTTCGATTCCCGGCCAGGGCACATAGGAGAAGTGCCCATTTGCTTCTCCACCCCTGCCCTCCTTTCTCTGTCTCCCCCTCCACCCCCCCACCCCCACCCCCGCAGCCGAGGCTCCATTGGAGCAGAGATGGCCCGGGCGCTGGGGATGGCTCCTTGGGCTCCTTGGCCTCTGCCCCAGGCGCTAGAGTGGCTCTGGTCACAGCAGAGCGATGCCCTGGAGGGGCAGAGCATCGCCCCCTGGTGGGCAGAGTGTCGCCCCTGGTGGGCGTGCCGGGTGAATCCCAGTCGGGCGCATGCAGGAGTCTGTCTGACTTTTTCTCCCCGTTTCCAGCTTTGGAAAAATACCAAAAAAAAAAAAAAGATTCATTGTTGTTTTTATGTAGATTCTTGTTGTGGTGGTTAGAATGATTGGGGGTTGCTTTTGGCACTTAGGAGAGAATGGTTTGAGTGAGGTAGTCCTACACAATAACAAATTTTCCCATATCCAGTGCAACACTTTAATGTCAACACAATACTATTTATTTAGGTTAAAACCCTGTTTATAATTACCTGAAACTGCACTCTAAACATTTTACCCATAAGCACAAAATATGTTTAAAATTTTATATGAACTGAATTTTGTAGGTATACAAGAACTATGTACATTTAAAAAGGACTGTACATATTTGGTTTGAAACTTTTTCAGTAGTTGCTCATGATTTCGGAAGAGTGCCTCCTTGACTGCAGTGTTACTTGTAGTATCTGAATTATTAATAAATTGCTGTACCAGTATACATTTGTAGTTGTCAGAAGTATGGTGTACAGAACTGATTCATTTATCATATATTGTATGGCCAGGAAAGCCCTGTTGAGAAGCTGTGGATCTGAAGCAGGCCAAGAGCTGGGATGGGGGTTTCTATGGACGAAAATTTCATGGCAAGAGTAGCAACAGGCCCTGGCCGGTTTCCTCAGTGGTAGAGCGTCGGCCTGGCGTGCAGAAGTCCTGGGTTCGATTCCCGGCCAGGGCACACAGGAAAAGCGCCCATCTGCTTCTCCACCCCTCCCCCTCTCCTTCCTCTCTGTCTCTCTCTTCCCCTCCCGCAGCTGAGGCTCCATTGGAGCGGAGATGGCCTGGGCGCTGGATGCTCCTTGGCCTCTGCCCCAGGCGCTAGAGTGGCTCTGGTCGCAACAGAACGACGCCCTGGAGGGGCAGAGCATCGCCCCCTGGTGGGCAGAGCGTCCCCCCTGGTGGGCGTGCCGGGTGGATCCTGGTCGGGCGCATGCGGGAGTCTGTCTGTCTCTCCCCGTTTCCAGCTTCAGAAAAAAAAAAAAAAAAGAGTATCATATATTGTAGTGAGATTGTATTTGTGTATTTGTATATTGAAATATTCACTATTTTATTACACATCTATTTGTTTTCATTTCATCTTTTACATTTAGGGCATTGTATTTATAAAATTAAATGTGTAGTTAAATTTTATTTTTCATTATTTTTATTGTTGCGATATAAATATTGATGGATATAAGGTTAATAATAAAATATAGAGAGAAACATTGTGAAATAATATATAAACATTTCTTGTTCATAATTTTTTAAATTGCAAGCTAACGAAGTAGGCTAATATGGGACATATTTGATACTGTCTTCTGATATAATAAGAAGATGAATATGGCAAAAATTCATTATTTCTGCCTTCATTTTTATTCAGTTATAATAAACAAAATTCAGTGATTTTTACAGAATTCAAGCTTTAAAAGATAGAATAGGCCCTGGTTGGCTTAGTGGATAGAGCATTGGCCCAGCTAATGGAAGTCCCAAGTTCAGTTCCCAGTCAGGGCACACAGGAGAAGTGACCCTCTGCTTCTCTGCCCCTCCCTCTCCCCTGTCCCTGACTCTTCCTCTCCCACAGCCAGCAGCTTGATTGTTTCCAGTGTCACTCTTTGCTCTGAGGATAGCTCTTTGGTCCAAGCATAGGACTCAGGTACTAAAAAAGGTTCAGTTGATTCAAGCATCAGCCCTCGGTTAGGGTTGCTGTGAAGATCCTGGTCAGGGCACATGAGGGAGTCTGTCTCACTATCTCCCCTCTTCTCACTTAAATAAAAAAATAAACAAAAAAGCCCTTCAATAGATGATTGGATAAAGAAAATGTGGTACATATATACTATGGAATACTACTCAGCCATAAGAAATAATGACATTGGATCATTTACAACATCATGGATGGACCTTGATTAACGTTATACTGAATGAAATAAGTAAATCAGAAAAAAACTAAGAACTATATGATTCCATATATAGGTGGGACATAAAAATGAAACTCAGGGACATGGACAAGAGTGTGGTGGTTACCAGGGGTGGGGAGGGGAAGGAAAGGGGTGAGGAAGAGGAGAGACACAAAGAAAACCAGATAGAAGGTGACAGAAGACTATATGACTTTGGGTGATGGGTATGCAACAGAATCAAATGTCAAAATAACATAAAGATGTTTTCTTTGAACCTATGAACCCTGATTGATCAATGTCACCCCATTAAAATTAATAAAAATAAATAAAATAAATAAAGACAAAATAGTGACGTGAGACAGAAATAATCAAAGGGTTGTAAGAGCACCATAAACAGAATTGGAACAGTGACTACTCCTTCTGATACTAGGATTGAGGAAGAAAAACAAAGTCTAGATACAAAATTGATGGATTTAAGAAAATAAAGAAAAGCAGAAAATAAAGGAAAAGAGGAAAAAAATCTTCTCTGATGTAGAAAAGAATGGAGTATTTTCAGATTATATTTATAAAAATAGAAAAAAATAATGAAAGGAGAACATAACTTATGATATATTCATCAGGATTCATACATGCACTTAAAGCACTATTTTTTTTTCTCTAGAAGATAATTGTGGCCTCCTTAAGTTAGCTGCAGTAACACACAGGACAAGGTGTACACATCCCGAACAATATTGAAGCCAGAATGCAGCAACTCTGCAAGAAATCTAGTCATCTCATTTATTATAATGATTTATTATTCACTGAGAACCAACTCAACGCTTCTTACAACGGAAAAGGATTTTTTTTCTACTTCAGATATTTTAAAGTATAAACACAAATAAATGGAAGAAAGAAATTGTATTGCTTGCTAGTATACCACTTATCTGTTTTCTCTAGACATTTATAATAGAAAAAAGTAGACTTATACCTCTACGGAATAAATGATTAAAACCAAGGAGTAAGAAAAATAACAAAGTATATAGAATTTCAAGAAAAAAACACATAAATTTCAAAGTTCCCAATCCAATTTGAACAGTTATACTTTAGAGTACATGACCACAAATAGCAAATAAATTGAGTCTTTTTCTTTACCCTTCTCCATTTTTTCCATAAATTACTTTCTAGCTATGTATAAATGTACATTTGTATATTCTGCTTAAGTGCTTCAAGATCCAAATTAATAATTTTTTCAAAGAATCTTTTGTTTTCTACCCAATCTTTGCTTATTCAGCCTTAAATTATATATAAATTATATTACAGACTCATACAAGCACAGGCATTCACATATTTAGATTAAAAGTCTATTGAATTTAAGATAAATATAGCACCAGAATATTATTGGATATTGCTCTTCTTGGAAATATACATTTTGTCAAGATTTTTAAATCCATAAATGGAAAATTTTTAAATATTTAAAAATGTAGTATCTCTGCTTTATGACAATTACACCATAATTTAATGAGCTTATTAAGTGACAAATATAGTGAAAAATACTTTCCAGACAATTTTTCATTGAATACTTACAATAATGCTATATTTATTTTTTATCACTAAATAAACGAGAAGACTGAGGTGCAATGAATTAAGAAGTTTCTAATAGTACTACAGAGAAGAAGTATTAAGTAGGATTCAAAATCATAATTCAAACTATGTTCATAATATTTGTTCTCTATATCCTAGTAAAAATATTTTTAGCCTGACCTGTGGTGGCACAGTGGATAAAAAGTTGACCTGGAGCACTGAGATCACCGTTTCAAAAACCTGGGCTTGCCTGGTCAAGGCAACATATGGGAGTTGATGCTTCCTGCTCCTACCCCCTTCTCTCTCTCTCTCTCTTTGTCTTTGTCTCTCTCTCATCTCTAAAATAACTGAATTAAAAATTTTTGTAAAAGAAAGAAAAGAAACAAAATATTTTTAAAATTTACATTTAAGAAATTTTTAAATATAAAAAATTAGCACAAAATATTATTTTAACAAAAATTCAGATTTATATTATCACTTTGAAAAACAAAATGGAGAGTCCTCAAAAAACTAAAAATAAATCTACCATACACCCCACCAATTCCATGTCAGGATATTTACCTGAAGAAAATGAAAACACTAATTTGTAAAGAAATATGTACCCCTAAATTTATTGCACCATTACTTACAATAGCCAAGAATGGAAGCAACCTAGGTATCCACTGATGATGAATGGATAAAGAAGATTGATGCACACCTACACACATGCACACACACACACACAGAAATACTATCCCACAATAAAAAAGAACAAAATCTTGCCACTTGCGTGCCATGGATGGACCTGGAAGGTACTATTGCTAAGTGTGGTAAATCAGACAAGAACAAATACCATACAGTTGCACTTATACGCAGTATCTAAAATCACAAAACAAAACAAACAAATGAACAAAACAAAACAAACAGAGACTTATAGAAATAGAGACCAAAGGGATGGTTGCCCGAGGAGTGGGGGATCAAGGGATGGGTGAAAAAAATGAAGAGAATATAGTCAATAATATTGTTATAAGTTTGCACACTGATAGATGATTACTAAAATTAGTAGGGCAACCACACTGTAAGTATAAAAATGTTGAATCACTATATTGTACACCTGAAACTAATATAATTAATTATAATACTGTATACCAACTATAGCTAAATAAAAATAAATTAATTGATTAAAAATTAATCATTATCTGTTTGTTATAAACCATTATTTATTTCAGTTTTATTCTAAAAATATAATGTATCAACAGCTAAGTTGGTGGTCTTCTTAATCATCATTTAACATCTTCAGCTCTTCCCAGAGGCAATCTCTATTATGTAATAAATCACATTAATTTATTTTACATATATGTTACAAATATATCTATTGTGTTCTATCTTCTGAAGTCCTCACTGTGTGTAACCCTGAGTCCACTGTTAATTCTTTTCATAGCTACTCTTTATTTTCTTAGCATTTGAAGGAAATATCTCTTTCAAAAACTAAAGAGCTCTCTAGGAATGTGATCAGAAACAATATTATGTCATAGTAAGTAATACCATACTTACAGTATATTAATGGCAATCTCAGTGGAGACAATGGGAAGAGATTAATTGTCCATTTTAATAAGGTAAATTACATGTACTTCAGTGATATTCTTCATTCCAAAATTTTCAATGTATTGCTCATCTCTTCTTAGTAAATAAATGTATAAATGCATAGAACATCAAAGTTATGCAAAATTATATGATAAAATCCATTATACAGACTAATGGCAAGTGTACCAATCAAGCTCACATAACTTTGTTTATCCCAAATATTTTCTCAAAAGTGGCCAAGATAAGACTACATAATTAAAATCTGGTAGGGCCTAATTAACATTTTATATTACCTCTTTATGATTTAAAAAAGGCTTCACTAGAGCATTTACTTTCAGAAAGGAGAATAAGAAGACCAAAGGACCCTGACCTGGTAGTTCAGTTGATTAGAGCATTGTCCCAATATGCCAAGATTGCAAGTTTCATCCCTGGTCAGGGCACATACAGGGATCAACCAATGAATGCATAAATATGTGGAACAAGACATCAGCGTGTTTCTCTTTCTCTCTCTTCTTTCCTCTCTTTCTAAAATCAATAAAGTAAAAAAGAAAAAAGAAAAGAAAAAAAATGACCAAAGCAATAGTATCATTATCTGACAGTAAATGGCATGGTAGTTCAAAATAAAATTGTTTCTGTTCAACATTTTCCACACTAAATTACAACATTATTTTTCTATTTTTCACGGTTTTGCTAAGTAGAACTACATAAACAATCTTTCTTTAGTCAAGACTTTGTCACTCTTGTTTCTGGGTAACTAAAGAAATGTCTTCTCACAAAAGCCTGTAAATGATAGTATTATTACTTGCAGAACTACTTTGATGGTTCCACTAGCCCTTGCAATATTGATGTTTTAAAGGAGATCTGAGTGAGTATTGCTCAGGACTAAAATATGTGATCTTCTGTGAGGATTGAGCTGTCTCCAGGGAGATTTAAACATGGCCATTCCACAAACGGGAAAGCCTCTGCACTCAGACAAATGCAAACTCTGAGTCTTGGAAAAGGCTTTGGGGACGTGGAGCTTACTAATACATGAAAAGATACAAAACCCAAAGCAAAAGGATACAATTTCAATTTGTAGAGGCACAAAATGTAATTATACACACACAAATTAATTAAAACACATGTGTAATAATGTAAGACTATGGACCATGCTATAATGAAAACACAATTCTCAATCTGTATTCTCAAATTTTGCAACAACTTTAGGTCTCGTTTTTCTTGTAATATAAATGGGGCTAACACAACATCATCTATCTCAAAAGAAATATTATGAGGATTCATAAGATCATTAAGTGATTAATTTATTCCCTGGCAAGTACTTACCATTCCATTCAACCTCTCAGGGTGTAGTGTATAGTTGGTCCAAAAAGAGTAAATACAGCTGCTTAACTTTCTTTCACTCATCTAGAAAATTCTATAATTTTGTGTGGTATGTAAATAGAACTATTTATAATATATTATGAAATTGTTAGGGCAACAGGTAAAATCTTTTTAAATAACTGTTGTAAAAGTTACCAGAAATAGACTCATATTACTTCGTCTAACCCTATGGATGAGAACAAATATTTTTAAAGATTCACAGGTGTAAAAATTAATATACAAATATATAGACCACCAGGAATATCACTAAAATGGCCAAGTTATACCTGAACCATTTTTGTTATCAAAATCATTCAATTACTCTCTTTCTAACTAAACAAGATCTTTCATGAATGACAATTATGAAGGTATTTTTTAATTCAACATCTAATGTGCATCATTTAATGTGTCAAATTCCAAGTTAGGAAAAGACACAGTTCTTTTTATGATTTTTTAAAATAACTCCTCAATCTTTGATACATTAAACTACTTGACAATATAAAAGCTCATAGAGATGCTTTGAGACGTTCAGAAGTGGTTATTATGAATGTTTAATGAAGTGTGCTTTGTTGCGCACATATCTGTCACTGTGCTAGGAACTTTCACGTAAAGGCAAATGGCTCCATGGCAATCAAGCAAGGTAGGCATGGTTCCAAGGGATGATCCGTGCCAGGAGAAAAGATCTGTGACACTCACAGCTAATGGGAAAAAAAGCCTGGAGGGCCCCAACATCCAGATTTGTATCCAGATTTGCCATACTGCTTCTCCCAGAAAGGCCTAAATAAATAAACAAAATATTGACTTTAGTCTCCAAAGGAAGAGAAGTTGCTCATATACCTAAGAAAGAGGGGTAACTAATTTTCTCAGGTAAAAGAAAATTTGTTTGTATCTGTTTTTGATAACAGATGTCATTTTACCAAAAGAGAGAATAAGCTTCTGGTAAAAAAAAAGCACAAAGACAAAACAAAGAATGGAAAGAAAATATGCTATGTGATATTCTACCAAATGAAACTATGTTAGAGGAGTATACCACAAATTTGGCATTACCAGTGATTAAGAATGTGACTGTCATCTTCCAATTAAGCAAGTATTTCATAAAATCAATTCACCCATATTGTTAGGGGTTCTATAGTATATTTGGAACAAACGCTAAAAGGTAAAATCATGACAATTAAATTTATCTTGTTTATCCCAAGCTTTACTATCTCTGAAATGGACTCAATTTCTACTTTCTAGTCTTAGATATAAAATCATATTTTACATAAAGGCATAAACCTAACCAAATTTATAGCAAATTTAAAAGTATTAGTAGTTACTAGATTACTAATAAAGGTGAAACTATTTTTATTTTATTTTTATTTATTAATTTTGGAGAGGAAAAAGGGAGAGAGAAAGAGAGAAATGTTGATTTGTGGTTCCACTTACTTATGCATTCTCTGGTCAATTCCTGTATGTCCTGAGCAGGGATGGAACCCGTACCCCTGGCACATAGGGATGAGGTTTCAACCAACAGAGCTCACTAGCCAGGGACTCATCACTGTTCCTAAATGTAAACAAAACTAGCATTTTTAATTTCTAGCTAACTACACGGAGAATAATAAAATGGAGTCTTAATTTTGTATAAATCTTACTTTTGGCCCTGGCCTATTGGCTCAGTGGATGAATTATCGGCCCAGCATGTGGACATCCCAGGCTTGATTCCTGATCAAGACACACAGTAGAAGCAACCATCTACTTCTCTACCCTGCTCTTTTCCCCTTCTTTCCCTCTTCCTCTATTACAGCCAGTGGCTCAGTTGGAGCTTTGGCCAGGCACTGAGAATGGCTCAGTTGGCAAAAATCAGCCTCAGGCAATAAAATTAGCTTGGTTCAAGCACCGGCCCAGAGAGGGGTTGCTGGGTGGATCCCAGTTGGGCACATATAGCAGTCTATCTCCCCTCTTCTCACTTAAAAATAAAATCTAACTGTTGAGATAGCATGCATTAATACAAATTATACTAAACTTTTTAAGATCCCTGGATTTTAGTAAAACTGTCATACCTGTAAGGCCTTGGTTCCAATTATGACTGCTTTGTTTTGGAACACTCCTCTCCAAATAGTAAAATGATTAAATTATTTCCAGCTTAAAAAAGTCAATTTGCTATATATGCAAAGATGTTCAATTATTATCAAAGTTGTAAACTTTATTGTAATGTACTTTGAATATTTTAAAAATAAATCACTTTTATCAGTTAATTGATAGTGCATATTTTATTTATCATCCTCACTACTTTTGTCTTCATTTAATATTTTCACATAGTTGGTCAGCAGATAGATTTTGTTATTACTGAAATAAAATATACAGTAACTTTCTGTTGTTTTTGTCTCTACAATTATAGAATGCTATTGTGAACAGAAGTGTGCTAATACACAGCTCTGACAACCGTGGTATGGAGAGAAAAGAGTCCATTTTCCTTACAGCTGTACGTAACTACTGCCTGTGATTCGCAGTTGCATGTAAGACAGCATCATGACATAAGCAAAGTTAAACAGGAAAAAAGAAAAATTAAGATGCAAATTCAAAAAGATAAAACATCCCAAGAATTCTATCAAGGATCTATCCCTGCCATTTCCCAGCCCCAGTTAAAATCCAGACTGTAGTCACAGGCAATTGCAGCCCCTCCTCAATGACCACAGACCAGTTCAAGTGTATAGTATATGATTCCTTGATTAATGCCTGTCTTGTTAGGGGCAAGGGGCTGTTTTTTCTTGTTATTCTATCTTCAGTATCCATCATAATAGTGAATGCACTATAGCACTGAATATTTTTTAATTTATTTAAAATTTAAACAGATATAAAGAGAAACCTAATATTATATACCCTGTTAATAGCCCCTATTCTATCTAAACCACATATGAGAGAGGAAATAGTATATAGTTATAAACTGCTCTATCTTTTTGTTATTTTTGGTACTAATTTATAGAAAGGAAATCACATTTATTGAACTGAATGAATTACTCAGCTCTTGTTTCTGGCCATTATTTTGGGATGTTTTCTCCAAACTCCCTTCTCATTAAATCAGTCTGTGCCCTAACATTAGGAAGTATTCTTGTATGCCCAGATAATTTCTGCAGTTAAAAAAAAAGTAAAAGGCTGCTCAATATATATTCCAATAAATATAGTTATTGTCCCAAAGATATTAATAGCATCAACCCTAGCTCTAGTAAGATCCAGCCAGTTAGTAATGTGGATTTACTTTCCTATACCTGAAACCCCAAAATAATACATTTAGCATGCTGACTAAAGAAAATACTCATAACATTTATGGAGCTGTGTTTGTAGATTGTACCTAAGTTGAACTATATTTTTTCTCCATCTCTTATCTTTAGCTCTTTTTTGCTATGGAGTCAACAGTGGCAGCTTCAGATTTGCCTAGGGCTTGGTGGGCAGATCCCAGAATGAAGAGAACACTTGCCTCAGATTGTTGCAGCTGATGTCCTGAATTTGACTCCTTACAGCTGCATCTCTGAACTGCTTCACTGTGTTCAAGTGAGGCCATATTTCCAGGTTGATGGGAGCAAATTAAGCCTCATGGGACTGGAGAACAGCTGTTCCCAAAAGATAAAATAAAATTTCCCAAGAAATTAAGAAAAATAAAGATATTTTCTACTAAGAGCTTTATTTTCTTTAAAAAAATTACATAATTATTAAACTTTTTGCCCTTTTCTGTATAATTTCACCAGGGAACTGAGGCATTATAAGCATATACAAGGATAAAATCTATTTCTTATATGATTTTATTTTTTATATTATTTAATAATTATGTTGAAACTAGTCTTAAGATATCCTGGGAAGGAGTCAGGAAGAGGCAACTGTATAAAAATGCCAGGCAACCCATAAATTTGCCTCTATTCAAAGAGAAAAGACTATTTCCCTGATGCAATATGTTTGCCTTAAAAATGAGTGACAGTTTTGCATAATAATCTCTATTCAGTCATTTGGAGCCTTTGTGGAGATGATCATTTTTGAAGAAAAGCAAAAGTCAGAATATTAAGTCATTTCTTCACACAGAGTATGTGTAGATGACGTTGGCCACTGTTGCTCTCACAGAACAAGAAGCACATTGCAAGTCTAAGTCAATGGAAGACATTCTGCGGGCTCTAAAATATGCTCTACAATGAAATACCAGTGAATAGGAATGTGCTTGGGGTTCTTCTAACAAGCAGAAGTTTTTCTCCTTAAATTTCAGTCACTTGACTCCCAAAAGAAGTGAAGACTACCTTTCAAAATATCAAATGCAGTATACATATGTTTGTGTGTATGTGTGTGTGTGTGTATCAACTTTATGAGTCAGTTTAAAAGGAATCAGTAAAAGTGTAGTGTTATTTTCTCTGTTCCCCATGCTTTATGGAAAATATAATCTGACTATTCATTCTTTCCAGTAAAAATGATAAAATATTAATTGAAAATTTATATCATAAAAATGTATATTTCATTGCATTTCTTTCACATTGCATCATGAAATACGTTAGCATTAAAAATGCTACTCATAAGCCAGAGTGTCATGCAAATGTGCTACATACAATATTTAACAGATGTCTGATTTCAGTGTTCTCTTACTAGAGAGAAGCAGCAGTGCCCTGGTATATAGTGCATCACACCAGAAGTCAGAAAACCTAGAATCTGAAGTCTTTGGCTGGCTGCTGACTGTTAAACAACACCAAATGATTGTTGGATTGTCTGTGCCTCATTTTATTCACCTTGAAAATAGAGGGAAAAACATTCTCCTTCGATAAAGTGTAAGGGAACAGTAAAAGTGGTTAAACAACTTACGTTTAAAACTCAAGGTCTGAAAAATCAGAATGTTGGTCAGAAATTTACATTCTCACTTATGGAAATATTATAAATTAAAAAGCAAAGCATTTTTTAGAGACTGTCAGGACCATAATAATAGGAATTGACAAGTACACATGAGAAATCATGGTTTGGCAATTCTCCCTGCATGAGGAAATCAACACTTGTTTTCACGGAGGAGCTGGCAGGTGTGTGAGTAATCATGCAATGATACAACAATGCATCCAGGTACTTGGGCTTTTTGCACTGAATGAGGTCTCCTGGAACCAGATTGCTAAAGCAGGTACTTTCAGAACACTCAACAGCTCATATATCCCTTACAATCCTGAGCTTCATGTTCTTGAAAAATTCAAATTATTTATCATGTGCTGCTACTATAAGAAAATATTAATAGGAAGACAAAAAAAAAGAATTTTCAACAGGTGTAATAAGCTAGAAAATAAAAATAATGTAACAAGTCTAAGAGCAGATCACTTAAAAGTATAACTGACGTAGGAATAAAATAGTCCAAAAGACTTTTGACATCTTGTTTCCTGTTTGAAGCCCTCTGAGAATAAATTAGTTGCAGTGATTTGTTAAACTCTCCTCATGTGAGAATCAGCTGGAAAGTGGTTAAAAATACTCTTGCAGTCCTGGCAGGTTGGCTCAGTTGTAGAGCATAGGCCTGGCGTGTGGATGTCCAGGTTTGATGCCAGTTAGGGTACACAGGAGAAGCGACCATCTGGTTCTCCACCCCTTTCCCTCTCTCTTTCTCTTTTTCTCTTCCTTTTTCACAGCCATGGCTTGATTGCCTCCAGTGAGTTGGCCTCAGGCACTGAGGATGGCTCTGTGGCCTCCACCTTGGTGCTAAAAAATGGTTCAGTTGCTGAGCAACAGAGCAACGGCCACAGATGGGCAGAGCATCGCTCGTGGGCTTTCCGAGTGGATCCTGGTCCCAGGTGCATGCAGGACAGGAGTCTGACTCTCTACCTTCCCTGCCTCTCACTAAAGAAAAAAAAAACTTTCCCACATGCCACAACCCAGACCAACTAAATAAAATTAAGAATTACTGGGAATGAAGCACAGAGCTTGGTGTTTTAAAAATTGTACAGGTGACTCTAATGTGTATTCAAGAATGAAAGCCACTGATCTACTGCAACATACAGCTACTAACTGTGGAATTTTTTCCTGGCTATTGTAAAGTAAAATTGAAAAACATCTCTTCTTTCCCTTAAAACAGCAGAATATGAAAAATAGCTACTCCTAAAACTTGTAAAGATTAACAGCTAAATCAATGTTCATTGACCTTCAGTAGAACAGGATTCAAACCAGAGATTCAGCTTTTCACCCACTCGAATCTATAATATCCTTTGAAAAGCATGTGTGTGAACTCTGGAACTTCCACTTGTGGGGCTGTCTACACAAGTCTAAATATTACTTTTAAAGCCATTGCCAAAAAGTCTTTAAAGGAAGTTTTCTTTCCTACTTATTGATTTTTATTTATTTATTTATTTTGTCATCAAAAGAGTTATTTGTTTTGATTAGGGATTTGAGTTGTAACATGAATACTCTGCCCTACATTCATAGACCATCTCCATCATTTATTTAACACAATATAATAACATCTTATAAATGTCACTATATTTGCTTATACCTATAAAACCATGATATTGAATGTCACAGGTAGGCTTTCTTTCTAGGTAGATACATTCTACTGATTTTCCAATTACCTACTTCAAACAGCACTTTGATTCTTTAAAGGGTTCTAAAATGTAATTTATTAGCTTACTTAAGATTTCTGTTTGGATTCTTTTTTTCTAGCCAGAGCAGTGTCTGAAAAGGAGTTAATGTCATATAACTTGCAACAGAGTCTAATAGCTAGCTGATCAGGGAATATAAGCATGGATGAAAGGCCAGTTGATGGCTATCTGAAACTCTTCTGAAGTACCGTTAAAATGAAGCCATTTATTTCTCACTCTCTAAGGATTCTGAAAACAGGACTATTAATGAACTTCAGAGGATGAATTGACCCACTAAAACAAATGCAGATCTGTGTGAGAGTATATGTATGTGTGCTTTTCTGGGAAAAGAGTCTGTAGTTATCACATTATAAAGGAAGAAGACAATGACACAAAATGGTTAATAACCCTTGGCATGCGTATTCTCAAATCTCTCTGGATTTAAGTAGCTACCTTGTCTTTGTTCCCTATAGAAAGGATTCACCTGACTTGTGATTTCAGTGAAATTCCACCATCCTAAATCATGGAATATCATCACAAGAAAACATAAAATGCAAAAGTATATTTACTCTACAGATATTATCAAGTATATAATGTATTACGTTATGTAATACATTGGAGACATATTTTCTTGGCTCTCCTCTTAAGCAACCAAGTTATTTTTATTCTATTTGATTTACTTTATTTGCTTATTGCCTTTCAACCCTAAGTTTAACCTTGTGTGTTCTGCTCTGTGACCCTGGGACTTAGAGTCTACTTACTGCGTTTTCCAGGCTCTTTGGAAGCCTGGAGGGAGGTTAGAAGACAACAAGGAGAGAAGGCATTTCTTTCTTGCCTCTAGTTCCTGTCTCTTCCTTCCGGCAGCAAGTTCCAGCTGCCACTTGTTTCACCATCTCCGTTATCACCTGCCTTGTTCCCCTAACAGGTACTAGCACTAACCCCATGGTGTAATGTCTGTGACTATCTTGTCTTTTGTTCCCCTACCCTTTATATGGTAGCTGGTACCTGCACTTTCTAACGTCTTTTTGTAGTTTCAGCTCTCCAAAACCTGTGCAACTAATTTTATCTATATATTAAATCTGCTCTGTTATAAAAATAACTATCAATAAATGGTTCCAATTTTCCCCATACAACCTGGCTAATATATTATGAATAATGTAGCTTACATGTCCATCTTCATAGATATTTATTGATTTTAAAAAACACAAAGAACATATATTTAGAGGAAATTGCAGTGATGCTGTACAAAGGTCAAAAGCATAAACTAGGTCAAAGGCACCCAATGCTACATGGCAGATGAGGAAGGTGAAGTTCCATATCTTTCTGCGGAAGAGTTTCATAAGAATCTTCATGGTTGAAATCATGTGAGAAAGGGTACATAAAGTAAATGTGAAGCGGAACATGTGAGGATCAGCTACATTATTTGTGGGGCTCAATATAAAATGAAACTGTTAGATTTCTTGTTCAAAAATATTAAAAATTTCAAGATGACAGCAGAAGACTTTAAACCAAGCAAGGAATGTTTGTCAGTGTAGTATGCTGTGTGATGACACAGGTATGTACCCTTTAAGGACCAACCCGGCAGCCCTTGCCCCATAGCTAGATTGTTTAGAGCATGGTCCTAAGGTACAGAGGTTTGATACCTCGTCAGGGCACATATAGATACATAATTGTAATATAAATCAAGTGAGATAGGATGTGTTTTACTAATACTTAGAGAATACTTCATCCCAAAGAAGAGGAATATACATTTTTCTCAAGTGCCCATTCTCAAATATTCTCTCAAGGGGTACAATCTCAATTATTGACCAAATGCCACAAAATGTCTTAACAAATTCAAGAAGATTAAAATTATATCAAGCATCTTCTCTGACCACAATGGTACAAAACTAGAAATAACTACCACAAAAAAAGAAAACCAAACATTCAAGCATGTGAAAGCAAATAGCATGATATTAAATGAGTTAACATTGAGATCAAGGAAGAAATAGAAAATTTCCTAGAAACAAATGAAAATAAACACACAAAAACTCAAAATCTACATGACACACAACTCAAAATCTACAGCAAAAGTAGTACTGAGTAGTACAGAGAGGGAAGTTCATAGTAATACAGACCTACTTCAAAAAGCAAGAAAAAATCTTAAATAAACAAGCTAACCTTACACTAAAAAGAACTAGGAAAAGAATAACAAACAAAGCCCAGAATAAGTATAAGGAAATAGTAAAAAGATCAAAATGGAAATAAGTGACTTAGAGACTAAAAATCAATACATAAAATGAAGCCAAGAGCTGGTTCTTTGAAAAAATAAACAAGGTTGACAAACCTTTATCCAGACTCATGGAAACAAAAAGAGAGGACCCAAATTAATAAAATCAGAAATGAAAGAGAAGTAACAACAGACACCACAGAAATAGAAAAGATTGTAAGGAAATACTATGAACAACTATATGCCATCAAAAATGAACAACATGGGAGAAATGGATAAATTCTTACAAACATATAATCTTTCAAAACTGAACCAAAAAGAATCAGAAAATCTGAACAGGCCAATTACAACTAATTAAATTCAATCAGTAATCAAAAATACTCCCAATAAATAGATGTCCTGGAAAGGATAACTTCACAAGTGAATATTAACAAATATTAAAAAAAAGTTACCCTTTTAAACTATTCCAAAAAGTTCAAGAAAAGGGAAGACTTTCAAACTACTTTTAAGAAGTCAGCATTATCTAATTCTGAAACCAGATACACTGCAAAAAAAGAAAACTATAAGCCAATATCCCTAATGAACATAGATACTATAATCCTCAACAAAATATTAGCAAACTAGATCCTGCAATACATTGAAAAGATTATACACCATGATCAAGTGGGATTCATTTTGGAAATTCAAGGTTGCTTCAATATTCATAAATCAATAAATATAATGAAGGATAAGAATCACATGACATATGAATAGGTGCAGACAAATCATTTGATAAAATCTAGCATGCATTTTTTGATAAAAACTCTCAGCAAAGTGGGACTATAGTGATCATACCTCAACATAACAAAGGCCATATATGACAAGCCCACAGCCAACATCATCCTCAATGGGCAAAAACTTCAAGTGTTTCCTTAAGATTGGAAACTATCATAGGAAATGCCATCACATTCATTCAACATAGTATGAAAAGTCCTAGTCAAAGCAATCATACAAGAAGAAGAAATAAAAAAGCATCCAAATTAAAAAGAAAAAAATAAAATTTATAGATGACATGAAACTGTATATAGAGAACCCTAAAGATTCCACTGAAAAATTTATAAATCTAATGAATTAATTTGGCAAAGTAGCAGGTTACAAAATTAATATTAAAAAATGAGTGAATTTTTTATACACCAATAATGAACTATCAGAAATAGAAATTAAGGAAACAATCCCATTTACTATTGCAAAAACAAAAATATAATAATTTACCTTAGAAGGAATTTAACAAAGGGAGTCAAAAACCTGTTCTCAGACAATTATAGGACATTGGGAAAAGAACATGAGAAAGATACAAATGAGTGGAAGCATTTATCATGCTCATGGATTGGAATAAATTAACATCATTAAAATGTCCATATTACCCACAGCAGTCTATAGATTCAATGCAATTCCCATTCAGATATAAATGACAAGATCTAGAAAAAATATTCCAAAAATTCATTCAGAAAGAGAAAAGATCCCAAATAACATCAGCAATTATGAGGAAAAAAAATAAAGCTGGAGGTATTACACTGCCTGATATCAAACCATACTATGAGTCCATAGTAATTAAAGCAGCAAGGTACTGCCAAAAAACAGGCTTATAGGTCAATGGAACAGAACAGAGAGCCTAGAAATAAGCCCATGCCTTTATGGTTAATTAATATTTGACAAAGAATGCAAGAGAATAAAATGGAGTAAAGATAGTTTCGTCAATAAATGGTATTGAAAAAATTCAACAGGGACATGAAAAAAAAAGAAGAAGAAACTAGATGATTAACTTAGAGCATACACAAGAATAGACTTAAATGTACATTGTAAACCACAAAATCCTAGAAGAAAACATAGGCAATAAAATACTGGACTTCTCTTGCTGCAATATTTTTGCTGGTACATCTCCTTGGGCAAAGAAAACAAAGGAAAATAAAATAAAATAAAATGGACTACATCAAACTAATAAGCTTTTACACAGCAAAAGAACCATCAACAAAATGAAGAGACCACCCACTGAATGGGAGATATATTGCCAATACATTTGACAAGGGGTTAATATTCAAAATTTATAAAGAACTTATACCACTCAACACTAGGAAGACAAAATAAAAAAATAGGCAAATGACCTGAGTAGACATTTCTCCAAAGAGGAAATACAAATAGGCAATAGACATATGAAAAAATGCTCAAGGTCCCTCATCATTAGAGAGATGCAAATTAAATCTACTATGAGATATCACCTCATACCTGCCAGAATAGCTTGTATCAATACATGAACAAACAATAAGTGTTGAGGAGGGTGTAGACAAATGTTAACCCTCTGCACTGTTCGTGGGAATGGAGACTGGTGCAGCCATCGTGGATAGCAGTATGGAGTTTTCTCCAATTAAAAACAAAACTGTTTTTTGACCCAGAGATCCCACTCCTGGTAAGATACCTTAAAAATCCTGAAACACTAATTTGAAAGCATATATGCACACCTATGTTTTTTACAGCTTTATTTACAATAGCCAAGATTTGGAAGCAGCCTGAGTGCCCATCAGCAGATGAATGGATAAAAAAGCTGTGGTACATGTAGACAATGGAATACTAATCAGCCATAAAAAAGGGGGCCATCTTACCTTTTCTCACAGAATCGATGGACCTAGAAAGTATTATGCTAAATGAAATAGGCTAGTTGGAGAAAGGCAAGGACCATTATGATTTTGCTTATATGAAATATAAAAAACTGATAAACAAACAGAAACAGAGACATTGATGCATGGAACAGACTGACAGCTCTCAGAAGGGATGGGGTAGGAGACTGGAGGAAAGAAGGTGAAGGAAGGAGTTAGCCAAAAAACAGAAACATAACACATAGACACAGACAACAGTGTGGTAATAGCCAGAGGAAAAGAAGAAAGGGGTCTAAGTAGAGGCTGGCAAAGGAAGGAAAAATGAGGCCAGATAGAAACATTGCTATCTCTGTCTGGGCAGAGGGCTATGGTGTACAGATGGTGATTTTTTGAGTTGTAGACTTAACACCTGTATGATTTTGCAAACCAATGTCATCCCAATACATTTTTTTTTTAAATCGCCACATTCCTTTTTAAAGAATTTTCAGGCCCTGGCCGGTTGGCTCAGCGGTAGAGCGTCGGCCTGGCCTGCGGGGGACACGGGTTCGATTCCCGGCCAGGGCACATAGGAGAAGCACCTATTTGCTTCTCCACCCCCCCCCTCCTTCCTCTCTGTCTCTCTCTTCCCCTCCCGCAGCCAAGGCTCCATTGGAGCAAAGATGGCCCGGGCGCTGGGGATGGCTCCTTGGCCTCTGCCCCAGGCGCTAGAGTGGCTCTGTTTGCGGCAGAACGATGCCCCGGAGGGGCAGAGAATCACCCCCTATGGGCAGAGCATTGCTGGGTGAATCCCGGTCGGGTGCATGCGGGAGTCTGTCTGACTGTCTCTCCCCGTTGCCAGCTTCAGAAAAAAAAAACAACAAAGAATTTTCAGATGTAATGCTGCTAAGCATGCTTGTATACCTGTTTTGTAAATGCCATACTGGCTGGCTACCACAGGCCAACATTTATTCTTAGTTTTTGGAAGATTCATCTAAAATAACTAGGCAATTATATAAAAACTTAAGCATATAACAAAGTCAGTCTTATTACTAGCAACATGCTCAGGAATTACCAACTTTCATTTTAATGACCTCCAGATGCATTACACAATAGTATCTTCTCATTTCAGTAAAACAGAAGTGAAATAACTATGCACTTGGGAGTTAGCTTGAGAAGTATTCAGTTCTTCAAAAATACCATTTCACATCAAGCATAAGCAGTCAGGGATGAATTGTGAGTTTAGTTATATGCAAAATATATTTATATAAAGCTCACCTAATTTTTGTTTGTTTGTTTGTCTAAATAAAAGAATAGTTGAAAATCACTGCAGTGGGAATTATTTTTTTCTGCCAAAAGTTAGGATTTTAACACACATTATTGTATTGTCTGTTTAGAAAACATATGCAATGGCTTTTTGTTTAGTCTTAAAGTGTGAATCAGAAATAAAAAATAACAGCGGATGGAGCAAATAAAATTGAATTCTTAGTATATTATAAACAAGTTCAAACACTGTGTTCAGCTCCCTTGTGTTGTGCTATTGGGTCTGAAGGATGGAATGTGATCGATGTTATTGGGGAATCCTAGCTCTCATCTACATGTAGCCACAAAGTCCAATGTTTTGTGATAAACTGAATATTTTTTTAATTTCTACCTGTGCAATTTTAACAATACTTAAGGTTATTTCAAATCAAGAAAAGCAAGTTGGTCAATGTGTCTTTAGCACCCGGATTTTGTTGTTTTGTGATATCATTCAAAAATAATCAGTTATTAATTGCAAAATAGAGTAAAGGGTGCTTCTTAAAACGCCTGAGAAATGGACAGTTTATGAAATTTCAAAACTCTTCCTACATCAGAAAACAAAAATAAAAAAGTCAGAGGGTTTTCCAGTTCTATAACTTTCACTATCTCTATGGCTATTACATTTTGAATTGGGGTTTTCATCAAGATTCTTCTCAGCCCCATGTCATAAAACTTTCTTCCCTGCTTTCATGTATGATTTCCCACCCAAGGTTTGGACTGACCTGCACTTTAATGCAGACCTTTTATCAAAGTACAATATGCATACAAAAAAGCACACAAATTAAAGCCTAGTGCTCAGTGAATTTCACAATTAGAACACCTTTATTTAATCAGCATCAAATAAAGAAGCAGTAGATTTTAGCATGCTCAAAACCCCCTGATGCTTTCTTTTAGTCACAAGCTCCCACAAGTTTCTGATATTATGAACTTTAACCATAGAGGAAGCTTTTGCATATTGTCATAATCATATAAGTGGGATCATATAGCTTATACTGCTATTGAGTGTCTGTTTTTTTCCTTAATATTATGCTTGTGAAATTCATTCACAATGTTGTGTGAATCTTTATTGTTTATTTTTATTTTCTAGAGAGTTACCATTATCTTATGAGTCAACATCCTTATTCTCTTTGAAAAATTCCTTTACGATACTATCCTATTTTAGTTCAATTTTATTGTCTTATATTTTAATTAACTCTTTGATGTCTACTTTGTGTGACTCACTGTTCTTGACATTAGAGGATTGAAAATTCTGTTCAAATCTTTCTAAGTCTTAGAGTTGCACATTTAATTGAAGAAACCAAACAAAACAAATTTAAATGTCATACAGAATTATAGAAGCCCTAAATAGAATTACAAGAAACATACTATCAAAATGAAAAATTAAGATGCATTTATTTTGCCTGAGGCAACCAGAGGAAATTTTATCTAAGAAGTTGCCTCATGGTTGAAAGCACTGCTGGCTGAGGTCATGACACAAACAAATGTCCTATCACAAAACTGAAAAGAATCATCAGGAATGACTGTGATGAGATGCACTGGCTGATTCTCTGAAAGACCCTTTGAGGGTCTTACTCCCTTTTCTAGGAGTTCTTCAGTTCCTCTTTCCATTTTCTTCATTCCTTTTGGAGATTTACATTTTCATTCCATTGTTCCCCATTGCTAACCTTATTTGAGGCTCTTTGAAATTTTTTCTATTCTTCTACCTTCAGCATTGTCATTATTCAAACAAGATTATATCCCACCATTAAAACAAAACAAATCTGTCTACTTGTAAAATAAACATCAGTATTTTTCTGGACCATATAGAATTTCCATTCTTGACATTCTCTTTGCTCAATATTAAATTAACTGGACAGGATGAACAATTACAAATTTACATATTTATAATATATATACTATTACAAATTATTTATATCAATCACAGCTTTATTTAGGTATAATTGAAATAGAAAGAACTACTGCATATATTTAATTTGTATAATTTGATGAGTTTGGTCATATGCAAACACCTCTGATACTATCACTAGAGGAAATGGAAAATTGCTATTCAATGGGTATAAACTTTCAGTTATGCTGGGTGCTAGATAATAAGTTTTAGATAGCTACTTATATCTTAGTGTTTATCATTAATATCATGGTGTTGTGCACTTCAAAATTTAATAAAAATGTAGATCTCATATTAACGGTGCTTACCACACAAACACAAAATGGCACTTTAACAAATTTTATTCAATAAAATGTTATATCTCATATATTTAGTTTTGCATGTTTTAAGTTATATGTTATTAGATGTTCAATACATGTTTGGAAAATGTTGATACTAAGATTATAATAAAAAACTGAATTGTAGCTAATACTTTCTTTCACATGTGTTATATTAGTCCATTCTATACTCTATTACCTTGATTTTGATTTATATTTTTTAAAATATTTTTATTACTATTAGTAAGTCATTTTTAAATCATGCATAATTTGAATTATGATAGCAGTTGCTTCTTGCTTAGCATGCAAATATTAACAGTGAGGTCAGGCCTGGGATTCCACTGTCAGTATGATGACATAGCTGCTCAAAATAAATGCAGTGTTAGATGGCTGCAGTAGCTTCTTCAGTACTGATATTAGTAATAACACTCTTAAAATAGCTTTCTTGTTTTGTCTTGGAAGCATTTCTTCTATATGTGTCTAGTGTATGATCTGCCTTCTTCAGATTTCCCTAAGGTAACTGCTGAACCATATTCATACCAGCCATTCTCATAACATGATCGGTCCAGTGAGTTAAGCAGCAAAGCACTTAGTTTAGATGCCTATGGGAAAACAGGATGATGGATTGAAAACTAGTCAAAATGAAGTCAGATGAAAATTTTGGGGAAAAATAGATTGCAGTGATTCACTAGGGGTAATAAAGAAAACCTGTTATAAGAAACATCAAATATAAAATTTATTTTCTTTTGTAGAAATAAAGTTATTATGTCTAAAATTAATTAAAATACGAATCACAATACTATTAGTAAAATATATTAAAATATGACTATTTTAAAGTATTAGTATTTTAAAATATGACTATTGTTTTGAAATTTTTGTTTGCATAAATTACTTCGACAAATATTTGAAATAATTGATCAAATTAAAATATTGATCTAGGAGACCCGAAGAAGGCAGTGGAGTAGGCAGTTGCACAGACTCCAAGCTAACACCACCGAACTGGATTACAAGTTAATTTAGGAACAATCAGCGTGAAAAACCAACTCTGGATTACAAGAACAGCTTTCAAAAACCAAGGAGCAAAGAAGAAGCCACACCAAGCCTGGTAGGGAGTGCCAAGGAGCAGTGAGTCTCCCGTGCTTACAGGAATGGGGAGGTGAGGCTAAGAGCCCAGAAGGGCTCTCACTCCAAGGAAAAGAGCAGAAAATATCACTCAGAGCCACTTGTTTGGGGACGTGGGAACAAGGTGTATAGAAAGGGCTGGCTTGTCTTCCAAAAGGAAAGGGGAGAGAGAGAGACAGACGGTGAGGAGCAGAGGAATGCATGGGAGGACCTGAGAAGCTGACTCATCCAGTGCTGGAGGCTGCCATAGCAGGGTGAGGGGTTGATCCTTCCACATACAAAAGATTAAAGTGGTTCCAGGTCACCCATCTCCAGACATCTCTCCATCTCCAATCAGTGCAACAAGACACAGCTAAAAACAAGAAGTTGGGATGAGGGGCAGTAACTCAGGTCTCGATGGAGATCTGAGATACACCTCCTCCTACTGAAGCAGAGAAAGCACCCCGCCCCCAGAGAGAGTAACTGGCAGATCAGGCTTTCAGAGTCTCAGGTTACACCCACCCCATAAATGGATACAGTTTCAAATAAGCTCCCTGCTGATATCAGTAAACAAGACTACCATGTGTTAAGAAAACTGAGAATAAAACAAACAAATCAAGACTTCAAAGCAGCTCTACTAGAAAAGCCAAATCCGAAAATGGACTACTAATAACAGCTGATGCCAACCCAAGAAGACCAAGAAATAACACAACTGAAAATTGAAGGCAGACAACACCAAGCATAGACTCAACCAGCTCTACAAACAATACACTCAAACACACAGACATAATGAAAAGACACAAAAGTGCAATCCAAATGAAACCCCAAGAGAAACCTCCAGGAAATGAACTGAGTGATATGGAAATAACCAAACTTCTGGATGCAGAGTTTAAAATGATTGTAACGATGCTTAGTGATCTTAGAACAACAACGGATGGTCATTACGAACACCTAAATAAAGAAATAGCAGGTATAAAAAAGGACATTGAAATATTATAAAAGAATCAGTCAGAGATGACAAATACAATACCAGGAATGAAGACCACAATGGAAGGAATTAAAAACAGGATAGATGAAACTGAGGATCAAATCAGTGAGTTGGAGGACAAGTTGAATGAAGGCATTGAAGCAGAGCAGAAAAAAGAAAAGAGACTCAAAAAGTATGAGGAAACTTTTAGAAAGCTATGTGACAATATGAAGAGAAATAACATTGGCATCATAGGGTTCCTGAAGAAGAAGAGAAAAAACAAGGGATAGAGACTTTGTTCAATCATATCATAGCTGAAAACTTCCCTAAATTAATGCAGAAAAAAGTTCTCACAAGTTCAAGAAGCATAGAGAACTCCATTAAACCCAAAGAAATCAACACCAAGACACATCATAATTAAAATACCAAAGCTAAGTGATAAAGAGAAAATATTAAAAACTGCTAGAGAAAAAAACACTATCACCTACAAAGGAGCCCACATAAGGATGACATCTGACTTCTCAACAGAAAGACTTGAGGCCAGAAGGGAATGGCAAGAAATATTCAAAGTAATGCAGAACAAGAACTACAACCAAGACTACTTTATCCAGAAAGGCTATCATTTAAAATTGAAGGAGAAATAAAAAGCTTCCCAGACAAAAAAAGAAAAAAAAACTCAAGGAATTCATTACAACCAAACTAATGCTGCAGGAAATGTTAAGGGGCCTGTTGTAAACAGATCAAAGTGGGAAAAGAACATAGCAAAAGAGGAATACAGCTTTAAAGAATAATATAGCAATAAACAACTACATATCAATAATAACCTTAAATGTAAGTGGATTAAATGATCCAATCAAAAGATGTAGGGTAGCTTCATGGATAAAAAAAACAGGACTCATACATATGCTGTCTACAAGAGACACAACTTAAAACAAAAGATGCACATAGACTAAAGGTAAAAGGATGGAAAAATATTTTATGCAAATGGGAATGAAAAATAAGCTGGGGTAGCAATACTTATATCAGACAAAATGGACTTTAAAACAAAGGCTATAGTAAGAGATAAAGAAGGCCATTACATAATGATAAAGGGAGCAATCCAACAGGAGGATATAACCATTATAATTACCTACACACCTAATATAGGAGCAACTAAATATATAAAGCAGACTTTGATGAATATAAAGGGTGAGATCAACAGCAATACTATAATAGTAGGGGATTTCAATACCCCACTAACATCACTAGATAGATCCCCTAGAAAGAAAATTATCAAAGAAACAGCAGACTTAAAGGACACACTAGATCAACTGGATTTAATAGATATCTTCAGAACCTTTCACCCTAAAGTTGCAGGATATACATTCTTTTCAAGTGCCCATGGTACATTCTCTAGAATAGACCACATGTTAGGGCACAAAAGTGGTCTCAAGAAATTTAAGAAGATTGAAATCATATCAAGCACTTTCTCTGATCACAATGGCATGAAACTAGAGATCAATCACAACAGAAAAACTCAAAAATTCTCAAACACATGGAAACTAAATAGCAGGTTGTTAAATAACGAATGGATTAAAAATGAGATCAAAGAAGAAATAAAAAATTCTAGAAACGAATGATAATGAGCATACAACAACTCAAAATTTATTGGACACAGCAAAAGCAGTACTGAGAGTGAAGTTCATAGCACTACAGGCACACTTTAAGAAGCTAGAAAAAAGCTCAAATAAACAACTTAACCCTGCATCTAAAAGAACTAAAGAAAGAACAGAAAGTAAAGCCCAGATGTAGTAGAAGAAAGAAAATAATAAAGATCAGAGCTGAAATAAATGACAAAGAGGCTAAAGAAACAATACATGGGATCAATAAAACCAGGAACTGGTTCTTTGAAAAGATAAACAAGATCAATGAACCTTTAACTAGACACACCAAGAAAAAAAGAGAGAGGACTCAAATAAATAAAATTAGAAATGAGAGTGGAGAAATAACAGCTGACACAACAGAAATACAAAATATTATAAGAAAATACTATGAAGAACTGTATGCCTAAAAACTAGACAACCTGGATGAAATGGACAAATTCTTTAAATCATACAATCTTCCAAAATCAATCTGAAAGAATCAGAAAACCTAAACAGACCAATTACAACAATGAGATAGAAACAGTTTTCAAAAAACTCCCAACATAAAATACCAATGACTTACTTCAAAGATATAGAACACATATTCCAAAACTTTATATGGAACCAAAAGAGAACACGAATAGCCTCAGCAGTCTTGAAAAGGAAGAATAAAGTGGGAGGTATCACACTTCCAGAAATCAAGTTATACTACAAGGCCATTGTACTCAAAACAGCCTGGTACTGGCATAAGAACAGGCATATAGATCAATGAAACAGAACAGAGAACCCAGAAATAAACCCACAGCTCTATGGACAACTGATTTGACAAAGGAGGTAAGAGCATACAATGGAGGAAAGACAGCCTCTTTAATAAATGGCGTTGGAAAAATTGGACAGCTACCTGCAAAAAAATGAAACTAGACCACCAACTTACACCATTCACAAAAATAAACTCAAAATGGATAAAAGACTTAAATGTAAGCCGTGAAACCATAAGCATCTTAGAAGAAAACATAGGCAGTAAGCTCTCCGACATCTCTCGCAGCAATATATTTGCCGATTTATATCCACAGGCAAGTGAAATAGAGAGAGGATAAACAAATGGGACTATATCAAACTAAAAAGCTTCTGTGCAGCTAAAGACATTAAGAACAGAATAAAAAGACAAACCACAAATGGGAGAATATATTTGACAATACGTCTGATAAGGGGTTAATAACCAAAATTTATAAAGAACTTGTAAAACTCAATACCAGGAAGACAAAAATTCCAATCAAAAAATGGGCGAAAGAAATGAATAGACACTTCTCCAAAGAGGACATACAGATGGCCAATAGGCATATGAAAAAATGCTCAACATCACTAATCATTAGAGAAATGCAAATTAAAACCACAATGAGATATCACCTCATACCAGTCAGAATGGCGCTCATCAACCAAACAACACAGAATAAGTGCTAGCGAGGTTGTGGAGAAAAGGGAACCCTCTTGCACTGCTGGTGGGAATGCAGACTGGTGCAGCCACTGTGGAAAACAGTATGGAGATTTCTCAAGAAATTAAAAATCAAACTGCCTTTTGACCCAGCTATACCACTTTTAGGAATATACCCCAAGAACACCATAGCACTTTTTGAAAAGAAGAAATGCACCCTTATGCTTATGGCAGCATTGTTCACAATAGCAAAGATCTGGAAACAGCCCAAGTGTCTGTCAGTGGATGAGTGGATTACAAAGTTTTGGTACATATATACTATGGAATACTACTCAGCCAGAAGAAAGGATGACATTTGATCATTTACAACAACATGGATGGACCTTGATAACATTATACTGTCTATGGCCATACCACCCTGAACGCACCCGATCTCGTCTGATAACATTATACTGAGCGAAATAAGTAAATCAGAAAAAACTAAGAACTGTATGATTCCATACAGAGGTGGGACATAAAAATAAGACTCAGAGACATGGACAAGCGTGTGGGGGTTACGGGGTAGGGGGGAGAAGAGGGAGGGGTTTGGGGGAGGGGAGGGACAGAAAGAAAACCAGTTAGAAGGTGACAGAATACAACTGGACTTTGGGTAATGGAAATGCAGCATAATCAAATGTCAAATTAACCTAGAGATGTTTTCTCTGAACATATGTACCCTGATTTATCAATGTCACCCCATTAAAATAAAAAAAATTAACCCTCATAAAATTAAAAAAATAATTAATTAAAATTAATTAAAAAAAACTCTCAACAAAGAAATATCTTGGATCTGATGGTTTCACAAGTGAATTCTAGCAAATATTCAAAGAACTAAGTCCTATCCTTCTCAAGCTATTTCAAAAAATTCATGAGGAAGGAAGACATCCAAGCTCCTTTTATGAGGACATACAGATGGCCAGCCAATAAGCATATGAAAAAATGCTCAACATCACTAATATTAGAGAAATGCAAATTAAAACCACAATGAGATATCACCTCACACCAGTCAGAATGGCGCTCATCAACAAAACAACACAGAATAAGTGCTGGCAAGGATGTGGAGAAAAGGGAACCCTTCTGTACTGCTGGTGGGAATGCAGACTGGTGGAGCCACTGTGGAAAACAGTATGGAGATTCCTCAAAAAATTAAAAATCAAACTGCCGTTGACCCAGCTATCCGACTCTTAGGAATATACCCTAAGAACACCATAGAACTGTTCCAAAAGGAGAAATGCACCCCCATGTTTATGGCAGCATTGTTCACAATAGCGAAGATCTGGAAACAGCCCAAGTGTCCATCAGTGGACTAGTGGATAAAAAGCTTTCATACATATATACTATGGAATACTACTCAGCAATAAGAAATGATGACATTGGATCATTTACAATAACATGGATGAATCTTGATAACATTATACTGAGTGAAATAAGTAAATCTGATAAAACTAAGAATTATATGAATCCATACATAGATGGGACATGAAAATGAGACTCAGAGACATGGACAAGAATGTGATGGTAACAGAGGGGGGGATGGGAAGGAAGAGAGGAAGGAGAGGGTTGGGGTGCGGGGAGGGGAGGAGCACAAAGAAAACCAGATAGAAGGTGACGGCAGACAATTTGACTTTGGGTGTGGGGTATGCAACATAATCAAATGTCAAAATAATCTGGAGATGTTTTCTCTGAACATATGTACCCTGATTTATCAGTGTCACCCCATTAAAATTAATTTTAAAAAGATAAATATATTGATTTACTCAAACTAAACTTTTTTCCCTAAATTGCTTGACAAAACATATATATATATATTTATATATAACTTATTCAACAACACAGATTTCTTTAGCAAATTTTATAATTTTGCAGTGATTTCATTAACACATGATACAATATTGTCTCTGACCTTTATTGGATTATATTTGATCAAAGATGTCAAAAACAGGATAAGCGTCCTTTTATATCTCTTTTTTTTATGTAATTATAGAATAGCTCACAATGGGAACAGAGTAAAACCACTGTTTAAAATGATAATCACAATAATTTGATTTATTAAAATTTTTCTGGAATAATTATTATATTTCCTAGGAAAACCAGAAGTTGTGTCAATACCCTTGCAAAAATGTGACTCCAAGTTTAAAAAAAAATTGCAATCAATTGAATTAGTTGTTCTCATAATCATACCAAGTTTCTCTGGAAACTCCTACCATCTTTGCCCCCCCAATTTTTAGATAATTAAAACAATTAATCCAATCCAACTAATTTTATCTAAGGAAACTATTTTTATACTACTTTATTGGCTTGAATTTTTATTGAATAAGGGATGGTCTAGATTCACAAATTCAAAAAGTTGATAAAAATATATTGTTTTTTCTCACAATTTTTACTTGTGTACTGGGACTGCATTTTTATATTTAGAGTTTCATTTACAAGGTTTTGTGTTTCTATTAGTTCCCCGTTAGTGAGAAAATCAGGTCACCACAATGTTAATCCATTCATAAATTACCAAAATAACAAAGAAATTATAATTTCTATTAGTATTTTCTATCCCTATTCAAATGACAAAGTTTAAGTACTTTTAAATAAAAACAAACTTGAGTCATAGGTGCATTAAATGCCTCTAAATTCACCTGGAAACCTTTGCATTTTTGAAATGAAAAAAATAATAATAAATTTACTATTTCCATAAAAATGTAGAATTTCAGGTTTAGAAATTAAAAGAGATTTTAAACCTAGGGGTCATTTCAGAAGATACACTGTACAAAAAAAAATTAAGTTTATCAAGCTGTTTTATTTTAACATTTGTATTTGAAACATCTCTGAATAAATCAATGATGCTTTTAGAATCCCCAGAGGGATTCTGTTTACGATCTGGACTTGATGAGTAACACCAGTAATGAAAAAGGGGCTGTGGGAAAGGCTTCAGCCAAAGCAACTTTTGTACTGATTATGAAAATTTTTCTTCTTTAGAGTGTAGGTGGTATGGCCAAGAAATTAAAAATTGAGAGATCTAAGTGAAAATTTAATAATGATTCCTTAAACCTTGTTGAGTTCTCTCCAATATAAAAAAAAAAACATGCAAGAGAGAGAGATACCTCACAGTAAGATGTATAAGCAATAAATAAAATTATAATGAGATAAACAACAAATACACTAATGTGAATCTCCTTTATTCATTTGTTTGTTTGTTTGTTTTTTCTAGTAAGTCAGAGACAGATTATTTCCAGGTTTATTACAGTTAAATACAGAGAACAAGTCAATGCTATTCATTAGTGTTTTTTGTTTCACATAAAAAATAGATCTAAGAGTACAAGGTACAGAGTTATTCAATACTAATGGAGAAGGGTCATCTGTGCAGTGAGGGAGGAATGAGAGCATAATCTTAGAGAAGATCTGATACTCAGAGACAGGATAATGTGTCCTAGGGGGCTCTGTGGAGAGAAGTAGGATCAAATCAGAAGACCACTGAACACCCTTGGCAGCCAGTGCCCTACTGACATGAAAGCTGGGTTCAAGTTAATAAATCATGATTGCCAGTGAAGGAGAAACTGATGATTCTGTGGTGGTAAAGTCAAGACGGTTGTTTATCTCATGTCATCCTTCAAGTTTAGCTTGCAATTCACCGATAGATAACCCATCATAGAGGTCCATCCCATATTTAGAAACTATCTTATGCTCAATTAGATTCCCCTCTTTTTAAAATTCCCATGACATTCCTAAGCTTTCCCTTGCAAAAATAGATGCCAAGTCTCTTGTCATCACAATGGGCAATGCTGTGTAAAAAGAATACTTACTCTAGTTTATGCAAGGACTGAAAAATATTAACTTCACTTAAAAAATTAACAATGCTCGGCCCTGGCCAGTTGGCTCAGCGGTAGAGCGTCGGCCTAGCATGCAGAGGACCCGGGTTCGATTCCCGGCCAGGGCACATAGGAGAAGCGCCCATTTGCTTCTCCACCCCTCCGCCACACTTTCCTCTCTGTCTCTCTCTTCCCCTCCTGCAGCCAAGGCTCCATTGGAGCAAAGATGGCCCGGGCGCTGGGCATGGCTCTGTGGCCTCTGCCTCAGGCGCTAGAGTGGCTCTGGTCGCAATATGGCGACGCCCAGGATGGGCAGAGCATCGCCCCCTGGGGGGCAGAGCACCGCCCCTGGTGGGCGTGCCGGGTGGATCCCGGTCGGGCGCATGCGGGAGTCTGTCTGACTGTCTCTCCTTGTTTCCAGCTTCAGAAAAATGAAAAAAATAAAAAAATAAAAAATAAAAAAAAAATTAACAATGCTCAACATAATGATAAATCAAGTAAATAAAAAAATATATTTTTATACAATTTGGTGAGTGTTTGTTTCCAAAGGCAAAATAAAAGACACTCTACTAGGCAAATGCTATGCATATAAATTAGTTCCAACTCTTTGCATGCTATTTGACAATTTACATCAAGAATCATAAAAATAAGAATACTATTTAATCAAAACATCATTTCAAGTAAGTTATTTTGAAGAACTAAGTATGAATGTAGAAAAAGTGTAAATGCATTAAAATATTATCAAGATATCACTAAGGCATTATTTATGATTTTATGAAATTAAAAACTGCCTAAATATCCACAATAGAGTATTCTTTTAGTAAATAGTTTTATATCTGTAAGAAAGAAAAATTCAGAAAAATCTTATTATATTCATAAAGCATTTAAGTAAATTGTGTTCTATATAAATAAAAATTATAGTGAGATCATAACTTTACATACAATAAAAAATGTACACACGCAGTCACACACACACAAGCATACACACATTGTCTTAGGTCCACAGAATTGTGTAATAAAGCAGACTTCTTTTCTAGGATGAGAAAAGTTTTAGAATATTCTGAGCAAAATAATGCCATTTTGCTTGCTGCTGGCCATGTTTCCAGAGAATTCTGCAATGTTACACAGGTTAACTGTGATACATTTGCACATAACTCGCTCCTAACTTTTCTGGAATAGCTTCATATCATCCCTCAATTCTTCTACATATTCCTCATTTTCCAGTGCTTGATCCAACAATCACTGACCTTCATATTTATATTTTTTGCCTTTCCAGCCCAGATTATGAAATAGAGATTGTGTTAAAACACACCACTACTCAAGGTAATGGCAAACACAGCAAAATCATCTTTTAGGAAAACATTGAAACATCTAAGAATACAGTTGAAAGAAGAGGAACAGGTGACTATTTTAGGTTAATCCAATAAAGTTACCATCCAAGTTTCTGTTCCAATACATACCCAAGTACACTTTTAGTTGTATAATGTTGCTTACCTTTGAATTTACAATTATGTTCAAAAAAATAAAAGCTCTTTTTACCCTAATGCTTATTGTAGTGAGAAAAAAAAACCGAAGCATTAGAAAATGATTACTGTAGCATAAGTGAGAGAAGTTTTAATCCATATATGATAGAATCATTATAAATATTTCAGAGCTAGTTGTCAGAGCTTAGAGTATAGAACCTACACGTCAGGTAAATACAATGATTATACCTCCACCTCAAACAAAAATGCCAAGCTTTTCTGACTAGTAGGCTAACCCAATTAAGGGGAAAAAGCAATTTAATGAAAATGTCTTGCATAATGGAGAGAGCATATTGATATAATAGTAATATTGAAAAAGAGAGTGCTGGCCAGATTGCTCGGTTGGCTAGAACATCGTCTGAAAGTGTAGAGGTTGCCAGTCCAATCCCTGTTCAGGGCACATACAGGAATGGATTGATGTTCCTGTCTCTCTCTTTCTCCCGCCCTTCCTCTCTTGCTAAAATCAATCAATAAATATTTTTTAAAAAGAAGGAAAAAGAGATATAGCATAATCCAAAAGAATCTGAATGTTTCTTCTTTGGGGATTATTATTTTATCAATAATCACGTTTTAAAAGAAAAGATAAAAACTTAACTGCATTATATTCCACTTTTTTTTTTTTCTTAGCAAGATGAAGTAAACAGAAAACAACAGAAATGGCAGTTACTTGAATCATTCTGATGTAATCAAAACACAGGAAGTGATGGTAGAGGTTACAGCTCTGCCAAGATTTGGGGGTTTCTTTTGGCTTTTAAGAAAAGGCAACCAAACCCTTTTGTTATACCCTGACATATCCAATAGAGTGCTTTGGGTTATATGTTAAAAAGAAATACACTTTATAATTAAAAGAAAATTATTAGATCATTTAACTGAGAAATTCTTCCATGGAAACATGTTTCTAAGTTCAAATCCTGCACAGAGATAAAAGCTTCCACCTCAACAATAGCTCACTCAAAAGTTAATGAATTGCATTATTCTTAATATGTCTGATTTAGGCCCAGGGATCATGGAATACCTTGATTAGGTTATGTCATTTTGGGTTTATGTTACAAGTTGGTGTAAGTTCTCTCCCACCGAATCCAGGAATTCAGAATACAATTGGCTCAATCAATCCACCCCATTTGCAACTCAAAGTCAATTTGGATTTTTAGAACTGAACAGTGTTTTTAATTGTTCATTTCTTTTTTTTTTTTTTTTTTTTTCCATTTTTCTGAAGCTGGAAACAGGGAGAGACAGTCAGACAGACTCCCACATGCGCCCGACCGGGATCCACCCGGCACGCCCACCAGGGGGCGACGCTCTGCCCACCAGGGGGCGATGCTCTGCCTATCCTGGGCGTTGCCATGTTGCGACCAGAGCCACTCTAGCGCCTGAGGCAGAGGCCACAGAGCCATCCCCAGCGCCTGGGCCATCTTTGCTCCAAAAGAGCCTTGGCTGCGGGAGGGGAAGAGAGAGACAGGAAAGCGCGGCGAGGGGTGGAGAAGCAAATGGGTGCTTCTCCTGTGTGCCCTGGCCGGGAATCGAACCCGGGTCCTCCGCACGCTAGGCCGACGCTCTACTGCTGAGCCAACTGGCCAGGGCCAATTGTTCATTTCTTAAGACTGCCTTCAAATCAAAAAGTAAAATTTCAATTCTAGCTTAAGCTTCATCATAAAATCTTCCCCCATAAAATGATACAGAATTGTTTGTGTTTTAAGAGACTCTTGTACGTCAGAGAGTGGTCATAACATAGGAGTATTAGGGAAGCTTATGAGAAGGACTGAAGTGTTGTCATAATGTCAGCTTCAGCTCTATGGAGCATTCGACTTATGTTCTACAGCACAATATATTAAAAATAAGAATATTCAGACTCAAAACACCTGATTTCTGGCCCTAAATTTAAAACTCTCTTGGTTCTGTGACAATCTCTCTTTGAAGCAGAATTTTTATCTATAAAATAATTAGTTCTAAGAGATTTCTGTGTACATCCAATGAAACAATTATTTTAATATCTTTTCTAAACTGTAAAGGCCTATAAATAAGAAAACATTGATACTCTTACACAAATGTTAAGTATTACTGACATTGTTAGCATGCCTTCAGCTAACAGAAGTGCTTTATAAGACGGGCGGGAATTGCAAAGAGCTATCTAATCATCAGTTTGAAATTTTAACATATATTTAACTTAATCTTCAGGCCCTGTATTTCCAAACAGCTTTTGATAAATACATCAATAAAAAGAGAAGCAGCCAGTGAATGTGGTAGTGATTCCAATCATGCACTTAAAAAACTGTTCTCTTAACTTGATTACTTTTTCCTATTTCCTTTCTCATGCTCCATCTGCAAGTTACTAATCCAAGAACCGTTTCCCCTGAGTATATGTTTTTTCCACAGAGACAGTTCCTTGAACTGAATGGACGTTAAAAAAAAAGATTAGTGCCTAGTAGAGGATCTCTTTCTGAAGCAAAAAGTAGACCCAATGGGACAATCTAAGAAAAAAAGAATAACATAGAGATTTGGGGAAAAAGCTGGTTTCAGAGAGTGTAGGCAAAAATACAGGACCCAGAAACCTCAGACAACCTCATGAGAATTTTCATTTAGCAAAGGCAAGCTTATTTCTAAAAACCCTGTCCTCTCCATGACTTTCCAAGCTGGTTTTTAATTGCATTCAATTATTTTCAAAGAACTTCCTGAGCAACACAAAACTTGACCCGTTCTTATATATAATTCGTATTATAAAATATTTAATTGACTATATGATAAATAGTGGAAGCTGAATTAATCCAGAATTATGAATGTAATAGCATGGACCAGGTTTTCCAGGAATTAGTAATATAAAATTTTTTGTGATAAACCTACATAGTGATGAGTGAGTCTGATATACAGAAAGATGAATAACAGCCTCAACTTTTTCTTTCTTGACAGAATGACTTAGCCAATATTGTCAAAGTACTAACACTTTATTTTGAATTTCCTTGATTCTTCTCAAATGACTATTCATATTTTAAAAAATCATACAATTTCTGGCCCTGGCCAGTTAGCTGGCTGAGTGGTAGAGTCTTGGCCCGCATGTGGATGTCCTGGGTTCAATTCCTGGTTATGGCACACAGAAGAAGCACCCATCTGCTTCTCCATCCCTCCCCTTTTTTCTTCTCTCTCTCTGTCTCTGTCTCTGTCTCTCTCTTCCCTTCTTGCAGCCACAGCTCGATTGAAGCAAGTTGGTCCAGGTGCTGAGGATGGCTCCATGGCTTCTGCTTCAGGCACTAAGTCAGGGGTCCCCAAACTATGGCCCGCGGGCCACATGCGGCCCCCTGAGGCCATTTATCTGGCCCCCGCCGCACTTCTGGAAGGGGCACCTCTTTCATTGGTGGTCAGTGAGAGGAGCATAATTCCCATTGAAATACTGGTCAGTTTGTTGATTTAAATTTACTTGTTCTTTATTTTAAATATTGTATTTGTTCCCGTTTTGTTTTTTTACTTTAAAATAAGATATGTGCAGTGTGCATAGGGATTTGTTCATAGTTTTTTTTATAGTCTGGCCCTCCAATGGTCTGAGGGACAGTGAACTGGCCCCCTGTGTAAAAAGTTTGGGGATCCCTGCACTAAGTAGAGCTTGATTGCTGGGCAACAGTGCTGCCTAGATGAGCAGAGCATCGCTCCCTAGTGGGCTTGCTAGGTGGATCCTGGTTGGGGCTCATGTGGGAGTCTGTCTCTCTGCCTCCCTTCCTCTCACTGAATAAAAAAAAAATCATACAACTCCTTTGATTGTCCTGTTCTATATAATATTTTTATTTACTATTGCTATAGTGTTTCAAATTGCCAACCAGATTTTAAGCTTCTGGAGGATAGTTCCTAGGACAAAACCTACACAGCAAAGTGTTCTTCACTCACTGATCACATATCTCCCAAGTACTAGGCTCAGTATTAGGTGCTATGGTATTGAGTAATAATATACCAATCTGTTTTACTGATGTGAGCAACTACACATGGAGATATACCACATTCCCTGACTTCTAAATTTCAACCCCAAAAAATGAAACATAATTGAAAGGAAAATGAAGATTTCAGATATTGTTCTATACAAAATCAATTTTTTTCTTTTTAAATTAATATTCACCTTTTGGCTAGCATATATTTTAAATTATTTTTAATTAATTTTTGTTGATTGATTTTGGAAAAAGAGGAAAAGAGAGAGAGAGAGAAACATCAATTTGTTGTTCAACTTATTTGTGCATTCATTGGTTGATTCTCATACATGTCCTGACTGGGTATTAAACCCACAACCTTGGCACACCAGGACAATGCTCAAACAAACTGAACTAACCACCCAAGGCCTTTTAAAATTATTTTTAGAGTCAACCATTTGGTATATAATTTAAACTGTGTGCTCACATTGTGATGATCTTGTTATACCTTATCTTGTATAAAGTGCCTCTAATCTTGATTCTTAACATTATTGAAGTAGTAGTGTACACAAAATTATAAAAATTAACAACATCTGAGGCTTTCCATCATTTCTAAATTAAGCAGTGTCTGTGATAAGGTATTACTTTTCATTGTAAAAGTTTTACCATTTCTCTTATACTCTAAGAGAGTAGACTTCAGTATGCTAGATCACATTAAAAATCTACTGTCCATTTAAATCTGGCTTGAAGCAGAAAAGAGAATAGCACAAGAAAATATGTAAAATAAAGAAATTATTGCTATTTCTTGCCTTCTGTTCTGCTCTACAAATTTTTTATCCTCTCAAGTAACCTATTAATCTGGATCCCAAGAAAGAATACTGGGAGTATGATTTCTTTTTTACTAACCTTTTAAAAAATAGTCTTTACTTTTCAGAGCTGTTTTAGGTTCACAGCAAAACTGAGTTTAAATGCAAAGATTTCCCGTATATTCCATGCTCCCAAATATGCATCACCTACTCTATTGTCAATACCCTCGACTATTGTGGTGCATTTTTAAATTTACAAACCACCTTTGAAACATCACAATTACTGAGAATCCATAATTTACAATAAGGTCCAATTTTGGCATTGTACATTCTATAGGTTTGGACAAACATGCATAATAACACATATCCACCATCATAGTATCATGCAGAATAATCTCACTGCCATAAAATCCTCTGTGCTCTGCCTAGTCAACCTTCCAGCTCAACCCCTGGCAACCATTGATCTTTTTTCTGCTCCTGTAATTTTGCTTTTTCCAGAATGTCATATAGTTGGAATCATACTGTATGGTACACAGCCTTTTCTGTTTGGCTTCCTGCACTTAATGTACATTTTCATTTTCTCCATGTCTTGTCAAGGCTTGACAGTTCATCTGTTTTTAGTGCTGAATAATGTTCCATTGGTTGGATACTGCACTTTATTTGTCCATTCACCTACTAAAGGGCATCTTATTTCCAAGTTTTGGCAATTATGAATAAGGCTGCTCTAAACCTGCCCTTGAAGGTTCTCATGTAGACAAGGAGTAACACTTGTTGGGTCATAGAACAATATTTAATTTTGTAGTGATTGTTTCTAAAAAGTATCAAATAACTGACTCTAAATTCAAAAAATCCTTTGTTCTGGGTGGTTAGTATAAATATCATGGGGATAAACAAATATCACAGCTTCAGTTTTATGGAGAGGTTGAAAAATTATGTAAGATGATTGGTTATAATTCAACATTCACCTTTCAGACTGGATAGCAAAATCTTTTAGCCTTAATTGTAAATTTAATAAATTTTTGAATAACTGATAATTACACAGTAAGCAATAGAGTCTCAGGGATCCAAAAGAAATGAGATTTTCTTATGATAAATTGTTTTTACAGTGATGAGTTTAACTGAGTTTCTACTAAATGTGTGTTTTTTCAACACCATAGTAAAAGCACTTCCTCTCTAACACCCTTAGAATCACAACCATTTAAAAATGCTGCAGATGGTAAAAGACACTCATTCTGCATGCAGTTCAGGAAAGGAAGCACTAAAAAATATATTTTTTATGTGTGCTAGACCACTCTTGCTACACCGGAATTTTTAAAATTGTGTCCTAAAAAACAAGTTTAATGATTTCCTTAGATAAGTAAGGTTGTGAATTAATGTATATAATACCTTCCATCATTCTCCATATATTACCATGTTCAATGTTGCAGAGAAAAAAATATTTAAATTTCTCATACTTACCCGTACAAAAAATCGTTTTCACAATTAACACCAAATAACCATAGACCAAGCTTTTAGAAAATGTTCTAAACATATTGATCATTTTATATTTTCCAGTTTCTAACTTAAAATTCTGCATAGTTTAATAATGACTCATTTATCATGCATTAGGATAAAATGGGCTGACCTCCAAAAATTAAGGGTCTTGCATTCATTGCATTCATCTACTTACTCTTAAAGTCTTTATTGTGTGACCATTGTGTACAAGTTGTTCTCTGCTATTCAGAGAACAAATAACTGAAAAGATTGCTGAAATATCTGAAAAGAAAAACCAAAAATTTTACAAAAACATTTTTCATGGAATATAATAATTGACAAAAACAACTGATGCTTTAATGGATTTTAAATATATACATATATTTTTAGTTTGGTATGGCAAAACTTTTCTATTTATACTTATTAGAATAAATTTGGACTTTGCTTTATGGTACAAAATTATCATTTTTAATTTAACTCAGTATAATGACATTATGTTCTTAAAGGATTTGTAAAAAGATTTAGAACTGTTTACACCTGTGTTTAATGGTACCAAGTAGGTTCTCTTAGTGACTGTTCATTTGCTTCTTTCTCTAAATTTTCTCTGCTTTTTGGTTTTACTGGATTGTCTTTATGTTTACCCTGACCAGTGCTTTCAATTTGTTGTCCACAGCAAAATTAATGATTTGAAGAGGAAATCAATTAGCCAAGTTTTGCTACTGACTGACATTTATCCCTATTATAAAGAGGAAGATTCTATTTTGATCAGCAATATCAGCATTCTCTTTCTCTCAGATTGAAGGACATGAAGTTTGCTACCGCTACCTAGCTCATTACTTTTTTCAACACTGTGTGCCCGTGCCAATTCATGCCATGGGAGTGATTTTTGAAAATAATTTTTATAGGTGGCCTTTTTCACCTTCTTGAAATTTAATTAATTAATCACCTATGTGATATTAGAGCACCTATTACATATACATATCTTCAGGTTAAAAAGTTACCAATTTTGATAGAAAAATCTACATATTCACCTGCAGGAGGCAATAAAAAATAGCCAATAAATTAGAGCAGAATCAATAAAATAGAGGAGAATATACACATACAAATAAATTTTGTGAATCGTTAGGAAGAAGACAGAGAAATGTGTTCTGGTAAAATGATAAAAATGACCAAATTGCCAAATCACCCTCAACACAAATAATAGCTCATATGCATAATCATGTTTATTAGTAACTCAAAGGTGAAGGCAATGGCAACTTAGGCTAAGCATTCTTCTCCTATAAAAAATTGACATTGCCAATATAATTCCCCAAATGTAATTTCTCCACCACATTTGGAAATGTTCTGGTACACAGTTCAGATGGGATAAGCAATGCATGTGAATCATTGCTGGAAGAGACTATCTTATTCAGTATGGAATACTTTTTTCTATCCCATCAATTACATTATTTATTTTTTATTTTTTAGATTGTATTTATTGGGGTGGTACTGCTTAACATAGTTATATAAGCTTCACGTGCCATATACTACAGCATATCTCTGTACACCATATAGTGGGTTCTTTCTCCCCTAGTCAAGTCTTTGTCCATCACCATTTACCCCCCATTCCCTCCTCCACCTATTCCCCTCTCTTGGCAAGCCCGACATTGTTGTTTTGTGTCCATGAGCTTTTTTTTTCTTTTATGTCCTCTTTTGCTCAATCCCTCTACCGTCCTGACCCAGCACGCCATCCCCACAGCTGTTAGTTTGCTTGTTATGTAATTTATATGACATATTCAGTGGGTCATGTCCAGAGGCAGAGTAAGGTCGGTTGAGGCCCCAGGAACTGAATAAATATTGAGCCCCTTAAAAAAAAGAGAGAAACAGGGATAATAAAAATACATGTTAACCATATTTTTAAATAAATAAAAAATATTATGTACAATTAATGTTAAAATTATACATATGAAACCAAACTTGGTGTCATTAGAAAAAGGCATAGTTTTTGTCTACCCAGTTTTGCGGGGCCCTTCAGAAGTCAGGGCCCAGAGCTCGCACCTGATGCTCCCACCATTAAATCCGCCTCTAGTCATGCCTCATAAGTCTGTAAATTGCAGGCTCCTTTACATCATACAGAGATCAGTATATCTGAATAAAAGTATTTTAAAGATAATAACTCTTCATTATCTTTCTATAGTAAATATTATTAGTGTACTTACCAGAAGTTTTTCTTACAAAGAGATTGACCAAATAATCTTTTTTTCCCAAGTATCCCTAAAAATGAAAAAAATAGACTACAGACCTGTGATTAATCTGATATTCCCAACTACTATTATTGATAAATTATTCATAGATGAAAAATGTAAAACTTGATATATTAGTTATGTATGGCCACAATGACAAGTTCAAGGCCTCAAAACAGCTTGCTCTTCCCTCAAAAGCTCTTACCTCAAAACAACCTGTCCAGAACTGCATTATTCCATACGTAGGTGGGACATAAAAGTGAGACTAAGAGACATTGATAAGAGTGTGGTGGTTATGGGGGGAGGGGGGAGAGGGAGAGGGAAAGGGGGAGGGGGAGGGGCACAAAGAAAACTAGATAGAAGGTGACAGAGGACAATCTGACTTTGGGTGATGGGTATGCAACATAATTGAACAACAAGATAACCTGGACATGTTATCTTTGAATATATATGTATCCTGATTTATTGATGTCGCCCCATTAAAAAAATAAAATTATTAAAAAAAAAACCTGTTCCCAATCACTTTTTCTGTCAATTAATAAAGTATACATGTTGAAAGATTGATTTGCCTCCTTTATACATTACACAATATTATTTTATTTACTAATAAATGAAATAACATAAAAATACACAAAGTAAGCAACCTTAGATTTGAACATGTAACACTGCTTTTGAATTTTAAAAAGATCACTTTCTATCTCGGCAGAATGTAAAATCGAACATAATCATATAAGAAAAATATTTATTTTCTTTTATATTTTTCCCAGATATCATTCCTAAAATTTGAAAATATTTTCTGATAAATGTGAGACAATTTTTGCTAACTTATAAATACACTACAGAAGCATCCAATAGAAGTAGAGTTGCCAAGACTTAAATGATATTAAACAATGTGTCAGCTATTTACCAGGTAGTCCCCCGGTTACAGACAAGATAGGTTTGGTAGGTTCAAACTGTTTAAGTATTTATATGCACAGAAAAGTAAAAGTAAACACTATGTTAAGGCAAACATATGTCTAAGTTGCATTTAATAGGTATATGGACCTGTTCCAACTTACATACAAATTGAACTTAAGAAAAAACCTGCAGAACCTATCTCCTTAGTAACCCAGGGACTGCCTGTATAGTTAAATTAAGATCACTCTTTTTGGAAGCGCATCTTTGTCAATTAAATTCCTTGAGTTGGCTGCCCTAATAGTGATCAATTCTTGATTGTTGACATTTAATATATATAGAAATCATAAGTTAAAGACCAAATAATTTTGAAAAAGTGTCAGGTCTACTACCACTAACCAAAGATTATCTATAAGTCATAAAAACTCCTTTAACTTTGTTCATTTTTACTTCATGTTTCTATATTTCAATAATAGAATAATAGTTGACCAACTTGTATTTATCTAGTTAATAATAATGTTATTAAAATTCCTTTATAATTGCACATTGTTAAATTATAAATTACATCAGTTATGAAATGACATACATAATTATACTTTAAAAATCACTTAGGAAAATATGAATAAAGAGTATATTTTAAGATGAGTTTTTAAATTTTAATTAGGTTGCAACACATTTAAATCCCTCAAAACCTAAATATATAAAAATATTCATATATAACAAATACATATGTATATAATATACATATATACTTATAAAACTTGTCTTTACTATAACTTGTCAAATGATAATTATACTATATTTTCTGGGTATAATTCTTGAATGATCATGTATATAATTAAGTAGAGCATAAATTCTAGATTCTTATTTTAAATAGATTAATAATTTTGGGAATTTGGAAAAAATATACAGGTAGTAAACAAACAATATGGCCAGGATTATTTCTATATAGAACCTGTCTCATTGCTCATCAGTAAGCCACCAATTATCAGTCTCCAGTTCTTATTTTTGTAATACCTGACTCTTTATTCAAGTAATATAGACTATGTCAGATTAACAATTGGGTCAAAGAGTACAATAATAAAATTTGTTGAAAAATTTGTCATATATTTATATTATTTAAGCTTATTTGTAAACATCATATAAAAGGCAAAATAATTAAATGTAAATTTTTATTACTCCACTTGAATTTTTCTGATTTAAGTGTTAACACCCTATTTGAAAAAAATCATGAACTCTTAAATTATAAGGTACACACCATTTTCCTAGCTTAAGCTGAATAATCAATACATTTATGAATAAAAATATACATACATATTTATATTAAGAAAAAGAATGAATGAAAGAGGTATACAATTATACTATTTAAGAGGCAAAAACAACAAAACCTTAAATCTTAATAGTACTTGAATTCTATGTCATATCTGAATGGAGATAATTTAATAAAAACAACACTGAATATGACTCTAATAGTACACTCTCAGATTAAGATGCATGATTAATCTAATTTTCAAATTTTAATTTATGATATGAAGGTGAACAAATTACAACTTCCTAGAGTTTTGTTGTTACAATTCTCCATTTCTTATGAGCGTTGGGGAATGGGGTTGGTTTATCTACTGCCAAGCCACCCTGCAAAGCATCACAGTTAAGTATTGTGAGCTATCAGGTATTGACGGAAAAATGGTGCGCCACACATAGTCTTGCTTTTGCTCCTCATGACTTATCATGCTGGTTGCAATATATTAATAACTTCTAATGTGATAGGTATTATTCTCTGCATATTCATGTTTTCATAACCAAATCATGAGGTGATATTATGTCCATTATACAGATTAGAAAAGTAAGGCTTTGAGGACTTAAATTACCTACTCCAGTTCATACAGCTTTAAATGGCTAGAGTAAATTCAAAACCATATCTAGATCTGTCTAGGTTTCCAACTGACATAATCCATAGATGAGGATTTTCTTCTGAATTACTGTCTTGTTTCCCAATCTGGTGAGAAAGTCAAACAAAATAGAAATCTCTAGCATGAACCCTAAAATTGTACTAGATTTCCTCTTTCTTTAGCACCAGTCTTGATCATTATTACTCCTATTTGATAGGACTTTCAAAAACATGGTCTTTTAAACCATTCTTCAAATGAAGAAAATCCAGTAACTAGAAATAAACTCAAACACTTTACCTATGCCACCAAAACTTATGCTTTCCACTGTTGGAAAATTGCATTATTTCTCTGTCCTCAATTTAAACTTGAAGTCCTCTAATATGCCCTTTAGACAGAAGAAACATGAGAGAAATTCTTTGATTATCTGCAAAGCTCAGTCTTAAAATAATACCTTGTAGAGAGCCAATTCTGTGGAGATCGGTTACCTGTGTGGTTCTTCTTGAAACTGCCCATGACAATAAGAGTCTGTACCAATTTGTCCTACTCACTTAGGTTTTTATGTCTATGAGCACAAGGATCATGCTTTTACAATATTTTGGTAAAGTAAAAACAATGGCACTTAATGGTATGTCTGAAAACTTTTTACACAGTTATGATAGTAATGAAATTTTACTAAATGTATTTTGACATTATTCTGTTAGTTGTATTGAGAAGCCACCCTTTGATAAATTTATATTTAGAATATAGTACCTGTCAATAATTATAAATTAGCAGTCTAAAACTCTGAATCCTCCCTTGAAACCTAGTGGAAGCAAATACAGTGACTGCATAGATTTACATCTCAGTATGCTTAAACCTAACCTGCATTTAATACCTTGTTTAGCTCCTGAATTCAGTGGTCATTTGTCTCCTAGCTGTGACTGCCAAAAGACTTGCCAATTAGTGTCAATCGTAGAGGTAGACTGGGAATGTGTACTAGGAAGAAAATTACCAACACCATTAACACATTTTGTAAGAAAATAAGAATAACACAAAAGTTGTCATTAATAAAATTATCCTGAAACATAATCTCAAAATGTTTTCCAGTCTCCAAAGAAACATGGTACTACATCAATTAATTTCATCAAAATGAAAGTAAAGTATGACTGCATAATATCCTAAAATCTATAATCTATAATATAGACATAATATATTTTATGCTATTTCCCAAGTTATCTCCTGCATCTTAATGACTACCACCTAGAGAAGTTCAGCAACCAGAAGACAGCATTCCAACTACATTTTTCTAAAGTGTTCCTTATATGCTATGAAAATTGCAATGAGGAAATTCAAAACAGGTACAAGGAAATAAAACTCTTCCCACTCATAATCTAAAAGGTGATCTTTTCCCAAGAGATGTGCAGGCAATTTATAGCTAAAATTTTCCTTTGATCTCTACATCCCTTTTTCTATTTGGAGTTAATTTGATTAAGTGCACACCAAGAGGGAATGCAAATAAATATATAAATAAATAAAAATAAAAAGAGAGGATTTGCTTTGAGCAGTCTGCTGGGAACTCAGCATAAGAAGCTCTTTTTTTTTTTTTTTAAATTGATTGAGCCACCAGTGATACACATAATTGACTTAAAATTAGAGATGGACTCAGCAGGCACTGAGAATTTCAAATAGAGAACATGGACCAGGGACAGACTTGTGTATTTTTATCATTTATATATCCAGAAAATCTCATTTTAAAAGTTTTAATGAAAATTCTGCTTTCTGTGTCCCAAGAAGTGCACACAAAGCACTGAATCATAGGATTCTCTGTACATATTCTTTAAATATTTGAAATCATTTCAATGTCAACACAGTGCAAACTACATTATCATTGTCCTCCGAGCTTAAAGCAGAGGCATCTTAAAATAAAGATAATTATAAAATCGAAAACCATTTTAAGCCTGCTTCTTACTGCTCAAGTTTCTCAGGTATACAAACCTATTTAACACAGGTACGTGCTTTTACTTCAGGAATATTCTCTTTTTTGAGCCATGTTTAATATGTTTTTTAATGTGACTCCCTATCAATTTCTAAGCAACTTCATTGAACTCCAGATATACAATTTTGTAGAGAAAAATATATGTTACAACTAGAGATTTATGAATAATACCAAGTGTATAAACTTTAAGAAAAAATTTTTAAAAACTGACTTTTTTGTTCATACCCTTGAATGTGATTTAAAAAAAAAATGAGTGTTAAGTCAGTTAAATAAATGTGCTACTATGTACTGTTATGTATTGAAGGCTTAATGTCAGTTAAATATATTTTGATATTTAATTTTTTTAGTCTAGGGAGATTGGGAATAAGGCTAAAAATGCACCGTATTTACTTAAAAGATAAGATCAGGTTTTGTAAAGCCATGTCAGTACTACTAGGAAAATCAAGATTCTATCTTAAAATAAACCTTAGTTGGTATACTTCTGAGACTGAGCATCCCAGGGACTTACTCTCAATGTGGGGAAACAGTTAAGGAGACCTAAGAAGGAAAAACATCTGAGAAACTTGGACTAGGACAGTTAAGGATGTGTTATCAAAGAAGAGAAGCCTCTGCCACAATCAGCTTCCTGGGGAATAATAAATCTAATCAGTCATTTTACAAACAAAAGGAGTATTAATATTGTTCATTTTTACCTGACCATGTTGATATGATTATGGATGGAGCTGTTTGGTACAAGAACAGGCAGAGCTACGTAATATCCCTACGAGGAACCCTGGCAAATTGGCTTAGTCTGGACGCTGTTGGTTTAAGAGTTTTACTGTGTGATTCTTTTTTTTAAATTTTTTAATTTTTTTATTTATTCATTTTTAGAAAGGAGTGGGAGAGACAGAGGGAGAGAGAGAGAGGAGAGACAGAGAGAGAGAAGGGGGGAGGAGCTGGAAGCATCAACTCCCATATGTGCCTTGACCAGGCAAGCCCAGGGTTTCGAACCGGCGACCTCAGCATTTCCAGGTCGACGCTTTATCCACTGTGCCACCACAGGACAGCAACTGTGTGATTCTTAACCTCAGGACCTCAGAAAACAAAAGAATGAAATTTTACTTCTAACATAATTATTAATACTTTATAATACAACTACTAGTTTCTTCATCTTAAAGCTGAGCAGCTGAGATCCAGAGAGTTTAAATATTTTGTTTAGGGACACCTAGAAAATTAAAAACCCAGACTGACAACCCAGATCAATGTCATTAAAAATCATTTTTTTCTTTTTTACTGTATTATAACATTATTGTTAGATCATTCTTTTAATAATACTGCTATGAATTAGCTTCCATTTGGCAGACCCAATTCTAACCAATAAAGATAACTCAGTAAAGCAAATCCTATTTTCATGAAATTCACATTTCTTTTCCTCTTCTACTGACTGACCTTCACAATGTTGGTAACTTCATTAACCCATTCCTGTCAGGTTCTCCAATATGTATGGCTTACACTGACCAGCTTGTCCTCCAGGCTTCTATAGGTAAATGGTGATTTAAAAAAAATAATTTCACAGACAGTGATAGTCATACTCAGCTAATCACATTTCCTCACAAATAAAGAAGAGTGTGTGAATTCTTGGTGGAGAATGTTCTAATTGCATAGTTTTCCATCTCCTTCCACCAAGATTCTCATACAACCTTTTGGTAATATGTTTTGTCTTCCTATACTTAAGAATAGTTGCTGTAGTAAACCACTGTCACTAATGGGAGAGTGCCATATCCCTGGGATACAGAAGGAAAGAAAAAAGTACAAGCACTGCCAGATGAAATATCAATAGCTTATTTCAGAGCACTGATTCTTCAGTCTCTATAAATTCTACTTAGATTTGCGTCCTTTGCACGGTTCAAGCTATAAACGCCCAGGGAACTACCACATTTCCATTAAGACACCGAATTTTGAGAGTTAAATCCAGATAATGTTAAACCAAAAAACTCAGATACCTACCTAATATACCTATAATATATTATTTTTCTATCAAAAGTTCTCTGTGATTAGAAGGATCTAAAATGTTGGTAACACAGTTATAAGAGATACTATAGGAAAACAAGAACTCGCACACCAAAATTTTAAATATATATACATTTTGAACCAGCAATTGTATTTCTAGCTATTTATCCTAGAGATAAACCAAGTGAAATTATATATACACAATTCTACTCATGGTGGTAGAATTGAAGCCAAACAATTGAAAAAAAAATCTAGAAATCCAAAATTAGAACACTAATTTTATACACACATCTGCCTATCAATATAACCAGATATTATGTGTTAGTTATAAAAATTGAGAAAGTTCTTTATGAATGGAAAGTGCCCCAAATATACTGTTTAGTGAACAATCAAAGGGCCAGAAGGTATAAATGGATGTTTAAAATGCTTTATTACTGAGCTAAAAGGGGTGAAAAGTTCTGATACACATTTGCTCCTAAGTGAACTATCAAAGACTCTTCAGTGAGCCAGTAACAATGGATAAATTGGGGAGAGGCAGAGACCAGGGATATGGGGACAGGACTGGAAGAAGAAACTGTTACTTCTGTACCTATTTCTAATTTTAGATATTTGAACCATATGTTTGTATAATCTAATAAAAGCATGAATATTAAAATACATAAACTGACAAAACAAATAAAAATACCTTGTTCTCAGGTGTTTTTTTTAATTTGCACAATAAAAAACAGAAAAATTAATATTTTAAATACTCTGTCTTCTGCATGTATATCATAAACTACTTTTTCATCTACAATTGTTGAAAATTCAAGGATGTTGTGGTTACTTAAATGATTCTAAATTATATTGTTTCTTTAAAGTAGTTCATCTTAAAATATATAGCTTTATTAGCCAAGGAAATAATTGTTTTGTTTTAAAATATTTTTTAGCTCTTTGATATATAACTATAGAGGCATAAACTCTATACAATTAAGAGTGCAGAATATTTTATTTAGAATGTAAATAAAAATAAAAGCTCTCTATATTTTATGGCCTTTTAAAGTGACAGCACAGAAACTTGGTTTCATGGAACAATGATACAATGAATTTTAGGTTCTAATTTTGTGGGCATAAAAAGTACCACTACTGGTAAGCACATCTGACTTGAGTGTCTCTGAAAACTAGCCCCACAGATTTTCAGTGCTCTTCAGAACATAGGGACTGATTGTGATTAATCAGAGAAAGCCCTGCTCTAATAAGACTCCATCCAGTCCAATTGCTGAACATGCCAGTCTTGAAAATCACATTGCCAAATGGTCTACTTGCGATGGAAGGTGTAAAGATTGGCTGAATTAACTAGCTTGCCTTAGATGACCTTAGAAATGAACATTATAACTAAAGGTGAACAAAAATTCACGCATTACCGATTTTTAATATTACAGATGTGTTTTGAAAGAAAAACATTATAGGACGTTTCTTTTATCCTGAGTACTTCCAGGTATTATTCTCCTGTCTAAATGGTGCAATCACTCAGGTGGCAGCCTGCGGTGTGCATCCATCCCTTCGCTCCTGATTACAGATAACATTTGTAGCATGAGCACAAGGGAGGAAAATGAGAGCCTGAACACAGAACGTCATAAAAGAATAGGAATCATAAGAGAATAGAAGCTTATTTTTATGATGTGCCACCTTCCAGTCAAGTGCCTGCTACAGACATTGATTATTATTTCAATGTGTGTTTCTAAGACAAGTGAGTCATTTCTCGGAGTGGGTGAGACTCTAACATAATTAGTAGCCAGAAGATTTTGTACATAGATTTTTTTCAACTCAGCAGCCAAAGGTCCTTAAATTGGTGCACAGATTTATGTATTACACAATCAATAGGCAGTTCTGATTGCATACAGATTTGTCAGTGTCTCGCCAAAAGACATAGTCCTCAATTAAAAAATTATATATGTATATGCTTATATGTACTTAGGAAAAATTTTCCATCAATTATATGAAGGTAGAACTTCTATGGAAATCTCAATTTAGTAGCAAAGATAAACCTTACCTTTGGCATTATTTAGTTTTATAGAAAAAACAATAGATACTAAAGAAATGTTTGAACTAACAATATGTGTTATTAGCCATTGTGTTTTTACATAATTAAAACAAACATACATAAAATTTAGAAAATGTTGATAAGCAAAAAGAAGAAAATTAATCATCCATAATTTTAGTATGCATTAAGAATATTGGTGTGTGGTTTCCATTTGTACATTTTTGTGTTTCTACATCATGATACATTTACTCAGTCTCATTGGATTGAATATTTTACTTTTGTTCAACATTTGATAATTAATAACACTAGGGTAAAAAAATTATTTTTAGCTAAACTTTACATAATCCTATGATTAGTTTTAAAGAAATATTTCTAGAAATATAATGGCATAATTTAAGGCTTTTTATATGTATTACCTTGTTAACTCCAGAACCAGTGCCAATTTATAATTCCACCAGGATTGTCAGCTAGTATTTGCTTTTATAAACCCGAAAACCACAGATTATTATCTTGCTGAGAATTTTTCCAAAGTTAAATATTTAAAAATTACATTATTGGCCCTGGCCGGTTTGCTCAGTGGTAGAACGTTGGCCTGGCATGCAGGAGTCCCGGGTTCTATTCCCGGCCAGGGCACACAGGAGAAGTGCCCATTTGCTTCTCCACCCCCACCCCTCCTTCCTCTCTGTCTCTCTCTTCCCCTCCCGCAGCCAAGGCTCCATTGGAGCAAAGTTGGCCCAGGCACAGATGGCTCCATGGCCTCTGCCTCTGGCGCAACAGAGCAACGCCCAAGATGGGCAGAGCATCGCCCCCTGGTGGGTGTGCCGGGTGGATCCCGGTCGGGCACATGTGGGAGTCTGTCTGACTGTCTCCCCGTTTCCAACTTCAGAAAAATACAAAAAAAAAATTACATTATTGTCTAAATAAGCATTTCCTTTATTATAAAAAAACAGTTTAAAATATATCACTCATTAATTTTGTAATAATTGTTTATTTTGAATACTGTGCACATATTATCGGTTTCTGTTATTTTATTTGAAAGAACATATACATTAAAGTTAATTTTTTATTAAATAACTATTATCACTTATTCGTCTTAAATATTTCTTTAAAGTATTTCTAATATAAGTTAACTAATTGTCTTAATACCATTTATTGATTAATCAACTGTTTATTTAAACTATCATTCTCATCTTATGCTAATAATTTCTTTTCTGCTTTTTCATTTTTTAAAACTTTTTATTAAATTTATTGTGGTGATATTCATCAAAACAATTATATGGGTTTTAGGTGTACAACTCTACATCATCTATATATTTTGAGTGTTTACCACCCCAAGTCAAGTCGACCTCTATTACCATCTATCCCCCTCTACCTTTCTCTTTCTACCCCATCCCTTTTTCTCCTGCAATTCCCACATTATTGTCTATGTCTATAATTTTTTCTTTGCTTAATCTCTTTACATTTTTCGCCTAGCCCAGGCGTAGCCAACAGATTTTGCCCCCGGGCCAGATTAGAAAGAAAACATTTTTCATGAGCCGAACGAAATATTAAAATTAAAAAATGTTAAATACAAAAACGATTCATTTAAGTAAACAAATTTTTATTATGTAATTTGTTTATGACTAAATGTATGTGGGTAAAAAAATTAATATACAATATTATTTTAATAAAATAAAATTACATACCATATATTTAAATATCCAAACTATTGCAATCAATTAAAACAATATTTAATTAATATAATGAGCTTGGCCTGACCAGGTGGTGGCACAGTAGATAGAGTGTTGGACTGGGATGTGGAGAACCTAGGTTCAAGACCCCGGGGTCGCCAGCTTGAGTGCGGGCTCATCTGGTTTGAGCAAGGCTCACCAGCTTGGACCCAAGGTCGCTGGCTTGAGCAAGGGGTCACTCGGTCTGCTGTAGCCCCCCAGTCAAGGCACATATGAGAAAGTAATCAATGAACAACTAAAGTGCCACAATGAGAAACTGATGATTGATGCTTCTCATCTTTCAACGTTCCTAACTGTCCCTATCTATCCCTCTCTCTGACTCTCTCTCTGTCTCTAAAAACAAAACAAAACAATTATTTCGATTTACAAACATCCTGGGCACATTTTCAGTTATCAACTGCAGCTATTGTCTATGCTACAATGCCACTTGATTCAGCATACTTGACCACAAAAATAACGAATTGTTTTACCTTGGGTGCACACTGGCAAACTCCACCTAAAAGAATGTGGGTTTCACATCACCACTAAACGTCAAACAGTTCATACCAAGTACAGACGAGTACAAAAGTTGTAAATCTTTATAACAAATTTTTTTTAAAAAATAAAGAACTATCGCGAATCCATTTGACCAATTATTGGAAGTTAACCCTAGACTAGTCACACGCGGAATTTTTTTCTGCGTATCACTATCTTCTTAAATATCTTGATTTCCAATAATCAAAGACTTCCACTTCTGAGTAGCGAAGAATATTAAAAATTTAATTGCGAGCTGCATAAAATCATTACATGGGCCGGATCCGCCCGCAGGCCGTATGTTGGTCATGCTTGACCTAGACCCTCAGCCCACATTCCCTCTGACAGCTGTCAGTCTGTTCTCCATATCTATGAGTCTGTCTCTATTTTGTTTCTTAGTTCTTTTTGTTCATTAGATTCCACAGGCCCTGGCTGGTTGGTTCATGGTAAAGCATCGTCTGGGTGTGTGTATATTCCAGGTTTGATTCCCGGTCAGGGCACACAGAAGTGCCCATCTGCTTCTCCACCCCTCCCCCTCTTGCTTCTCTCTCTCTCTCTCTCTTCCTCTCCTACAGCCATGACTCAATTGGAGTGAGTTGTTCTCAGGCACTGAGGATGGCTCCATGGCCTCTGCCTCAGGCTCTAAGAAGAGCTCAGTTACTGAGGAAGGGAGCAAGGCCCTAGATGCACAGAGCATAACCCCCAAGTGAGCTTGCCAGGTGGATCCCGGCTGGGGTGCATGTGGGAGTCTGTCTCTCTGCTTCCCCTCCTCTCATTGAATAGGAAAAAAAAAAAAAGATTCTACATATGAGTGAAATCATGTGGTATTTTTCTTTTGCTGACTAGCTTATTTCATTTAGCATAATGCTCTCCAAGTTAAATGTATTGAATAATTTGGTTTGTGAGTTCAGTTTCACTTTTATTTCATTGTTCTCATGGTTCTTGTGCCAGTTCTATAATTGTTATTGTTATGGATTTATAATAAGTCCATATTGTTAATATTGTCATTGTCTTTATTTTTATGGATTTCTAATTAGTTATAATATATGATAAGTCAAACCTATCTGCATTAATTTAAAAATTATTTTCAAAATTGGTTATTTTTACTTTTTTCCTTTACTATAATAAATAACATTTTAAGTTAGATTCTCAAAATGACTTAAGATTGTAGTTAGAATTGTATTATTTTATTATCTCATGTTTCTAAATGTTAATTCATGCATTCATGCTTTCTCTGTGTGTGTGTGTGTGTGTGTGTGTGTGTGTGTGTGTGTGTGTGTGTGACAGAGAGAGTCAGAGAGAGGGACAGACAGACAGGAAGGGAGAGAGATAAGAAGCATCAATTCTTTGTTGTGGCAACTTAGTTGTTCATTGGTTGCTTCTCATATGTGCCTTGACCAGGGGGCTACAGCAGACCAAGTGACCCCTTGCTTAAGCCAGCGATCTTGGGCTCAAACTGGTGAATCTTGCTCAAACCAGATAAGCCTGCACTCAAGCTGGCAACCTCAGGGTTTCGAACCTGGGTCTTCGCCTCCCAGTCTGATGTTCTATCCAGTGCGCCACTGCGTGGTCAGCCTGCATTCATTCTCTCTTTAAAAAAATATTAACTGAGTGAATGACTCTGAAGGGAAAGACCCTGCATAAATCTGAAAGCTAGTTAACTTCAGAGCAGGGGTTACTTGGAGACAGAGATCTTGGAGTGTGTTAACCATAACAGGAGACTGGCCTGGGGTTACTTGAATGCAATTATGCAAGATTCTTGGAGGAATGCCTTCAAGAACCAGATGTCCTTTATGATTGATAAGCTCGGAGACTCTGACTCTTCTCGTGTCCTTGATCATGACGGAAACAGTAGACGTGCAGGATTGGGGATAGTATGGTTGGAAAAAAAGGCTTTTGTAGCTTTCTAGTTTTATCTGCTGAGCTGTGACTTTTGGAACTCAATAAATATGCAGTGGTGCAGTTTCTCGGGGCTGATTCCACCTTAAGAGTTTCAGCCCTCTGCTTATACTACTTTCATCTGATGTGTCTTATTCCTTGCGAGTCTGAACCGTAAAAGAAATCATAACATGACTCCATACACTTTCACAAGAAATTGACTACAAAATATTTATTCCCTCTGGTTCAGGGTGGGAGAGGAAGTACATTTCATTGAGCATATTTTATAAGATTTTAGAGTATATTATTTCTAAATATTAAAAATATTAAAGAAAAACAATTTTCTGTGATTGTTCTTGGTTACCTGGTAAAATTAAATAAAAAATGTCTTTAAAGATATACTCTCAAAATGCATAAGCTGAATTCATAAAAACAAAAAAATTCTTCTAAAGATGGTTTTATAATCTACAATTACAGATCACACAAAAAACGAAGTCATCAAGAGTAGCTTCTTTCTCCACTCTTTCTTAAACTCAGATGATATAAATCTTAGAATTTAGGGTATAACCTCACAGGTCCCCAAATCTTTGTCCATTTTTTTAGTACACTTTATAATTATTCAAATTATGTAATTGTTATTTTTCTATCTACTCATTCAGAGAACACTTCCCTCACCCACCTTTTTTATGTTGCTGAGCCCAACCTCTGAGGTTTTTATTTATTATATTGTCAGTTCTAAGATTTCTAATTCATTTGCCTTCATACCTTTTATTTCTCTTCTGAGACTTCTATATTTTTAACTGAGCCTTTTTATATTTTCATTTAAGTGCTTATAATTGTTCATTCAAGCACGTTTTTTAAAGAATGTTCAAAATTTTTATCAAATAATCTTAACTTCTCTAGCATTTCAGTGTTGATATCTATTGGATTTTCCTTTTTTATTCAGTTTGAGATCTTTCTGGTTTCTGGTAGAACATAAGCTCTTTAGTTGGAACCTGGAAAGTTTGGGTATTTTATCATGAAATACTGGATCTTACTTAACCCTTCCATTCCAGTTGTCTCCCTCCAATACCACTCAGGCAGGAAAAAGAGGAGAGATATTGCCTTCTTATTCCCAGATGGGGTTTGGAACTTCAGATATCTCAATGGATCTCCATTGATACCCAAGGTGTGCTGTTTCCCATAAGTGCTCGGTGTGGGAGGGAGTAGATCACCAGTGATACCTCCACGACTGCTGGGAGGAGCAGAAGTTCCTTGTGACTCTCCTCACATGGCCTCCGCTAACACGAAGTCCTAACTCTTCACTGGGTCTTCTCTCACACCACTAAAGGGGATGAGGATGGTAACTCTTTACAGTGAAGGGGTAAAAGTCCAGCCTCCATTCATATTTTCCACTCATCCCATGGGAGGGTAAGGAGTAAGTTGGATGTGGCACTTAGGTCCTCAATGATAATTACAGTCCTAACTCCCTTCTTTGCTTTCTCTGACATGACCCCCGTGGGGAACTCAGAGTGCCCTGTTATAGCTGGAGGGGTAGAAGTCTATGCTCTCCACCTGGCTTTGGCTAGCATGAGTAGAGAAAGGACCAGAGTTTTTCTATATTGTTTAGATAAAGAAGTTATTGCTGAAATTTTTTTTAATTTTAATAGACTATTGTTTCATGGGTCGGTCTTTGATTAGATATAGCAGAATTTTGTTGTTGTTTTTGTCTGCATCTGTAGGCATTTCTAGATTGCTGGCTTCTTTATCTCCAAGTATGGTACAGATGAGGCAAAAATAAAACACAGAAAAATCACCTTTATGCTGTTCCTTGGCCCCAGGTTCTCTAGCTGGTCCTTCTTCTCTACATCGTCATTCCAAGTCTTCTTTTGACTGTTAAAAAAATGTCAGCTTTTTTGGTTGTACTTAGCAGGAAAGAGTATGGAAAAGAGCAGCTATGTCATATTCTCAGATGTGGAGGCTTACAATTCACTTTAAAAATAATTTTAAAATTACTTTAAAAGAGGGGTTGTAACAAATTTGCAAAGGCTCCAGTTTACAAAAATTTTGAGTTCTGTGTCATGTTCAAAATAACTGGAACTGAAACATTATAACCTCTGGAATTTCAAGTTCACCATTCCCCAATGAGAAGAAGGGAGAAATATAAATTGAAATTAGTTTCATGTGTTGCATTAATTATTCCACTTATTTCTTATTAGCTTGCTTTGTGGTTTTACGTGTCTCTGAACTGTGGAAGATTTTAAAAAGAAAAAATATGCTAATTAAACTTAGGCTTTTAAAAACTAAAAAAAAAATCTTGAAAGTCTAGACAAAAATATGAGGTAAAATTTTGATTAAGTTATAAAAAATGTACCTAAGAAAATCAATATAAGATATGTGGTTTATATTACCTTTGTGATTCACTCAGGAAAAAGGAAAGTTGCATGTGTTGTCAGTAAGTCTCACATCCCTATGAAATTAAGCAACAATAAATAGAACTTTAATTTTAGGAGATTTTTCCTAAATACTTTTTCCAAATTACCAAATCAAATTAACCTCTTGTTCTCTTTTTCTCTCTCCTTCTCCCACCCTCTCCTCCTTTTTTCCCTTTCTTTTTTCTTATATCATTTTCTTTCTTTTGTTAGACTTTTTTTCTGTCTTTTACCACAACATCTCAATAAGACTATATTGTGGATATTTGTATACCATACTAAATGCATCAGTGACTAGTAGTTTGTGTACAGATAGTAAAATCTTAGAGGAGAAAATTCAAAAGAAAATGTATGAATTAAATAGAACATTCAAGAAATAAAAATATCCTATTTTTAATCAATGAACAACTAAGGTGTCGCAACGAAAAACCGATGATTGATGTTTCTCATCTCTCTCTGTTCCTGTCTGACTGACCCTATCTATCCCTCTCTCTGACTCTCTCTGTCTCTGTAATATATATATATATACATATATATAATATATATATACATATATACATATATATATAATATATATATCCTATTTTTATTTTTATTAAATTTATTAGGGTAACATTGATTAATAAAATTATACAGGCTTCTGGTATACAACTCTATAACACATTATCTGCATATTGCATTCTGTGGTCACCACCTCAAGTCGTCTTCTTCCATCACCATCTATCCTCCCTCTATTCTCCTCCACATCCCTGCCCTCCACCCCCGTCCCTCCTGCAATCCCCATACTGTTGTCTATGTCTATAAGTTTAGGTCCTGAAATACCTGCTCTCAACTCTCTTTGCTTTATGACCCTATTAAATTTCTACATGGAACACAGTATTTGGCAGCTAATTTTTTGCTGAATTTTCTCACCTAATCCTCTACCTTATTGGTAGAGTGAAAACCTAACACAAGCATACTTTCTCTAGTTAAGTGTGCTACTTAAAGACTATAAGAAGTATGTATCAAATCAATACCTTGCACACTTTATTTTTATTGAATAAATTTGACATGTAACATTGTATACATTTAATGTATACAGCATGTTACTTTCACACCATTTTCTATTTGGATATGATTGATGATTTAACAATATTAATCACAATTAGTAATTATAGTGTGAATGGTTGTCTGTATTATTTATACTGTGCCTTATATACTACTTGTGGCTTATATACTACTTGTTACAAGTTTGTACCCTTAAATACCATCATTTATTCACTCTCTTAGGACCTGTGACTACCATTTTAATCTCTATTTTGTACATGTTTAACTTTTGAAGATTCCACATATAAGTGATATCATAGAGTTTTTGTCTTTCTCTGTCAGACTTAACTTGCTTAGCAGAATGTGCTTAAGGCCCATCCATATTGTTTCAAATGGAAGGATATTCTCCTTTCTTATGGATGAATAATATTCCAATGTGTATATGTACTACCTTGTTGGGCGGATAAAATGTATTATGCTCACTTTGTTAAAGATGCCGTCGCCCAGGTGATATTAATGTGCGTTGGAGGCAGGCAGGATCATTGTAGCCTGGGGCTTGGTTTTGGGATTAAGCCTTTCCTACCCTTTTTGGTGTAAGGTGGTACAATCCTATCATGCCTCAGAGAAGTGACTTTGTATTAAGAGACTTCCCTATTATGTATATTGGATTAAGGGTTTGGATTTCTACACTATAAAATGGGAACGGAGCGGGAGTTTGGCGCTTGGTTCCTGAGGTTAGCATGAGAGAGCGGAGAGAGTAGAGCCAGCAGCTAAAGGAGGCCATGTGGAGGAGGCCAGGAGAAGCAGCCAAGATGGCGGAGTGCTGAGTGAGATGCCAGTTTGTACAGAGTTTGTATCTGGGATAAGGAAGAAGATGGGGAACTGAGGGAAATAAGGCTGGTGAGCTAGAAACCTTTGATTCTAGGAAACTCGGATAAATCAGTAGCTTTGTGAGCACTGAATGTGACTGGGTTTTGGAGCCCAGTGTGTATTTTTACTTGCCCGCCGGTTGCAAGCTAGATTAAAGACTATGGCCCACCAGTTTTTGGCTCCATGGTTTCTTTACCGACTGTCCGAATCCAATGCGAACCTGCATGGACCAGGCTGCTGTGATAGTGGCCCTGGACTTGGCTACTGGCTTTACATACCTCTTCCTTTATTCATTTATTGGTGGGTAGACATTTTAGTTGTTTTCATGTCTTGGCTATTGTGAATGATGCTGTGATAAACATGGGAGTATATGTATCTTGTGAAAATTCTGTTTATAACCAGGGATGGAATTACTGGATCATATAATAGATCTATTTATAGGTTTTTTTTAAGAATGTCTATATTGTTTTCTTTAGTCTTTGGATTAATTTGCATTTCCTCCAGCAATGTATAAGAGATCTCTTTTTACCAAATCTTCAACAGTACCTATTGTCTCTTATCTTCTTGATGATAACCATTCTAACAGGTGTGAAGTAATAGCTCATTGTAATTTTGATTTGCTTTCCCTGATGATTAGTGATGTTGATCTTTTCCTTTGTCTGTTTACCATTTGATGGCCTCTTTGGAAATAAAAAATAACTTTCTATTTAGGTGTTTTGCCAATTTTATTAAATCAGATTTTTTTTATGTTAAGTTTATTGAATGCTTGATATATTTTCGATAACACATTGAACATTTTAAGCTTACACAATGTCAATTATATCTCTAAAAATATGTAGTTTTCTTTGTTTTATTAGTTCTTAAATGCTTGATACGTAATGTTTAAAAATATTCTAAACCATGCTTCCTCAAATTGTTGTATCAGAACTTGTTCATTACATGCCCTGGTTAAACTAAATCTTTCTGTTAAATAGGAATAGTCTTCAAAAAATCTCCATTTAGTTACATAACATATTAATTCAGATTTAAGTGTAGATTATAATACTTGCACATAAATATCTGAAATCTTGCCACTGTTTGTCATGTTCTACTAATTTGTTTCAAACAGTGCTGGGATGGATATTAAGCAACACAACCCCCTCTGACAACAAAGGTGCTATTAAGAGCTGTTGCACCAGCCATGGGTGGATGTAAACTCCCTAAATGATCATAGATTGGATATTGTATAGCAGCTTCAAAAGTGCAATTCTAACCCACTGTGTCAATAATGTGTACATTTAGGCCTCTTTATAGTACATATTCGTATAATGACTGTGAAATAGTGGAACTAGTTACTGAAGGGTAGAGTCTCATTTCCTGGCTATATTTTAGGAGTGGAAATAATGATCTGTTTGAAATTATTTAGGTTCATTTTTACTGGAATCAGGGAATTGGAAAATGTTGCCTCTTGTGGGCTCTTCTGGCCTCGTGTAGTTAGGAAAAAAATTACTAAGCTCTTGCTCAAGCTTTTCTCAACCTTGCTTCAGAGATTCAGAACTGAATTTAAGATGCACGTGTGTCTCAGTTTGTCTCCCACTCTGAAATGTGCAATTCTATGCAGAGCTCTCCCAAACTTGCAAAACACGCAAATGTTATCCCTTAATTTACAAACCCACTGTTTATAACAGGGTAGTCAACCTTTTTATACCTATCACCCACTTTTGTATCTTTGTTAGTAGTAAAATTTTCTAAAGGCCCACCGGTTCCACAGTAATGGTGATTTATAAAGTAGGGAAGTAACTTTACTTTATAAAATTTATAAAGCAGAGTACAGCAAGTTAAAGCATATAATAATAATTACTTACCAAATACTTTATGTTGGACTTTCGCTAAGTTTGGCACAATAAATCTTTATAAAACAACTTACTATAGTTAAATCTATCTTTTTATTTATACTTTGGTTGCTCCGCTACTGCCCACCATGAAAGCTGGAATGCCCACTAGTGGGTGGTAGGGACCAGTTTGACTACCACTGGTTTATAACAATATAAAAAATATATACATTTACTGTAAGAAAATATAGATATTAAGCATCTTTGCTTACTATTAGTAATCCATTTGTAGTCTCATCCTGAAAAGTTAAACAATTTCCATTAAAACACTTACCTAGAAATATTTCCCCGTTTTACTAATGGCAAAAATTATAATTTATAATTACACATCAAACCAAAACATTCAACTAATTTCCAAAAGTTTAACTAAAAAAGAGTTAAATTCTTATATATAAATAAGAAATGATTATGCTATAATGTTAAATGCTTAAAGCATTATTTTATAATTATCAAAGTACCTATATTTTAACAAGCATTTCTCTCTGTGTATAATTTACATGCTACAATATTACCTCAACATTGCACATATGACAGAAGCATAGCAAAACCATTATATAGCAATAAATTAATTTAAAAATACAAATAAAACTTTATGGTAAAAATAATGAAATTGCCAGAGATGATAACTTTCTTACTTCCTAAATGAGGCAGGAAATAGTGCTTGAAGAAAGCTAAAAAAGGGGGAAACAAGAGGATTACAATACTCTTTGTTTTTGGTTGGAAAAAAAGATTTGGCAGAAGATTTGGGTGATGGAGGGGCAATTTCAGGCAAACTATAAAATTTAAAAGAACTGGCAGATATTTCCAGTTATTTTAGTGCTCTTTGGGTATTATTGAACAGGAACTATGTCATAAATATTTATGGTAGATGATTCATGTTTTAGGGTAAAAAAATTGCAAAAATGATCTTTGCTTAATTTAACCTATTTTTAATCAAGTATGTTAGAGAAACCAACCAATTTTAGGTTTAAGTGGAAGGATAATAGTCATAATCATATCTTTTTATCCTTGTTTTGGGTATTCACTCTACTTTTCTAAGCATCTAAGCATAATCTGATATCCCACCAGTGTTTTAGTGACAACATTTTTCTACATACTGTGTATTATGTTTGAACTTAAATAAAAATCATCCATACATTAACACTGGCAAAACCAAACTAAATATAAATAATCATATATTCTATGCTATTTAAGTTTTTAAAACTAGGAGGAGATTTATTGAAAAAACATTAAAGAGGAGACAATTTAGAATGTTTGTCTATGCTACACAATGATTTAAATTCACTTAACACAATTCTTTTTGTAAAATTCCAAATGTGTCCCCAGTGTCAAAGTTTGTGGAAAATTATGTTTTGATTTTTCCCTGGGCTTTCCCCGTGTTCTAGTACTATGTTCTACAGATATCCAACAATATGTTCTTTCAGCTTATAAGACCAATTGTTTTATTCTATCCTGGCTTCTCCAAACTTCTCTTGTTAGACAGCATATAGTTTTCTCAGTTCTAGACAGATTACTCTTTTCCTGAGTACTGAAAATTTTGGTGATATGTTATCAGAATTTATAATCAATGTAAAAATTATGATCCCAATTAATATTTTTTTCTTATTTTCAATAACAACTGTTTAACTTCAAGTTTGATTTATTTACTCAATGTATATACTAGTTGTGATATATGCAACCCTTTAACAATATTTGAAATCTTTTATTAGTTATTAGCATTTTCCATAGGGATTAAAAACAAAGGTAAAGATAAGAAATATTAACAGACTACTATGAGACAAATAAATGTCTTTTTTTAAAAGTGAATTTTTTGTTTCTATATATAAATAACAGAAATAAACAATCAACTAGAAATCCTAACCAGAATATTATTAGGATATTTAGGAGTTTCAGACTGAGTACTTAAAAATATTTTCTACAAGCATATGTGTATCTCTATGTCATACTTATAAAATATTTATTGTATGGTGCATATTTATATATAGACATATCAGTTTAAGTTAGGTATATTTCAAAAAGTATATCTATCATATACACTATTATATTTTAAAATTTTTATTACTTCACAATCATTGATAATTCTAAAATATTAAGCTACATTTAATTTTTCTGAATAATTTATTTTAAAAGAGACTCATGCCTTCTTATATAACAAAAGATAAGTTCTTGCATTTTAAAGTTTTACTAATCAAGATAAATATTTTAAAATTAAAAATAATAGTTTTAGGAATTAAAATTGTCACTATATCTCCTTTGTAATTTTTTATCTTTAAGTTAACATGCATAAATAAGCTTAAGAGCAGGTCAACTAAAAGACTGTATGTACAAACTTTTAATCATTTCCCTCACTTAAATGAGAAAGTTATAGACCTACTGAAATAATGCCAGGAAGACTTATTACCAAAAAACTTTCAATAAATAACTCATCATTTAGATATAATCAATGACTAACTAGAAACAACAGTATACCCAGTGTGAGTCTTCAAACAAATAGAAAAAATAAAGTCTTTCTTTAAAAAGAATGACACACACTATGAAAGTGCAACACATATAAAGAGGCTGATGTACATTTAGTTTAATGTTTAACGACATCTGACCAACTAAATACCACATTCATTTAGACAATTCATTGTGATTGATTCTAGAAAATATCAAAATAAAACAAGCATTGTGATGCAGAATCTGTTACTAAAACAAATATTGAAACAAGACAACATAATAGTTGCTCTACCAAAGATGGTATGTGAGGTACAGAGAAGACACTTATGGAAAAAAAAAAAACAAAAAAAACTTAATTTGACTGAAAAAGTATGGAGAGGTTTCATATAGGAGGAAACATCAAAATTAAGTATTACAAAATAAATATTCTTATGACCAGTGGTAAGTGGTAGTAGGAAAGTCATTCCAAACAAAAGAAGAATTTGTGTAGAGACATAAAAGAGGATGAAAGTATGCCATTTTCAGAGAACTGAAATAGTTTGGTGTGGTTGAACCATAAGGTAGAAAGGAAAATCATCAGGGTATGAGGCTAGACAGATGGCAGAGCGAGATCATATCAGACAAAGCATTGTCAATGTCTGAATTAAAAAATCAAAATAAACAAACAAAAAACAAGCACTAACCATTAATTCTGTTTCTGCATAGGAATTATAGGAATTATAGGTAGCAGTACTTTCAGTATATCATAAGGCTAATGAAATTATGGAAAAGATACCTAAACTAGAGGTTGAAATTACAAAGTACAGAAGCAGATCCTTTTGGGGCACCAGTGTGGAGGGCATGGAGTAGAAAGAAAGCTGTAATAACTTGTTTGTGGAGATAGGAGTAGAATCAAGAATTAACATTTGCACAGACATTCTGAGAGGAATAAATTTAAGTACAATCATTAACATTGCCAAAGTACAGGGAGGTCAAATAAAATGAGGACTAAACATATAGAAAGGATTTGGCAATTGACAGATTATTGCTTGTTTTAATGAGAGAAATTCTGTGGAGTTTTAATTTAGCAGAAGACATCTATAAATCTATAAGAAAGAGCAATTTGACACAGTCCCTCATTTTAAAAGTCAAGTACTTGAAAAAGAAAAAAAAGATTTTGTGAATGCTAAAATTTACCTGTATATATCAAAGTTTTAAAGTCTAAATATCTAGGAATTGACTTAATAAAGAATGTGAAGGACAGCCTGACCTGTGGTGGCTCAGTGGATAAAGCGTTGACCTAGAATGCTGAGGTTGCCGGTTCAAAACCCTGGGCTTGCCTGGTCAAGGTACATATGGGAGTTGATGCTTCCTGCTCCTCCCCCCTTCTGTCTCTCTCTCTCTCTCTCTCTCAATCTCTCTCTCTCCTCTAAAATGAATAAATAAATAAAAATAATTTAAAAAAGTTCTAAGAATGTGAAGGACATATATACTGAAAACTACAAAGCATTTTTAAAAAGATTTGGAAAAGATACAATGAAATGGAAACATATTCTGTGTTCATGGGTTGGAAGAATCTACGGAGTAAAAATGGCCCTATTACCCAAAGAAATACACAGATTTAATTCAGTCGCCATTAAAATCTCAGTGTCATTTTTTAAAAAGAAAGAATAACAACAACAAAAAGAATCACCAGATTTATATGGAATCACAAAATATGTCAACTAGCCAAAGGAATACTGAGAAAAAAGAATGAAGACAGAGGTATCACACTACCTGACTTCAAATTATCCTACAGAGCTATAATAATCAAACAGCATGAGAATGGCAGAAAAATAGACACACAGACCATTGGAACAGAATTGAAAGCCCAGAAATAAAACTACAAGCATATGGGAAAATATTTTTTGACAAAGAAGTCAAAAGCATAAAATAAAGAAAAGAAAGCTTCTTCAATAAATGGTGTTGGGAAAATTGAAAAGCCACTTGCAAAAAAATAAAACTAGATTACTGTTTGTGCTCATATACAAAAATTGATTTAAACTGCCAACGAGACCGAAGCACAATACATGACATCGCCACAGAGACTTATCAACTGCAAACCTCTACCTGAGTGCGCCAAAGGGGCAGAACCCGGGGTACAGAGTCACCGACCAGGAAGAAGGAGAGAAAAGAAAAAGCAAGAAGATAAACTCTCAAAATCAACAATAATCCACAGACTTTATAACCTATCCCATTTTATTATATTTATTCGTTTGTTTCTCTTATCATCATTCTTGATTTTTTTTTTCCGCCTCCAATTTGGTCGTTTAACTCTCTGCTGATCTTACTCTCTCCTCTCCTTGAACTACACTACCCATAAGTGCTACATCTCCCATTATCTTTTCTTTCCTCTTCCTTTCCATCTATGAGGGTTGCACTCCAAAACCCTTAACTCTCTCTCTCTCCTCTTTTTTCCTTTTTCTTCTTTTAGTGGTTCCCTCTTTTCTTCTCTCTCTCTTTCTCTTCTCCCTCTATATTATTTTCTTCCTTTCTCCTTTATATCTCCTCTCATTCAAACCACAATAATGAACAAATTATATTATCTGGGACTCAAACTTATATTTGTGGCATTTTGGGGGGTTTTTACTTCACCTTTTTAACTTACTAGCAGTGCTCCCATCCCTAGCTCTCCATTTTATCTAGTTCTTGTTCCACTAAATACAATAGTAATATTTTAATTTGTCTTCCTATTTTCCTGTTTCCCTCTTACTCCTCTCATCATAACTCTTAGTCAACCAACACCTAAAAGCAAATCATTTTATTCTTGACCCAAAATTTTTCCTTATTTTCTTTTTGTGGGTCCATACCCTCCCCCTCCTTTTTTTTTTTTTTTTTTTTTTTTTGCCTCTTTATTATTTTTCCCAAATTCAGGCCCTCCATTACAGGCATTGTTTGTTCTATTTAGTACAATATAATTCACAATTCACCATAAGATTTTCTCAAGAAAGAGGGGAGAGAGGAGAGGAAAAAAGGAAGGGGGGAATAATTTCCTTTTTAAAATTTTTATTTTATTTTTCTTTAATTATTAATTTTTTAAAAAAAACAACTCTTTTTTATTTTTTATTTTTTTAACTTTTTATTCTTTATTAAACCTCATTAATACTATCAACAAAACCACCCTCAGATGCCATTAAGGAAGAAAAAATTGAATATCATGGACACAAAAGAAAGAGAGGTAACACAGATAGATGAGGAAAAATATATGGAGAAAAAAATTAATATATTGAAAATCTTGGAGTTAAATGACAGAGAATTTAAAATAGAAATCCTAAAAATACTCAGAGATATACAAGAAAACACAGAAAGGCAATTTAGGGAGCTCAGAAAACAACTCAATGAACACAAAGAATATATTTCCAAGGAAATTGAAACTATAAAAACAAATCAAACAGAGATGAAAAACTCAATTCACGAGCTGAAAAACGAGGTAACAAGCTTAGCTAATAGAACAGGCCAGATAGAAGGTAGGATTAGTGAAATAGAAGACAAGCAACTTGAGGAACAACAGAGAGAAGAAGAAAGAGACTAAAAAATTTAAAAAAATGAGATAGCCCTACAGGGATTATCTGAATCCATCAAAAAGAATAACATAAGAATAATAGGTATATCAGAGGGAGAAGAGAGAGAAAATGGAATGGAGAACATACTCAAAAAATAGATGAGAACTTCCCAAGCCTGTGGAAAGAACTAAAGCCTCAAGTTCAAGAAGCAAACAGAACTCCGAGTTTTCTTAACCCCAACAAATCTACTCCAAGGCACATCATAATGAAATTGGCACAAACCAACGGCAAAGAAAAAATTCTCAAGGCAGCCAGGGATAAGAGGAATACAACATATAAAGGAAGGCTCATTAGATTATCATCAGATTTCTCAACAGAAACTCTACAAGCTAGAAGAGGGTGGACCCCAATATTTAAAGTCCTGAAAGGGAGGAACTTTCAGCCATGAATACTATACCCATCAAAGCTATCCTTCAAATATGAAGGAGAAATAAAAACATTCACAGATACAGAAAAGATGAGGAAATTTATCATCAGAAAACCCCCACTTCAAGAATTACTAAAGGGGGTCCTCCAATCAGATACAAAGAACAAAAAAAAAAAACAAAACCACAAGTAAAAGCTCCAAGAAGAACACAATAAAACCAAATTTAAACTGTGACAACAACAAAAAGAAAGGAGGGGGAGAGGATGGAGATTAAGAGTAGCAAAGGACGATGGAGTGTAAAAGTATTCACAAAATAGTGCACTACAATGAACAGGGTAGGAACCCTTTTCATTACTTAAAGGTAACCACCATTGAAAAACCACCACAGAAGCACATGATTTAAAAAAGATAGCAACAGGGGAAAGATGTATGGAATACAACCAAATAAAAACAAAAGATAGAAAAATGAAAGAGAAGGATCAAACAAGACACAAAACTAACAGAAAGCAATCTATAAATTGGCAATAGGGAACTCACAAGTGTCAATAATTACACTAAATGTAAATGGATTAAACTCACCAATAAAAAGGCACAGAGTAGCAGAATGGATTGAAAAAGAAAATCCAACTGTATGCTGCCTACAAGAAACTCATCTAAGTAACAAGGATAAAAACAAATTCAAAGTGAAAGGCTGGAAAACAATACTCCAAGCAATTAACATCCAAAAAAAAGCAGGCATAGCAATACTCATATCTGATAATGCTGACTACAAGACAGCAAAAAAACTCAGAGACAAAAATGGCCATTTCATAATGGTTAAGGGGATACTGAATCAAGAAGACATAACAATTCTTAATATATATGCACCAAACCAAGGAGCACCAAAATATATAAGACAGCTACTTATTGACCTTAAAACAAAAACTGACAAAAATACAATCATACTTGGAGACCTCAATACACCGCTGACGGCTCTACATCGGTCAACCAAACAGAGAATCAACAAAGATATAGTGGCCTTAAACAAAACACTAGAGCACCTGGATATGATAGATATCTACAGGGCATTTCATCCCAAAGTGACTGAGTATACATTTTTCTCCAGTGTACATGGATCATTCTCAAGAACTGACCATATGTTGGGCACAAAAACAACATCAGCAAATTCAGAAAAACTGAAGTTGTACCAAGCATATTTTCTGATCATAAAGCCTTGAAACTAGAATTCAACTGCAAAAAAGAGGAAAAAAATCCCACAAAAATGTGGAAACTAAACTTACTTTTAAAAAATGAATGGGTCAAAGAAGAAATAAGTGCAGAGATCAAAAGATATATACAGACAAATGAAAATGACAATATGACATATCAGAATCTATGGGGTACAGGAAAAGCAGTGATAAGAGGGAAGTTCATATCACTTCAGGCATATATGAACAAACAAGAGAGAGCCCAAGTGAACCACTTAACCTCACACCTTAAGGAACTAGAAAAAGAAGAACAAAGACAACCCAAAACCAGCCAAAGAAAGGAGATAATAAAAAACAGAGCAGAAATAAATGAAATAGAGAACAGAAAAACTATAGAAAAAATGAATAGGACAAGGAGCAGGTTCTTTGAAAAGATCAACAAAATTGACAAACCCTTGGCAAGACTTACCAAGGAAAAAAGAGAAAAGAACTCATATAAACAAAATCCAAAATGAAAGAGGAGAAATCACCACAGACACCATAGATATACAAAGAATTATTATAGAATACTATGAAAAACTTTATGCCACTAAATTCAACAACCTAGAAGAAATGGATAAATTCCTAGAACAATACAACCTTCCTAGACTCAGTCAAGAAGAAGCAGAAAGCCTAAACAGACCTATTAGTAGAGAAAATAGAAAGAAACATTAAAAACCTCCCCAAAAATACAAGTCAGGCCCAGATGGCTATACCAGCGAATTTTATCAAACATTCAAAGAAGGCTTGGTTTCTATTCTACTGAAAGTTTTCCAAAAAATTGAAGAAGAAGCAATACTTCCAAACACATTTTATGAGGCCAACATAACCCTCATACCAAAACCAGGCAAGGATGGCACAAAAAAAGAAAACTACAGACCAATATCTCTAATGAATACAGATGGTAAAATACTAAACAAAATACTAGCAAATCGTATACAAAAACATTAAAAAAATAATACATCATGATCAAGTGAGATTCATCCCAGAATCACAAGGATGGTTCAACATACGTAAAACGGTTCATATAATACACCATATCAGCAAAACAAAGAACATAAAACACATGATCTTATCAATAGACGCAGAAAAGGCTTTTGATAAAATACAACACAATTTTATGTTTAAGACTCTCAACAAAATGGGTATAGAAGGAAAATATCTCAACATGATAAAGGCCATATATGATAAACCATCAGCTAACATCATATTAAATGGCAAAAAACTGAAGGCTTTCCCCTTTAAATCAGGAACAAGACAGGGTTGTCCACTCTCTCCACTCTTATTTCATGTGGTACTAGAGGTTCTAGCCAGAGCAATCAGACAAGACAAAGAAATAAAAGGCATCCATATTGAAAAAGAAGAAGTAAAGGTATCACTTTTTGCAGATGATATGATCCTATACATCGAAAACCCCAAAGAATCCACAAAAAGACTACTAGAAACAATAAGCCAATACAGTAAGGTCGCAGGATACAAAATTAACATACAGAAGTCAATAGCCTTTCTATATGCCAACAATGAAACATTTGAGAACGAACTGAAAAGAATAATCCCCTTCACAATTGCAACAAAAAAAATAAAATACCTAGGAATAAACATAATAAAGAATGTAAAGGACTTATATAATGAAAACTATAAAGCATTGTTAAGAGAAATCGAAAAAGATATAATGAGATGGAAGAATATTCCTTGTTCTTGGTTAGGAAGAATAAATAAAATCAAGATGGCCATATTACCCAAAGCAATATACAAATTTAATGCAATTCCCATCAAAATTCCAATGACATTTTTTAAAGAAATGGAGCAAAAAATCATCAGATTTATATGGAACTATAAAAAACCCCGAATAGCCAAAGCAAGCCTAAAGAAAAAGAATGAAGCTGGGGGCATTACAATACCTGACTTCAAACTATATTATAGGGCCACAACAATCAAAACAGCATGGTATTGGCAGAAAAATAGACACTCAGACCAATGGAACAGAATAGAAAACCCAGAAATAAAACCACATATATATAGTCAAATAATTTTTGATAAAGGGGCCAAGAACACACAATGGAGAAAAGAAAGCCTCTTCAACAAATGGTGCTGGGAAAACTGGAAAGCCACATGCAAAAGAATGAAACTGGACTACAGTTTGTCCCCCTGTACTAAAATTAACTCAAAATGGATCAAAGATCTAAACATAAGACCTGAAACAATAAAGTACATAGAAGAAGACATAGGTACTAAACTCATGGACCTGGGTTTTAAAGAGCATTTTATGAATTTGACTCCAAAGGCAAGAGAAGTGAAGGCAAAGATTAATGAATGGGACTACATCAGACTAAGAAGTTTTTGCTCAGCAAGAGAAACTGACAACAAAATAAACAGAAAGCCAACTAAATGGGAAATGATATTTTCAAACAACAGCTCAGATAAGGGCCTAATATCCAAAATATACAAAGAACTCATAAAACTCAACAACAAACAAACAAACAATCCAATAAAAAATGGGAAGAGGACATGAACAGACACTTCTCCCAGGAAGAAATACAAATGGCCAACAGATATATGAAAAGATGCTCATCTTCTTTAGTTATTAGAGAATGCAAATCAAAACTGCAATGAGATACCACCTCACACCTGTTAGATTAGGTATTATTAACAAGACAGGTAATAGAAAATGTTGAAGAGGATGTGGAGAAAAAGAAAACCTCATACACTGTTGGTGGGAATGTAAAGTAGTACAACCATTATGGAAGAAAGTATGGTGGTTCCTCAAAAAACTGAAAATAGAACTACCTTATGACCCAGCAATCCCTCTACTGGGTATATACCCCAAAAACTCAGAAACATTGATATGTAAAGACACATGCAGCCCCATGTTCATTGCAGCATTGTTCACAGTGGCCAGGACATGGAAACAACCAAAAAGCCTATCAATAGATGACTGGATAAAGAAGATGTGGCACATATACACTATGGAATACTACTCAGCCATAAGAAATGATGACATCGGATCATTTACAGCAAAATGGTGGGATCTTGATAACATTATACGAAGTGAAATAAGTAAATCAGAAAAAACCAGGAATTGCATTATTCCATACATAGGTGGGACATAAAAGTGAGACTAAGAGACATTGATAAGAGTGTGGTGGTTATGGGAGGAGAGCGGAGAGGGAGAGGGAAAGGGGGAGGGGGAGGGGCACAAAGAAAACTAGATAGAAGGTGACAGAGGACAATCTGACTTTGGGTGATGGGTATGCAACACAATTGAATGACAAGATAACCTGGACATGTTATCGTTGAATATATGTATCCTGATTTATTGATATTGCCCCATTAAAAAATAAAATTTGAAAAATTTGAAAAAAAATTGATTTAAAATGCATCAAAGTAAAGGGGCCAACAACACACAATGGAGAAAAGAAAGCCTCTTCAACAAATGGTGTTGGGAAAACTGGAAAGCCACATGCAAAAGAATGAAACTCGACAACAGCCTGTCCCCGTGTACTAAAATTAATTCAAAATGGATCAAAGACCTAAATATAAGACCTGAAACAATAAAGTACATAGAAGAAGACATAGGTACTAAACTCATGGACCTGGGTTTTAAAGAACATTTTATGAACTTGACTCCAATGGCAAGAGAAGTGAAGGCAAAGATAAATGAATGGGACTACATCAGAATAAAAAGTTTTTGCTAAGCAAGAGAAACTGATATAAAAATAAACAGACAGCCAACTAAATGGGAAATGATATTTTCAAACAACAGCTCAGATAAGGGCCTAATTTCCAAAATTTACAAAGAACTCATAAAACTCAACAACAAACAAACAAACAATCCAATAAAAAAATGGGAAGAAGACATGAATAGACACTTCTCCCAGGAAGAGATACAAATGGCCAACAGATATATGAAAAGATGCTCAGCTTCATTAGTTATTAGGGAAATGCAAATCAAAACTACAATGAGATACCACCTCACCCCTGTTAGATTAGCTATTATCAACAAGACGGGTAATAGCAAATGTTGGAGAGGCTGTGGAGAAAAAGGAACCCTCATTCACTGTTGGTGGGACTGTAAAGTAGTACAACCATTATGGAGGAAAGTATGGTGGTTCCTCAAAAAACTGCAAATAGAACTACCTTATGACCCAGCAATCCCTCTACTGGGTATATACCCCAAAACCTCAGAAACATTGATACGTGAAGACACATGTAGCCCCATGTTCATTGCAGCACTGTTCACAGTGGCCAAGACATGGAAACAACCAAAAAGCCCTTCAATAGAAGACTGGATAAAGAAGATGTGGCACATATACACTATGGAATACTACTCAGCCATAAGAAATGATGACATCAGATCATTTACAGCAAAATGGTGGGATCTTGATAACATTATAAGGAGTGAAATAAGTAAATCAGAAAAAAACAAGATCTACATGATTCCATACATTGGTGGAACATAAAAATGAGACTAAGAGACATGGACAAGTGTGTGGTGGTTACCAGGGGTTGGGGGAGGGAGGATAGGGGGAGAGTTAGGGGGAGGGGGAGGGGCACAGAGAACTAGATAGAGGGTGGCGAAGGACAATCTGACTTTGGGCGAGGGGTATGCAACATAATTTAATGACAAGGTAACCTAGACATGTTTTCTTTGAATATATGTACCCTGATTTATTAATGTCATCCCATTACCATTAATAAAAATTAAAAAAAATAAATAAAATAAAATGCATCAAAGACCTAATTATTAGAACTGAAAAAGTAAGTTACATAGGAGAAAATATAGGTACTAAACTTATGAACTATTGCTGTAGAAAACATTTTATAAATTTGACTCCAAAGACAAGGGAAGTGAAGGCAAAAATAAATGAATGGAACTATATCAAACTAAAAAGCTTCTGTACTGCAATAGGAATGAATGGGACTATATCAAACTAAAAAGCTTCTATACTGCAAGAGAAACTGACAACAAACTAAAAGTCAGCCATTTACATTTAGTAAATATCATGTTTACAAAAACAGCTCTGGCAAGGGATTAATATCCAAAATATAGAGAGAATTTATAGAACTCAACTCCAAACAAATATACAATCCAATTTTAAAAAATGGGCAAATGAATTGAACAGACACGTCTCTCATGAACACATACAAACAGCCCACAGATATATAAAAAGATACTCATCTTTACTAGCTATTAGAAAAATGTAAATCAAAACTACAATGAGATATCACCTCATACCTGTTAGATTGGCTATTACAAACAAGACAGGTAATAACTCGTGTTAGAAAAGTAGTGGGGGAAAAATAAAGAAATCCTCATTCACTGCTGGTGAGAATATAAACTGGTACAATCACTATGGAAAACAACATGGCATTTTCTCAAAGAGTTAAGAATACAGTTACCTTATGACCCAACAATCCCTCTACTGGATATCTAACCAAGAAACTCAAAAATGTTTTTTTGCCAAGACATATGCACCCCAATGTTCATCACAGAATTATTCATAGTGACCGAGACATGGAGACAATCAAAGTATCCTTTGATAAAGGACTGGATATAGAAAATGTGGTACATATATACAGTGCAATACTATTCAGCTATAAGAAAAGACAAAATATTTCCATTTGCATCAATATGGACAGACCTTGTCTATTAGGCTAAACAAAATAAGCCAGTCAGAAAATGCTAAGAATTATATAATTTTACACTTAGGTGGGTTATAATATAGACAGAAACAATCATATGGTGCTTTCCAAAGGGAAAGGGTTTGAGGGATGGTGCAGGGGGCGGTGAAGGGACCCAAATAGGTAGTGAGAAAAAAATGGTTTGAATTGGATCTGTATATTTGTATTGCACACAATGCAATATATAGATCATGTACCATAGAGATGTACACCTGACACCTATATGATCTTACTAATCAATGTCATCCCATTAAAATTAATTTTAAAAAGGTATAAAGCCCAGCACTAGTGGTGCAGCAGGTAAAGCATTGTCCTGGAGCCCTGTGTTTACCAGTTTGATCTTGACATTGACAGCACATATCAGAGGCAATGACTAAGCTAGTATCAGGGTGCACAACTAAGTGAATCAGCAAGTTGATGCCTCTCTCTCTATCCCCCGTACTTTACCTCCTCTAAAAAAAAAAGTATGAAAAGTTAACAACAAAAAAAAAATACTATTAAATTGACTTAATGGATTGAACAGTGATTTTTATTATATACAAAATGATTATATATTTATTTTCTTGAACAGAAATAAATTTTAAGGTAACTATCACAATGTACTTAAATGCATTATTTTTTTGTGTGTGTAGTGTGTGGGGTGTTTTTTGAAGAAATCTTGCTAATTTTTGGTGTAATCAAGTTTGTTCTTTTTTACATACGAAATTTAAAATCTGGTAGCTAACGGCTTAGAAATATTGTTTTTGAACTAAAAATTTAATATATAGAAGCAAAAAACCCAGAAATTTACAAAGTACCTGACACAAATTAATATAGAAAGATACACCCTAAACTTATGGGATGCAGACAAAACAATTCTTAAGAGGAAAGTATAAGGGATAAAGACTTGCATTAAGAAAAAGGGGAAAAATATCTCAGATAACTACCGAAGCCCAAAGTTAGTAAAAAAATAAAATGATAGAGATTAGAGCAGATATAAATGATATAAAAACTAAAATGAAATCAAGATCAACATAACTAAGAGTTTTTTTAAAAGATATAAAATCAACACTTTTAATTGGACTAAATAAAAATTATGACTCAAATTAATGCAACTGTAAATGATAAAGGAGACATTACAACTGTTAAGACTCAAAGGTTATAAGAGACTACCATGAACAATTACAAGCTAATGACTATGTATAATGAAATATTATTTCATCATAAAAAATAAGGACATTCTGCCATTTGTAATAACATGGAACCACCTGGAGAGCATTTGCTAATTGAAATAAGCTAGACAGAGCAAGACAAATACTGTATGGTATTACTTGTAAATTCTTAATGAAAATATAAATAAAGCCAATTTAGTAGAAACAGGCAGAAGAATAGTTGTAGTTGGGGATGGGGAAGACATAGATCTAAGGGTAAAAACTTTCTGTTTTAAGAAGAATAGATTCTGCTGAAGATCTAATATATAGTATGCTGACTGCAATTAATAATTAAAACTTGCTGAAAATAGATCTTAAGTTTCTTCAACAAATACACAAAAAATGACTTAACTATGTGAGGTGATAGAAGTGTTAACTATCTCAGTTTTATTAGTCATTCCACAATGTATCTGTATATCAAGTGATTGTGTTATGCACTTTAATTATATACAAATACATTTGTCAATTATTCCACAATAAAGTTAGTAAAAATAAGGCAATGATAATGACTTTTTAATGGATGATGGTTATGTAAGTGTTGTCTAGATATGAATATAGGTGGATAACTATCTCAAGAACATGAGTAAGAAATTACAAACACCTAAAGTAAAGTCGTACAGAAATTAAATCAAGTGATATTTAGAAGTGTTTCTGTATTGATTAGATGGTGGGTATCAGAGAATAAAATGTCATTTTTTTTACTTTTTTGTTTTGTTTTACAAATAGGATTATGTGATAAGTACATTGTTAAAATACATATAGTCTGATAAAAGAGTGAGATGTAATTTAAATTTAGTTTGGGGAAAATAGAAAGTTGCACACAAATCTACCTTTAAAAATATTACTTAAAGATAAGTTTAATATGTTGCAAAGCCTACAAATATGTAAGTACTCTGAAGTTTGTGTTTGCTTTTTAATCATTAACAAAAAACATAAGACAATTTCACTTCATACAAATGTCAGCTTATAGTTTCTGTAAAGTCACCAACAATAAGGCTCATATAGAATAAACTAACATTAAAATTACTTCTTTTGAAGATAACTTAGCCATTTTTTATTTTTTTTTTACTTCACCTTTACTTTATCCTATCAAACAACATGTCAGTAATATCATTTCTACAGATCCAGTTCATTTGAAAAAAACAGAAAGTCTGATGGGCACATTCATTCTATCGGTAACAATTTTTCCTTAATTTCTGTCTTCAAGTAAATTTCATAGGGATTAATTCAATAGAATTTGAGACAAAAAAAAAAAAAAGACTTCCCAGAAGAGATAACAATCTTCTCCCTCCTTGCTTAAGTACTACTTAGAGAATTGCTAAATTGGTTGGATAGAATAAAGAGTATAGTATCATTATTTCTCAGCAATATAAAAATAAATTCAGCAAAGTCTTTGTGCCATTTTGTTGACCTATATAATATAAACATTGGGAAATAGGATGTGTGACTCTGGTGTCATTAGTCTATTGACAATTGACATTATAGAGGAAGCCAGAAATGCTTTTAAGAGGTAATAAAGCAAAGTAGGGGGCTTAATATTTTTATTCAAAAATCTTGTATTACCGTGATAGCTTAAAAAAGTTTATATTCTATTGATGTCACCCTAGTAAAATTAATAAAAAAAAGTTTATATTTTACCAATTTACCAGGTAACCAAGTTTTCTAGGTTACCAGCAGAACTACAATTACAGATTTTTTAAATCTGTCCACAATTAGGTCAGAATAACCAGTCTAATCAAGAGTTCAAAATCGCCTGACCTGTGGTGGCGCAGTGGATAAAGCGTCGACCTGGAAATGCTGAGGTCGCTGGTTTGAAACCCTGGGCTTGCCTGGTCAAGGCACATATGGGAGTTGATGCTTCCAGCTCCTCCCCACCTTCTCTCTCTGTCTCTCTCTCCTCTCTCTCTCTCCCTTTCTCTCTCCTCTCTAAAATGAATAAATAAAATAAAATAAAAAATAAAAGAGTTCAAAATCATACTGATCAATCAACTCTATTTCTTGTTATGTTGGCAAGATATCATAAATATTAAGGGAATTCAATTTATCTTCAGAGTTCTTAAAAAGCTATAATATCTGGTGGAGAAAACATGCTTTTCTTAAACCTTCTTTATAGCTACCAAAGGACACCAAATGTATTTTAATGATAAAATTATCAAATAATATTAGAGAGGTTTTGTTTTATTTTGTTTTATTGTTTGGTTTGGTTATTAATGTTTTGAAGATTCTTTTCTAAAAAATGTATTTTTTCTTTATGAGTCTTGTAATAAGCCAGAAATGTAAACTCATGTTACATTCTGGTTATTTTATAAGAGCTATATATAAGCAGCTACTATCATAGACCCTTAGGAATCTTCTTTTGTAAGTCCCCAGTGACCAATAAATACAGTACCTATAGATATATTATATACACACAGGAGCAAATTCTAAAGGAATAGGAACTATAAATATAAAAATAATAACGGTTATAGTAGTAATAATAATACAAGGACATATGAAGGAAACAAAACTGAATTTCTCTTTAGCTTAGATGAAGGAAAATATTACTATTACATATCTTTCAGTACATGAAGACAATGAGAAACAAAAAAGAAAAAGAATTAAAAAAACTACATGACAAAATACACCAAAATAAAAGTAAAAAAAATTAAAGAATAATAGCTGAGAAAACATGCTTGTAATATACATGGCAGACAAACATGCCTTTTCTACATTATGAGTGAAAATTAACTACCTTTAAAAATTGCATTTACACTATGAGGTGAGTCATCAGTCTCACATGTGAGAATCTATTCCAAAATATCATGACAAAATGGAAAATGATTATGCAAAAATTTATTTATAATGATATTGTCAGTAATAGCAAAAATTAGAAATATTTCATAAATCCATCAATAGGAAATTGACTTATGAGTACAACCGCATAATAGACAATGTGAAGCTTGGAAAAAGAATGAGAGACTTCTTTTATTCATGGGAATATATGGTTATGTGAATAAAGCATGGTACTGAAGAGTATGAAAATGTTCTATTTACACATTTTTGTGTGTGACACACACACACACACAGAGAGAGAGAGAGAGAGAGAGAGAGAGAGAGAGAGAGAGAGGGAGAGAGATAGGGACACACAGACAGAAAGGAGAGAGATGAGAAGATCAATTCTTCGTTGTGACTCCTCAGTCTCCTTAGTTGTTCATTGATTGCTTTCTCATATGTACCTTGCTGGGGGTGGGGGAAGGGCTTCAGCAGAGCGAATGACCCCTTGTTCAAGCCAGCATTATTGGGCTCAAGCCAGTGACCTTGAGCTTCAAGCCAGTGACCTTCGGGCTCAAGCCAGCGACCATGGGGTCATGTCTATGATCCCACACTCAAGCCAGTGACTCCTTGCTCAAGCTGGTGGGCCTGTGCTCAAGCCGGCAACCTCAGAGCTTTGAACCTGAGTCCTTTGTGTCCCAGTATAATGATCTATCCACTGTACAACTACCTGGTTAGCCTACACATTAGTTTTATTTGCAACTATAAACACAACAACAATATTTGTAGAAAAGCATTTGACAATACAATACCCATTTGTAATAAAACTCTCAGCAAATAAGTAATATATGATACCCTCCTAAACCTGATAAAATATATCTGAAAAAGTTAATGATAACATTATATTTTATGGTGAAAGACTGAGTAATATGTTTTATAAAAGATCAGTAACCATTCTATTCAATATTGTATTAATGGATCTAGTCAATGCAATATGGCAAGAAAGAAGAGGGAAAACATTCAGAATAGAAAGAAAAAAGCCAAAACTTTATAAAAACTTGGTGGAATTTATAAAAGTTACCAAAACAATAAGTTTAGCTGTTTTATATAATAAAAACTAAATACACTGAAATAAATTGTATATTTACATACTATCGTAAATGATCATAAAATGAAAAAATGACAACTACATCAAAAATAAGAAATACTTAGAGGTAAATCTTATAGAATAAAATATGGGATAAAACTTTTTATTTTGGCTTAGGAAATGTCTTAGGTATAATACCAATAGCATGAGCCATAAGAAAAAAATTAATAATTAGAATTCATCAAAATAAAAAGAAACTCTGTTCTTCAAAAGACATTTCTAAGAGAATGAAAAGACTAGTAATACATTGAGAGAAACTCTTTGCAATGTATATATCTGACAAAGTTCTTGTATTCAAAATTTAAAGAAGACTCAAAACATAATAACAAGAAAATCAGAAAGACAATCAAAATGAGCTGGATATTTGAACAAATGCTTTATCAAAGAAGACACACAGATGGCAAAGAAGCACATGATTAATGCTCAAAAACATTTTTAAAAATGCAAATTACAACCACAGTGGCTTGACTTTGCATGGGGCATGGGAGGCAAGGTATGGAGGTAGAGGGTGTTATATTGAGTGGGACACTTGAAACCAGGCCAACATAATAAACTAAAATTAAAAAGAAATACAAGTGACCGTAACAAGTGTTTGGAAGGATGTTGAAGAACTGTAACTCTTCTACATGGATGGTAGAAATATAAAAGTGTGCAGTTACTTTGGAAAAGTTTGGCAGTTTCTGAAAAAGTTAAGCATATACCTACCATATAATTGAGCAATTCCAGTTCTGAATATTTACTCCAACAAATGAAATCATGTGTCCAAACAAAATGTACACAAGTGTTCTTAGCAGTTTTATTTGTAGTAGCCATAAGCTGAAAACAACCTAAATGGGAGGTATAAAATTACATTTATATGACCAGTTGAGTCATCATTCTCACTTGTGAAAATCTAGTCCACAATTTCCCTGGTGAATAAAGAAATGTGATATTCTTTCTGTAAAATACTACTCAACATATAAAATATCAACAGACGCAAATGGATCAGCTTCAAAATTATCATACTAAGTGGAAGTCAAACACAAAAGACTATGTACTATATGATTCCACTTCCATAAAATTCTCTAAAAGACAAAACTATAGATACAAAAATATAGATTATAGTTGCGTGACAAAGGGGATAGGGTATATATGTGGTGGGCTGGTCACAAGTCTTTGAAGAGGGAGTTTATATGAGGAAAAGAAAACTTTTGGAAGTGATGATTATATTCATTCTGTTAATTGAGATAATGCTTTCAAGGACATATATATGTGTTGAAATTTACCAAATTGTGTTCTTTAAATATCATCAGTTTGCTAAATGCCAACTATTCCTCAATAAAATTGGGAAAACTGTAAAATAAAACTGAAAATGACACAAAAGCCTACAAAAACAAGTTTTCAGGGGCCAGATGTGAAAATAAAATTGACCACTGGATAGAATAATAACTACAATAAATTGACATATATTGGGGAAAAAAACACCTAAATTCAAAATATTACTTCTATAAGAGACAGTGGAAGAATGACAAAGAAGTTAGCAGTTTTCTTACATTTTCTTTGTAAACTGTATTTCAGAATAACCAAATAGATGAACCTGAGTATGAAATGTTATTCTTTATAGAAAGAAAAATTTCATCTAATAAAAGTGAAATAACTTTCAGGCAAAGTTCATTAGTGAATAAAACCATTAGATAAAAGATTTATGGAGAGCTTGACAATGAGCATTCAGGGAGTAAGAATTGGATCTACAATTCAATCTTAGCATCTCTAGAAGTGGGACAATAAATTAGTATATACTGCCTGGTGTAATATAACCTGAAATATTCAGCATCACCAACAAAAAAATGTCAGGTAAAGAAAGTTGAAACTGAATGTACTTAAAAGTGTTTATAGCTACCCTCTCTACAGAAAATACAAGAAGAAAAGCTAAAGGACCACAAAAAGAAATCAGAGTTCCAATCAGCATCTAAGACTTACTACAAATAGCTAAAGCAAATTATTCAGTTATGGATATAGTGAGTACGAAGTGGCAGAATCTGGAGAGCTGTTTCATCTATGGGATGGGATCGAGGGAGGTCATTACACTCTTGAGAGTGTTTGATATTTGGCACAGTGAAGATTTTAAAATTAGAAAATCAAAATATTCTAAAAAGAAGTTATTATTCCTGTCCTCTCAATTAAACTGGCTCTAATACGATTCTACACTTAAATGTTATTTATTCTTTCCAAGTCTGTCAGTTTCCCTTCCTCTTAGATTGCAGAAATAGACCTGACATTTATCTGAAAGCTACTTAAGCCATCTGTATTTTAAGGTAGCAAAGTGAATATTGATGTGAGTCCATAGGAATTTGATTAGCCCATTTTATGGAGATTATCCCATTCTTCTCACTAAAAAAAAACACACAGAAACCTATTCAGACTGTTTCAAAACATTGTTAATTCAGTCAGAGGGTTTGTGAAATAATACATAGATGTGAATTAGATATTCTGAATTTATTTTCCTTATAAGTCATCAGCAAATATCAAAAGTTGGAACAACAAAATACCTTTAAGCATGTCACTTATATTTCTTCAGGGTTCCCATATTGTCACATCAATTTTCCTTTCACATTACTACAGATATAAAAGATATTGGAACTAAGTCTATATTAATTATAATATAAAAGTTACATCCATTCAAATACAATTCTGATAATCACTTTGTATAGTTACCACTCCATCTTCCAAATAAAGTGGAGAGAAGGAAGATTATTAAAGACAATTTGTAAAAACAAATCCTACTGCTTAAAAAATATTTTGCAACTTCTTTATAAAGAGACACTCGTAGCCTTCTTATCATGCTATGCTGTATTTGTTAACATTTATTAAATTGCTATTCACATTTATATCTTATATACTCTACAAACATTTCATAAACTTTCTAATATGGAAAAAAAATTAAGTAAAATTTAAAATTTTATAGAAAGTAAATTTTTGAAATATATGTCATTCTCCAAAGGATGATATATTTAATTCTCAATGAAACAAAACTGTAAAATTTAGGTGCACAAAGTATATTAAAATTTTGATTTTCTTTCAAGGAATTAATAAAGTATAGAACAAATGTAATTAATTATTAAATTCCTTTGGTAATTAGACTAAAATATATAATTCTTAGTCTAAAAAGTAGAAATCTACTAGTTAACTCTAAAATCCAGATGTACACCAGAAGCAATTTCTTGTAAATACACTTTTACTGGTATATATTACACTTGTCTTTGAAGCTAACCCCAATTTTGCCAAATTTTTCCTTATTTCCTATAAATTATTCACCCATACGTAAGAACACCATTTTAATATTTCTATTGGAAGAAATTTTAAAAAAATTGTTCTTCATATACAATAATAAGAAAAAAAATATGTGTTCATCTACTGTTTGGGTTTTTTTTTTTAATCCTAGTTAAATAAGTAGAAATGAATGTCTTCAAATTGAGGAAAATGGGCCAATATTGGAGCTTTCCTTCCAGGTTTATAAGGCTCTGCAGTAGTCAATTCTGGCACAAAGCTCCCCTAACCTAGAAGTTAGAAATTATACTTTCAAGAATCACTCAGGAATTTTTTTATTCATTACTATCTGTAGACATCAGAAGTGCTTTCTTAACTTTTTCAGTAGAATTCAACAAATAAACATCAAGTCTAATAAGAATAGTAAATATTGTTGGTGGCATGTTTAATTTGGGAAAGACATATGCGCAACATATAATAACTTACAACAACCCTGATGATGAACTCACCATCCCCATTTCATGCTGGCTGCGAGGGTTCTCTGACTAGACAAAAGACACATAATCAAGAATCACTCTTCAATCACAAGCCTTAGTTTAGAGCCACCATCAGATCTCCCTATTTCTAGGTGTTTGTTCTTATCAAGACAAAAATCAATAATATACAAGCTCTGCTCCCTGCAAATCCAGAGTAAGAGAACAAATAGGTCATGCAGCATTTGCAAGTTCCTTTACCTCAATTTTCAAAACTCAATTTCCTAACAATTAAATATGATATAATAAAATAGCATCATTGTCAAAAGAATTATATGTGTTAGAAGGATGACATGAGATAATGTAAGTGAAATGTCTGTCACATAATAGGCACTCAACAAATTTTAGTTCTTTTATGTTCCATGAGTCTATAAAAAGGAAGAGACTCAGAATCAAGAAAAAATTTCTGAAAGTAAACTAATTTTAAAAATATTCAGTGACTGATTTACAACCAAGTTAGTTTCCATTTTTTAATAAAAAGTCTAAGAAATCACTAGTACACGCACACACACACAAATCACTTCTAAATTTACTTTAATGACTTGCAATAAATGCACTCCTGAATATTGGACAATTTGGAGAGTAGCAAAGTGCTTTATTCTTACAAGGATCATTTACTCTGTATCTGACAAAATCCAAAGAACATTTCATTCTGTTTTACTTTTTAAACAGGTATTGTTGTCTTTATTATTTAACTATGTCAAGGAAAATGTCACACCAATCAAAAAAGCCCATTCATACATTGTAATAGGTAGATTGCAGAACTGAGTGTACCTTTGACTGATTTATGGCTCTAAAATCCTACATAAACAATGTTGATATTTCCATTTTTACCAAGTATCAGCAAAACACATTTCACAACTGTTGTTTAAGCAAAACACAACTGTTCCTTGCTATAAAAAACAGTAGCAAGTAACAGAATGTTGGTTTAAAAAAAAAAAAGAACTGCCTGTTTACTGAAAACGGGTAGTTATAACAGTAGTATGTTTTAACCTTTAACTTGTTAAAATTAATGTTTATTAAAAATCAAAACATAGTATTGGAATTTGAAGTTCTCGGAATTGAAGGTTAAGATTTAGAACATTTTTTTTCTAGAAATGTTTACTAACTATATTTTTATGAGCAGAAACTGATAATTAGAATGCAAACTTTGTAAGTACAGACCCTAATTGTTCTTTCTCTGTCAAAGCCTTGCTAGAATATTTGCTTAAATATCTTATTCTAAATATCTTGATAATTAGTCTAACTTAAATGATAATATGGCTAGCAACTTTATTTATTTATTTATTTAATTTATTAGAGTGATGTTGGTTTTCAAGACCATACAGTTTTCAAGTGTAAATAAAACATCCGCACACCACATCTGCACCCTTCGCCCCAAGCAGACTCTCTCCACCCCCATTTCCCACAACCCTTTGCCCACACCCACCCATCTCCCCCACCTTTCCCCGCTGGCTGTCACCACATTGTCGTCTGTGTCCCTGTGTGTTTTTTTGTTTTTGAGAGAAGCAAGGAGAGACAAGAACATGGAACTGCTCCTGTATGTGCCCTGACCAGAGAGTCAAGCTGGCAACCTCAGCTCTCCAGCACAACACTCCAACCAACCTATCTGGATGTCTGTGTATTTCTTACACTTTAATTCTTTTCATTCCCCCCACCCCACCCCTCACCCCCGGCTTAATCCTTTTAGCTTCTTTCATCCAGCTCCTTAACCACCCTTCCCTTTGGCAGTTTTAAGTTTGTTCCAGGTCCTGATGCCTCTGTTTCAATTTTGTTCATCAATTGAGTTTGTTCATTAGCTTATACATATAAGTCAGATCATATGTCTTTCTCTGACTAGGTTATTTCATTTATTGTAATAATCTCCTAGTCCATTCGTGCTGTCAAAAGATAATATTTCCCACTTTTTTTTTTTAGAAACTAAATTTAATGCAGTGGCATTGATCAATAAGAGTACATAAGTTTTAGGTGAACATTTTTTTTTTTTTGTATTCTTCCTACGTGAGAAGCAGGAGCAAGGGCAGGGGCGGGGGTTGGCAGACTCCCACATGTGCCCAACCAGAATTCACCCAGCATGCTCACCAAGGGGCGAATCTCTGCTCATCTGGGGCGCTGCTTTTTTGCGGCTGGAGCTATTCTAGCTCCTGAGGCGGAGGCCATGGAAGCATCCTCTGTGCTGGGGCCAACTTTGCTCCCATGGAGTCCTGGCTGCGGGAGGGGAAGAGAGAGAGAGAAAAGAGAGAGGGAAGGGTGGAGCATATGGACGCTTCTCCTGTGTGCCCTGGCCAGTAATCGAACTCAGGACTTCCACACGCCTGGCAGACGCTCTACAACTGAGCCAACCGACCAGGGCTTAGGTGAACATCTTTATAGCATCTGAACTGTTGATTGTATTTTGTGCTCATCACCCAAAGTCTAATCATTTTCCGTCGCCATTTATCTGTTCCTCTTTCTTCTCTTCTTTCTTCCCCCTCCCCCTGATAACCACATCACTTTTATCAATGTCTATGAGTTTCAGTTTTATATCCCATCTATGTGTGAAATCATATAGTTCTTAGCTTTTTCTGATTTACTTATTTCACTTACTAGAATCTTCTCAAGGTCCATCCATGTTTTCATAAATTGCAATATATCATCATTCCTTATGGCAGAGTAGTATTTCATTGTATATATATATATATCTCTTTTTTATCCAGTCATCTACTGATGGAAATGAGCTGTTTCTAAATCTTGGCTACTGTAAATAATACTGAAATGAACACAATGGTGCATATATTCTTTTAAATTAGTATTTTGGATTTCTTCAAATAAATTTCCAGAAGTGAAATTGTTGGGTCAAAAGGTAGCTCCATTTTTAATTTTTTCTACAGTGGCTGCACCAGTCTGCCTTTCCACCAACTGGGTAAAAAGGTTCCTTTTTATCTACATCTTTTCCAGTATTTAAAAATATTTTTTGATGATATTCATTCTCATTAGTGTGAGGTAATATCTCATTGCAGTTTTATTTTGCATTTCTCTGATGATTATTGACATTGAGTATTTTTTTTTTTTTTTTTTTTTTTTAGTGAGAGTAGGGAAGGCAGAGCTTGACTCCCATATGCACCCTGTGTATAAACAATATTTTTTCAGTTTGCTTGCTTTTATTGGGGCAGCACCATGTATGTATAATCTATGGAAAGCTGCAGGGGCTTGCCCTCGGGGCGGCAGATTGCATATTGTGGGTGTCTTCTTGCTTGGTAGTGCCATTTGTTCACTATTGTTTGCTGGAGAACAGTTTTCTTTCCCCCAGCCAGTTTTGCTGGAGAGTCCAGAGAGAGCAGAGGAGAATGCCAAGTTTCTTTTACCATCTCCTTAAATCTAATGGGAACCTGCATGGCCATGGCCACAGCCACTGGCTTTACTCACCCAGACAGGGATCCACCTGGCAAACCCACTAGGGGGCGATGATCTGTCCCTCTGGGGCCCTTGCTCTGTTGCAACCAGAGCCAATTTAGCACCTAGAATGGAGGTCATGGAGCCATCCTCAGTGCCCCAGGCCAACTTGCTCCAATTGAGCCTTGGCTGCAGGAGGGGAGGAAGAGAGAGAGAGGGTGGGGGAGAGAGAGAGAGAGAAAGAAAGAAAGCAAGAGGGGAAGGGGTGGAGAAGGAGATGGGTGCCTCTCTTGTGTGTCCTGACTGGGAGTTGAACCTGGGACATCCACATGCCAGGTTGATGCTCTACCATGGAGCCAACTGGCCAGGGCCAACATTGAGCATTTTGATATGTCTGTTTGCCAACTGTATGTCCTCTTTGGAGAAGGGTCTCATCAGCTACTTTGACCATTTTTTAATTCAGTTGTTTGTCCTCTTGGTGTTGAGTTGTATAAGTTCTATATTTTGGAAATTAACCCCATCTGATGTATCTTTGGCCAATATGTTCTCCCATTGAGCAGAGTCCCTTTTCATTTTGTTGATGGTTTCTTTTACTGTGAAAAAGATTTTTAGTTTGATATAGTCCTATTTGTTTATTTTTCCTTTGTTGCCCTTGTCTGAGAAGATATATCACCAAAAATATTGCAATAAGAGATAACTAAGATTTTACTGCCTATGTTTTTTTTCTAATACTTTTATGGTTTCATGACTTACATGTAAATTTTATGTCTATTTTGAGTTTATTTTTGTAATGGTGTAAGTTGTTACATCTAGTTTCTTTCTTTCTTTTTTTTTTTTTTTTGCATGTATTTGTCCAGTTTTCCCAACATCATTTATTGAAGCGATGGTCTTTACTCCATTGTATACTCTTGCCTCTTTTGTCAAATATTATTTGACAATAAAAATGTGGGTTTATTCTGGGTTCTCAGTTCTGTTCCATTGATCTACATGGCTGTTCTTTTGCCAATACCATGCTGTGTTGATTACTACAGCATTTTAGTATAGTTTAATATCAAGTAATATTATTCCTCTAAATTTTTCTTTCTCAAGATTGCTGAGGCTACTCAGTATCTTTTGTGGTTCCATATAAATCTTTGGAATCTTTGTTCTATATCTGTGAGATATGCCATTAGTATTTTTAAAAGGAATTGTGTTGAATCTTTAGATTGCATTGGGTAATATGGACATTTTAATTAGATTAATTTTTCCTATACACGAACATGATACATCCTTCCAATTCTTCGTATATTTCTCAATTTCTTCAATGTCTTACAACATTTTATTTTGTTTTTAGAGAGAGGCAGAGAGACAGGAGCATAGAGCTGTTCTGTATGTGTCCTGACTAGAGATCAAACCAGCATACTCAGTGGTTCAGGACAATGCTCCAACAAACCAAGCTAATGGCCAGGGCTTAATTTTTTATTGATTGATTGATTTCTAGAGAGACAGAGAGGAAAGGAGAGAAAAAAAAGAAGGAAAGGGAAGCATTCATTTGTTGTTACATGCAGTCATGCATTCATTGGTTGCTTCCGATGTGTGCCCTGACCAGGGATCAAACTGACTAAGCTAATAGCCATGGCCTGGCCTTTTTTTTTCTTTAAGTATATTTTTTTCTGATATAATTCTTGCTATTCAGCTTTTATTTTGGTTTTTATTTTCATGGAATATTATTTTCCATCCCTTCATGTTTTTTTTCTTTTTATTTACACTGGTTAACAAAATTATGTAAGTTTCAGGTGCACGATTCTATAATACAACATCTGTACAGTGTATGGTGTGTTTGCCATTTCAAGTGAAGTCTCCATCCATCACCATTTATACCCACTATAATTTTTCCACTTCCCCTCAAACATTCACTCACTTTCATTCTGTGTTGTTGTTGTTTTATTTTCACCTTGATGTGGGTCTTTTATAGACATCATTTATATGGATCATGTTTTCTTGTCCAATATGCTACATTATGTCTTTTTATTGGAGCACTTAATCCATTTATATTTAAGGTTAATATTGATAGGTACATATTATTTGTCATTTTATTCTTCATACCTATGTTCCTCTCTCTTTTTTTTAACAGGCCCCTTAAAATTTCTTGCAACACTAATTTTGTGGTGATAAACTCCATCAGCTCTTTTGGGTCTAAGAAGTTCTTTATTTTACCTTCATTTTTAAATAATACACTTGCTGGATAGAGTAGTGTTGGTTGTGGCTCCTTGATTTTCAACATTTTGAATATTTTTTGCCAGTCTCTTCTGGCCTGAAGTGTTTCTGTTGATAAATCAGCTGACAGCATTGTGGGAGCTCACTTGTAGGTAACAAATATAGTTTTTCTCTTGCTGCTTTTAAGATTCTCTCCTTGCCTTTAACCTTTGCCATTTTAATTATGATGTGTCTTGATGTAGGCCTCTTTGGGGTCACCTTAATTGGTTGTTTCTGTGCTTCCTGAACTTGTGTGACTTTTTCCTTCACCAGGTTATAGAAGTTTTTGGCCATTACCTCTTCAAACAGGTTTTCTATCTCTCAGAGACCCTTTTCTCTTTATCGTATCTTTATTATGGATATGTTGTTATGTTTTTTGTTGTCCCAGATATTTTTATATTTCTTTCATTTAAAAAAGAATTTTTCCCTTTTTGATGCTCTGCTTGGATGCTTACTGTTATCTTGTCCTCTGAATCACTGATTTGATCCCCTGCTTCATCTAACCTGCTATTGATTTCTTTTAGTATAGTCTTCATTTCAGGTATTTAATTCTTTATTTCTGACTGGTTCTTTTTTCTTTTTAATGCTTACTATCTCTTTGTTTAAGTTTTTACTGCAATCATCCATTCTTTCCCTAATTTCCATGAACATCCTTATAATCATTGTTTTAAACTATGCATCTGGTATGTTGGTAGCTTTTATTTCATTTAATTCTTTTTCTGGGGATTTCTCTTCTTCTTTTATTTGAGGCATATTTCTTTGTCTCCCTATTTTGTCTCTGTGCATTACGTAGATCTGCTATAATTCCCAAGCTTGTTACAATAGCTAAAAGATGTAGATTACATGCTGGGCTCAGTGGCCATTCTTTCAGATCACCTGAGTTTAGCGTTATAAGAATGTTTCTTGTGAGTTATGTACATTTTCTCTTGTAGTTGTCTTGAATGCTGTTAGCCTTTTTGTGGGGGAGTTAAACTTTCAGGCTGGCTGATTATAAGGATAAACCTCAATCACTGTGTACAAGTCACAGTGCAGGAGTTGTTCAGAGGCGGAGTTGTTCCCAGCAGGATTTGGAGCTTGCCAGAATTCCACTTTGGGTGTGCCACTTGACTGGCTAGCTAGAACAAGCTCTGGTGTAGTCTGAAGCCTCTTACTAGTTTTGTTCATTCTGCTTTTACTTGAGTAAGATTCAGGTACAGGTCAATGTCTGATGTTGCATATAAATTGCCTTGGGCTACCTATTGAAGCTACCATGCTCTTTACTGTTTGTGGCTACATGTATTGGTTTATGTGAAAAAGGCCAATCTATGTACAAGGGTTAGCTTCCTATAGCTTAGAGCTGGTAATAGGGCTATAAATGTTCTGAGGTTCCTTGATGTCTGCCTCAACTTGTCAGCTACTCCATCTCCCCCATGATATTGCTTGGTTTTCTTCCAGAGTCTTTTTAAGAAAGACTGTATAGTGGGCCAAGGCTGGACATAACACAGTGACCCTTTCACAGGTCACAAGTTCAGTAAGGCAGGTCAAAAAGTATACAGAAGATGGGGTTAATGGGTCCCCTACTTAAGGGTCATTCAGTCAGGCACTGATTGAGGGAATAGTGGTCCCTACCTCAGAGCCAAACCATTCAGCCTCTTCCATAGTCTCCACCTTTAGCTCCCCCAGGAGGAGGACCATGCAATTTTAGGTTAAGTGTAACCAGCTGTCCCCTCTGCCGGAACAAGTTCAGGAGGGTGAGGTCATTGGGACTCAGGAGTACAGATCAAAAGAGTCTTATTGAAGGTGGTATTGGCTGGGCCTATAGAAGGAGTCCAAGAACTTTGTACTGATAACAGACAATAGTTTTTGAGAGAAATGTACTCCAAATGTCTTAACTCTGAGCAGCCCTTCCTTCCCTCCATTAAACTGAGCTCAGGATGGAGCTACCAGGATTTAGGGGGAAGATCTAAACAGTATCCCAGTGGGAGTGATAACAGCAGGACTATGGGAGGGGGGAAGATACTTTTTCTGCTTCCCAGGATAGTGTGGCTTGAGCTCACAGGGAAGATAGAAGTGGCCCTCTTATAACTAGACTCACAACCCAGTACCTAGCTATCCGACTCCCAGACGAAAGCTTCCTTGGGAGATGGTAGTCTAAAATCTCCAGCTCTGTGCAGCACTCTGAACCCCCAGAAGGGGACTGACCTCAGAAGGGCAGGGCCACAGAGTGGTACAGCAGGCCAAGTGATTCAACAGGTGGGGTGAGGGGCTTCAGCTGTGCACTTGAGGTGGGGAAAAATGGTCCACTTTCCAAAGGTACACAGTTCAAATATTATCTGAATCTCCATCATGAGCTTCTCCAGAAAAAGAGCACCTATAGTTCCCCGCTGGGTGCCACCGGCAGACCCTTCTGCAGAACCCAAGCACAGCAGACTGGTGTCACCAGTAGCTGAAAGTATGGCCTCTGCACTTTCCAGGCTGGTGCTGGAACAACAGAATTGCTCAAGCCTGAAAAAGTGGATCTCGGTCTGTAGCAGGCTCCTGTCTCTCCCAGGCAGACTGAATTCCCTTTGATTTTCACCACCGTGTGCTATGTGGGTCTCTCTTCCTATCTCTGTTGCTCTGAGTTGAGGATCTCTGCATAGCTTGAGATTCCTTATTCCTGGAAGGAGAAAGTTTTGCAGCCATGATAAGCTTCCAGCTTCTCAGCCAATGCACTTGCATGCAGGGGCAACCTTTTCTGCATTCTGCCCCTCTACCCATCTCTATGTGGCTTCTTCTGTAAATCTTTGGTGAAAATATTTCAGTTCAACTAGCCTTCAGTTGGTTACCAGGGTTAATTGCTCTATAATTTAGCTGTAAATCCAGTTTGGCACCAGGAGCAGGTGAGTGTAGCTTCTACCTACTCTGCAGCTATCTTGGGATCTGGTCAGCAAGTTTAATATCATATTACCTCCCTTATCAAATTCACTTCTAATTAAGTATTTCAAAAGAGAGGGCAAAATTTCTAAACACTTTATAGTTATAATATTGTTATAATCAAGCAAACAGATTTCAAGTAGCCAGAGATAATTTTATGAGGAAAAAAATCATTGTAATTTTCTCTTAATTCTTTGGATTGGTTTATTAGAAATTATATACCTCGTTCTCTGTTTTGAGGCTGCATTTTAAGAGATTTGTGTATGTTTTGCTGATCAGTACAGGAATTCAGGAGTAAATGCATTACCCTTGAGTTCCGAGGAACTTGGACAGATTTATGAGATGTATTTGTGTGCTTAAGCATATCAAGACCTGCATAAAAACCAGTGCATATCCTAAACTCAAAATCATTTAGTAATCTCTCTTACATCCCATCTTCTTATCAAGGAGAAACACCTCACAACTATCACTAAGGCTTCAAAAGCCTATATTTAAAACAAATCTCCAGGCAATTTCTTACCTTTAATACCAGAGGCTTATAACTTGTGCTTTACATATAGACACAAATATGAAAATTTGTATTTTAAAAACCTTATGCTTATATGCATGTGCACAGCTGAAGCAAAGGCTATTAAATATTATTGACTTTTTTATTGTAATCTCTTTGTTTATGTGTGTTATTTTTTAATCTGGTAAAAAGCAACAGGACTTTCAGATTAAAGGTCAAACTAATACCTGGAAAGGTACAACAAAAGATTTGAGGTATATGGGGGGGGGGAGCTGATTAAACTAAGTCAGCTTAATTCAAAAGCAGCAGGAGCAACAGATGCTGTTGTCTTTGTTTATTTTCCCTTGTTGCCAGATGGAAAGGGAGAAATAAATACTAAGACAGTGAAGAAAGCTGCTGAATTGTGCTTCTACTCCACCTTAGCTTGAGACAACATTTCATCATGCAAAGTGGTCTAAGCAAAGCAATTTTTTTGAAGTGGATTTTCCATTCTCAGTGACCAGCTCTCTCTTAGCAGTAGAGGCATCAATACAATAGAAATCATCTACATAAACAACAAAGTTTTGGTTTTCTCATGAAAAATGAAGAAATTAATATGTATTTCTTTGTTTTTCTGAGAAATCTTAAGACAACTATGAAGCCATACACTCCCACACTGTACTATATATTTTTGAAGGCAAAAATTCTGTCTTGTTATCACTATACTTTCAACAACTTACCTTACTGAAATAAGTGGATGCACAGAAAATGGCTAAGAGTCACCATAAAAGCAATCTTATTTTTTCACTATTACTGAAGAATTACTCAGCACGTGCTTCCTGCCTGTCATTATTATACTGTACTTCAAGAAGAGCCTTCTATTTTCAATATGGTCCTCTTTAAGTCACATAACCTAAATGAAGTCTATTAGCTTTGAGTTTAACTATTTTTTAGGATCTGACATGTGTCAGGAAGTCTTAAAGAAAACATTAAAAAAGCAAACCAACAACAATCTGATCTCATAGAATTTGCTTTAAAAGCAATAAAAATAAATAAGTATATAACGCAGTGTCTACTATATGCCTTAGGTTGGAATCTATGGAAAACAGAGTCTGTGACAAAGGATAAAAGATAACTATTCACGAGGAAGTACTAAAGCAAGGTGGCAAGAGTGAAAGCAAAGTTTAGTGCATCAAGGGAGAATGGGCACGCATACAAGGTGATGTAATATGGTGTTGCCCAGTGCTTTACAGTCACTGTCATTTGGTTAAGAGGAATAGATCTGAACAAGACTAAAAAAAAAACAAAAAACAAAAACAACAACAACAACAACAACAAAAACACAACTTCCCTGGCCAGATGGGTTAATAGTGGAATGTCCTGGATTCAATTCCTGATTAGGGCACACAGAAGAAGTGACCATAAGCTTCTCCCCCTCATCCCCCCCCCTCCCACAGCCATGGCTTAAATGAATTCAAGGAAGTTGGCCCTGGGCACTGAGGATGGCTCCATAGCCTCGCCTCAGTTGCTAAAGTAGTTCAGTTGCTGAGCAATGGATCAGCAGCCCTAGATGGGCAGAGCATCACCTGGTAGGAGGCTTGCGAGTGGATCCCAGTTGGGGTACATCCCAGTCTGTCTGTCTCCCTGCCTTTCATTTAATAAAAATAAATAAAAATTAAAAAAAAAAACTAGAAGCAGTCATTCAGAGACAGGAAGGAAGGGGAAAACTATCTGCCTATTTTCAGCTTCTCTTGCGCTGCTTTCTACTTCTCATTGTTTCCCACCACTCCCTTCAACGTTGGTGTTGGTGGTGTGGTCCAGGTTAAATCCCACTTCCAATACTTCTCAGTTCCTGGCTCCTGGAGAGGCTGCTGGTAAAACCAGATCCTAGGTCTTATGGTGTTGGGTTTTGCAGTGTGGGAAGAGCCATAACCTCAATGGGTTAGATTGGGTGAGCCCAGACGTTATTAGAATCACCTTATAAACACAGCATTTGTCCCAGCAGGGGACATGTAACCCAAATGAGGCTGAATCATTTCTTGAGTATATTTTCTTATCGGATAGGAAGAAATCTCATTTATGAATTTTCAGGATCAAGTATGTAATCATTTGATTGCCGGTGGTCCTCTCTTGCTTTGGAGGACACCATGTGCAGCGAAATAGAGAGAAGCAACAATGAGATAAATGAGTGGAGAGAGTTTAAATGGTCTTGTGTCTTTGGTGCCTTTCCTTTGGGGTGGTAGATAACCCTGGTTTCAACAACTTTTCTTTTTGATTAAGTCAGCTGCGTCAAATCTTTACTAAACCACTTTCTTTAAGCTTCTTTGAGCTGGGATTCTGTCATTTGTAACTTAAATAAATTCTGCCTAATGCAACATGTATTATTTTCTTCATGTTTAGGAAATGAAAATAGAGATATGAAGTTATTAGCTAAGGATCATTGATTTAGTTGTTATTTTGACTAAATTGTAGGAGCCATTCTGTTATGTATGCCATTGATAGCAACAAATTATTACATATTTACTGAGAATTACAACATAGAAAAGTATGTGAGAATAATAAGTATATTGTTTATAAGTTTATCTGACAGTTGATTCAAAATATACTTTCTTATATTCTAGAGTTTCAAGCTAATCATTACAAATACAAATACAAGTTGTATACAACTCTAGACATTTTTAGGAATTTGTAATAAGTATTTTGTATCAGCCTGTTTGTCATTTCTCTCTGATGGTAAGATTTGGAGCTAATGTTTACATTAGCATACTACAGACAAGACATTACGCTTGCATACATTATCTCACTAACCACACTGGAGTCTCTCAACAACTCTGTTATCCCTCATCTTTAAATGTAGAAACTGGCCCACAATATAGTTAAGTAATTTCCTGTCACATTGCTAGTATTTGGGAAATATGGGGCTAGATTATAGGTATGTATGATTCTGAAATTTCTAGCCAATACAACATGAAACAAAACAATAATCTTATATTTATGCTATTATGGGTTTTGGATATGGTAATTTTAGGACATTCAGCATACTTTTGACAGTAAAACAAGTAGTTATAAATAAAGTATAATCATGTCATATACCAAATAGCTGTCTTATAGATACTAACTGAAATAAAAACTTGGGATAAACTATTAAATAACTTACTCTGGGTTTGAAAAAAAGCACTCTTTAAAACAAATATTTCAAATTCTGTTTTAAACTACTTCTTTCAAATATATGTAAAACACATATATTATCTTAGTGCTAAAAGAAAAAAAGAAACTGGGATTTTAATCATATATCAGTGCAGAGCCAATGAATTAACATACACCAGAAGGTTTATTTTCTGTTCTAAAGCATCTAATTACTCTAAATCTATTAGTGCATATATTAACATGATTGTTTCACATACTACAGAGTGCTCAATACCCACAGAAAAGTTACACATACTGATATTCTATATCATTCAATTCATTAAATATTTCAATTCATTAAACATGAAATTAAAAATATATTTTAAGTGTCTGTGTGTGTGCATGTATCTATGCATCTACACATATATTCAAGTATTAGAAAGGCATTGCCTCAGATAATTTTAATACTCAGTTTAGTCTTGATAAACACTGAGAGGGCTTTGTATACTTGGTTTTCTTTCTTAGGTATTTTCACTCATTCATCTCCTTAAAAATCTCATAGAACATTTCATTCAAAATTTATATATATATATGTGTGTGTGTGTGTGTGTTTTATATATATATATATATATATATATATATATATATATATATATATATATATATATATATATTATAAAGCTTAGACTGTGGCTCACAGGACCAAATAAGATAGGAAAAAAGGCAATTGTATCTAACAGTTATATAACAATAACAACAAAAGTTTAAACATGACACAGGCAAACAACCTGTTAAATTCATTAGTGTTGTTTGCCAAATATTTCCAGCTCTCAATTTTCCAGACACAAAGTATGATCATATTTCCTCTGTCACCAGAGGTTGGATTGTGGAGAGTCAGAGGGGGTGCAAGAGATTATTTCAGCAACTTAATTGTGAGGGGCCAGAGCATGTAGTAGCCAGTGGGAAATCCTCCAGAGCTGTTTCCTTCTGCCTAGAAAAATAGCAATTTTCAAGAAGCCACATTTTTAGGATGTGGCATGCTAGGTCAAGCCTAGGTCATGGATCGAAGAGATGTGGAGCAGAACCCTGAGCTGAACTGCAATGAACATGTCAATTAAGCAAGACACATTTTCATTATAATATGTCATTAAGATTTGAGAATTCTTGTTAATGTAGCATAAATTATCCTATTCTGGTTGATAGAGGACATAATTTTTAGTCTTTTCAAATAGAATAAAAATTAGTAGGTGACATCCTGGTGATAAAGCTCAGAAAATGTATAATAGTTATAAATTCATTTCTATGTAGTAGTTTAAATATCTTAAGATTGTCTCTCAAGTTCTATCTCAGAATTGTATATATCAGAAATGACAGCATTAAGATCTCTGAAGAAACTAAGCCAAGGATCTACCTTGCACTTAGATACAAACACCTGTACTCCAAGTGACCTTGGTATACTTCAAAAACATATCTCCAACATTAAAGGATGTCACAGATCATACACTAAAATGTGGCAACAATTAAGTAATCAATACTTAGTTTCTACAGAACCATAATTTTCAAATACTTTTATCAATAAAACCTCTCATTAGCTTAGCTGTTTAACGGCTCATGGCAAAGAGAAACATTAAGTGGACTTGCATAATAAAAGTAATGTTAGACGTGGTGATTGGAATTTGAGATGTCAGATACAGGTTTGTCACATGGGAATTATATAAGATGAAAAGGAATAGATTAAAAACAGACAACGTGGATGTTGATCTCCAACTCTGAATTGGAAAACTGGTATATTTATGAGCCTCTTGATAGGTCTGATCCTATTCTCTATGACCATTCTCTCTGACTTTCTCTATTAGAATATCACTCTCCTTTGTAGCCTTATTTTTCTGCTTCACTGGCTTCTTTAGAGTTTAGTTAGATTTGCTCTACTTTCTTCAAAATAAAAAATTATTTTTTTTTCAAAATTTTCTTTTCACCTACCACCCTCTCTTTCTCCTTCACAAAGTTGTTGTGTTGTTCCCTTCCAATCTGCAATTATTTACTATTTTGATTCCTAATTTTCAAACCTGAGCTATCTTTCTTCCCCAGCCACTCAATGTAAACTATTCTTACCTCCATTATGCTAAATGGAAGAGAAGATTTCAAGAATATTCTTTTTTTTTTATCTGTCAACAATATCACTTGCTCTTTCAAAGAAGAAGTATTCTTTGCCTTCATTTTTCTGTAGTGATATTTCACATAGTTCTCTATAGAGGGACTTTGGGACAAAAAAAAATTGTGAGAATACTGCCAGGAGATATGCATTGCAGCTGCATTTTCATAACAAATTCTCATGTGTTGAAAAGTAAATTTCTATTTCAAAAATAAGGTGGGAACACTGGAGTAGTTGGGGTGGGGAGAAAGGACCGCCCCCATCTGACTCTCCTTCTGCCTCTGTTCACTTACGACAGCATTCTTTCAGACTCCTCTTCATTACTTGGACCTTAAAGCTGGTGTTCATCAAGACATCCTTTGACTATTCTGCTATTTGCCCTCTGCCCCAGTTCCATAAAACCTTTAACTGTAATTAAAGTAAATGGAACTCATTTGAGGTAAAATAAGATTGTCTAAAAGGGGGGGAGGGTGATGACTCATTGTAATGATGCAAGGATACCAATGAACACAAGGGCAGGAGTTGTTCCTGTTCTTCTGAATGGCTAGAACCCGCAAGGAGGCTGAGTCAGCAGCCTAGACTCCTGGTGTCCCTGCCTACGCTTTAACCCCATCCCCTTCTCATTCTTTTGGTATGCTTGCTCTGTTTTCTATGCCCATAGTACACATACATACACCACACACACACACACACACACACACACACACACATATATATATATACCATGGAATCACTGGTTGTTTTCCTGAATTTAAACACAATATTTGCAGAGATTGACTGGAGTCCCAACTCTATGAGTCCCAACTCTATCCCCTGGGTGGGAGTCTTACTACAGACATTGCTTCCTTCACCTATTAAAATCAGGTTGCTCCAAATTCTTAAAAATGTCTTTCTTTACATAATCTTAACATACTTGAGTTGCTTCCCAGTAAAATTTTTCATAATTTAGCAATTATAATCTATTTTAACTTTTCAACACCTCAGCTACTTCTTCCTAAATAATACCTTCTCGTCTCCCTTATGCTTGTACAAAAGAAAAAAAAAATGTATCAGTGCTGAAAGGTAAGCTCAGCTAGCTCAGTTCCAGGTTTTAAGATTAATTTCAATCAAGAAAAACATTTTTTTCCCTTTCAGGCAGTTGGACCAAGTCAAAGGCAGAGAAACACTATGACCCAGTTTCCCCAAGTTCAGTCCACTGCTACGGCAGCTCACTCCACTAGAAGTGGTCCCTCTGCTCTGGCAATTTAATAACGGTAGAAAAGATTGAATTTCCTAACTTCACCCAAACCAATTAATCAGCCAGCAAATTAAAGTCACCTGTGGATTGAAACCCTCAGTCACTGTGTGGACTTACTACCATCAGTTATATTATTGACAAAGAGAATCAGATTTATAGACAGCAGCAGGGCATTCGGACACTTTTTGAAATGAATATGATTCTTCATGTTATTTTCCTCAGGTTGCCTGCTATGAACTTACTCTCACACTTCATTATTGAAAAAAAAATAGTGTAAGTGTTGCCATTATGAGTGCAATTGCCCCACAGAGTTCCAACAATTTAATTTTATAGTTATAAAACTGCAAACTTTGCTTTGTCAAAATAACATTTCTTGCCTAAATTGTCATATTTATACTTAGCAGGTAGTTTTCTTATAAAGTAAATATATGTCTTAAATTAATTGGTAAAAACAACCCTTAATATTAGAATTTTTATCTTTTTGTTAAAAAATTTATTTCTTAATTTTAGAGAGCGAAAGAAAGAGAGAGAGAGAGAAGGAGTGAAGGAGCAGAAAACATCAACTCTCATGTGTGCCTTGACCAGGCAAGCCCAGGGTTTCAAACCCACAACCTTGGCATTCCAGGTTGACACTTACTCACTGTGCCACCAGAGGTCAGGCAGAATTTTCATCTTTAAAATACCCAGGTTTAAACTCTTACTTCCCCTGTGGCTTTGCAGAGCCTGAAATTATGTGCTTGAAGGCTATTTTCTGAACTGGTGTCTTTTAACTACCCAGTAGTCATCATGTGGGATTTGGTAACACTTCAAATTTAATGACACTAATAATACCTAAAATGCTTTTGTAACAAGTATGCTACTATTTGTTATGTTTTGTTCATAACTAAAAGAATCTGAAGTGAAATTCAGCACTCTTAGGCTTGTAAATTGCATGATTACAGCTTTGGTAGTCTTAAATCTCAATAATCTATATATACATTAATGGTATACCAAAAACCTCTGGAATTTGTTAGTAATATGATGCTTTTGAATATATAACATTCATATCTGTAGTTTTTCTTACTATATTCATCACATTTCCACACTCTCTTATAGATGTATTGTTTCTAGATATGTGTATTTTAAATAATAAGATCATAGAGAAAATGAGGAATTAGAACATCTATACTACTCATTCACTATTTCTTATTTATTGTTCCATTCAGGTGCCTATTATACAATATCATACACATCTAATTATTTTTTAAAAAATAATTCCATAAACTTGAAAAAAAGCTCTGATATTTCAACATTTAGACATTTAAAAGTACTACTTTAAATATGCCAGTGAGTAGGAATTATTTGTTGATCACTTGATGATGAAATTTCATAAGGATGGATATTCCTAGGTACGAACAATGGCAAGACACAACACAGAAGATTCATTCAGGAGTGGCCTGAATGAATTGGTAAAACAACCCTTAATATTAGAATTTTTATATTTTTGTTAAAAAATTTATTTCTTAATTTTAGAGAGCGAAAGAAAGAGAGAGAGAGAGAAGGAGTGGAGGAGCAGAAAACATCAACTCTCATGTGTGCCTTGACCAGGCAAGCCCAGGGTTTTAAACCCACAACCTCGGCATTCCAGGTTGACACTCACTGTGCCACCAGAGGTCAGGCAGAATTTTCATCTTTAAAATACCCAGGTTTAAACTCTTACTTCCCCTGTGGCTTTGCAGAGCCTGTAAGTGGCCTTACAACTCTAAGCAAGTGAAGATCATTGGATTACACAGCAGGAAAAGTTGACTTTCTATGCAGTTACAGTGAAAACTTGTTATTATTCAGAGCCCTGGATCTAAAATAATTTTTATAGTTTTACCAGTTTGGGGTTTGGAGGCTGGATCTTTGTTAGCCTGCCACTGGCTGTGAGGCTCTCAGGGCAAGGAAGTTCCCTACAGACAAGGGCAATTCTCAATGAGGGGCAGAGCTGTTGAGCTATTGCAGTTAATATGTCCAGAAGTTGGTATATGAGTGTACATATTGGCCTTGAAAAAAAAGTTTCTGACTGGAATCCTACAGTTTCCATTATAATTGGTTAAAATATTAACAAAGAAGTGGGATGTTAGAGAAGGGACAGGATAGGAGGAAACATTCAGATAAATCCAAAGATAGAAGATATGTTCAACTAAATCACAATGGTTGTTACTGTGGCGGAAAAACTTAAGACTAGGTTAAAGGAATGTTAAAAAAAAAAATAACGTAAGGCACAGTAGACTTCAAAAGCTAGGGATTGATGGGACTAGAAAAGTCAGGTATTCACAGTGGAATTATAGAGACACGTGTGTTGGGACATTAAAGACTGGTCCTAATGCACCTCAGTGTTAATAAGAGTTTTTCAAACTACATAGTTCTTTATTCTCTTTTTAGCTTCTACTTTTAGCAGATCTTAGTATAGATCATTGAAATTTCAGAGACTACTATAATCAAAAAGATAAAGTTATAATAAGATACATATCCAGCCTTGTCCTTTTCATATAGGGAAAAATATATTCATGCAAAATCAGCAGCATATCTTCTTCCATAAGTTGTTAATGTCTTTAGCTCATTTTTAATTGGGCTGTTATTTTATTGAATTTTAAGAGATTTTTTTATATTGTGAATAATATATAGTTCCTTATCAGATGTGATTTTTGAAAATATTTTCTTCCAGTCTGTGGCTTGTCTTCTCATTCTTTTGACATTGTCTTTCATAAGAAAGAACTTCATTTCTGCTCCTTCTATTAATTATTTATTTATTTCATATATTGTGCTTTTAGTGTTTTTCATCTAAAATGCCATCACCTTACCCAAAGTCTTCTTCGTTTTCTCCTATGTTTTGCTCTAGCAGTTGTATAGTTTGTGTTTTAGATTTGGATGATGGTCTCTTTTGAGTTAATTATCCTAAGGCTATAAAGTCTGTATCTATTTTTTTTTGTATGTTAATGTCTAGTTCTTTTAGCACCATTTGTGGAAAGACAACCTTTGCTCTTCTATTTTTAGTTTTTCTAGTAATGATGAATGAAGCATGACATATTTAGAATCTATTGTGTTTGTATCTCTTCAAGATAACATTATCTGGTTATATTAAGTACATAATTAAATTTATGTTTTACAAATACATTTTATCAAAAAAGTAAAATGCACATGAAAATAATGTGCTGATTCTTGTCATTTTATATTAATATTCCAGAAAAGGACCCTTTCTATAATTATATTTTAATTAATTTACTTCTGTAAGTCAATCTCATAGTTAAACAACTGTATTTATTTTTAAGGTCCTTAACAGTGGTTTACTGTACCTTATCTAGATTAATAAAGAAAAGTATAAAAATATGTTAAATAGCAAATCACCAGCTCCAAAAGGCTTTATCCATACTGAAAACCCATAATACCAAACCTAGATTTAATACTTGATCAAATTGTAGTTTCAGCCTCTCAGAGAAACATAATCAACCAGTTGGCAATTTTCTGGCCCAACCCCAGCAAGGTAATCTATCATCTGGGCACTCTCCATTCCTTATAGAAAGAAGACAATATACATGATAAAAACCTGTGTTCTTCTCCCAAAAGCAAAGGTATCCTGGTTCCAACATAATCCGTTCTTTACTTTCTCTAATAGCTTCTTTGTACCATCTTGCTTACTACTCAAAACAAAACAAAACAAACAAACAAACAAAATATCTGTTGGACAGATAAAATATATTACGCTCACTTTGTTAAAGATGGTGCTGCCCACGTGGATGCCCATCGCCCAGGTGATATTAATGTGTGTTGGGGGCAGGCTGTGGGCAGGCAGGATCCTTGTAGCATGGGGCTTGGTTTTAGGACTAAGCCTTTCCCACCCTTTTTGATGTGGGGTGGTGCAATCCCATCATGCCTCAGAGAAGTGATTTTGTATTAGAGACTTCCCTATTTTGTATATTGGATTATAGGTTTTGATTTCTGCACTATAAAGTGGGGCAGACCAGGAACTTGCTTTCTCGGTTCCTAAGATTGGCATTAGAGAGGAAAGCAGAGAAGGGCCACATGGAGGCCAAGAGAAGCAGCCAAGATGGTTGCTGAGTGAGAAGCCAGTTTGTGCAGAGTTCATGCAGGGAGAAGGAAGGAGATGGGGAACAGAGGTGCATAAGTCTGGTGAGCTAGAAACCTTTGATTCTAGGAAACTCAGATAAAGTCAGTAGCTTTGTGAGCACTGAATGAGTGGATTTTGGAGCCCAGTGTATGTTTTTACTTACCCGCTGAGTGCAAGCTAGGATTAAAGATGATGACCCACCAGTTCTTGGCTCCATTGTTTCATTACTGTCTGTCCGAATCCAATGCAATCCTCTATGTGAATAGCCACGATGGTGGCTCCTGGCTTTACAACATCCTAATAAGACCCTACTATTCCCAAAAGAAGATGACTTTGCCTGAAGTAGTTTACTCAAATATTTTAACTTTTTAGTCCCACTTATTCTCTTTCTTAATATAAAAACCAGCCATTTTGTGCACTCCTCAGGGTGCCCATCTAGTTGGTACATGGGATGCTGCCTGATTCATGAATCATTTAATTAAAGCCAATTAGATCTTCAAATTTAATTGGTTGAGTTTTTTTTTAACCCATATAATTTTTTTTATATCTTTGCTTGGCCTTTTATTTTGCTTTGAGTTAAACTGTGTCCTTTAAAGTGTTTGCAATTCTGATCCTCATTACCTCAAAATGTGACTTTATTTTGAAATAAGTTCTTTACACAATAGGTTAAAATGAGATCATTAATGTGGGCCTTAATCCAATATGAGTGGTGTCCTAATAAGAAGAGGGTATTTGGACACTGACACACACATAGGGAGAACATTTGAAGATGAAGGAAGAGATGGGGTTATGCATCAATAAGCCAAGTGTTAATGGTGAAGTCAAACTTCGATCACTGAGTTCAACTAAAAAAAAAATCAGAATTAAGAACTCTAGTGAAAAAAGTTTATTTAGAAAGTCATAGATTTAGAAGCGACCCAGACACACTGTGTAGACTCAAAAAACTAGTTACAGAGGCAAAACAAAACAAAACAAACAAACAAACAAAAAATCCTTTGAGTTTAGGAGTAAGAAAATGTAAAGCCAGTAGCTACGGCCACCATCACAGCCGCCTGGCCCATGCAGGTTCACATTAGATTCGGACAGATGGTAATGAGACAACCGAGCCAAGAAATGGTGGGCCATTACCTTTAATCCTAGTTTGCACTCATTGTGCAAGAAATACACACAGTGGGAAAACACTTCCCTTTCCATTCAGGGCTCCCAAAGCCACTGACTTATCTGAGTTCCCTAGAGCCAAAGGTTTCTACCTCACCAGACTTATTCACCTCTGTTCCCCATCTCCTTCCTTCTCCCTGCACAAACTCTGCACAAACTGGCTTCTTCCTCAGCACTCCACCATCTTGGCTGCTTCTCCTGGCCTCCTCCACATGCCCTTTCTCTGCTCTCTTCTCTAATGCTAATCTCAGGAACCAAGAGAGCAAGCTCCAGGTCTGCCCCCATTTTAAGTGTAGAAATCAAAACCTTTAATCCAATATACAAATAAGGAAGTCTCTGATACAAAGTCACTTACCTGAGGCATAATGGGATTCCTCATAAGAGCGTACCATCTCACATCATGCAATCAGTCAAGGGTGTGGGGAAAAGCTTAGTCTTAAAACTAAGCCTTAGGCTATAAGGACCCTGCCTGCTTACAGCCTGTCCCCCACACCCAATGCAAACTATAAGTGAGCAAACATTTATATCAATTTGCAAAGTTATTTGACCCACAGAAAGCAAAGGTATGTGCCTGAGGGGGAAAAGGCTGAGGAGGCATGGGCCTGTACAGAAGACAGAGAACAAGTGCTATGGTCTCTTGCTTTAAGGGTTTTTATCTGCTTTCCTAAGGCAGGTACTTTTAGGGGAGTTCTCAGGGGAGAATCTCAATAGAATATTTATTAGCTTTTTTGGTGTGTCTTTTCAGGGTCATGGTCTCTACTGCTAGGGTCAGAGGTCATTAGTCATTGCATCTGGTCATGATGTTTGCTATGGTGTCTTCTCATTTGGGTTTGCTGCTTTTCTGGGCCTGGAACTGAAACACAACTGAGGTCTAAATGTCATCTCTAGTTTGATGAAAAATCTTTCTTGTGGTCAACAGACCCAAGGTTTTGATCCTAAGATTATCTGATGCTGATCAGAAGCTCTTTGTCCCGAAGGCTTAATGTTTAAGGGAGTGATCATTCTAGAGCTTGTACGGGAGTCATATGAGGCTGTTTTCTGGTTCTATTGTTCCTCCTTTAAGAGGATCTAAACTGTATGACTAATGACATACTAGAAGAGAAAAGGTCACCCTTGGGGTAGGGTCTTAGCCTATAACACTAGTTTTCCCAGTTTTAGCCATTGCTAGGCACCCAGGACTCTCTGCCCTGGTGACATTCTGTACCTGGCCTATTGTTTCTGCTATTCTCATGCCTAACTGCCTATTCTATCACAAGGAAAGTCAAGTATTACCACAAACTGGGTGACTTAAACAACAGAAAGCCATGAAAGACATTCTCCCCCACAGTTGTCAGAAAACAAAACAAAACAAAAAAACCTGTTTACACCTTGCTGTCAGATATGTACTCTCCAAATCTGTGAGATAATACATTTCTGTTGTTTAAGTCACCCAGTTGGTGGTACAGTAGTTTGTTACTGCAGCCATGGGGAAGTAGAAATACCTTTTCTATACCAGTTTCCTAATTTTTATATATGACTACCCATTGCAGTGTTTGCTTCAAACATCTTAAAGAAATATAATCTAAGACAACTCCTAATTTTTACTTTAAATTATTGGTATGTGAAAAAGATTATGAGAAAGAATTGGTAAAGACCAATTATTTTTGGAGAGCATGGCAAAAGTATTTGGCAATTGAGTTTTAACCTTTATTCCACCGCCCAAGAATATCATGCCTTTCTCTAAGAGTCAATGCTTACCTTGTTAGCGTCTATTCTAATCCTAGCACTTTTTTTCATTAAGTTATTTCTGGATATAAGTACCTTAATTATATTCTTAGAATTTCTTAGTTCCTTTTGCTTTTTGTCATATTTTGTGACCTTTCTTTCATCTTTGGAAAATGCTTTTAGATTTGAGCTTGATGCAGATTTTCTCAAACTGTTACAGAGGATCGATCCACAAGCTGTCTCTTACTTTTCTTTGGTATTGCTGTTATGCAGAAATGTGCCATAGGATTTATTTATTTCAGAGCCTTTTAACACTCTCCACACATGTACACTTTAGAGTTACCGATGAGATCATGGGTTCACATTTACCTTTTTAAGCTATCCGAAAGTCAAGAGTATGCCTTTGAATCTCCTGAGCAATTCTCTTCTTCACCATTCTAAATTCTAAATAGGCACAGCCACTTTAATTGAAAGGTTTCCATCACCCTCACATCCACAGCCAATTTTCTTCCCTCATTGGAATGAAATCCAGCAATTGCCCATTTGTTTTCTCATGTAAGAGGAAATTGTCAACAAGGTAAATAACAAATTTATTAGATGCCATCCTTTTAGGAAAATTAGATTTCTAACAGATGTTCACAGAGTTTAAGTCCTCCATTATTTTCATACAGATGGTTTTGTGTTAATTTGGAATTCTCTTGTGAATTTTTATCCATAATCTTCTTTTGATTTGAATATATAACAGAATTATTCTTTTAAAACATATTTATTTTGTATTTATGTTGTACTTGCTAGCAGCTAGATTTTGACAGGATATTAACCCAGAATGATATTAATACTGATTATTTCCTTATTTTTATATTTACTCATAGTCTCTGTACTTTGTTTCATAAAATGGTGTTGACGTAAGAAACATGTAGAGAATTTTTATGACTTTATTTGAGTTAAACATATGCTGAGGAGCAAGATCTCAAATGCTCTGGAGAATAACAGGTTTGCTGCATTTTTATGCATTTGAAATTAATAAGCGAACATGGAAGATTATATGAAGGTGGGAGAAAGTAAGGCAGTGATTGGACAACAGGATAATTAACAAGTTTATTTGTTCCCCTAAGGATTAAAATCCCTTCAAGGGTGTTACTTTTGGTATTTTAAAGCTGTGTTAGCCTACACAAGCAAGAACAATTGATAGGGCTGGCATAAAGAAAAGATAAAACCTTTTACTAAAATGTTACAGGTCAGGGGGTGTAACTATCCACAATGACCTGCCTAATTAAAAATTTTTGTGAGGTTACTTTGCATAGAGCGCCTCTTTTTATTCACAATGTATATAAAAAACAAGGCATAAAGTTATAGATGTTCTTATATGTTCCTTTTCTGTTATACTTTAAAAAAAAAAAAACCAATAAGATAGTAGTCCTCTCTAGCTGCCAAAAGAAAATATCATTAACTAGTGACCTAAACAACAAGAATTTATTTTCTTACGGTTCTGGAGGCTGAAAGTCTGAGATCAAGGTGTTAGAATGATCAGGCTCTGGCAAAAGCTTCTTCCTTGCTTGGCAGATAGCCATCTTCTCATTGTGTCCTTACATGTAGACAAGGAGCAGGTTTTCTGGTGGCTCTTCTTACAAAGGAACTAATTCCATTCTTAGATCATCACCCTTATAATATTACCTATACCTAATTTCGTCCCAAATGCCATATCTTCAAACACTGGGGATTAGGGTTTCAGCATAAAATTTTAGAGGTACATAAACATTTGGTCCATAAAAATATCCATTGCTTTATTCACATTGCTCTACTCTACCAAGACTTGTTAATGTCTAAGAAAGCATACTGCATTAAGGTCTCAAGCTTACTTAATATGTTGTTTGAACTTCAGAATGCCATATAGATACATTACAATATAATTTGAAATCCTCTTCTCTTTTTACTTATTCCTAAGAATTACTGGTTTTCTCTTTCTTTCTTTCTTTCTTTCTTTCTTTCTTTCTTTCTTTCTTTCTTTCTTTCCTTTCTTTTTTTGTTTTTGTTTTTGTTGTTGTTGTTGTTGTTGACCATAGGGACAGATAGGAACAGACTGGCAGGAAGGGAGAGAGATGAGAAGCACCAATTCTTCATGTGGCACCTTAATTGTTCATTGATTGCTTTCTCATATGTGCCTTGACCAGGGGGCTACAGCAGACTGAGTGACCCCTTGCTAAAGCCAATGACCTTACACTCAAGCCTACGATCTTGGGTTTCAAGCCAATGACCTCTGGGCTCAAATCAGCAACCATGGAGTCATGTCTATGATCCCACACTCAAGCTAGCAACCCCACGCTTAAGCTGGCTACCTCGGGGTTTCAAACCTGGGTCCTCTGTATCCCAGTCCGATGCTCTGTCCACTGCATCACTTCCTGGTCAGGCTCTGGTTATACTTTCCATATGATATATCTTTATGTGTGAACATAAATAACTGTAAATATCTGTGTATGTGACATAGTAGGAGAGCATAAGTATATATTTCTTCTTTCCACATACATGAAAATTTAAATAACTTTGAGTACATTGGCATGTCTGATAATGAATCAGTTTTCATAGTCTATGTGAGTTCCAACTACCTCCTGCCAAGAGACCATTGCTCTGTCATCATAAACCAGAGTAATGAAAAACTAGTATTCTGGAATATAAATAAGATAATCAGCTAAAAATATGACAACTTTAAGTGTTTTAAGAACTTCAGATTTTTTCTAGGTCTTCAAAGATAATAGAGACACATCAAGTCTGCCCAATCAAGCTACTTGTTTCAGGCATGAACCAGCATAAGTGAATACCATTGCATATTGTTAGCCAAGCAGTCACATCTCAGGTTTTTGTGTCTAAGTTCTTAGAAATAAAAATAACCACATTTTTTTCCATTTAATAAAAAACAATCATCAACTATGCTTTAACTTAGATACTATTTTTTAAATTATTTTATTAGCTTGTGTTTTCTTACCAATTAGTAAACTCATTTATATCAAGTCAATCTTTTCAGCTAAGCACCTGATGTGTACCATGTTAATTAACTATGCATGTGTTTGTAACAGTTATATTAATTTAGTATGTAGCAAAAGAAAGTTCTAGGTGAGTTATAGTGATATTAATTTAACATAGAAACCCTCATATAATGAATGAAAGATTATAAATCACTCAACCACATGCTTTGCACAAAGCACTCAATATAAATTATCTTTTGATGTTTATAATAATTGCGCCTACCAAGTCTAATTATTTAGATGGAAATTTTTTTTCAAGAGTAATTATTTACATTTATTTTTATTATTTTTGAGATCATATATTCAAAATTAGGACAAGTAAATGCAACCTTGTCTCTGTGTTGGGATGCTTCAAGTGGCTGAGGCAGGGAAGTGAGGAAGTGATGTGCTCCCAGGGGACACTGGGGCAGAATGAAGACAGAGACTGAAGGCAACCAGTTTTAAAGGACTTCAGTTTTAAAGGACTTCAGTTTTAAAGGACTTCAGTTTTAAAGGCGGATTTCTCTTTAATACAAATGTCAACAATGCCCTGTGAAAGTGGAAATGCTTGAGGATTCTGAATGAATAACGAAACACCATCTTCTAATTAATATACCATTACCAGACATATAGAACACCTGCCCTCTTTGAAGATTCCATGCACTGCCTGGACTTGTTGAATGTCTTGGCTCTACAGGGCTTAAAGCAGAAAATGTCATCATGATTTCAAAGGGAGTTCTTCATGGTTAGAAACTACTATAAATAATTGATTCCCATGTCAGTTTTAAATTACCTAGTTTTGTCAGTTCAAGCCATGTCATTAATATAGTTTTAATGTTTCTGGGAGTTTTATATTATTTAATATAGTCAATGTACCTAATTAACAAAACCTACTTGGGAGTGAAACATTTTCCAATCAATATTTCAGATTTACCTGATAAAGAAAAAAGTGTTTCTCACTTATAAGAATTTTCTCTTTGTGTTTGATGACTTTGATGTGATAATATTCATTTTGTGTAAACATAGACTCTTGGCAGAAAAAAATATAAATCAATAGAGGAACTGACCGAAGACTTCAAGGTAAGACGGTGAGTCATGATGGCACTACATAGATAAAACTCTCAAAGCAACTAAGCAGTTCATAGAAAGTAGAATATAAAAGGGTTTAGTTTATCATGATTGCTATAAATAAATGTCAGATTTTCAGTTTATTTTTTATTTTTTATTTTCAGTGTCCCTACACACGCACACATAGGAAAGAGTGAAAGAGGGACAGACACACAGGAAGGGAAAGAGATGAGAAATATCAACTCATAGTTGTTCATTGATTGCTTTTTCATATGTGCCTTGACCAGGGTGCTCCAACCAAACCAGTGACTCCTTGCTCAAGACAGCAACCATAGGGTCATGTCTATGATCCTGCACTCAAGCCTGCAGCCTCGGAGTTTGAAATTGAGTCCTCACCATCCCAGCCTGATGTTCTATCCACTGTGCCACCACCTGATCAGGCACTTTTTTAAGAAAGTTTATGTTGTATATTTTCTGTCAAATCCTCGGTTATACAGTGGTCCCTCATCTACAGTGGAGGTTAGGTTCCAGAACCCCAACCCCACACCACCCTCCGGGGATAGGCGACAATCTGCAAAGTATGACTTTATATTTATTTTATTATTTATATATTTTTTAAGGTTTTATAAACCCTCTCCTCACTTTTATTAACCTTTTCCACACTATTAGTAACCTTTCTCACACTCTTATACATGCTTCCTTATGCTTATTTTACCACAAACATAATTAAAATAATAAATATATAAAAATATCTACATACCACAAAATCCTGCAATATAGCAAAAAGTCCTCAATACAAAATTAGACATATACAATTTAAAAATCCATGATACAGTGAGACTGCGAAAAGTAAACAGCTATATGGTGAGGGACGACTCTATTAGCAAATACAAACAGGTGATATTTAAATGTCTTATAACGGTCCTATTTATATATCAATAAAGGAAACAGAATCAGGACTGCAGTAAATTTATATCTACCAAGAAAAATTTTCAACACTCTCCTGATAAATAATGCACAGCATGTATCTAGCTACTAATATAGGTAGTTTCATAACCTATGAGCCATATCCTTTCACTGAGAAGAAAATGTCTTCTTTTTGGAACTATTATAATTCATTAAAATCAATAAAGATTCTCATTTTTATCAAAACTAGGAAAAAATACAAAATTAGGAGCATAAAATCTCAGGTTTGAAAATAACTCTTAAAATTAGAATTAAATCACCCATCCACTGAACACTTCACTACTGAAAGAGTAAAAAGTTGAAGCTCCAAGTATTTTACCATACATCCCAAGGTCACAGGACTAGTTCGGGATGGAGCCAATGAGTAGCATCTACTTTTCTATTTCTTTGCCTACTCCTTAAAGACTCTCCAAATCCTAGTGTGTTGGCTAAATATATCATCTGCACATTTAAACATACAGTCTCTAATTTCATATAAATATTTTGTTTAGACATTTTGAAATGGAGCACGCTCCTTAACTTGACAAATATTTAAGTTGCTATTTATCATGTGCTAGACCAGGGGTAGTCAACTTTTTATACCTACTGCCTGCTTTTGTATCTCTGTAGGTAGTAAAATTTTTTAACTGCCCACCGGTTACACAGTAATGGTGATTTATAAAGTAGGGAAGTAACTTTACTTTATAAAATTTATAAAGCAGAGTTACAACAAGTTAAAGCATATAATAATAATTACTTACCAAGTACTTTATGTCGGATTTTCGCTGTTTGGAAGAATAAATCTTTATAAAACAACTTACTATAGTTAAATCTATCTTTTTATTTATACTTTGATTGTTTTGCTACTGCCCACCATGAAAGCTGGAACACCCACTAGCGGATGGTAGGGACCAGGTTGACTACCACTGTGCTAGACACTGAGCAACACTGAAGAAATATGTGTTCTTTGTGCTTCGTGTAGTGCTTTAACACACATGACCTTATTTTATCATTAAAGTTAAATAAGTATTGCTATTCCTTTTTTAACCTGTAAGGATGTGCAATTGAAAATAGTGTCTACTTGCTTAAAGTCACACAGTGTAATAAGTGGTAGAGCTAGAATCAGTCCTCTGCCTGAGCCTTCCAAGTTTCATTGCAATTAGGAGTACTAATGATCTTCACTTATTATTTTAGGTCGTTCCAGTATTTGAAACAAAATAATAGAAACAATACACATAATTATGTTTTTTCCCCAGTGCCTTCTCATCTAACTGACTGTAAAATTAAGTGAACCTACAAGCCAAGAGAACACATCCCAATTCTCAGCTGTGTGGCCCATAATACAATTTCCATGTCTCCTTCCGGGCTTCAGAGCTAGCACATAAAGATAAGAGCTGGATTCCTGGATAGCCTCAAAATGATGAACTAAGAAATCCTACTGCTCTCTTTCTTTATGTTGGTCCAGGCAAAATGATTAAGTTTCTGGCCTAAAACTTTTTCTTAGAGTTACTTTGATTAGTGTTCTAAATATTCTTCTCTGAACACAAAGTTCTGACTAGAAGCCCAGTTTCCTGTTAGTAGTGATCCTATTAACCTGCTGCCACACCTGCTCTACTTTCACTTTTTCTACTACTACTGTTCACTTAAAAATAGTAAGGGTCTCTTGGTTCTTGCCATCACCTATTTCCATAATAGATAACCATGTTTCCAACCAAATCTCTATGCAATCTCTATATTCCTATGCAAATTCAATGAAATGTTAATGCTTCATAAATCTCCAAAACCTATCATTATTTTTAATCCCTAATACTGGTTATAGAAGCCCATTGACTAAGAGAAAATTGACAGTTTCTTATATTATGACAGGTTGCCACATTCTCTAAACACCATGACATATTGCCTGACTACCTGAATTTTCTTTTTTGAAGTCATGGGTCCTTAGAAATCTAGACCTTTAAGACACTTCTTTATCTCAACAGAAACCTAAGAGAATCAAGCTAAAAACTAGCAAAAAGACATTCAATTTGGAATCTGGAGTTTTCGAGACAAACCTTGTATGAAAACCTTATTCTCTCCCTAAGCTAAACTCTTCTCCCACCAGCTCTTTGTCTGAGTGCTCACCCTGTATTGACAACGTTGGGTACCTTGGTGTCTACTTTTGTAGACTTTCTGTCCTGCTGCTTTTCATTCATGGTTGAGACTTGTCTTCCTCCCAACTCTATCTGTTCAGGATGGCTTAAAACTAAGCATAGCCTGACTTCATTAGTAGTAACATTGAATCCCTTTTTGTTATCTGTTCACTAGATTGATTCACTTTCTACATCATACAGCACTTCATGTTTTATTCTTTATTCCTTGGAATCACAAAGAAAAAAAAAAAGCTTCTCTGAAATTTAGGAGTATGGTATTCATACATTTGTCCTTATCTTCAGCTTTGCAATATTGCCAAAGGGAGAAGTTAAAGAAGAAAAACACCTAGTTTTTCCCCAGGTACTACCAATCAGGTCTCATTCATTGCCCTCAAACGAAATCACAAAAGACATTTTGCCATATTTTATTCTCAGTGATTCTATGCTGGTTTTAAATAGTTATTATTTGCTAATATCCATATTTTTAAAAAATTGATTCTGGATTTGGTGAAGTTGACATTAAGTTCATTGGTAATAAAGCAGTCTTTTCCTCTCCTCTTATTTTATAAATTGTTCATTATTATTTGTTGGAGAAATAGTCACTAAAATTTTAGCTCTTTTTTGACCCTTTAAAACTGAAAATATCAGTTACAGTGGTCTGAATACCTTATGGGCAAACTAAACTCCTTCATTGATTTGGAATATATTTTACCTGAAGCCAGAAAAGCTAACTTATTCAGAGAAACTATTAGAATCTTTTCTCCCACTTTGAATTTGAATCCCTCTCAACAAGTTATTCTATCCTTTTAGTTCCTAGAACACTCACAATGACAGAGAAGACAAGGAAAACACAGTTGAGTGGTTTTGCCGTAACTTTGTCACTTATCAACATTCAATCACTAGCGCCAGAAAGCATACTTATTCCTTCTTTCTTTTTTGAACACAATTTAAAAGCTCCTGACATTTATTATCTGTTTTCTCTTGGAATGCCTTGCAAAACTCAATGGCCTTCAAGCTTCACTATTTTAATACATTTTCTCCAATCTGGTTCTGTCTCATGTTCAATGTTAGCTTTATGCTATTCTTCACAACTTCCTGAAAGAGCCTTTCATCGTTTGATAATTTCTAAATGGTATCTTCTGATACTTGATTTGCATAAGCATAAAAAGTATAGTATTTTAAAGCTAAATTATGAGTAAGGGGTTATGTTTGGTTGGAGAGGACTGTCTGATTCTTTAAGATAGCCCTGAGGATCACTGACCACTTTCAAGATGCAGTTTTTAGCAAGGAATGTGGGGATCAGAGGCAGATTTGAAAAAGTGGAGAAGAGAATGAGGGTCAAGGGAAACTAGAACAGATGATTTAAGGAATAGAGATGTTATTTGAGTCTGGTAGAATAAAGAAATACCATGGAAATTGTAAAAATTATGAGGTTATAATATATGCATATGTGTTTGTTTGTGTGTATCTATATATGTAGATATAAACACACATTTATAAATATTTTATTTTTATATATCCTTTAATATATATAGTACATAAATAAAATATATTATAGATATATCTATTTATATAGGTAGATATAGATAGGTACACAGTTATATATTTTTTCTATGCATCTATTTAGTGAATATATTGGTACATTGATCTTTATTACCTTCCCTTTCAAATTCTCTCAGTTTCCACATTTATTTTTCAACAAAGATAGTGTTATTTCCTGGAAATATTAACTGCTAATAGGTAAAATAATGTTTCTATCACACCTCTTTTACTATTAAAGTGCTCTTTTCCTATGCATGTAAACATGGGGGTAAAAGGTTTTATTCTTCCTGTTATAAGTTTTGCATTAGATTTATCATTGCACTGTGTTCTAAAATCATTAAAGAAAATGTTTTGGTAGGTATTGGAATCATTTTTAATTTGGCCCACAGGTATATAACTATATCTATAAGTAAGTATTTTATGTGTTATATTTTAACTATGAATACAAATCAATGGATTATAAATAAAATAAGCATATAATGATACCATATGCATACTATTGCTTATATATTTTAGATTTTCTTATTTTATTATCAGTCATAACTGATAAATACATATCAAACTAAAAATTTTTCAGTTTGTTCAAAGGTTATGTGTAAAAGAAAGTTTAATATTTAATAGTCAGTTCAAATATTTATATTGTCTAAAATTGAACCACATTTGGTAAAAACGTTTTCTTAGTATAATCAGCAATTAATATTTTTATGAATTCTTAAAACCTTAAAATCAAATTTCTTGGCTAGAGGTTTAGAATCACTTAAGCATAATTAAAATAAGCATTGTAGTCATGGAAGAACTCTGTTGCCTTTGACTGAGGTGCATATTTGCATTGGCTTAGCTGTCATTAAATTCTAGTTTACAGCTATAAACTAAAGTATTTTTTGATTTGATAAAATTGAAACTGCAGTTTTGCATCATTTTAATGATTAGGATATTTGAAATCTACCAATCCTGAAATCAAAATTTACTTGGACAATAAATTTACTGGAAAGGAAGAAGTTTCAGCTGCTTTAGCCATCATAACTCTAAGGTGGAAATTTGGTCCTTAGAAGAATTGTTACCTGACTGGTGGTGGCACAATGGATAGAGCATCAACCTGGAACATTGAGATCCATGGTTTGAAACCCCAAGGTTACCCGCTTAAGTGCAAGGTTGCTAGCTTGAGTGCAGGATCATCAACATGATCCTAAGGTCTCTGGATTGAAGCCCAAGGTTGCTGGCTTGAGCAGGGTATCACACTGGATGAGCTTGAACCCCTACATAAGGCACATATGAGAAGCAATCAATGAACAACTAAAATAAAGCAACTATGAGTTGATGTTTTTCATCTCTTTCCTCACCCTCCTTCTTGTCTTTCAGAAAAAAAGTATTGTGCTCTGTCTTGTTTGTTTATAAAACTATTTTTGAAAAGTTGAATTTTCTTTCTTGTCTTTGAGGTATTTCTTAGCTACCATTGTAAGTTTTGCCACATTATTTTGAGGGTATGCAAGTACATGAAGAGCCTTGATTGGACATTGTTTGGTCTGAATAGCCATTTACTGCAGAAATATTATTGATATAATTCTTGTTTGGTTAAGAAGTTGAATGATAGGAGCTACAAAATCTAAAAGTTCATATAACTGTGATGTTCTTTAATATATGTGAAGGAAAAGTGAAGATCAGTATATGTGGGGAAGGTAGACAAAATAAAGAAAGTTAGAAGCAGAAATTATACAATTAATGATCATCATTATGTACTCCATGTCATTTTACTATTTTAGTTTCAGAAATCACTTTTTGAGAGTATGGCTTCTTAAGGAGTGCAATTTTTTTTTTCTCTCAATCAGATTCTACCTAAAAAGGGCAAAAAAAGTACCATTTCTAAAGTTCCTCTGTGTCCAGGAAGCCATCCTGCCTCCGTTTCTTGATAGAAAGTCAAGAAACAGAATAAAGCTGCTTTAAAACAAACAAATAAACAAACTTTTGGAAACTATGGCTGAATAAGATGCTTATAAATATATCTAACCTATTGTGATTCTAAAAATTATCTCTTCTCTCCAGGTTGAAATCCAGGCTTTGTGGGGTAGAGAGAATCAAGTTCATTATGTTGCTTATTCCAGGTAACTATAAAAAGTGGGGACTTCTAAATTTCACATCCAACAATTAGCTACTTTTCTATCTTTACTACTGTGAGTATAATTGGATTTGAATGAACTGGATAAATAGATATAAGAGCAGACTATATGAGGCAGCTGAAAAATTTATTAAGCTCAATCCAATGTAAGCACTGTAAATATATATGTTGTTAAAAATAAAAATATTAAGGAAAACATAATAATCAAACTCACATTAATATCAACATTTCTATAATTTAATCTTTACATCACTGTTCAATATATAGTTCTCAATATATAACTGTAATTCTATAATATTAATTGAAATATTTTCTGTAGTTTTTATTTCTTTTGGCACTTTTTGAAAAATATTTAGTTCATTACTTACATGTAATCATTTAATTCATTACTATTGACTGAGGTTATTGACAAAAAAAGATGAAATAGAAAATTAGTATAACTGTAAAATCTAATTCTAACTAATTTTAAAATCTAGTACAAGCTATTTTAAGTCCATCCATGTTAAAAAAAGATAATAAGTTACATCTCAGAGTGCTAACCTTTCCTACTATTTAAAGAAAGAAAGGTCTATTTTCCTATATATAAAAAAAATCTTCTACTCATCCTTGAAATTTCATACCCTGTGTCTAAATTATTTTCATCCTTAATAATTTCTTTTGTTTTTCAAAGTGTAAAATTGCTCAAGATGCTTCGTTTTAACTACAACATCAAAAACAAGTGGTTTGCCTCCCCTCATCCTTCTGGCTGCAATCTAACTCCTTTGTCTAATTAAGCTTTTAAGTTGAGTCTTTCTTCCTAACACCATTGGAACTGATTTGTTGATGTGCATAAATACCATATAATTGCCAAAGCAATAAATACATTTAGATCTCATTCGGACCTAATATCTCTATGGTACTTGGCATTGAAGCTCACTCTTATTTTTTGCACTATAATCTATAACCTGTGTTACCTTGCTGCCACAATGTCATTTTCCTGGATTTACCTTTCTTTTCCGGAATTCTTTTCTGACTATACAAGTTTAGTTTGTTGTTGTTTTGCTCTAAGGTTTAACCATAGGCTCTTCTTCTTTGTATTTCTCTTTTCATCCAGTCTAATTTTAGTTTTCACTCTTATTGGGAGAGCTCCCATTATTTATAACTTCAATCACTGATAAACCAGGATTTCTAAATCTGCAACTTCAAGCAAATATCTCACTTGAACTGAGGCATTGTATTTCTGTTATCTTAATGGATATATCTATATATGATGTTTAGTATCTCAAGTTTTTGCTTCAAACTAAATTCATAGCCCTGTAGCACCTTCTTGGGTAAGTCCTCCTTTCATTTTTATGGTCATGTTAATGACAGGTGCTCAGCTAAATTCATATTCATCTCCTCATTCTTAGAACACAGTTAAAAATATATTGTACATTTCAGCCTCCTTTGTCTTAAATGTAGCCAAAGGGCTGAGTTCTAACAGATGTAATAGGAGATGAAATAATATGTTCTATTTACATAAATGGCTCCATTCATCTCCCATCAATGCTCTTTTATCCATTTTCTTATTCCACTGCAAGAAACCTTGAGAAAAATTTGATTGCTATAAATTGGAAATTTATAATATATCTGTCAGCTTAAGGCCCTAAATGACTGTGTTGAAGAGTACTGTTGCACATAATTCCATTTTATAACAAAGGAATAATATTCCATTCAATTATACCACTAGTCATTTAAAGGGCTCTATAAACTTAAATACCCTAAAAATTAGAAATAACTAAGCCCAAATTTGGATGTCATTATGGACTTCTGCATCTCTCTGATCTAATTAGTGTTGCAGATATAGGCACACATGTCTGTGTGCACACAGACACATCTATCTATCTATCCACCCTATGTTTCCCTTTAAATCACCACCATCCTTTAATTTAGGTCTCCATCTTTTCTTATCTAAATATTCTCAATAGACTTTAATAGGTCTCTTTCCCTGAATATCACCCACTTTTTATTCTGCGTCCTCGTGTGTTCAAATTAATGTTTTTGCAAATAAATGCTTATTTTTCTCACCTGCTCAAAGTATTTCAATTACTTTCATTAGTTTTTTATTAATTTATTTAATATTAATGGAGTACTAAGATTTATGCACTTCTTTTTAGATTGCCATATAAATAAGCATAAATACTAAATTAAAGAAACATATTTTAATGAGAGAACTAAACTTACAAAAATAGACACTCTTGGCCCTGGCCGGTTGGCTCAGCGGTAGAGCGTCGGCCTGGCGTGCGGGAGACCCGGGTTCGTTTCCGGCCAGGGCACAGAGGAGGAGAAGTGCCCATTTGCTTCTCCACCCCCCACCCCCCCTCCTTCCTCTCTGTCTCTCTCTTCCCCTCCCGCAGCCAAGGCTCCATTGGAGCAAAGATGGCCCGGGCGCTGGGGATGGCTCCTTGGCCTCTGCCCCAGGCGCTAGAGTGGCTCTGGTCGCGGCAGAGCGACGCCCGGGAGGGGCAGAGCACCGCCCCCTGGTGGGCCTGCCGGGTGGGTCCCGGTCGGGCGCATGCGGGAGTCTGTCTGACTGTCTCTCCCGTTTCCAGCTTAAAGAAAAAAAAAAAAAAATAGAGATACTTTCTTCTTGAACATGGAATAAAATCTAAACCCATTGGCATGATATGAAAGAACATAGTGAAATTCTAGAAGTTATTAAACAAATGTTTTAAGAGCATTTGGGAGGAAAAGCAATGATCATTAGGAGCCAGATTGGGCTCACAAAGAATAACTTCTGCTTTGATAGAGTTGCTAGACTGGCAAATGAGGTGAATTTTATTGGCAAACTATGTTGATTTCAACAAAGCTATGTTTGTCCTCAGTAATGTTTTTTTATTGACATCTTTAAAAGAATATAAGATCTTATTAAGTGGAAGGCAAAATATTAGAATGCCAGGAGATAGATACATAACAATTAAAAGTCCTCAAGTGTTGGCCCTGGCCGGTTGGTTGCTCAGCGGTAGAGCGTCGGCCTAGCGTGCGGAGGCCCCCGGTTCGATTCCTGGCCAGGGCACATAGGAGAAGCGCCCATTTGCTTCTCCACCCCTCCGCCGCACCTTCCTCTCTGTCTCTCTCTTCCCCTCCCGCAGCCGAGGCTCCATTGGAGCAAAGATGGCCCGGGCGCTGGGGATGGCTCTGTGGCCTCTGCCTCAGGCGCTAGAGTGGCTCTGGTCACAACATGGCGACGACCAGGATGGGCAGAGCATCGCCCCCTGGTGGGCAGAGCGTCGCCCCATGGTGGGCGTGCCAGGTGGATCCCGGTCGGGCGCATGTGGGAGTCTGTCTGACTGTCTCTCCCTGTTTCCAGCTTCAGAAAAATGCAAAAAAAAAAAAAAAAAAAAAAAAGTCCTCAAGTGTTTTTTTCACCAAGTTCTTCACACCTAATTATTATTATTGTGCATCCATTTTATAGTTGAAGAGTTTTAAGTTCCCACAAGTTAGAAATCTCAATTAAAGCTATTTATACATTAAAATAGTAAAACTACATTTGGGACATGGTCTTATTACTACAAAGTATATGGTCTTACTTGTTACTACAGAGTACACTACAGTGCTGTTGAGAATTAAGTGACAAATGTTTTAATTTATATACTTTGTGTGTTTGTATTCAAATAATTTATGTTACCAGCAGTGTTTTAGAAATATGACTTAACAACAGTCATACAAAAACCAAAATGATAGCCATTTTAGCTGGCTGTAACTTCTAATTGTGGATATCAGAATCCAATAAGAAATCCTTAGTTACGTGTAATTGAATGCCCAACTCCTGGCTTAAACTAAAAGAAAATCTATTATCTCAAGAAGAATAAAATCTGTGAGAAGGTGGCTCCAGGCCAGGTGTCATAAAAGGTTCAATGCTGTTCCCAAGGTCTCAGCTCCTTTCCATCTCTTCTATCATTTTTCCTTGTGCTCCACCCTCAACATTTGAGCTTTGCCATACCTCTTCTCAGGTAAAGATAACTGGAGGGATTTCAGGCCTAAAACTTCATGTGGTTTTAGGCATTCTTTATTTTATTTTTTTAAAAAAGCAAACATATTTTAGTGTCTTCTCAGGGGAAAGAAATATTTTCTCTATAAACTAGAGTAGATCAGAACTAGCTCAAATGCTCACCCTTAGCCCACAAATAAGTAGAACCAGATCATAATTATATTAGATCATATTTGTATTCTCCCTGGAACTGGAGATGGTGTCACTTTGCCCATTTTAAATTTTTCTGAAGGATTAAAAAATATGCAAACAAAATCAGTCTATGCTACCAAAAAAAGGAAGGCAAACTAGATGTTTAACAATCAAAGATTTTTACTAAAACTTCATATATATATATATATATGTTACTCCCCAAATAAATTCAGTCTTATGCTCTATTCACATAGATGGTTTTGATTATAAAATAAATACAATGAGTTATCTATAATAAATAAACATATCTTTGTACCTTATATCTAGTCCATATATTTTTGAGACTTATCCTCAGAAATACATTTAATCAAATATATATATATATATATAAATAAGGATAACAGAAGTGGCTGTTGATTGTGTAAAAGTTAATGTTTTCTTTGGGAAAGGGAATGAGTAGTGTTAAGTTCATGTAAATAAATATCCTGCTAATTAAATATTTGCTTTATAGGCACAATAAGAAAACACAACTTATTTTATTACTAATATTATTTCTATTATTGTTTCACAACTGCTTTTCTCAGCCATATAACCCAGGTCTCTTTTTAAATGTCTTCTCCCAAGAGTATTTAAACTTCTTTCAGAAGTGTCCAAAATTTCTACCTAATAACCACTGATACCAAAATTTAATATTGCTTACGAAAATCCTAGTTCTTTAGTTAGAAGAAACAACCCTCTGTTAAAAGCTGTTTAGCCACTTTCCTTGTTAGCTCAGCATGACCATATTGCTTATAAAAGTATGTGCCAAATATATGAGGTACTCTTTAAAGAGGAGAGAGAGAGAGAGAAGCATCAACTCATTGTTCCAATTAGTTGTTCCATTAGTTGTGCACTCATTGGTTGCTTTTCATATGTGTCCTGACCTAGAATTGAACCCACAATTTCAGTGAGCCTGCAAGATGCTCTATCCATTCAGCCACCTGCCAGGGCCATGAGAAACATTCTTAACAGGAGCATTTTTGTACAAATATACAAATATATAAACAAATATGAATCACAACTTTTCACACTTAAGACTGTTATTTCCTAAAATGATGTTTTCTAATGTCTAATATGAGCACTATTTCATGTAATTATATATTTTTAATTGCATGCTCTCAACCAAAGAAGTATTGAGCATAGCAATAGCCTGATAAAAAGAATTCATCCTTAATATTAAACCAGGACTATTCTGTGAAATCATTTTTTTATATATATTTCTCTGAAATGAGAAGCAGGGAGCAGAGAGACAGACTCCTGCATGCTCTCAACCAGGATCCACCCAGCATGCCCACTAGATGGTGATGCTCTGCCTATCTGGGCATTGCACTGTTGCAACCAAAGCCATTCTAGTGCCTGAGGCAGAGGCCATGGAGCCATCTTCAGTTCCTGGGCCCAACTTTGCCCCAATGGACTCTTGACTGCAGGAGAGGAAAAGAGTGATGGAGAGAAAGGAGAGGGGGGAGGGGTGAAGAAGCAGATGGGTGCTTCTCCTGTGTGCCCTGGCTGGGAATCAAACCCAGGACATCCACATACCAGGCCAATGCTCTACCAGTGAGCTAACCACCCAGGGCCTCTGTGAAATCAATTTGATTGTAGAGAAATTGGAGACAGTTGGATCAGTTGTTACTGTGCCATTCAAAGTGCTAGATGATGGCTGTATATAATAATTGAGCATTTGAAATATGGCTAGCATACCTGAGGGATTGACTGTTAACTTCATTGAATTTAATTAACTTAAATTAGAAGAGCCACATGAGGGTGGTGGCTAGCATCTTGGACACTAGAGATCTAGCTGCTTTCTATCAACACAGGAGGTTCTACTGGAAGTGCGCTTGACGGACATAAGAAACACATGAACAGCAGCGATGGGTTGTGTTGGAAAAGGAACTAATATGAATACAGAAATTATTTAAAAGAACAGGTTGATGGGCCTTTCAAACTGATAGAAAATTGAGATTTGAGTGAATGGAGGAGTCTCCTAACGAGGGGCCTGAATGATGCTTCAAAAGCAAAACTGTAAAATGCATGCTTTTAAACTGCTTTGGGCAAGGTTAAGATAAAAATAAAAATACATTTTCACACAACAACAGGGAAGTAGAGACCTGTAATAGTACAATTATTTATTATTTAATCAGCGTTTATTGCATTTGGGCTACTATAGAAATATTTAAATGTTCTTTAATGTAATCTTCACTTGCAATCTTATGGTACAGTATTAATTCAATGTGTAGTATTACTATTATTCCCCCCATTTTTTATATGCAGAAACAAAGGCTTAGGAAAATTACTATCAGGAGGGAGACTACACAGCTAGATAATGACAAAGCAGGAATTTTCACTGTCATTTAACAGCAGCATCCACATTTTTAATCGTTTGACTATTTAAAGAATCTTATCTAACACAGACTTCCTTTAGTAAATGTTAGTGTGGAAGGCAGCCGCCATCTAAGGACATGAAGTACTGTGGTGAGATAACACACACATCACAAAATTTATAATAAACATAATATTCTTATTTTTCCTGAACACATGGCAAAAACACCTACCTGCATTTCATACAGTAAACATTTAACATAAATTTATTCATGCAAAATTAGTTCTGGAATTAATACAAACTATACTTTTAAATATATAGTATTAACAATATAGCAATAACTCTATTATAGAATAAGACAGTATGTTAAGTCACATTGCAACAACTTTATTTTTTGTGAGTAAAACCTGAAACTCATAAAGCTTGCACATTATTACATGTGTTATTGTGTCTATGAAGTTTGAGTTTTTATTTAATTTTCACTCTTCTCAGGTTTTTGCCCCTACTCAAGAAATTATTCAAATTTACCTCTATCTCTATTCCAGACTCAGAGTGTCCCACATATGTTAATACATAATTTGAATTAATAATTTATTATACACTTTCCTTGTGAAGACTAATAAAACATTTTTCAATTACAGCAAAATGAAATGATTAGGGCTAAAATGTGTTTCTATCTCCCCTGGTTCCAAGTAATAGAAAGTGAAGACACCTTGAAGGAAAGTAACCAACTTTCCTTTCTTTCTCTGCTAGTAAACATATTACTTAGAACAAAATGTACATTATTTGCACATTCATGTCTGTTTTATACAAATCTGATTATTAAATGGTATATTTGGTTGAAAGAAACTTCTGTTATTTGGAAATAAAACCAGAGTATGAAAAGCAATTTATATTCAAAGAAGAGAGATGAATTAGATGTCTGTTCATGTTATTAAAGACAATATTGATACTTTTCTCCCCAACATTTCTCTCTGATACTGTCTCCAGAAATGAAGCTAACCTTTCTACATCATAAATAGAGCTACAAAAACTATTCAAAGGAGAAATAATTATAAAATTTATAAATTTTTCTAGCAAAAAAAAATGGACAAGGGTTTTGAGATGCTTAAGAGAAATGATGCTTGGAATTGGTGGCAAAAACTCTCCATAGGCAGATTCTTGCAGGGAAGGGGTTGTTTTTAATGAAGGAATAAGGTGAAAAGTAAAAGTGAGGAGGCATGCATGTGGGTCTCAACCTGAAGTTCTAACTCCTTTGTCTCTTTAGGGGGATTAACAAACAAAGTAGAACCAGGCCTAACTGTCTATTCCTCTTTGCCCGGTATCATACAACCCTGGTAAATTCCAAGACACCTAGAGAATAACTATTTCAACTTGTATTTGTGTTCACTAGTAAAAATTAAAACTATTTTCCAAACCTGAGAAATAAACAAGAGTATGTGAATTGATCATTTTTATTATGTTTGAGTACTTCCTGATAGTGGCTTGGGAAAAAGAAAAGAAACTTATAACTGGTATCTCTACTAATTAGCTCCTATCTGACACCAATGGTAATGAAATTTTCTTGCTCAGTAAGTCTGATCAACAGCCATAGTTGCATTGCTTATTATTTGATGCTTACTACATCTGATTAAAAGCCACAAGTTTATTGCTTATTATTGCTGATTAATGGTCTATACCTGGCATTCTTATGTGATGGCTCCAAGTTGCCACAACTTAGATTAGCCCATATAACAATTCAGGTAAAATAATTTTCTATACTGCAATGTAAACCAGCAGCCTGGACCTATCCTTCCACAAACAATTTACTTCACAGGTTCTGAAGTTCTTTCCTCATACATTTTTGTTAAATCATTTCATACTTTAGTGTTCTTGCCGGTTCAGTTGTTGGTAAAATTTTCATAGATGCTTAAGATCAATTTGTCTAAGACATTTGGTTTAATAAGGGGTATTCTGTATGGGGTTATGCAGATCAACTCCAGGACAGTTCTCCAGGGTTCACAGAAGACATCAGATACAATTTCAGTAAAGATTTGATAGCGCCTGACCGGGCCTTGGTGCAGTGGATAGAGCATCAGACTGGGATGCAGAAAACCCAGGTTTGAGACCCCGAGGTCGCCAGCTTGAGTGAGGGCTCAGCTGGTTTGAGCAAAAAGCTCACCAGCTTGAGCCCAAGCTCGCTGGCTCAAGCAAGGGGTTACTCGGTCTGCTGAAGGCCCGCGGTCAAGGCACGTATGAGAAAGCAATCAATGAACAATTAAGGTGTTGCAATGTGCAATGAAAAACTAATGATTGATGCTTCTCATCTCTCCGTTCCTGTCTGTCTGTCCCTGTCTATCCCTCTCTCTGACTCTCTCTGTAAAAAAAAAAAAAAAAAAAAGATTTGATAGCAAGCTTCTACAAACTGACCTGCATCTGACAACATAACCAATGGGCTTATCCTCATCGATATATGCATTCCACAGAATTAGGAGATAAATACAATATGCCCTGTGAAAGTTAAACTTCAGATATATTTTCTTTTATTTTACAGTACTTATATTAAATGTATTTGTTGTTTATTTGAAATACAAATTTAACTGGTGTCCTCTAGTTCACAAGTTAGAGAAGGAAGTAAGTAGCCTGGAAACAGGTTCTACAACTTTCCTAACAGTCTTTCAAAGATTGAAATGATATCATTCAAGATATGATTTTAGGAGAAAAATGTAGAAAGAGTGAAGCTAGAGACACTAGAAAGAGTGAAGCAAAGAGAGGTACTGTAAGGGTAGTAAGAGGACTATGGAAGTTAGAATTGGCTGCCTCCTGGCTAGGGAGATGCAGCTCCTTACAGAAGTTTAGAATCAGGTACACTAGCATGGACCCTGCTAATTTGTTCACATCTCAGCAGAAGACAACAACAAATAACAATTCCTTTTATCCATCTATATACTGATAATTGAAAATTGAGGCCTTTATATACTTTCACATGGAACTGACTTGGGATTCACATTGCAAGTTTTTTTTCCTCTGATGAATTGTGTAAAATAGACCATATTATCTAATCTCTCTAAATCAGGGGTCCCCAAACTTTTTACATAGGGGGCCAGTTCTCTGTCCCTCAGACCATTGGAGGGCCGGAGTATAAAAAAACTATGAACAAATCCCTATGCACACTGCACATATCTTATTTTTAAGTAAAAAAACAAAACGGGAACAAATACAATATTTAAAATAAAGAACAAGTAAATTGAAATCAACAAACTGACCAGTATTTCAATGGGAACTATGTTCCTCTCACTGACCATCAATGAAACAGGTGCCCCTTCCAGAAGTGCGGTGGGGGCTGGATAAATGGCCTCAGGGGGCCGCAGTTTGGGGACCCCTGCTCTAAATCTTACTTTTCTCATTTACATCAGCAAAGTAATCCTGCCCACCTAAGAGTTGAAAGAAGTTTTCATATATAAATAATATACTTAATTCAGTGCTTGAATTATATCAAGTACTTAATATAGTTTATCTAGTAAAACTAAGAAGATGTAGGTATAAAGTATAAATGAAATATGTTGGATTTATAAAAAATTGAAACTAGTGTTTTTAACCAAACTGGACTTCACTTTACCAAAGTATTCTTTACTTCTAAGGTGTGCTCTAGAGCAGTGGTTTTCAACCTTTTTACACTTGGGAACTGGTGAAAATAGGATACAACATTTTTTTGCTCCATAAGATGCACTTTTTTCCCCAAAAAGAGAAAGGGGAAATGTCTGTGTGTCTTATGGAGTGAATGTTCATTTTTTTAGCTGCTGTGGGGCACTGTGCCGGTAAACATATGTAGCACTAGTGAGAGCGTAATCATACCCGCCACGGTGGCATGTGGAACTCCAACATCTGCTGAGTGATCTCCTGGTTCCAATTTCCACAGTTGCATGCAGTGCAAAGGGAAGGCGAGTGACATTGTGTGGGCACATTCATCTGGCGTCATCGAGGGCAGATGTGAGAGGTGTGCTGCAGTGGTGGAGGGCTACACTGCAGCTGCTGGAGCTCTGTGTGAAGTGCTGATGTTACTTGTTGCCCTATTAGTGCTTGACCAGTTTACAGCACATATTAGCAAAACCACAAAAGAAAAAACTTTAAAGAAGTGAAGACTCATTTAGCTGTAATTCCTGGGGGTCTTACCAGCCAGTTGCAACCTCTCGATGTTTCCATCAACAAACTGTTTAAAGTCTTTATGCAAGAAGAGTGCAACAAATGGATGGTTGCTGGTAATCATGATCTGACACCAACTGGACGAATGAAGAGACCCACTATCACTCAAGTTTGTGAATGGGTGAAAACATCATGGCAGTCAGTGAAGAATGAAACCGTAGTATGGTCATTCAAAAAATGTGGTGTTAGTAATGCCTTAGATGGCACTGAAGATGGTGTCATATAGGAAAATAGTGAAGAAAATGATACCAGTAATTGTGAGCAACTGAGCTTCTTAAATTCTGACACTAGCGATGATGAGTTACTGGGACTCCTGGACAGCTAGAAGAGTATTTGAATACTAAAGTCTCTTTTCATTTGTTAATAACAGTGCTAATGGTTGTTAATACTGCTGTTGAGTTTACGTACTTGAAATATTGTCGTGGTATATTTTATTAAATATTTTAACACAGCATTTGGTTCAGAATTTTTTTTTCTTATTTTCCTCCTTAAAACCCTCAATGCATCTTATGGTCAGGTGCATCTTATGGAGCAAAAAATACGGTAATTATTTTGGGGATTGCTGAGGCAGAAATAAAAGCAAGTACTAATATTTTGTGCACTACCTTTTAATTATAATACTATAAAATAAAAATTCCTAAAATAACGAGAACAGTAAAAAAAGTTTTGAGACTACAATTGAAATTTCTTGAGAGCAATATTTAATTCAATTAAATATAGTGTAAAATCTGCTGTTGTTTTTTGCAAAAATACTTGATAACCAGGCTGCAGTTTTGTTTCTGAGAGACGAAGTGCTGCATTGACATCCATTTGGTTTCTCTGTCTGGTTATTATTAGTGAAAGGGCCAAAAAAACCTTCTCACATGAGTAGGTAGTAGAAAATACCGTTAAAAATTTAATAGCTTTGTAACAAAGACAGAGATATTCTTCCAAAGAACATTTTCCAAAATTGTGACAATGATTGCCTTTTATGTTTGGACAACAGAGTGACACCAGAAGATAAATCTATCAATTTTCTTATTCAGAAGGATTAAGGGAGCAGGCATTGATATCTTCCATGAATGAGTTATTGATCCAGAGGTTACCTATACAGGGGTTTTCATTTTTAGGTAATAATGGTCAAAGTTTTGAACTAACACTCTTAAATGTTGACTTATTAAATATGAATTTCTGGGTGATGTCTGCAGCAATCAAAAAGTCTTAGAAAAGTGGAAACATTTCTACATCTTCATCATGTATGCAACTTTCCTAAAGCACAAGTTTCTTTTTGAATCCATCTGTCTTATTTTTTAATGTAAAAATGTTAGTGTTAAACCCCTGAAAAGAAATATTTTGTTCACTGAAAAGGCTAAATATATCTACCATATATGCAAGCTTAGTTATCCATTCTGCATCTAACAAAATCTCTACTAATGCAGAATTTTGCTCTTGCAGAAACTGTTTCACTTTTCTCAACTTGAAAAGTCATGAAAGAACCCTTCCTTTTAAGAGTACCTCACTTCATTATAAAGCAGGAGACATTGGTGTTGTGAATTCATTCTTTCCATAGAGTCGTGAACATCTGCAGTTCAAACCTCAACTGCAAATACTATTAACGATCTTCACAGCGGCATTTATCACTGTGTTCAATTCAGGAAAAAAGTTTCTTTGCAACTAAATGCTGCTGTTATATCATACATTGCATGCACAATACTTTGAGATGTGCATCATTATATATTTTTGCAACTACCCCTGAACGTTATGCAATCATGCTCGCAGCACCATCCCTACACACTCCAATGAACTTTTCCCAGTCTAAGCCACCCACTTAAAAATATTCCGAGTATTACACATCTCTGAACTAGTGGTCTTACCAGGTAGATCAAGACAACAAAAACAGTTCTTTCCTAAAGTCAATATCATCAATATATCTCATGAAGCAAAGTAGAATAGCATGGTTATTCATATCAGGTGATTCATCAAGTTGAATGGAGAACCATTTTTATTTCTTTATTTTATCTACAATTTTCTGTTCAATATCATTGGCCATATCAATAATTCTGTAAACTGTGTTGTCTGAAAGTAGTATAGCCTCAAGTTTTTGTGTGGCTTGAGGATCCAAACATTTCTAAGTGACATTTAAGATGCAAGGTTTTACTAATAGTGAATGTCTTTTTGTTTTGTTTTCAATATTTGAAGGGCAGTTAAATAAGACATTGAAAGCAGTGATTTTTCAACAATAATTTTCTTCATTTGAATTTTCTAACTTTTCATTTGGTTGTGTAATCTTTAAAAAAAAAAGTCCAATGCCTTCTCAATAAGATTACTATGTTTTATATGCAAATGATGAGTACATTTGGCAGGTTTCATTGCATCCTTTGACAGAATTTTAGAACAGACTACACACAAGGGCCATGGCAATAATTCACTACCAGATGTTACAATATGGCCTAACAAAGTTTCTGCTTCTTGTTTGATTCCTGTTGCACTTTCCAAATTACCAAGACATCTTTTTCACTTTCTTTTAAACTTGAAACACTAGGATTTGGTTTACTTTTGGTTTCATCATTACTTTTCTTTTGATTATTGTTTTTGCTTATGTAAAAAGTTACAAAGTTTTGTTCTTGTTTTCTTTCTAGTATGTAGGATTTAAAATTTATAGCACAATGACATTAAAACACACAATAACTTAATTGAAAACAATATGAAGTCATTCTGAACAGAAGAGTACATGCATAACTATTTGCACAAGCATGAAAAAAATGTACTGCTTGGGGGGGCAAAAATGGAAACATGCAACAGATAAAGTTTTATTTTACCATGCATAACAGTGTAACTCAGTACAAGCTGGTACTTGATTTCCAAAATCCACATGTATGATGCATTGAATCCTACATAAATTGTCCTGAATGCATTTGTCTAATCAGCATGATTTGTAAATGCTTGGCACAATACCAAAGGTTGTTCCAATGAGCCTACTAATTCCAAAGACATCTAAGACAATCTTAATAGTATTTTCCTCAATGATACAGGCTGATTAGTGACAATCACCCTGAGCATAAGTGAATTGACTAAGATTATTGGGTCTATAATCTTTATAAAACATCAGGATGATTAACTCTTTTGCTGACCAGTGGTTGAAAAACACTGCTCTAGAGCAGAGTAAATACTCAAAAAATAATTGTTGAAAAAATAAATATATTCAGATAATTCAATATAAGCATACAACTCTTTGTCCCTTGACAACTTGGAACCAGGTTCTACCATCATGCCTCAGATTTTCAGAACTTCACCTTTGGGCTTAGAAAAGTTGTTTCTATAAAGATACATTTAAATTTGAATGCTTTTATTAGAGATTTCTACTTTTTTCTGGTCTTATTGAATTTCAATTATTTATCTGGGATGGAAGAAAAATGCAAAACTAATTTCTTAGTTAAATATCAAGATGTTATTCTAAAAACATAAATTTAATTTTTTTAACTTTCCTTCTCTAATAAGAGTTTATAATACCTAATTTGTAAGCAATTATAAACCTAAAATTATTACTTTCATATCCAGATTAAGGAAATTATTCTGAAAATAGAAAACATTTTTACTATGCTTATATAGTAAATGGTAACTAAATTATTGCTAAAACTATTGTGTTCATAGTATAACTTTAGTTTTTATTATTCATAATTGAAAGAAAAATATTAGTGCAATAAAAATTCCTTACCTCTAAATATTTATATTTAATATTTTTGCCAGTATTTGTGTATATATCAACCATAAATCAGTAGTTAAAAAAGATAAAAAAACTTTCTCTTTCACACCAACAGAAATCAACAGAACTCTAAATTAAAGTGACTTTGTACATCCAGTCTCTTCACAATAAGAATTGATGTTCTATTATTTCATTGGGTTTAAGACTTTTGACAAGAAGATCTGGTAATTCAAAAAATTAAACTGTCTGAATGAGCAAGATTAAATTTTACACCAAAACAAAAAGAGAGAGAACTCCATATTGATTTCAGACAAATGTTTTGATGAAGCCTTAGAAAAAAAGAATAGACACTAATCAAACAAAGTATCGTTCATGCACTCTATCCAATGTAACAAAGAATAGATGTGAATAGCTGATGTTAGAGTAATAATGAATAATAAAGTTATTCATTGCCAACTCCCATTTTACCTGATTGTTACTATTTTTTTAATTACATATAAAAAATGCAACATCGAATTATCACCAAAAATGATTCATTACCAGCATTTTGAGTTACCTACAAGGGAGCTATATCAGAATGATATATTATAAAGAGAAATAAGTCTACAGTTAACAAAAGCCCCGTAATTAAGAAATAATAATAGTCATAGTACCTGAGCATTTTTATGTGACCTGTCATTTTCTTGTCTATTCTCCTTAAAAACTCTTAGGCAACTATTACTGTTATTTCTATTTGATAAATAAGAAAGGTAGTTTAATGATATTACTAAATCACTAAATCTCATATTACCAATAAGTACAAGAGGCAGGACTGATATTTATCCATCCATCTATCTCTATACCACAAAAAATCCTATGCTGGACCTCTACCTGATTCAATTATTTATCAGTAGAATAAAGTAAATACCAATACTCAGCCCTAGATGTTATCATGGTACAAAATGAAAAAACATTTGAAATCTGTGAAAACTATAGCATCTAATACCATTACATGTTCTTTTATTATTAACAAATAGAAAGTTCAGACATTGGGTTTACTATAAAATTAAGATGTGGTTCAAACTTCATCATTTTTACACTATAGTTTGACAATATAAATATATATAATTAAAAATAAACTATGTTATGCAAGTTTCATAGAATAAAGGAAGGAGAGGTTTAATATAAAGGAGAGTGGTCAGGAAAGGCAAACAAAGACTCATATATATAAGAAAACTAGTATGGGTCATTTTAGAACAGTATGCCAGGACTCAACAAGTATTCTGAAAAATTTATGTAAATTAATTGGCAATTTATTTCTTCATATAAACTTTTTTTTTTTTCTTTTCTTTTTTTAACTTTACTGAAGCTGGAAACAGGGAGAGACAGACAGACTCCCGCATGTGCCCGACCGGGATCCACCCGGCACGCCCACCAGGGGCGAAGCTCTGCCCACCAGGAGGCGATGCTCTGCCCATCCTGCGCGTCGCCATGTTGCGACCAGAGCCACTCCAGCGCCTGAGGCAGAGGCCACAGAGCCATCCCCAGCACCCGGGCCATCTTTGCTCCAATGGAGCCTTGGCTGCGGGAGGGGAAGAGAGAGACAGAGAGGAAAGCGCGGCGGAGGGGTGGAGAGGCAAATGGGCGCCTCTCCTGTGTGCCCTGGCCGGGAATCGAACCCGGGTCCTCCGCACGCTAGGCCGACGCTCTACCGCTGAGCCAACCGGCCAGGGCTTCTTCATATAAACTTTAAATATAGATTTTGTAATTATATTTCTTATTTTTATTTGAGATCCCCTTAAGTTTACTGATTATACTGAGAAATTTTCTATATTGAGCCTCCTGGTTTTCTTTTTATTTCTCTTTTAGATTTCATTCATTCATTTTTAGAGATAGAGAGAGAGGGAGAGAGAGAGAGAGAAAGAAAGAGAGAGAGAGAGAAAGAGGAGCAGAAAGCATCAACTCCCAAATATGCCTTGAGCAGGCAAGCCCGGGGTTTTGAACCTGTGACCTCAGCATTCCAGGTTGACGCTTTATCCACTGTGCCACCACAGGTCAGGCGAGCCTCCTGATTTTCAAATAGCAATAAGGTAACTAAGGTCTCTTGATGTTTTCTCTCTCAATATTTACATCTACTTAAGACAAAGCAAAATAACCTTGACTGATTAACCTCATGAGGGAGGTCCTCAGCTTTAGCCTGATTGTGCCACTCTCAGCACTTCTATGAAAAACTCATGTGGGCACGATAGTCTGTTAGAGGCTCTACATGGAAGTATGAGATTGGTCCATGCAGAGGCTGGTACCTCTGTTGGGGTAGAGAAGAGGGAGGGAGGTTTGGTGTCCACAGCCAATGAAGACTGAGAGACTAAGGCATCTGGGAGAAAATAGTGTGATTACTGAGAGTGCCACCTGAAGCTAAGGAACAAACCGCAGCCTCAGCAGCATTCAGTCCAACAGGGGAAGCTTAGCAAGTGGCTTTACAGAGTCAACACTGTATTTTTCCTATACATCCTTCTCACACTGTGAGTTAAATGTGTACCTCCAGCATGTCCCAGCCCAACTGCATTATGTACTTATTTATAATCTCCCCTCTTTTAGAGTATCAGTTTTAGGAGTGTGGAAACTTTTCTAGCTTAATTACCTATTATATCTTCTTCAATTAGAACATTACCTAGCAGTTATCAGGCATTCAAAAAACAAAAACTTTGAAAAAAATGCCATAAATATATGTTAATAAATAAATGAACAGCAAACTCATAAATAACTGTGGTGATAATCTGCTAAAGATATTACTTCTGATTATTTCATTTAATTAGTTTATTAGTGATATGGGCCATGACAAAACATAAACTAGGAGAAAGCCCCAAAGGTCAGATGTCTGAAAAGAGGTGTGTGAGAGTTAAAGACAAGTATACAATTATTCTTTTGCTTAAATGGCATTGTGTTTACCTATATGTTCTAGGTGAAGCCAAAATTATTATCTAAGTAAAAATTTTACTCTCAATTTGTTTATATGGCCTTGACCACAGTATTTGCCTGACAGAAAAAAAATTTTTTTTGAGTTTTATGGTCATTTAAGACCTTAACCTTTCACTTTTTCTCTACAAAGCGAATTGGAGTAAGCATTAACTCTGCTTGTTAATATTGAACAAAATATGGTCCAGATAAAACTTTGCTTTCAGTGGCTAATGTACGTTTCTTATTCATGTGTTCATTATTAGTGAACTTGACCATTGCAATAGTTTCCATAATTGCATCCCTACTGTTAGAACAATTTTTGATGATATCACCCGCATGCTTCACTTGCTTAATTAGACTCTAATGCATCAATGGGTCATTTTAACTTTCTCCAGTGAGGGCATCTCATTCTCAGGGCTAACCCCTGTTTCTAAGTTTTATGTTGATCTTCTTAACCAAGACTGTAAGATATTCAAGAACAATTGTTATCTAGGCAATACATTTTGATTGGTAACAAAACATATCTTTATCTTTTTTTTGACACTATTTGAGTAGAAAAGGGTTTGTTTTTTTGAATACCTATTATGTGTGATATTGTGTGATATGCATGTCACATTTATGATTTCATCTTAAATTAAAATATTATTTTCTTTATAGTATATTATTAAATGCTCACTGTAAAAATTTAGAGATAAAACGTTTATAAAATAAGAAACAAAAGTAAACAATATTTTTTCTCAGCTCAGATGTAACCATTTTTAATATTTTGATATATAATTGTACATAAATTTATTTAACACCTGTATATGGTTTTTCTGTTCATGTAGTTGTGTATTTAATGAAACATGACCACTTTCTCATTTTATTAAATGAGAAATTTTTGAAGCAGCCTGTTTAAGAACTGTGGAAGTTCTATTGTAAAGCTTTTATCCTCTTTCTAATGGGCAATTGGAATTGCAATTGATGAAATTAAAAGCATGAGTTGAAAAAACAACCAAAAATAAACTTTAGAGATGTAATCTAACATAGGTAAAGTTGGGGGATTTCTAATTTATTTATTTATTTCAGTGAGACAGTATGGAAGAGAGAGACAGTGAGACAGGAACTGGTCCTGTATGTCCACTGACGGGATTGAACCAGCAACATCTGTGCTTCAGGATGATGCTCCAAACAACCAAGCTATCCTGCCAGAGCTGAAAGCCGATTTTAATAGTATGGTTTCTTAAACTGTAAGAAAAATGTATAATAATTCTCTATAATAAAAATAATTGAGAACTAATTTTTATACTTTAAATAATTTATTTGTCATTAATTGGCTTTTGTTTTATTTTCAAACATTCTTAGACTACACATTAGGATGTTAAATTAAGATGCTAGCAACATAAACATCATTTGTGTTTTCGGTCTTATGTAATTCCTGAGACCTGTTAGAAGCAATATACTTTTCCCTTTCTCTTTAAGTGTTATAAAGTTGCATTAAATTGGAAAAAAGTAACAGTTTTACACTGACTGCAAACCAGATATATAAATTATCAACTAATACCCCAAATTTAAGTTGGAGGCAATGGGATTAGAGTGAACATGGGAGGTCAGTTTCAGTGAGGAAATACATAGTAATGAGGTAACTAAATTAGCCAATATGTTTTTTCTGTTTTTCTTTTATCATGAGAAAGATAGAGAGAGGTACAGACAGGGACAGACAGGCAGGAAGGAAGAGACAAAAAACATCAACTCATACTTGCATCACTTTAGTTGTTCATTGATTGCTTTCTCATGTGTGCCTTGATTGGGGGGCTCCAGCACAGCCAGTTACCCTTTGCTCAAGCCAGCAACCACTGGGATCAAGTCAGCAACTATGGGGTCATATATATGTTCCCATGCTCAAGCCAATGAGCCTGAGCTAAAGCTGTTAACCTTGGGGTTTCAAACTTGAGTTCTCAGCATCCCAGGCCAATGCTCTATCCACTGTGCCACCACCTGGACAGGCATAAATTGACCAATATGTTCATTCAAGTATGGTCTTGTCCATCTCAAGAAAATTACATGCATGTAACTCTGTTTCATAGGGTTTTTGGAGATGGGAAAGTGTGGAGCCAGAAATCTATATTTCCTATCCAAAATTCATTAAATCTTGCTTAAATTCCAGCTTTGTTTGTTTGTTAACTGACACTCAGTTACTCATGGGAAATAACATTAATGAAAAGTTAATACAATAACAGTCATGAAACACAGGAAGGTTTCAGTCAATAGGAGCCCAGAATTAGAAAGCAGGTGAGAAGCAGTTCCAATCTTGTTCTGCCCATAGCTGTCTTCAGTATGCTGCTGAATCTATCCAGTGGACAGAAAGAGAGACAAAGAATTAAGAGATCATGATGACTGAGACATTGCTTATGGTTTTACCTTATAAGGACTTTAATTTCAGTTTTAGCTATTTTATTCAAAACTGAATTCCTTAAAAAAAATAGAAAACTGGCAAAGGTTACATGGAAAAGCCACACCATTGGAGAAGAACATAACTAAATTTATTAGTAAAGGCTTAGGGACCTAAAGGGGAAGGATCACATCATTTGTGAGTTTTCTTTCTAGAAAACTGTTTAAATAGTGGTGGAAGTAAAACATTCTTTGAGACAATTTGGTAAAGTAGAGGGTTAACACCAACATAGTGCTGAATAAGATTTTGTAGGAATGTTTTTAACAACATCAGAACATGACTTTCATTTGTATAGTTGTATGTGTGACTCTCTCAGACAAGCTAATATTTCTAAGTGTTGAGTCTGAGATTATTTTGAAATTCTAAATCACTCAAGAGGAAGTTATGAGCATAAAACCTTGAATTGCGTAGCTTTTTTTGAAGAACCAATTTCAACTCTGTAATAGTTTTTTTTTAAAAAGTCTCTCTTCATCACTGTTTTCTTTAATGCTTATAAGTATACGGGGTGCTGGAGAACCAGACGATTCCCAGGAGTAATCCAGTTGGTAAAACAAATCCAGAACAAAGACATTAGCTTTAAAATATTCTCACTTATAACTTATTAAAATATAAAATGACTGTAAACATAAAATAGTCTAAATTAACACATAGTCGAGAGAGACAATGATGGCAATGGAGTAGGTGGATGTACCAACTTGCACCTCCCAGAACCAAAGTGGATTACAATTTAATTTTAAGAACAATCATCTGGAAAAAACAACTTTGGACTAAACTAAGGACTCTTTAACCAAGGATTACTGAGTAAGCCACACTGACACTAGTAGGAAAATCAGAAACATGGAAAGGGCTTCCCAGCTTCCAGGATCAAACAGCAGCCTGGAGGGACTCGTGTGGTGGGAAGTGACTTTAGTGGAGAGGGGAGGGCCCTGGGCCCCAGGAACAAAGCCCCAGCCTGCAGTCCCAGAGCCTAGAAGAGGCATTCAGACAGTATTTAGCTGTGAAACAAGCTAGGATACTGTTTGTGAGTAAGAGACAGATTTCTCAGACCAATGATTCTTCTTAAAGGTATCACACAGAAAACCTCTTTCACAACCACTCACTCGGGACTCTGGGGGATGGGGAGAAATGAGAGGACCAGAGTAGCAGGAAGCGAGTATAATCTCAGAGGCACAGGAAGAAACATTTTGAGGGACAGCCACCCTAACCCCAGGGCTGAGTCACTCCCCAAATCTAAAGTGAATATTTCCCCAGAACCAGAAATGCCAGCAAAGGGAAGCAGGACACCAGCCAAACAAAAGCTCTCCTGTGGCACTTAGAACAGAGTCGCTTAGAAGGAGGTAGCCATCAGGTACACAGTATTGAGTGCTAAGGTCTGAGCTGCATCACCCCTCCCTACACTGCTGAGTGCTCACTGGAGGGCAGGCAGTGGCAACGGGATGTGGAAGTGCAGTCTCGTTGGCTGGGGTGGAAACCGGCCAACCAAAATTGAGGACTGGTGTGAGCTCAGTCCTGCCCAACAGGGGTGGAGGCTGAAGGCCATCATGGGGGAGGAAGGGGTGCATGAAAGCAGTTTGACAACAAGAGCAGTCCACCTCAGTCCCACCTGCAGGGGTGGGGGATAAGCCAGGGAACAGACAGAGACCACTGGCTAGTGGCCCAGGTGCAGTGCATGAGCACAACTCTGCCTGTGAGGGTGGGGCAAAGGTCAAGGCTGGCCAGGGCTTGAAGTCTGGCAGGTGAATACAGTCTTCCCCACAGAGGAAAGGTGGAAACCATAAAATGCTAGAGTGGTCCAGTGCTGGCAATGCCCACACCTGAATGACCAAGGCAATGGTAGAGGGGGTGGTGGGTCTGCAGAAAAATCACACCTAGGGAACATAGAGGCCACACAGATTACACTCCTATAGCTACACTCTTCTTATACAGAGACAAATGAGAAAGCAGAGAAATGAAACCCAAATGAATCAAGAGAAATTCCCAGAAAAGGACTTGAATGAGTCAAATATAACCAAATTACCGGATGCAGAGTTTAAAATAATGATTCTTAGGATGCTCAAAGATGTTAGAACATTAGATGGACATAACGAGCACCTTAATAAAGAGATAACAAGTATAAAAAAAGGACATTAAAATAATAAAAAAGAATCAGTCAGAAATGACAAATATAATATCAGAAGTGAAGACCACAATGGAAAAAATAAAAAGCAGGATGGATAAAGCTGAGAATTGAATCAATGAGTTAGAGAACAAGATAAATGAAAACAAGAAAGCAGAGCAGCAGAAAAGAGACATAAAAAGTCTGAGGAAACTTAAGAGAACTCTTTTACAACATGAAGAGAAATAACATCCATATCATAGGGGTTCCTGAAGAAAAAGAAAAAGAACAAGGGATAGAGACCTTGTTTGAAGAAATCATAGCTGAAAACTTCCCTAAATTGATGCAGGAAAAAGTCACACATGTTCAAGAAGCACAGAGAATTCCAGTAAAGAGAAAGAAATATACACCAAGACATATCATAATTAAAATACCAAAGCTAAGAGATAAAAAAAGAATACTAAAAGCTGTAAGAGAAAAGCACTCTATTACCTACAGAGAAAACTCCATAAGCATGACATCTGACTTCTCAACAGAAACACTTGAGGCCAGAAGGGAATGGCAAGAAATATTCAAAGTAATATAGAACAAGAGCCTACAACCAAGATTTCCTTATCCAGCAAGGCTATTATTTAAAATTGAAGGAGAAATAAAAAGCATCACAGACAAAAAAACAAAAACAAAAAAAAAACCAACTCAAGGAATTTATTACAACCAAAGCAATGCTGCAAGAAATGTTAAGGGGCCTGTTGTAAACAGAACAAAGGGAGAAAAGAATATAGTAAAAGAAGAATGTAGCTTTCAAGAATGAAATGGCAATAAACAACTACATATCAATAATAACCTTAAATGTAAATGGATTAAATGATTCGATCAAAAGACATAGGGTAGCTGCTTGGATAAGAAAACAGGACCCATACATATGCTTTCTACAAGAGACACATCTCAAAACAAAAGATACACATAGACTGAAAGTAAAAGGTTGGGAAAAATATTTCATGCAAATAGAAATGAAAAAGAAGCTGAGGTACCAATACTTATATCTGACAAAACAGACTTTAAAACAAAAGCTACAATAAAAGATAAAGAAAGTCACTACATAATGATAAAGGGAGCAATCCAACAGGAAGAGATAACCATTATAAATATCCATGCACTTAATATAAGAACACCTAAATATATAAAGCAGACTTTGATAAATAAAAAGGGCAAGATAAACAGCAATGCTATAATAGTAGGGGATTTCAATATCCCACTAACATCACTAGATAGATCCCCAAGAAATAAAATTAACAAAGAAACAGCAGACTTAAAGGACACACTAGATCAACTGGATTTAATAGATATTTTTAGAACATTTCACCCAAAAGCAGCAGAGTATACATTCTTTTCAAGTGCTCATTGTACATTTTCTAGAATAGACCACATGATAGGGAACAAAAGGGGACTCAACAAATTTAAGATTAAAATCACATCAAGCATACTCTCTGATCAAAATGACATGGAACTAGAAATCAAGCACAACAGAAAAACTGAAAAATACTCAAACACTTGGACACCAAATAGCATGTTATTAAATAACAAATGGGTTAACAATGCAATCAAAGAAGAAATAAAAGAATTCCTAGGAATGAACGATAATGAGGATACAACTCAAATTTTATGGGACACAGCAAAAGCAGTACTGAGAGGGAAGTTCAAAGCATTAAAGGCATACTTTAAGCTAGAAAAAGCTCAAATAAACAACTTAAACCTGCATCTAAAAGAACTAGATAAAGAACAGCAAGTAAAGCCCAAATGTAGTAGAAGGAAGGAAATTATAAAGATCAGAGTGGAAATAAATCACATAGAGGCTAAAAACACAAACAGAGGATCAATGAAACCAAGAGCTGGTTCTTTGAAAAGATAAACAAGATTGATGAACCTTTAACCAGACTCTCCAAGAAAAAAAGAGAGAGGACTCAAATAAATAAAATTAGAAGTGAGAGTGGACAAATAACAACTGACACAACAAAAATACAAAATATTTTTTAAAAATACTATGAAGAACTGTATGCCAAAAATTTAGACAACCAAGGTGAAATGGACAGATTTCTTGATACATATAATCTTTCAAAAATCTACCTGGAAGAATCAGAAAATCTAAAGAGACTAATTAAAACATATGAGATCAAAACAGTTATCAAAAAACTCCCAAAAAAGAAAATTCTTGGGCTTGATGGCTTCACAAGTAAATTCTACCAAATATTCAAAGAAGAACTAATTCCTATCCTTCTCAAGCTATTTCAAAAAATTCAAGAGAAAGGAAGACTTCCAAGCTCCTTTTATGAGGTGAGTATAATTCTGATCCCAAAACCAGGCAAAGATAACACAAAGAAAGAAAATTATAGGCCAATATCCCTGATGAATTTAGATGCTAAAATACTCAAAAAAATTTTAGCAAACTGTATCCAGCAATATACAATATAAAAAAAAATCATACATCATGATTAAGTAAGATGCATTCTAGGGAGGCAAGGCTGGTACAATATTTGCAAATCAATAAATGTGATTCATCACATAAACAAAAGAAAGGAGAAAAAACAGATGATAATTTCAATAGATGCAGCAAAAGCATTCGATAAAATCTGACACCTATTCATGATCAAAACTCTCAGCAAAGTGGGAATACAGGGGACATACCTCAACATGATAAAGGCCATCTATGACAAACCCACAGCCAACATCATACTCTATGGGTAAAAATTAAAAGAAATTCCCTTAAGATCAGGAACAAAGCAGGGGTGCCCCCTTTCACCACTCTTATTCAACATAGTTCTGGAAGTCCTAGCCACAGCAATCAGAAAGAACAAGAAATAAAAGGCATCCAAATTGTAAAAGATGATGTAAAACTATCATTATTTACAGATGATATGATATTGTATATAGAAAACCCTAAAGTTTCAGTCAAAAAATTACTGGACCTGATAAATGAATTCAGCAAGGTGGCAAGATATAAAATTAATACTCAGAAATCAGAGGCATTTTTACACACCAACAATAAACTGTCAGAAAGAGAAAATAAGGAAACAATATTCTTCACTATTGCAACAAAATAAAAATAAAGTACCTAGGTGTAAATTTAACCAAGAAGATTAAAGACTTGTATTCAGAAAATTATAAAACGTTGATTAAAAAAATCAGGGAACATATAAACAAGTGGAAGCATATACTGTGTTTATGGATAGAAAAAATGAACATTACTAAAATGTGTATATTACCCAAAGCAATTTGTAAATTCAATGCAATACCAATGACATATCCAAGATATAGAACACATATTCCAAAATTTTATATAGAACCAAAAAAGAACCTAAATAGCCTCAGCAATCTTGGAAAAAAAGAATAAAGTGGGAGGTATCACACTTCCTGATATCAAGTTATACTACAAGGCCATTGTACTCAAAACAGCTTGGTAATAGCATAAGAATAGGCATATAGATCAATGGAACAGAACAGAGAACTCAGAAATAAACACACACCTTTATGGACAATTGATATTTGACAAAAGAAGTAAGAGCATACAATGGAGTAAAGACAGCCTCTTTAACAAATGGCTTTGGGAAATTGGACAGCTACCTATAAAAAATAAATGTAGACCACCAACTTACACCATTCACAAAAATAAACTCAAAATGTATAAAAGACTTAAATGTAAGCTGTGAAACCATAAGCATCTTAGAAGAAAACATAGGCAGTAAGCTCTCTGACATCTCTTGCAGCAATATATTTGCTGATTTATCTCTATGGGCAAGTACAGGATAAACAAATGGGACTTTATCAAACTAAAAAGCTTTTGCACAGCTGAAAACAATATGAACAGAATAAAAAGAAAAACTATACAATGGGAGAACATATTTGACACTATGTCTGACAAGGAGTTAATATTCAAAATTTATAAAGAACTTGTAAAACTCAACACCAGGAATATAAACAATCCAATTAAAAAATAGGCAAAAGAAATAAATAGACTCTTCTCCAAAGAGAACATACAGATGGCCAATGGACAAATGAAAAAAATGTTCAACACCATTAATCACTAGAGAAATGCAAATTAAAACCACAGTGAGATACCACCTCACACCAGTCAGAATGGTGCTCATGAGGATATGGAGAAAAAGGAATCCTCCTGTACTGCTGGTGGGAATGCAGACTAGTGCAGCCACTGTGGAAAACAGTATGGATATTTCTCAAAAAAATAAAAATAGAGCTGCCTTTTGACCCAGCCATCCCACTTTTAGAAATATATCCCAAGAAAACCATATCACTGATTCAAAAGGAGATGCACCCCATGTTTATGGCAGTATTGTTCACAATATCAAATATCTGGAAAGAGCCCAAGTGGCCATCAGTGGACCAGTGGATTAAAAAGCTGTGGTACATATATACAATGGAATACTATGGGGCCATGAAGAAAAAGAAAATCTTATCTTTTGTGACAGCATGGATGGACCTGGAAACTATCATATTATGTTAAGTGAAATAAGCCAGGCAGAGAAAGAAAAATATCATATGAGCTCACTTATTTGAGGAATCCAATGAACAATGTGAACTGAAGAACAAAATTGAGATGGAGGAGGGATCAAAGGGACCAGAGGAAATGAGAACAGAGGGAAATGGGTTGATAGGATGAGATAAATCTGAAGGGAAGGGGGGAGGGTGCTATCGGGAGGGAGGCAAGGGACATGTTAAGGAGAATACTGGGGAGAGGGGGATGCATTCAGCGTGACACTAGAATCTATGTAAACACAATAAGGTAAAATAAAAATTAATAAAAAGACCTAGCACATCTTTAGGAGCCAAAATTAATATAAGATACTGTCTTATTTTCAGGGAAACAGGGTAGATTGTTGTACATGGAAATAGAGTCAGAAGAAATTCTTGATGAAATTCAGAGTTTGGCTGGTTATGCTGATGTTTGTGATGACATGACTACAGTATATTAATAAATGTTGACTTTTTGCTCAACAAAAAAATTAATAAAATTAATTAATTAACACATTATCAAAGACACAAAGGTTTATATGGTAGCATTTTGGTAAATTTAACATTGGCATTTGTGGGTTTTTATTATTTACTTATTTAAATAATAAAAAAAACATTTTTGCTATATTTACTGAGTAGAAACAGAATAAAGAGTGTCAGGCAAAATAAATGATGTTTGATATGACAGATTTAAATGGTTGACACAAATATTATAATAGATCATCATTTTTAATAACATGACCTTCAACTGCTCCTCAGGGGACACAAGACAACAAAGAGAAATATCTTCTTTCTTAAACAACAGCTGCTGGTGATTTCTGTATTTGCACATTTTGCCCCTCTAAAAAAGTAACACATGTCCTTAATTTTTTGATGTTTCTCTAAGGTGAACAGGCTGAACTCTTATTTCTGTAAGTTAGCTTTTGCACAGTAAGCCAAGTGCATTGAAAAGTCAGGGGAATAAGGATTATTCCAAAGCTAGGACTACGAAATGCCACAGAGCAGAAATGGAGTGCAAAGTATTGAGTTAAAAGATTAGCATTGATCCTAGATTATCACAGAAGTCACCTAAATATTCTCCTGTTGTCTGTGCTACCTCCAGATGCTCAATGCTCAGTCTATTTTAACCTGTCTACATTTTTATTCCTTCTTAAACACATTTTTGATCATGTGTAGCCACTACTAAAATGTTCAACAGCTCCTTATAACGAAAGTATAATTGCTATCCCCTTAACCTTCCAGCCACTGCTTAGCTTGCCATACTTCTTGAACCCTCCTCAGTTATGTAGTTTTCACTATAGCCGGACTGCTCTATTTGGTCTTAGTGTGATTTAAAGTATTACTGCCTCCTACCCCTGCTCATAAAACCACTCTCAAGCACATCTGAAATGCCTAGACAAGTCTTCATTTACCTCCTTATCATTGATTTCTTCCCCAGTGAAAGTTTTGTTGAACTCTCAACTTGTATAGCTCTCGGCTCATAGTTAATCAAATGTTTTGAGTGTACTTGATCCAGTTCCTTAAGGTTGCAGTAAGGTCCTGCTGCTAACAACCATTTCTACAACTTGGTCTTTTTGTTTTTTTTTACAGGAACAGAGAGAGAGTCAGAGAGAGGGATAGATAGGGACAGACAGACAGGAACAGAGAGAGATGAGAAGCATCAATTATCAGTTTTTTGTTGCGACACCTTAGTTGTTCATTGATTGCTTTCTCATATGTGCCTTGACCATGGGCCTTCAGCAGACCTAATAATCCCTTGCTTGAGACAGCGACCTTGGGTCCAAGCTGGTGGGCTTTTTGCTCAAACCAGATGAGCCCGTGCTCAAGCTGGCGACCTCGGGGTCTTGAACCCCGGTTCTCCACATCCCAATCCAATGCTCTATCCACAGCACCACTGCCTGGTCAGGCTCTACTACTTGGTCTTACAACTACTTCTTTGTTACTCAATAAGCATCCAGTTGTTAAATAACAATTACTAATATGTTCACCAACAAATCTGAATAGTTATATGAATTTTGAGGGACAGATAATATAAGTACAGCAGGGAATGTATTCTAATTGTCTTCAAATTTGTACTTAACCAAGTTCATCAGAGAGTCCTTCAGAGAGAATCAGGAGATACGGGCCTCTGCACTTGCCCGCTGGTGTCCTCACCATCTCCCTGGGCTTACCCTGTGTCTTTTTTGAAATTATTATGAGTTTATTTGGCCTGACCAGGTGGTTGCACAGTAGATAAAGCATCAGACTGGGATGCAGATGACCTAGGTTCAAAACTCCCGAGGTCACCGGCTTGAGCACTGGCTCACCAGCTTAAGTGTGGGGTCACTGGTTTGAGCATGGGATCATAGACATGACCCCATGGTCTCTGGCTTTAGCCCAAAGGTTGCTGGCTTAAAGCCCAAGGTCACTGGCTTGAGCAAGGGGTCACTTGCTCTGCTATACTTTTTCTGTCAAAGCACATATGAGAAAGCAATCAATGAACATTTAAGGTGCCATAACAAAGACTTGATGTTTTTCATCTCTCTCCCTTCCTGTCTGTCTATCCCTGTCTGTTCCTCTCCCTCTCTGTCACAAAAAGAAGAAAGAGTTTATTTGTTTGTGCCAAACTGATGACATATGTTAGAGAGCAAGATCTCAAGGGCTCCCCTGACCAGTGCCTTGTTTTCATACAACAGTAGCTGGACATATTCTGCACAATCAACTCATTATTGGATCCAATAAAATCATTAATATTTGCCATTAGATGGCTTAGATTAGAGGAGCTCAGATTTTCCTGCTCAATAATTCTCTTAGAGGTTTATACTTCAGACAAATGGATAAAATAGAAAGAATGAATTCACACAGCTGGTTGAATGTTTTAGAACCAAATAAACAATTAACATGTGGGGGAAAGTAACTAGCACTTATTGAGTATTGATATATTCTCAGTGTTGTGAAAAATTCTTTATAAATATCTTACTTATTTTCAATTTTTAACAGTGAGAAAATTAAAACAGGATGTTTAACCAACCTGCTCAAGGTCTGTCACACAGTCAGAATAACAAAGCTCAGATTTCTGCTCAATATACTGTTTTAAAATAAGATTCTATTTCTCTTGAGTAAATACCTATTTGAGAGTCAACTGAGTTATATGATGGAGATATATTCAATTATTTTGGAAACCTTTACATAATTTTCCAAGTGATTGAACAATTCTACATTCTCACCAGCAGTTTGCAATTGTTCCAGCACCACTATATTTTGCAAAAACTTGAATATTTTTAGTCATTTGAAATTTTAGCCACTCACATTGGCATATGTTGGTATATGACTGAGGTTGTTTTTTTTTTTTCTTTTTTTCTTTTTTTTTTCTTTTCATTTTTCTGAAGCTGGAAACAGGGAGAGACAGTCAGACAGACTCCCGCATGCGCCCGACCGGGATCCACCCGGCACGCCCACCATGGGGCGACGCTCTGCCCACCAGGGGGCGATGCTCTGCCCCTCCTGGGCGTCGCCATGTTGCGACCAGAGCCACTCTAGCGCCTGGGGCAGAGGCCACAGAGCCATCCCCAGCGCCCGGGCCATCTTTGCTCCAATGGAGCCTTGGCTGCGGGAGGGGAAGAGAGAGACAGAGAGGAAAGCGCGGCGGAGGGGTGGAGAAGCAAATGGGCGCTTCTCCTGTGTGCCCTGGCCGGGAATCGAACCCGGGTCCTCTGCACGCTAGGCCGACGCTCTACCGCTGAGCCAACCAGCCAGGGCTGACTGAGGTTTTTACTTGCATTCTCCTACTGATAAATTATATTGAGCATCTTATTCTTTTGTTCTTATTCATCTATCTTATTCTGGGAAGTGTCCACTCAAATATTTTTTTTCATTTTTTTGTTAGGTTGTTTGTCATATATTTACACAAAGACTTGTACATGAGCCTGACCTGTGGTGGCGCAGTGGATAAAGCGTCGACCTGGAAATGCTGAGGTCACTGGTTCGAAACCCTGGGCTTGCCTCTTCAAGGCACATATGGGAGTTGATGCTTCCATCTCCTCCCCCCTTCTCTCTCTCTGACTCTCTCTCCTCTCTCTCTCTCTCTCTCTCTGTCTCTCTCTCTCTCCTCTCTAAAAATGAATAAATAAAATTTAAAAAAAAAGACTTGTACATGAGTGATCATACCTGTTTTATTCACAATATCCAAAAATTGGTAAAAAGCCAAATGCCCAGCAATAGGTGATTGGAAAAATAACATACAAGATACATCCATGGTACATGCAACAAAATAAATGAATCTCAAATTGTTTAGAGTGAAAGAAATGATACCCAAAAAGAGCATATTATATGATGCCATTTACTTTATAGATAAATAGGTGATAGTCAGATAAATAGATGGGTAGATAGAGGATAGGTAGATAGATGGATGGAGATAGATAACAGAACTCAGAAAATGCAAATTAATAAATAGTGACAAAAAGAAAATCATTATTTGCTTGTTACCATAATTACAGGACATCTTGAGGGTGATGAATATGTTTTACTGTGTCATTAAAGCAATGATATCACAGGGGTATACATTTGTCAAAACTCTTTAAATTATATATTTTCAGTGGGAACAGAAATTATACCTCAGGTTTCTGATCGATGGATGATAGATAAATAGATGGATAGATGATAGATATATGATAAATACACATACCAGTATTCAGATTAAGTAACATATAATTCTAGTGTTATCCCCTAATGAGATGAAAGGAAGAGTCTCTATACAGAAATATCTTTCCTCTGGTTTCAATCTTATTTGTTGCTACCTCTTATTAATCTTTTCATTTCCTTGCCATTTACTGGATTTCCCATAATCCTCATTAACTAATATCTGAAGAGTCTCTGTTCATAATTGCTTACATTAAAGACTGACTTTATAGTCATCATTGCTCCTAAAACCTTAAGGTATTCATTCTTTTTCTGTTTGTGCATAATTGCACAAAATACTCCATTTTAAAAATGTTATTTCTGCTAATGTGTATCCTTCAAAAATTCATTACTCCTGAGAAATATCAGGAAATTGATTCTATTTTTGCTATTTATAGTCCCATGATGAAAAATTATATGTACACAATAACTTCAACAGGGAAAGAACTTTTCAGGTTCAGAATTTTCTTTAAAAAAAGTCTCTGCCATCATGAGTCATCATTGAGAAGCTGACAAAAGGATCAAAAGGGTAAAACAACAGCCCATCTGCAGTTCCTGGGTCTTTACCATCTCATATCCTTTCGCAGGTATAGTGGCATCACAAAAAGGATATCATCAATTCCTAAATGTATCAGGAAATTCTAATAATGGAATCCTTGAAAAACTCAAATCACTTCATCTGTGATCCACCTTCTACTCAATTCCAAAGTTCTGCTCACAAACTGCAACTTTAAAACACCAATCACTTTACAAGAATCTTCTAAAGAAATTATGCAAAATAATAATACTAAATAAATAATGCAAAACTAAATAGTATAGGCGTCATCTCAGTGAGATTCATTTTATAATTATGAACAGAAAAAATTAGTTCCAATAGCTGCAGATATCACATGGTCTTTCATACTATAGATATATAAACACTTTTTAACATTAAAATTTTCAGTAAATATTTATTGAATGTATGCATTAATTTCAGGGTAAGTGAGAAAAATATTTTTTTAAAAAATTGTTTAACTACTTTCACAATCAGGAATAAATTGTAATGCATATTGAGACTGGTATAAATTCTCAAGCATCAGCATAAAGTTTTCTCTTTAAACATCCCTCTCATGCCTATAAAGTTCTGACACCTGAAGGGAAATATACACAAGAAGAAATTTAGCTGAAACTCAGTGGGAAATCTAGCTCAACCATGACATTTTGAAAATGAATGCTCAACCTGATTCCTAGCTTTAAAAATTAGGCTGGGTGATTTCCACATTTTCACATGTCGGGATGGGTCAGTGAATCAGTGGTAGGACTATTGCTAATAAATTATGTGCAATGCAAAGGCGGAGAATTGCTCATGTTAAACTCAGAGTTTTGTTTGTTTGTTTGTGCTCTGGTCTTGATACTTCAAGTATCTTCATGCTCACCTTTCAAATTGAACCAAAGGAGAAAAAAGGAAAGATTTCACATATTTGTTCCTACTCTGATAGACCACAGCATTCTCTTCAGAAACCTATGAAAATATATTGCTCAAAAACATTTGAGAATATTTCAAAATGAATACAAAGTGATAAAAAAAAGACATTTATTTATTTTTATTAAACAAGCACATCAGAAAAGCAAACAAGTCAAAGAAAGTTGTTTGAATATGCAAGTGAGATGCAAAACCAACTTTTATTTCATTGGTAAAAATGTACCTTACAAAAGGCTGAAAGTATTGGAGAATCTGCATGTTCTCTAATCTTTTTTCTTTCTTTCCTTTTTTTAAAAATTAATTTTAATGGGGTGACATTGATAAATCAGGATACATATGTTCAGAGAAAACATCTCTAGGTTATTTTGACATTTGATAATGCAGCATTCCCATCATCCAAAGTCCAATTGTCTTCCATCACCTTCTAACTGGTTTTCTTTGGGCCCCTCCCCTCCCCTAACACCCTCCCTCTCCTCTCCCTCACCCCGAAACTCCCACACTCTTGTCCATGTATCTGAGTCTCATTTTATGTCCCAACTATGAATGGAATCATATAGATCTTAGTTTTTTTCTGATTTACTTATATCACTCAGTATAATGTTATCAAGTTCCATCCATGTTGTAAATGATCCGATGTCATCATTTCTTATGGCTTAGTATTATTCTATAGTATATATGTACCAAAGCTTTTTAATCCACTCGTCAACTGATGGACACTTGGGCTGTTTCCAGATCTTTGCTATTGTGAACAATGCTGCCATAAACATGGGGATGCATTTCTTCTTTTCAAACAGTGCTGTGGTGTTCTTGGGGTATATTCCTAAAAGTGGTATAGCTGGGTCAAAAGGCAGTTCGATTTTTAATTTTTTGAGGAATCTCCATACTCTTTTCCACAGTGGCTGCACCAGTCTGCATTCCCACCAGCAGTGCAGGAGGGTTCCCTTTTAGCCACATCCTCGCCAGTACTTACTCTGTGTCGTTTTGTTGATGAGCGCCATTCTGATTGGTGTGAGATGATATCTCATTGTAGTTCTAATTTGCATTTCTCTAATGATTAGTGATGTTGAGCATTTTTTCATATGCCTATTGGCCATCTGTATGTCCTCTTTGGAGAAGTGTCTATTCATTTCTTTTAACCATTTTTTGATTGGATTGTTTGTCTTCCTGGTATTGAGTTTTACAAGTTCTTTATAAATTTTGGTTATTAACTCCTTATCAGATATATTGTCAAATATATTCTCCCATTGCATAGTTTGTCTTTTTATTCTGTTCTTACTATCTTTAACTATGCAAAGGCTTTTTAGTTTGATATAGTCGCATTTGTTTATCCTGTCTTTTATTTCACTTGCCCGTGGAGATAAATCGGCAAATATATTGCTGCGAGAGATGTCAGAGAGCTTACTGCCTATGTTTTCCTCTAAGATACTTATGGTCTTATGGCTTACATTTAAGTCTTTTATCCATTTTGAGTTGATTTTTGTGAATGGTGTAAGTTGGTGATCTATTTTCATTTTTTTGCAAGTAGCTGTCCAATTTTCCCAACACCATTTGTTTAAGAGGCTGTCTTTATTCCAATTTATGCTCTTATCTCCTTTGTCAAATATCAGTTGTCCATAAAAGTGTGGGTTTATATCTGGGTTCTCAGTTCTGTTCCATTGATCTATATGCCTGTTCTTATGCCGGTACCAGGCTGTTTTGAGTACAATGGCCTTGTAGTATAACTTGATATCCGGAAGTGTGATACCTCCCACTTTATTCTTCTTTTTTAGGATTGCTGAGGCTATTTGTATTCACTTTTGGTTCCACATAAATTTTTGGAATATGTGTTCTATATCTTTGAAGTAAGTCATTGGTATTTTAATCAGTATTACATTGAATTTTTAAATTGCTTTGGGTAATATAGACATTTTAATGATGTTTATTCTTCCTAACCATGAGCATAGTATATGCTTCCACTTGTTTGTATCTTCCCTGATTTCTTTTATCAATCTTTTATAATTTTCCGAGTACAAGTCTTTAATCTCCCTGGTTAAATTTATTCCTAGGTACTTTATTTTTTTGGTTGCAATGGTAAAGGGGATTGCTTCCTTAATTTCTCTTTCTGACAGTTCATTGTTAGTATATAAAAATGCCTCTGATTTCTGAGTATTAATTTTATATCCTGCCACCTTGCTGAATTCACTTACCAGATCCAGTAATTTTTGTTTGTTTGTTTGTTTGTTTTTGTATTTTTCTGAAGCTGGAAACGGGGAGAGACAGTCAGACAGACTCCCGCATGCTCCCGATGGGGATACACCCGACATGCCCACCAGGGGGCGACGCTCTGCCCACCAGGGGGCGATGCTCTGCCCTTCCGGGGCGTCGCTCTGTTGCGGCCAGAGCCACTCTAGCACCTGGGGCAGTGGCCAAGGAGCTAACCCCAGCGCCCGGGCCATCCTTGCTCCAATGGAGCCTCGGCTGCGGGAGGGGAAGAGAGAAACAGAGAGGAAGGAGAGGGGGAGGGTGGAGAAGCAGATGGGCACTTCTTCTGTGTGCCCTGGCCAGGTATCGAACCCGGGACTTCTGCATGCCAGGCCGACGCTCTACCACTGAGCCAACCGGCCAGGGCCTAGCTCCAGTAGTTTTTGACTGAGTTTTTAGGGTTTTCTATATACAATATCATATCATCTGCAAATAATGATAGTTTTACTTCTTTTCCAATTTGGATGCCTTTTATTTCTTGTTCTTGTCTGATTGCTGTGGTTAGGACTTCCAGAACTATGCTGAATATGAGTGGTGAAAGGGGGCACCCCTGCCTTTTTCCTGATCTTAAGGGAATTTCTTTTAATTTTTTCCCATTGAGTATGATGTTGGCTGTGGGTTTGTCATAGATGGCCTTTATCATGTTGAGGTATGTTCCCTGTATTCCCACTTTGTTGAGAGTTTTGATCATGAATGGGTGCTGAATTTTATCAAATGCTTTTTCTACATCTATTGAAATTATCATGTGGTTTTTCTCCATTCTTTTGTTTATGTGATGAGTCACATTGATTGATTTGTAAATATTGTACCAGCCTTGCTTCCCAAGAATAAATCCCACTTGATCATGGTGTATGATTTCTTTCATATATTGCTGGATAGGGTTTGCTAATATTTTATTGAGGATTTTAGCATCTAAATTCATCAGGGATATTGGCCTATAATTTTCTTTCTTTGTGTTGTCTTTGCCTGGTTTTGGAATCAAAATTATACTTGCCTCATAAAAGGAGCTTTTATGTCTTTCTTCTTCTTGAATTTTTTGAAATAGCTTGAGAAGGATAGAAGTTAGTTCTTCTTTTGAATATTTAGTAGAATTCACTTGTGAAGCCATCAGGCCCAGGACTTCTCTTTTTGGGAGTTTTTTGATAACAGTTTCAATCTCATTTGTTGTAATTGGTCTGTTTAGGTTTTCTGATTCTTCCAGATTAATTTTTGTAAGATTATATATTTCAAGGAATTTGTCCATTTTTTCTAAGTTGTCAATTTTTTTTGGTGAACACTTCTTCATAGTATTTTCTTACAATATTTTGTATTTTTGTTGTGTCAGTTGTTATTTCTCTACTCTCATTTCTAATTTTATTTATTTGAGTCCTCTCTCTTTTTTTCTTGGTGAGTCTGGTTAAAGATTCATCGACCTTGTTTACCTTTTCAAAGAACCAGCTCCTGTTTTAATTGATCCTCTGTATTATTTCTTTAGCCTCTATGTCATTTATTTCTGCTCTGATCTTTATTATTTCCTTTCTTCTACTACCTTTGGGCTTTACTTGCTGTTCTTTTTCTAGTTCTTTTAGATTCAGTGTCAAGTTGTTTATTTGAGCTTTTCTAGCTTCTTAAGGTATGCCTGTAATGCTATGAACTTCCCTCTTAGGACCGCTTTTGCTGTGTCTCATAAATTTTGAGTTGATGTATGCTAGTTATCATTTGTTTCTAGAAATTTTATTATTTCTTCTTTGATCTAATTGTTAAGCCATTCATTATTTAATAACATGCCATTTAGTTTCCAAGTGTTTGAGTTTTTCAGTTTTTATGTTGTGGTTGATTTCTAGTTTCATGCCATTGAGATCAGAGAAAGTGCTAGATATGATTTCAATCTTCTTAAATTTGTTGAGACCACTTTTGTGCCCTAACATGTGGTCTATCCTAGAGAATGTACCATGAACACTTGAAAAGAATGCTTTAGGGTGAAACGTTCTGAAGATATCTATTAAATCGAGTTGATCTAGTATGTTCTTTAAGTCTGCTGTTTCTTTGTTAATTTTCTTTCTTGAGGATCTATTTAGTGATGTTAGTGGGGTATTGAAAACCCCTACTATTATAGTATTGCTATTGATCTTGCTCCTTAAATCCTTCAAAGTCTGCTTTATATATTTAGGTGCTCCTATATTACGTGCGTAGATATTTATAATGGTTATATCTTCCTGTTGGATTTTTCTCTTTATCATTATGTAGTGACCTTCTTTATCTCTTACTATAGTTTTTGTTTTAAAGTCCTTTTGTCTGATATAAGTATTGCTACCCCAGCTTTTTTTTTTTCATTTCCATTTGCATGAAATATTTTTTCCATCTCTTTATCTTCAGTCTATGTGCATCTTTTGTTCTAAGGTGTGTCTCTTGTAGACAGCATATGTATGGGTCCTGTTTTCTTATCCATGCAGCTACCCTAAATCTTTTGATCAGATCATTTAATCCATTTACATTTAAGGTCATTATTGATATGTAGTTGTCTATTGCCATTATATTCTTTAAAACTGTATTTCTTTTTTGCTATATTCTTTTTCTCCTTTGATCAGTTTAAAACAGGCCCTTTAACATTTCTTGCAGCATTGGTTTGTTTGTAGTGAATTCCTTGAGTTTTTTTTTGTTTGTTTGTTTAAAAAGCTTTTTATTCCTCCTTCAATTTTAAATGATAGCCTTGCTGGATAAAGTAGTCTTGGTTGTAGGCTCTTGTTCTGCATTACTTTGAATATTTCTTGCCATTCCCTTCTGGCCTCAAGTGTTTCTGTTGAGAAGTCAAAGTCATCCTTATGGGGGTTCCTTTGTAAGTGATAGTCTTTTTTTCTCTAGCAGGTTTTAATATTTTCTCTTTATCACTTAGCTCTTGTATTTTAACTATAATGTGTCTTGGTGTAGATTTCTTTGGGTTTTTCTTTAATGGAGTTCTCTGTGCTTCTTGAATTTGTGAGATGTTTTCCTATCTTAATTGAGTAAAGTTCCACTGGTTGTGGCCTCTGTGTTTCCTAGGTGTGGACTGTCTGCCGCTCCATCACCCCCTCTGATATTGCTGCCTAGGGCATTTGGGTATGGACATTTCCAGTGCCTGCCCACTGGGGCTGTTGCTGTATTTTCTATCTCTCCTTTATGGAAGTGGCTGTGATCACGTGCTTGGTGTACAAGCCTCAGGGGCCTTGGCCTTCACCCCGCCCCTGCGGGTGGTGTTATGCTCGGCCCTAAGGGCAAGGGTGAGTACCTTTGCTCAGCTGCGGGTCTCCACCTTATTCTGGCTTTTGCCCCACCCCTGTTGGAGGAGCCCACTCGTGAGATGACTGCAAATCTTGGCTCCACAGGCCAAGTGTGCCCACACTCAGTATTGGGACTCTGTCTGTTCTGGGCTTTTGGCTCCACCCCCGAGGGAGAGCTGGCTCTCAAGTCAGGCCACAAGCCTCAGTTTTGTGGGTGGGACAAGGCTGTGTTCTTACACCCTTGCTCAAGGGTGGGTCTCCACTCCTTCTGGGGCTCCTTGTCTTCCCTTGCAGGCTGGATTGCAGGAGGCCTGCAGCTGGGCTTGACCACTTTTGCATGTCCCCTCCTCACCAGCCGGGCAAGACTGAGCTCACACCTGGCCTCAGTTGTGGCCAGCCATCTTCTGCCCTTGCCGACAGAACCGCGCTTCTGCATCCTGCTGCCACCTGCCCTTGGGCGAACCCTCAGCCGTGTGAGTGGGGGCGCTGCATCTCAGACCCTAAGACTCACTACTGTAGTCCCAAAAGCTCCCTCCTTCTAAACGACCCCGTTCTGAGTACCGCAGGAGAGCTTGTTTGGCTGGTGTCCTGCTTTCCTTTTGCTGGTATTGCTGTTTCCAGAGGAAATATTCACTTTGGATTTGGGGAGTGACTCGTCCAGGGGTTAAGGTGGCTGTCTCTCAAAATGTTTCTCCCTGTGCCTCCTAGATTACAATCTCTTCCTGCTATTCCAGTCCTCTCCTCTCTCCCCATCCCCCGGACCCTGCTTGAGTGGTTGTAAGAGAGGTTTTCTGTGCGGTCCCTTTAAGAAGAATCCTGGGTCTGAGAAATCAGTCTCTTTCTCACAAACAGTATCTTGTCTTGTTTCCAGCTAAATATTGTCCATATGCCTCTTCTAGGTTCTGGGGCTGCAGGCTGGGGCTTTGTTCCTGGGACTCAGGACCCTCCCCTCTCTGCTAAACTCACTTCCCACCATGCAAGTCTCTCCTGGCTGCCTTGCTCTGGAGAGCTGGGCAGCCTTCTGCACATTTCCATTTTTCCTACCAGTCTCAGAGTGGCTTCTTCAGTTTTTTTGGTTGAAGAGTCCTCTTAGTTTAGTCCAAAGTTGGTTTTTCCAGGTGATGGTTCTTAAAATTAGTTTGTAATCCACTTTGGTTCTGTGAGGTGGAAGTTGGTACATGTGCCTACTCCATCGCCATCTTGTCTTCACTTCTTTTTTTTTAAAGTGAGAAGAGGGGAGATAGACAGACTACTGCATGCTTCCCGACCGGGATCCACCTGGCAACCCCCAACTGCAGCCTATGCTCAAATCAACTCATGTTTTCTAATCTTGAAAATGCACATCCTTCAATTTCCCAGCCCTTGCAATGCCCCTTCAACACAATTTGTTTACATGTGAAGCCTGGAGAACCATAGGACATCTTGAAGCTGGTCAAACAAGACAACAGTGGCAACAGCACTTGGAACATCCCAAAGTGTGATTAACAGACTGTGGAATTGCTTTCAAGAGACTGGCACAGTACAAAGAAGATTAGGGCAGGGTCCCCCATCTGCCACAACAGCAAGAGATGACCGCTACTTGACCTTATTGGTAAGAAGGAACAGGTGCAGCAATGCAACAGAGCTGAGGGAACAGTTTCTTGCTGCCACTAGATGACAGATATGCACCCAGGCCATACGAAACTGGCCCCATCGTGTGCAACCAATGGTATTCATTGCATTATCTGCTGAACACTGTAGAACCCATAGAAGGTGGACTGATGAGTGTTGACGTTGGACCTGTAATGAGTGGTCAACTGTCCTCTTCTCTAATGAGTCACTGTTCAGTCTGCAACCTGACAATCATTGTGTCCTAATCTGGTGTAAAAAAGGAAAATGGGAGAATCCATGTTTCACGTGAGAAAGGGACTCTTTCGGTGGTGGTGGAATCATGGTATGGGCTGGCATCAGCATTGGTGTTCATACAGATCTCCACGTCATTGGAAATAGATCACTGACTGCTGTCAGATATTGAGATGAAGTCCTGCACCCTACAGTAGTACCCTATGCTGGAGCAGTTGGAAATAACTTTTTTTTCATGGATGATAATGCAAGCTCCCCCTGCCGTGTGCATCTTGTCAACAACATGTTTCAGGAGGCAGGAATCAAATGCATGGACCCAGACCTGAATCCCATTGAACATTTGGGATACACTGAGAAGACATCTGGCAAACTGTCTAGTGCCTCCCACAACACTTCTTGAGCTGGAAGTTGACCTGGAGCAAGAGTGGCATTGGATCCCACAAGAACTGCTGAACAATCTGATCCTGTCCATGCCCCATTGCTGTCAGTGTGTTTTGTGTTTTGACAGTCTTGGGTGACAATACACCTTATTGAACAGTCAATGTGTGTTACTCAATCATGATAATTGAGTTTGCATCTCATTTGCATAATCAACAACTTTCTTTTACTTGTTTGCTTTTTTTATGTTCTTGTTTAATAAAAACAATCAAATGCATCTTTTTTTAATTGTTTCATAGTCATTTTGAAATATCCCCTAATTTTTGTGAGTAGTATATATGTACCACATTTTCTTTATCCAATCCTCTATTGAGGCACACTTTGGTTGTTTCCATGTTTTGGCCACTGTGAATAATGTTGCAATGAACATGGGGGTGCATGTGTCTTTATGTATTAAGGTTTTCAAGATTTGGGAGTTGTATGGCCAGGGGCCACCTTTGCTGTCAGGCAGGTGCAAATTCTAATTAGATTTGGACAGATGGTAAAGAAACAGCAGAGTTTAAAAAAAAAGGTTGGCAATTCCTTTATTCTAGCCTCATACCTGGCCAGCAAGTAAAAGCACACAGAGGGAAAACACTTCCCTTTTACTCATTCAGAGCTCAGAAAGCTACTGACTCATCCAGTTTTCCCTAGAATCAAAGGCCCCCACTAGCCTCAGTCACCTCTGGTTTTCCATCCACCAGCATGACTTCTTACTCTGCAAAACTGCCTTCTCTCTCTTCCCCTGCCATTTTGGCTTCTTCTTCCTCTTCTCCTTCTTCCTCCTTCTAAAAAACTACCTGGGCCCACAAAGACCCTCTTCCAGCACACATTAGCATAACAATGGCCCTTCCTAAGCAGAAGGTAATTAGCAATTTCAGACCAGCACCATTTTTAACAATAAAAGTGAGCAAATTCAAAAAATACAGATTTTACAAACTCATTTGCCCAACAGGGGTAGATATCCAGTAAAGGGATTTCTGGGTCTATGGTAATTCTATTCTTAATTTTTCCACCATAATTTCTTCCATAATGGTTATACTAATTTGCATTCTCACCAGCAGTGAATGAGGGGTCCTTTTTTTCTATAGCATTTCCAACATTTGTTATTACATGTCTTGTTGATAATAGCCAATCTAACAAGTGTGAGGTGGTATCTCATTGTAGTTTTGATTTGCATTTCTTGAATAGCTAGTGAAGATGAGCATCTTTTCTTATATCTGTTGGCCATTTGTAGATCCTCTTGGAAAAAGTGTTTGTTCAGGTTCTTTCCCCATTTTTTAATTGGATTGTTTGCTTTTTTATTGCTGAGCTTTGTGAGTTCTTTATATACTTTGGATATTAACCCCTTATTGGAGTTGTTGTATGCACATATCATCTTCCATTTAGTTGGCTGCTTATTTGTTTTGTTGTCAGTTTCTTTTGCTGTGCAGAAGGTTTTTAGTTTAATATAGTCCCATTCATTTAGTTTTGCCTTTACTTCCCTTACCTTTGGGGTCAAATTCACAAATTGTTTTCTATAGCCAAGGTTTGTGAGCTTAGTATCTATGCTTTCTTCTATGTAACTTATTGTTCTGGATCTTATATTTAGGTCTTTGATCCATTTTGAATTAAATTTGTGCTGGGGAACAAACTGTAGTCAAGTTTCATTCTTTTGCATGTGATTTTCCAATTTTCCCAGCACCATTTATTTAAGAGGCTTTCTTTCCTCAATTGTGTGTTTTTGGCTTCTTTGTCAAAGATAATTTGTCCATATATATGTGTGTTTTTATACCTGGGCTCTCAATTCTGTTCTATTGGTCTGTATGTCTGTTTTTCTGCCAATACCATACTGTTTTGATTATCGTGGCTCTACTGTATAATTTGAGTCAGGTAGTGTGATACCTCTGGCTTCATCCTTTTTCTTCAGGATTGCTTTGGCTATTTGGGGTTTCTTATGATTCCATACAAACCCGGTATTTTTTTGTTCTATTTCTTTAAAAGAGGACATTGAGATTTTGATGGAGATTGCATTATATTTGTATACTGCTTTGGGTAATATGGTCATTTCAACTACATTGAATCTTCTAATCCATGACCATAGAATATTTTTCCATTTCATTATGACTTTTTTCGATTTCTTTCAAAAATTTTTTGTTGTTTTCAGTAAATAAGCAGGGAAGAAATAGAAACAACTATCAAAACCTTCTCAAAAACAGAAGTCCAGGACCAGATGGTTACACTAGTGAATTCTACCCAAAATTCAAAGAAAATTTGGTACCTATCTTTCTCAATGTCTTACAAAAAAATAGAAGAAGAATCAACACTCCCTAACACAATTTTATGAGGCCAACACAGCACCCATACCAAAACCTGGCAAGGACAACACAAAAAAAGAAAACTACAGACCAATATCTCTAATGAATACAGATGCAAAAATCCTAAACCAAACACTAGCAAATCAAAAACAACACATTAGAAAAATAATACATCACAATCAAGTGGGATTCATTCCAGGAGCACAAGGATGGCTCAATATATGGAAATCAACCAACATAATACATCACATCAACAACACAAAGGACAAAAATCATATAATCCTATCAATAGATGCAGAAAAGGCATTTAACAAGCTAAAACATCCCTTTAAGTTTGAAACACTCAATAAAATCTGAATGGAAGGAAAGTATTTCAACACAATAAGGGCCATATATCACAAACCATTAATTAATATCATACTAAATCATGAAAGAATGAAGCCTTTTCTTATAAAATCAGGAAGAAGACAAGGCTGCCCACTCTCTCCACTCTTAGTCAACATAGATCTGGAAGCTTTAGCCAAAACAATCCGGCAAGAGAAAGAAATAAAAGGCATCCTTATCAGGAAAGAAGAAGTAAAGGTATCACTTTTTGCAGATGACAGAATCCTGTATATAACATAAAATTTTAAAAGACTTAATAGTAATCTCAAATGTTTCACCATAAAATAAAGAAACAATCAGATTTTACATTGATTCTAGAATTCAAAGGGGAAAAATAATTAAACACTACCAGAATTAATTTATTTTGTTCTAAGTTTCTGATGATAAACACATTAAATGGGGCATCACCTAATGGCTCATGAAGGTTTTCATGTACTAACATAGCCAATAAATTATCACTTTACCTTTTCTATGTTATTTTAAAAGTTGGGAAAATAAAGTGAGTAAATTTGGAAGATAAGCTTTTGGCTGAATTTTATTTTATGTAAACAATGCTCTAATATAAAAATAAGTGAAATTAATTTAGAATAGTCATTGGATGAAAATTAAAAAAGTCAATCTTCAGAATATGCCTATAAACATTTTACAAATTTATATATTAAATCATCATCAATGAGCACAGTCTTTTTAAAATGATTACAAAATTTTATGATGTAGATATTGACCCTAATGTAGCAGATTTGTGTTTCCTGGTTTTTATGTGGTCAGGTGCCCAATGATGGGTAGCAACTGTTGACAAATATATCGTACAAGTTGTAAATTCACCTTCAAATTTCTTTTGAGAATTAGATAAACAACAGGGCAGTATATATATATATATATATATATATATATATATATATATATATATATATATATATTTTAAATATATACTTTATTTCTGTGAGTCCATTTCTACCTAAACAAAATATTGCAGTTTAAAAATTAAATAAATAGGTCTAGATGCACACTATTCATTTTAAAATTCAGGTTAGTAAGAACATTCATACTGATTTTTAAATTCTATATAGCAAGATTATATAGCCTCTACTTTCCATACATGTGTCCCATATATTCAAGTTTTAATGCCTATCTTACTAAAAGGAATCCTGTAGGCTTTGTGCATTCAACAGGCCACTGCATGAGGCAAAGTACAGGCTATTGTACCAAGTGGCCACAGGGGCAAAATAGAAGTCTGGAAAGAGTAAGGTGTTCCTGCTGTGTGAAGGGAGGCTTCCATTTAGTGAGAGCACTTTGCAAGCTTTTTATAATCGTGAGGTGTTATCTCTGTTTTATATGAAAAGTATTAGAAAAGAAAATATCAATGATCACTGACTGTTTTAGATTGTATATTAGAAAATGCTGTTAATTGCACAAGCATCTCCCATAGTATTAGTAGAATACATGTCATAAACAATAAATAAAAATTGAGGGTAAATAAAACAACATTATGCTTAGTTTAAAGCAACTATTAACAAAATTTTACTACCAAAACAAACAGACAACTCTGGAACAGTTTAAAACAGATAGGATGTTGTGCCAGCACAATGGGTATAAACTATGTCCATATTGGGCAAACTGGAATATGGTCATCCTAGTTAAACCAAAGCCTAAAATCTTTGATAACTCAGTTTAGAGTTTATAATGTTTATTAATAAGCTTCTCCCATAAAAATACTTTATGTAACCAATTTTCTCCCAACTTCTTCTACATATCAAATCCTAATTTGCATGGCTTGTATTATGTATATTGCTTTGAAAAAATTGACAGCACTTAAATCAAAGTTCACAAACCTCCATACATATCATGTTTCAATTGGTTTTGATAATTAACATAAAAAAAGAAAATTCCTGAGGATACTTCTCAAATTTTACGTCAATATTTGGCAAATATGCACACATTTATATTGAAGTCTTGGCTAATTAGACATGTTATAAATTTATTTTATTCTTATTAATAATAGAAGGACTGTACATGCCACATCTATAGGGATTATAGAATAAATTTATGCTTTAGAACTAATCTTAAAGTTTATATTTGACTTAAAGTTAGTTACAGCAATCTTCTAGATACTTGAAGATCCTTCTAGAATGCCATGCCTTCTGAGATTAGTCACAATAAGAATAAATACATATTAACCTGATCTGCATTCTTCCTAGCAGTTGATTTCATGTTATGCTTTATTCTGTGCTGCTGCATAGAATATTCTAGTGGAAATACTTTATTCAGTTTTTCAGATTTCATCAATACACTTACTTGTTTATATTTCCAACATCTATATCCCTATTCTTCTGACAACAGTTCTGATTCCATCCTCTATGTGTGTGATCTGAAGTATAGATAAGGCACTAGAAGCTATATTGTCCAGTTTTTTTTTACAATAGATAGATGTTAAGAAAATGATTAAGATAGCTAGCTAGCTAGATGATAGATGATAGAGATAGATGATAGATAGATAGATAGATAGATAGATAGATAGATAGATAGATAGATAGATAGACAGATGATAGAAAGATAGATTTTCTTCAAACAGCTTGCATTGGATTGCTGTCACTTGCAACTGATAAAAATTTAATAATAAGATGACCATATGTTATGGAATAATAAATATTTTACCACATGGGCCTTAGCTCAATGTAAAGGGACTATATTTTTAGAAGAAGACCAGAATAACAATGTAAAAAGTAAACTTTGCTCTCATGTATATTTATGTGTGCTTTAACTCAAATAAAACTTAAGCAAACTTTATTTGCATTTTGACCTCATGTACATTAGTTTTCTCATTGAATATAAATAGGAAGAAGGGTATTTTTATAATATACATCTAAACACTGACATTAAGACACCTAAAGAAGAGTAACAGACAATTCAATATTTCCTTATCAATTACAAGCTGACTACAAAACAGGTGATTTGATTATATATTATGGGCATTAGGTTGTTAATATTGAAAAATAATCTGTTGTTTATTTGTTGATTTGCTTTCAATTTTACAATTCATAGAAATTGTGCATGAACTCCCCCTATATCCATAGCTCCTATTCTAGTTGAGGATTTGGTAGTCATATTTTCCAAATGAACAGACATTATAAAACTTCAGATGGATCAGTGTGCATGCAAAAAGCAGCTGAGCAGCTGCAGTTCATGTAGATTGTGCACAGGAATCTATTTTACAGGCTGAACTACAGCACATCCAGTATTTCTGTTATGAAATTGCTTTCATTTCTCAGACCTCCAAGGACTATTAAATAAGATTTTCCTACCTTGACATAAGTAAAATAAACCATCTGGTTTGGACGATGGGTCTATGCCTGAGGGAGCAGCGGCAACCTTTGCTTATGACCTAGAAAATAAATGTATCAATATTGTAAAAATAATTTAATTTATAAGATTCATTGATTGAACTGATTAAAAACTAGAGGACATCTCATGCAAAGCACAATTTATGGAGAGATGAGGTAATATGACTGGGAAAGGAATGCATCAGAAATATAAAAGGAAGAAAAGTGGATTTCAGATAAACAGTTCTAAAGAAAGAACTGCTTGACTGTATTTAAAAGCATTGTGGTGTTTAACATTTGCCTTATATGTGTCTATTGACATGGTCATTTGTTTTACAACACAAGCTCTAAAAGGCAAGGAAGGACTGTTTTTATAGAGCTTGGAAATGAGCCACATAGACATGGATATTTAATAAAATCCTTTTGATCAAAATAAGAGAAATGGAGAATAGAGAGGATGAAGAAGACTATGTAAGAAAAGAGAAAAAAGAAAAATTATCACTAATTAGTAAGACCAAGGAAATGGGAAATATACTATTTTTTCTACCTTTTGAGATAATATTTAAATAATCCTAAAATATTACATTCTTTACTTTTATAAACAATTGACATAGGTTAAAAATTATTTATCATTATCTAAGAACTATGCAGAATCAAAATTAATAATTAAGAAGAATCTTACTGTCAGCCATTCACCTTCCATTTGACCCTGAGATTATTGGGGTGGTTTTGTGTATTAGAGTATGTTTTGATGGCTTCTTCATTTTTTTTTTTTACAGAGACAGAGAGAGAGAGTCAGAGAGAGGGACAGACAGAGAGGAACGAAGGGAGATGAGAAGCATCAATCATTAGTTTTTTATTGCAACACCTTAGTTGTTCACTGATTGCTTTCTCATATGTGCTTTGACGTGGGGCTACAGCAGACCGAGTAACCCCTTGCTCAAGCCAATGACCTTGGGTCCAAGCTGGTGAGCTTTGCTCAAACCAGATGAGCCCGCGCTCAAGCTGGCGACCTCGGGGTCTTGAACCTGGGTCCTCCACATCCCAGTCCAACACTCTATCAACTGCACCACCGCCTGATCAGGCGCCTTCTTCATTTTCAATAATACCATGTCAATTTTGGTTCAGTGACAAGCTCACCATATAATATTTAGCAGCTTATATATATACATACTGTTCACAAATATTAGGGGATATTTCAAAATTAATATGAAGCAATAAAAAAAATAAGCATTTGGTGTTTCTTTTTATTAAACAAGAACATCATAAAAGCAAATAAGTAAAAAAAAGTTGTTTGATTATGCAAATGAGATTCAAAACCAACTTTTATTCCATTGGTGAAAATATACTATACAAAAGGCTGAAAGTACTTGTGTATCTGCACATTCCCTGACCCCCTAATTTTTGTGAGCATGAGATAACCTGTACTCTAGATTTTTGTCATAGCATATCATAGCAATCTCACTACTTCCCAATATCAAAAGACAGTTAAGATAAAATAATATTTAGGAAAGATTGACTGGAGACTATATAGTCTATCTATATTTCTACATACCATGACACCTATGCCTTTTTCAGTTCATCAGATAGCTGTACACCTGAAGTTTATTGTATCAGTGCCCCATAGGACTATTTTATTAAATTATGATTTGGGTAAAATTCAATTAGTCTTATATTGAGTGTCTTTATAAGAAATAGCATTTTGTAATTCAAAGCTGTGTTGACCAGAGATGTGGCTGAGATTTTTGTTCATTAGGTTACAGTGTCCTCTTTGAAAAGAACTTGGGGCAAATGAATTTGCTTTTACCTTACAGACATTATAAACCATCCACTTATCTTATTTTCTCTTCTAATTGTCTATTATTAAAGTTAGAGTCAAAATGTGAACAAATTTTCTGTGTTTTAGTCTCATTTCTAGATCTATTAGTACTTTTATTTGGTGACCTCTTTGCAACATATTTCTATTTTATTTTGCTGAATTTTTGTTATTTTATGAAACTTTTTAGTCTTCTTTAGAATAATAAAGGACATAAATAAATAACACTAATATAAATAAATTTAAAACAAATATAGGTATATTCTAAAACAAATATAGGTATATTCTAAAATTTAATTCTAAATGTTTAGTTTAGAAAACTAAACATTTAAAATATATATTAAATAATTATAGTGTGTGAGTGTGTGTGCATTTTGGAAGGAACAGTAGTATAGTTAAAAAAATAAATTGGGAATATGATACCATATTCCCAGGGTTATGAGATGTTTCATTAACAAAACTATATCTAGCATATATTTACTCCTTAATTTGTGGCTAATACTGAGCTAGTCATACTTCAATCATTTTGTAGTTGAAAACTTATGCTCAAAAAATAAACTAATTCAACTTAGGTTATATAAAGAGTATGTGATAGAACTCAAATTCATTGCCAAGATCTTTCAAACTCCAAATATAGTCTCTATTTAAAAACCTCATGAGAAGCTTTTCAGTATGTTTAAATTATGTGTTTCTTTAGTTAAAGCAGAGCTAAAAACAAAAGTAACAGTACCTCATACCTTAGAGACTGAAATCAGTTCACCCTTTTTCTTATGGGAATCCCAATAGCAGGAAATTGCTGCCAAATGGCTAATCAAATCTTGAATGCATCAATAGTACTAAATCCATAGAAAGATATCCTGAGCTAGTGTACTACATCTTACACACATTCAGAGAGACATATTTTAAGAACAAGTTTCACACATCAAAGTGTTTAGAGCAAATGATAAGCAAAGTTTTCATATAAAAAACATGACAAAAAGTAACCTACATTTACCTACCAACCATAAATATATTGTGTAATAAGCACAACACCTAGTGGCATACTGCTATGAACATTATCTTGGTTCTGAATCTTTGGATATGTTTGATGGTCTGCTGTCTTGAATTGGTCTTGATCAAGTCTATTCATGTGTCTATGTTCAGCTGTGGGTTGACAAGGCAGCTCTGTTCATTTTGATGGGCATTTGCCTAAGTCTTGTGCTCCCAACTAAATTAACTGGGCTATCTTGTTTCACATGTCCAATCTTTACACAGGCCAGTCTAGGTATGTTACCATGGTGAAAACACAGGAACAAGAGACAGAAAAACCCCGATGAGGCTGCTTAAGGTGTAATTTCAGAACACAGTGCCATTTTTGCTGTATTCTATTGGCTAATGCAAATCACAAGGTGAGTTTAAATACAAAGAGTAGGGTGAGAGACTCAACTTCTTCATGGTAGGTGCAATAAAGTCAAACTGAGATGGGCAAGGGTCCAATGGAAGACTGAGGCCATTCTGCAAACATTCTTCCACAAATACTAAGTAAAAGCACAATACATTTCTTCCAATATTTCTTATTTCTCTGCATTATTTAAAAAACTCTAATTTTGTCTTTTTCAGTTCTCCAATTTTTTTTTCAATTCATTTCTTTGCATTTTAGGCCCTTAGTATTCATATGCTGCACTACTAGCTTGTCTCAATCCTACATTCAATCATTTCAGCACAACCAACTATGATGCCTCAAGAAAAATAATCATTTTGTTTGAAATGCCAAAATTTTCCCCATACCAATGAGAAATATTAGGCTACTTTTAACATTTGGTCTCCTACTCCCACTAAAGAAACAAAAAGTTTCTAGAGCAAAATCTTAAACATGACTAAATAGATCCAGTGTACTTAATAACATTCCAGTTTAGTTCTCGGTGTTGTACCCTTTATTTACTTCTCTAATAACAACATTGTTTATTACCAAAAAAGCTTTTCCAAGTTTTCTGTATTCTTTAAATGCATAATATCCATTATATTCAAAAACAGGCTAAATGTTCCAATGTATTAAGAGGACTAGTATGAAGTATGAGCTCCACAGTCTCAGCATATAGCCATCAACAAATTCTCTGATCTCTTTAGGATGTCTTCCCTCTCCTGTTATTTCTATTTTAGAGGAAAAGGTGTTTCCTTATTCCTAATGAAAGATAACATCTATTTCTTTTGCTGCCAACTCTGGGATTTACATTGTAATTCCTTCTCTCTTTCCAGAAACCCTACTGAGACCTCCCTTGTCTTAGAATATGTTCATGTGTCCCTTATATTAAAAAAAAAACAAAAACACTTTATTTATCAGGCTTGTCTGATATAATTTTCCCTTGCTTTTGCTACTAAGTTCAAATAACTATTTACATTCTACTGATGCAAAGTAACTACCACACATTTCGTAGTCCCTTACTATGGGCTTCTTCCTCTACATCCACACTGAGAACTGTACCTTCAGTAAAAGTGCCCTGTAAGGATCTATTAGTCACAACTAACTTTTGCCCTATATTCTTTATCTTGGACATTTTCTGCAACCATGAACTGTCTCTTACTTTGAAAAAACAACACCTTCTCTCATTTTCTAATTTTTTATCTTGATTTTCTTTGTTTCTTCTCATTTTTATTTACTAGTCCTTCCGTTTTACTCTTCACTAACTTAATAAAGATAAATATAGTAATAAATATCAGGCACCTACTTTATGCCAGACACTGAATTTCATGTTTTATATATGGTTCTTTAAACCTCATACAAATCCTGAAAGAGTTGAGATTAGGATTTTTCATATTGAAGATAAAGATATTTGAAACACAGGTAAAGTAACTTGGCTAATGTTGCACAGGTATTACATGGTAGAGGTTGGATTTAAATTGCCTACATTCAAAGACTTCAATTTTAATTACTACTGTATTTGGCCAATAAATAATATTCTATATTTGTTTCTCAGTAGTTTTCTATGTTTTTTGTTGTTGTTTTTACATTCACCCTTTCTTTTATCTTTCTACTATGTTTCTTTTTGTATTTAAATACCTATATCAGTCACTCCAATTCTGACTCCTCTGCTGTCCTTTAGTCTCCTAAGGTTGCCTTTAGTTAACTATGGCTCATCTGTAGCACACCTGTTCTCTAAGTCCTATATCCACCTGTCCTCTCTTCATATATCCCCTGTCACACTAAGAATAAAAGAACTAAACTAAAATTTGTTGAATGCCTCAGACTTTGCCATTATTTTCAAAAACAGTAATAGCTACAACTTACTGTTTTGTGTTTTAAGGCACTGTGAGAAGCATCCTCCAAACAATATTTTATTCAATCTACTAAAACTTTTGAAAATAGAAAAATCTAATAGCAGTGAACTTACATTAACACATCAACAGTAAATAAAAAGTAAAAATAAAAAAATTATCACTGTCCACATTGTTTTATCTTATGCCTGATTTGCTTCATCAATTTTCTAAGATGGCCCTGAAGCATTTGAATTTACAACCCTGACTTAGCAAATAAGAACTCTCATTTGATCTTTTTTTCCACTACATTTATTCTGCCTGAATTCATTCTCTCAAATATCTTGGTCTTTTGATGTTTTAGTGCAACTTGAAAATAACAAAAATAAGAATTTATTGACGTTTCTGAAAATTCAATAATAAAATAGGCTCATACATTTTTTTATCCTTTGGTTCTCTTCTTTATGTTTTTGGAGGCTCTGCCTTCCATATGTGTCAACTTCAATGCCCTACTGGATTCACAAACAGCCACTAACATCAATCAACCATAAGTATATTCTTCATCATTCAAATACACAGAGGAAGAAATTCCCTGTCCTTACTATAAAATTGTATCCTGAGTTACACCTGTGTTGAATCACTCTGATTATTTTGGGCATCATTTACTGTTTACTGATAACTTGCCATTTACTTATTGACTTGGGTCTGGGTTCCTTGAATCAATTACCATGGCAAAAGAATTAAACTTACTCTGTCTCCTAGACCATTCAGGTCCACCCATGAATTCCATAGCAGAGTCTATCTAAAACCTCTTACTCTTTGCACAATATGTGAGATTGTAATATATGATGTAAAAGATGATGATATTTTCTTTACCTTTCAGCCAGCGTGAAACTCTAGCTTTTATACAGGTCTACAACCTGAGATTACTTAGCACAGAGTGTTAAATATAGTAAATGTTCGACATGTATTTGTGAGCAAACATTGAACAGCTTGACAATCTGGGAAGCAAAAAAATTTGAAGTTAATGGGTTTAATAATCTCTAAAAAGCAAGTACAATTTGATGTTAAGATACTTTGTATAGTTGAACCTTGTCAGTTAATTGTAAATTTATTTCTTTAAAAATACATATATTCCTGTAACATACAGAGGCATATATTTGATGTGCCAAGGGAGGTTACATTTTCTCTATCCATTAAAAATTTTGTAAATAAAGGTCATATTCTTTTCTAAACTATGTTTACCTAAGGAAGCATCAGAAATTCTATTAATAAAATATTAAATTTTATAATTTTGAAAATAACATATTACTTTAAATAATAGAATTTTAAATTTTCAGATGTTGTATTTTTTTAGACATAGTGTAAAACATCAATTTCAACTATAGAATAAATTCTTTTGGCAATGCACTATAGAAAATAAATAGGAAATTGATTGCTAGGAGGAAGGGGGGAAATAGGAGAGAGTAGACAGTAGAGGGTATTTGGAAGAATAAATGGTGATGGAAAAAGACTTGACTTGGGGTGGTGAACACAAAATACAATATACAGATGATGTGTTGTGGAATTGTGCACCAGAAACCTGTGTAATTTTGTTAACCAGTGTCACCATAATAAATTCAATAAAAAGGAAAATAAATAAAAGAAGTTGAATCTTCTTATATTTTACATTGAAACTAAAATTTTAAGTTATCTACATTACCCATATCAGAAATTTGTGAAGAAATTTATATAAGCAAAAAATAATATTGGCTGGAGATGATGTATTAGTTTTTATGCCTCACAAAACAATAGTCTTTTGGAATTCTTTTCTGAAGAAATTGGTATTTGAGACCTGTATATGAGAAAATAATTCCTCAGTATGCACATGGATGTTTCATTCTAAAGATTATGCTGCTGTATAATTCTTTAGCTAAAGTGGATGTTTAAGCTTCACCATACAACTGCACCCTTGACAAAACATGCAGTGATATGAAACTTTCTTCTATAAAGTGATAGTCTGTATAATTTAATGCCAGGCTCAAAAGCAAAAACATCATATAGTTCCTGAATCTTTGAAGTGCTGTCTGTCACAACAACCTCACAGTGTACTTGCAAGCATGCTAAACAGATGGTAATGATGATTTTTCCTTAGTAAATGGTAGATAACAAAAGAGCTGCAACTGAGTGTTCTCTGTGTTTTGAGTTTTAAAAGCCCTACCTAATCATTTGTTTAAAACAATTTTTAAGTTTAATTTCCATTTGCAAAATTTAAATCTCTAGAGTTAACTCTGCTCAGGAAAACAGAAAAATTTACAGAATACTAAAGCTCACTTGAAGTAGGCCTTCTTAGAGTTGAACAAAGAGAAATTATGCAGAAGGCGGTTGGAAAAAGACATTTCAGGTAGAGAAATATCACTTAAGTAATATAGTAGTTGGACTATTTATCTTACTTGAATAAGATACTCTTCAGTTTAATAACATAGCAGTCCACAGCCTTCTGGGAAGTTGAAAGACCCTTTTGATGGGAGAAAGGGACTGGCATGTGCTAAAACCATTTTCATAACAACACCCAGACATTAGTTGTTTTCACTGTGTAGGCATTTGCACAGATGGTGTAAAACCAATGATGGGTAAAATTGCTGGCACCTTAGCACCAATTAAGACAGTGACTATACTAGTTGGTAGTCATAGTATTCTTCACTACCACACATTCCCATAAAACTAATAAAGCAATAAAAATTATTAGTGTTACTAAATCTTGACTGAAATGTGCAATTCTGTAACATTCAACTGATAACATGAGACGTGTCTCTAAAGTATTTTCACTGCATGTGGTTGTACTATGGAAGTACTATAGTTGTATCAAGGAAAAGCATTTGTGAGATTGTTTGAAATGAGGGCTGAACTAGCCATTATTTATTTATTTATTTATTTATTTATCATCTTTCAATAAAACACCACTTAAACTACAAAGAACAATTGACTGACAAACTATCTGGTTACTCATACTTAGGATTTTGGCAAACAATTTCTCAAAAATAAATGCTGTGAGCATATCATTTTAACAGTTTTCATTTCAATAATATAATTTAATCAAATAAAATTATAATTTCATGAGGCTTCTATCTATTAAGCCATAGAACTTTGTTCTCATTTTTTAAAATTATTTTTATTTATTCATTTTAGAGAAGAGAGAGAGAGAAAGAAGGGGGAGAGGAGCAGGAAGCAGCAACTCCCATATGAGCCTTGACCAGGCAAGCCCAGGGTTTAAAACCGGCGACCTCAGCATTCCAGGTCAACGCTTGATCCACTGCGCCACCATAGGTCAGACCATGTTCTCATTTTTAAATGAATTTAACTTTTAATATTTAGTGTGATTCCATTTACATACAATGTCTAGAATAAGCAAATATGTAGAGACAGTAAGATGAGTGGGTTTTGGTGGTTGGCGAGAAGACAGAGAGCAACCTGTGCATGGGTGCATGACCTTGTTATGGAATGAGAAAAATGTTCTCGAGTTAGATAGTGCTAATGGTTATACAACCTTGTGAATATACTAAAACCATTGAACTGTATACTTTAAAAGGGTAAATTTTATAGCATGGTATTTATATCTTAATAAAAATAAGTATTTAAAAATGATTCAGTTTTATTTTCTAAGACAGCAAATATTAATATAATACATAAGATTGAAGGTTTTTGGGCTCCTCAATAATCTAAAAAGTGTGAAGATATTCTGAGGCCAAAAAGTTTGAGAACTACTGGTGTGGGGTACAGAAATCATCAGGAATTTCAATAATGATAATTATACTAATAATAATAATTATAATTATAAAAACCTTATGGAATTATATGGAGACTGACTCATCATGACTGAAAAGTTTATATATATCTACACTTACATCAGCAATTTCTGTAATATGTTTGCAAATGAATGACAAATTGTTATTGTAGTCTCTAAATCTAATTTTAGAAGGAGCCAGGCTGATTGGTTTGGTCATTGCAATGGCTCCTAAGGTTAAATACTTTCATACCAGGCTACGTCATGTGTCATTATTGCAACTAGCATCCACCTCTGGATCGTTATCCAGTGTTCTTATGGTAAAATGAGTGGCTGGGTATTCTTACCTATATAGTCCCTCTAAATATCCCAGGTTAAACTAGTAGGAGAAATTGTTTGGGGCATATCTGAGAATTCCTTTACCTCCAGTGAAAAAGATGACACATTTTTGAGGGATTGTATCTAGTTCAATAAGTTGGTGAAGAGACAAGCATAAAGTGATACTGAAGAGGTAGTTGGATTGAGAGATTCTTTGTCTTTCATAGTAAAAGGTTTGAAATATATTCTTTAGGTACTGAGTGACCAGTTATAAAACTCTTCTAATATGTTTTAAAAGTGTGCTTCCTCGTAATCTAATGATTACAATGAACCCTTTTTTAGCTCTTTGTTTATTTTGATAAACTCTTTGATAAGTAACTGCACATACCAGGTTTGTCATGAATGTATAAGTGTATATTAATAGGAGATGGATGTGTGAGTACTCCGGAAAAGGAAGTTTGCAGATGTAACTAAATTAAGAAACTTTAGAGGGGGTATTATCCTGGATTATCCAAGTAGGTCAAATCAAATCATCCTTACTGGATGTGGTCAGGGGGAGACACAATACCAGAGTCAGAGAGATAAGATGATGCTGACATTGAAGACAGAGGAAAGGGGCCCCAGTAAGAAATATAAATGGCATCTAGAAGCTGGGAAAGGCCAGGAAGCAAATTCTTCTCGTGACCTTCCAGAAAGAAATGTTTACCTGACAATAATTTGATTTTATTCCAGTGAAACTTGTTTGATTTCTAACTTATCAAAATGTATGTTAATAAATTCATTTGGCTTTACGACACCAAGTTTGTGTCTTACCAAGTATGTGGTAATTTGTTGTAGCAACAACAGAAAACTAATACAAACAATCGCATTTATATAAATGGAGAGGTGAATGAAGGGTGTGAGAAGTAGACCTGGGAAATGGAGTTTGCAGAAAAAACAAATATGAGAATTCCTTCATTGTCATTACAGAATGACAGTAGTATGGACAAATGACATTTTTGCATTGTGTTAGAAACTTTACTTTCATTCCAAAATAGATTTCCCAAAGAATAATGATTTTAGGTATATTTTTTTTCTATAATAATCTACACTCTGTTTTCAGAACTAAATCATTGTAACTATAGTCATCAGGTTAATTCCAAGCATAGTTTACACATTTAAATCAAGAAACATTTACTCAACAAACATTTTAATATGTGATTTCTTCTTACAAAATATTCTGAAGATTATAGTCCTTGGAGTTATTAAAACTGAACTTTCAGTATTAGAGAAAAATTCTTTATATCACAGACACAATATAGAATAAGTTAGGTTTAACTTCCATTTTATGATAATAATTATGTAAATATTTGTTAAGCTTTGTCCTTACCTTTTTATTATATGTATAAAAAGTTGTTTTTCCCTAGAGCTGGGGGCCCACAGCAGTAAAACACGGGGTGGGCCGCAGCAGGATGAGGCTGTTCATGACCTGGGGTCTGGCGCAGTGCAGAAGCCACCCTGAGGGTGGAGGGTTGGGAAGCATGAGCTGGTCACTGAACCAACTCGGAAACAGCAAAGGAAAGGCTGACACAGAGACTGGAGCACCAGCTTTTCAACGAACATTGTGTTTGAATACAAGGAAATTATACTGCTCACAAAAATTAGGGGATACTTCAGAATGAATATGAAGCTACATGTCAGCATGTCAAATGGAAAGAGGATTGCCAAACAAACTCAGATAAAAATACAATGAGGACAGATGCTGCCAAACAATATGCTGGGAGAAGAACAGAGTTTCACTGGTGAAATTTCTTTGTTTACTGTGATGTTTTAGAATCAGAAATACTACATCAGTATATTCTTTGTGGAAATTATTTTTTAAATAATACACAAAATAAAAAAAAAAACCCTGAGTAGTAAATCTGGGGGTTGGGGGAAAGGGTAAGGTGAGTTAATGCTTTACATTCAGCAAAATTTCTATGTGAAATCTAGTTAATAGTTTTCCATTTTTTATACATATTGTGCCCTTTAGTTTCAGCAATAATTTAATTTAATAAATATATGTATGGGTATCCAAGTATATTTGTGTCTTTACATACATATGTACATGTAAAAAGTTGTCATTAAAATGGGAGGAAATCAGTTTTGAGCATATCTTATAATAATACAGGGTACATTACTTATGAGACTAAGAAAAAAAATAAACTATATATTATGCATACATATATTATTATGTATGGAGTAGAAAAACAGTAATGATCCAAAACTGAAACAAAACAAAGAAAAAATAATAAAACAGGACAAAGATCCTATAAAATATATATAACATACTAAATAATGAATTATTAAAATCAGAATTCATAAGAAAAGATGATTTTAAACACAATATACTTCTTTTAATAGAAAGCATACACATGAAAAAATTCATTCATTAAAAGATATTTTCAAATTAGTCCCAAATCAACACCAAAACATTTATTTGTAAGAAACACATATAAGGAAGTCTTCCTTATATCACAGATGTCTTATTAAAATGAAAATTCTTGAATCTATAAGTTTTATTGCAAGGTAGGAAACTGTTATTGCTTTTTAATATATTATATTTGAAAAGATATGAACACATTCTACAGAAATCAATTTAATATTTGGAAAATAATAAATAAGCTGAACTCTTTCTTCTAATTTTGAACATTATGATGACATAGAATGGGTGATAATTAGTTCTTGCTTGTGATGGGGAGTCATTTGAATAGATCATAGTCTGAGAAAACCATATGCCTGTATTATTTCAAATTTCTTTATTTAGTATAAGTGACTACAGGACCCACTAAATTTTGGCCTTGTTAAAAACTCAATGGAATTTATAAAGAAATAGATTATGAGATTTTAAATTGCCATAAAAATGGTGGTTGTGACTTATGAAGGTAATAAAGTATTTTATTACCTGTTATGCCTTCTCAAGATAAAAGTTCTCTAAGATAATAAGATGAAAGCCAGAACTGCATAATGAGCTAATAGTAGAATTAACTTACATTTGAAAAATAATTTTGGGCATGTATTAACTTATGTCGCTTATCCAAGGAGAAGGGATATTAAGTACCTGTGTACGGTAAGACCCTTGTACTTAGAGCACTGTGGTAGGCTGACCAACAGCCTTAAAGATGTCCACTTCCTAATCCCTGAGACCTGGGAATGTTAACCTTATATGGTTAAAAGGACTTTGTAGATATGACTGAATGAATGACTTTGAGATGAGGAAATTAGTCTGCATTATTCTAGTGAGCCCAATGTAACCACAAGAGTTATAAGACGGGTTCAAAAGGAGCCAGATACACCAGTGATGAGTTTAATACCGCCCCAGTCTGATTAGTGTGACTGAAAGGTATTTTCTGAGCTGAAAGCAACTTCTTAGGAAAAAAAAAAAAGAAGCCAGATAAAGTCATAGCTTGTGAGGACAAAGGGAAAAGTTGAGGGGATGTGAGAAGGGCCTAAGGAATGCAGGTGACTTATACAGGCAGAGAAAAGGCAAGACAAAATATTTTCCCTCCAGAGCCCGTAAAAGGAGCCAGCCTGTCAAAGCCTGGACTTTAGCACAGTGAAACTGTTTTTAGACTCCTGGCCTCCAGAATAAGAACATTTATTTCTGTTAAGTCACAAAGTTTTTGGTAATTTATCACAACACACTAGAAAACTTATACAACTACTTCACCAGGGTTAACGAGAGCAAACATGATACAGCCATGAGCTTAGGAGTTTCTTTCAGGAGTAATCTCAAATTCAGTTAGTGCTATGTGAATGCCCAAGAATCCCCTCTCTAAAAAACAATATATGGGAAGGCACTTGTAGCTGAAAGTTAGAAACCACAGGCCAAACCAAAAACACGAGGCAAGTGTGTTCCAAAAGAAAAATTCATTTCAAACGAAAACCTGGGTACAAGCAGCTGAGACCAGCAAAGGGTATGAGCCCCAAGCTGCTGAGGGGCGGGGCAGGGGAGGGAGCATTAGATAGAGGGGCTAGAAGTGGAATAGTATATCTTGGTTTATGGCCTTGTTTACTGACTTGATGATGAGGGGGAAGTTGGGGGGTTCAGCTGAAGAAATACCTCTTCTGCAAGTTTTTCTGATGTAGCACAGGCCTAACCAGTGTGGTCCTATCTGGTGTCCTCGGTAAATCTTCAAGCCAGCCGGGATCAGGTGTCTCCCAGAAACAGCCAGGTCCTGGCGCCTCTGGGAAGTATATGTGAAATTTCTCTTACAGACTCCCTGTTTTCTTAGGATACAAAGTAAAGATTTAAGATCCATGATTTAGCCCCCTTCAAGACTGGCTGTCTCCTTTTCTAACCTTAAGGTCAAGTTCCTCCTAAAGTTTGCTCCCAAGGACACATTCCAGATCCTGCAGTGCAGACTAACATCTTGCTGCAAAGGTGAGGACTGGAAGCTCTTATGAAAGAATAGCAAGCAAATTAACCACAACCTTACAGTGGGGGGTGAGAATGTTCTGTTTGGAGCCCTTCTTCCTCCTTCTGGCCTGCACTGTTCTTGGGAGGGCAGCTGAGTAGGCATTTTATCTATCAGTAGCAGATTACACTGGGATTAATTGGCTTTGTTCTTCAATAAAATAAATTTGAAAAATGTGGTTTTTTTACCTCTTTGACCAATATTCTTTAAAAATGCACTAGTTGCCTGACCATGAAGTGGCTCAGTGGATAGAACATTGGACTGGGACACAGAAGACTCAGTTTTGAAACCCCAAGGTCACTGGCTTGAGCACAGTCTCATCCGACTTGAACGCGGGCTCAATTGCTTTAGCACAGGGTCGCTGGCTTGAGCGTTAGATCATAGGCGTGACCCCATTATTGCTGGCTTGAGCTCAAGGTCACTGCCTTAAGCAAGGGGTCACTCACTCTTTTTTTTTTTTTTTTTTTTTTTTCAATTTTTTTTTTTTTTTTTTTAATTTTTTTAAATTTTATTTATTCATCTTAGAGAGGAGAGAGAGAGAGAGTAGAGAGACAGAGAGAGAGAGAAGGGGGGAGGAGCTGGAAGCATCAACTCCCATATGTGCCTTGACCAGGCAAGCCCAGGGTTTCGAACCGGTGACCTCAGCATTTCCAGGTCAACGCTTTATCCACTGCGCCACCACAGGTCAGGCGTCACTCACTCTTTTGAAGTACCCCAGTCAAGGAACATAAGAGAAAGAAATCAATGAAGAATTAAGGTGCCGCAACGAAAAAGTGATGCTTCTCATCTCTTTCCCCTTTCTGTCTGTCTGTCCCTATCTGTCCTCTCTCTGTCTCTCTCTCTGTTACAAAAAAAGAATTAATTAGTGATAATTAAAAAAATGAAAACATTATCAAGATAAAATCAAATTGCAAGAAAGATTATAAAAATTTCTGAAAATCAAAAATTTGAAATCAAGTTTTCAAATTTTTCATTATATTTTCCTTCTTTCACAAATCTCCTTTTTTCTGACTGATGTCTAAATAGAACTGGCAGTCAAAATCCTATATTAAATCTTCAAAGAAATTTGCCCTGAAATTGATAGGAAAAAAAAATCAAGCATTGACAAGGAATTTGGGAAAAATTAAAATGTTTTTTAGAGGCCGAGTCTTTAAAAATTATAGTTGTATTATTATAATAATATTGTATGTGGAAATGACTTTCCAGTCATAAAGTTTCTTCAAATAAAAATATTATCAACAGTATAGGATTTTTGAAAGAAATAATTTAGTATGATTTCTTTACTTTCATAGCATTTTCAACTGAATTGCAATGTGGGAACATTGCTAAATCCTGATATTGGACAGAACAAAGAAAAGCTCCTACAAGAGGAGCTTTCATAAGAATCACAAGCATTGACAATCTGCATGTTTTTTTAATGTAATATATGTACATGGTCTGAAAAATTCAAACAGTGCAAAAGTTATATAAAGAAAAATAAATCTCCTTCTTGACACCCTGGCCCCATCCACCTCTCAAAAAAGCAGAAACTATAGTCAGTCTTCCAAGTATCACTGTATGGACATTCAGTGTTATACATAGAGAATATATGCATATCCTCTACTCTGCTATTTTAACACCCATAGTACACTCTCATGTGTATCTTGTTTGTTTGGTTTCAAGAACATGCTTTGCAAGTCATTCTATTAACCATTTTATAGATTTACTCATTCTTTTTAATACAAACATATTTTCAATTTATAATGTAACATCCTTGTAAGACCAGAGGCCACTGCCATAGTGGCCGTTCACATGCAGATTCTCATTGAATTTGGGCAGATGGTAAATAAACAGCGGAGCCGGAGGATGTTGGGCCATTCTGTTTATTGGTGTCTCACCAAGACAGGCAAGCCACCAGAGAAGCCAAGGGAAAAAACCTGCTTTTCCCATTGAGGGCAAGGGATCAGGGAGGAGAAAAAAAGGAAATCCTACTGCACCTCCCAGTGGTGGGGGCAGAATCTCTCTTCCAGTAAACATTAGCAAGACAATGGCCCCTCCCAATCGGAAGGCAATCTGCAACCTCACAGACCACTCTATCTGGTGTTGTCCAACCCCCAATGCAAACTATAAGGAAGCAAACATATACATCATATTTACAAACTTATTTAGCCAACATTCCACCCTTTTTGCTCTCTTTACAATCTACACCACAGGTATCTTCCGTGATGGTCACTGTGCAAAGAGTGGGGTACATTTCATAAACAGAAACAGTACCAACGACAGCAATAGAATTACCAAATCATAAGCTATGGGTTAAATAAGAGAGCTGCCAGTGGCAGCAAGAGAGGCAAATCTTTTCCCTTTGGCAAAATACAGGCCAGAGTTTTGTCTGCAGACAGCACAGCAGCAGGTACCAGAGACTGCCCCAAGCAGGTATACCAAATCTTATTGGCCAATACACCAGCATCTGCTGGTTCTATGTGTAGTAAAATAGGTGATAGGTGAACTCATTATTGGTCATAAAGAAATTACAAAGCTGCCTTTCATAATGCTGTCCCCCTGAGCACTCAAGGGATAATACACTTCTACCTTAGGTGGCCAAGTGCTGGTTGCCCAAGAAGTTAACTGGAGGTCCACCTTTGGCCCCTTTCCCCAGTGTGAACAAGGACCCCCAACCTGGATGGGGGACCTATACAGTACAGAGAAAATTCCATTGATGTTGTTGGCCTTTAAGAAGGGCTGTGGAGGCAGGCAAGAGCATGTTGCCCTGCTGTCTGAAACCTGGCTTGAGTAAAATGTCCTTGGTGTGTATCTGCAACTGAATGGGGGCAGCTGCCCGATGCGGAAGGGCTTCCACTGGAGCTGGGCTCCCCCGTCGAGGTCTCTCATTCAAAATCTGGAGTACTGTTCATAAGCGGCATGTCCATTCAGTAAGGGAGCCGGTGCCCCCTCCTGTCGCAGTCCCTGCTTAAGAGTCCATTATACCGCTCAGTGATACCAGCAGCCTGGGGGTGGCAGGGAACATGGTACTTCCAGTCCACCTCCAGCTCTGAGCTCATTGCCTCACCATTGAACCAGTGAAGTGGGTACCATTGTCACTTTCAAGGACCAGCAGCCACCCATATTCAGCACTAAGGCAGTCAGAGCCTTTATGACTGCCCTCTGGTCAGTGTTACGAGCGGGGTAAGCAGCAAGCAGATCAGTGGCAGTATCTACAGATGTGACTGCATACTGGTACGCTTCCAACTTTGGTAAGGGATGTCTATCTGACATCGTGTCAGTGGAACATGACCCCTCTGGATCTGTCCAGAAATCTCCATGGTCAGCAAACTGCAGCTCGCAAGCCACTGGTGGCTCTTTGGCCCCTTGAGTGTGGCTCTTCTACAAAATACCATGTGCGGGTGCTATCTCGATAAGGAATGTACCTACCTATATAGTTTAAGTTTTAAAAATTTGGCTTTCAGGCCCTGGCCGGTTGGCTCAGTGGTAGAGTGTCAGCCTGGCATGCAGGAGACCCGGGTTTGATTTCCAGCCAGGGCACACAGGAGAAGCGCCCATCTTCTTCTCCACCCCTCCCCCTCTCCTTCCTCTGTTTGTCTCTTCCCCTCCCGCAGCCAAAGCTCCATTGGAGCAAAATTGGCCCGGGTGCTGAGAATGGCTCTGTGGCCTCTGCCTCAGACGCTAGAATGGCCCTGGTTGCAATAGAGCAACACCCCAGACAGGCAAAGCATCGACCCCTGGTGGGCATGCTGGGTGGATCCTGGTCAGGCGCATGCGGGAGTCTGTCTGACTGCCTCCCCGTTTCCAACTTCAGAAAAATACAAAAAAAAAAAAATGGCTCTCAAAAGAAATTTCAATCATTGTACTGTTGATATTTGGCTTAGTTGACTAGTGAGTATGCCGACCACTAGCAGGTGACACCAGTGGTCTCTGAGGGTGCTCTTTGGAACACATTGCACATTGCTCACAGATGCAAGTACCTCTGCATAGGACACAGGCAAGTTCCAAGCCTTAACTGTAGCCCACATAGTTTTCTGTCCTGCATAGAGCAGGTGCCGGTGGAGCCACTGCGCCACATCACCTGCAGGTGCAGTCTCCAACCATCGCACCCTTGCCAACATGTCTGCTTCATCATTCCTAGGAAAGGCTGGAGGGGCATGCCCCATGACAATATATACTGTTACCTGCTTCTAGTGTCCTATTTACCATAAGTCCTGCCACATAGCCTGACCCCATAGTGGACAGTGCATTACCATACACTGGATAATGTGCCAAGTAGCAATCCAAAGGGTCAGTCAATGATAGACAGCCCAGCTGTCAGTGCAGATCACCAGAGGTGAAAGTTCATTATGGGAAACTAGCCAAACAGCTTTTAATTCTGCCCATTGGCTGCTTTGGCCTGTACCCATGTCCATCCAAATAGTCTCAGTGACAGATGGAAGGATATAGCCATCCATTTGGCAGGTTGGCCCCTGCTGGAACCATCAGTATACCAGGCATCCTCGGGGATGGGCTCCCGCCCCTCCTGGTAGGGACTGACTTCAGGTTTAGACTCCTGAGCCCCAGCTGCACCTGACTCTAAGGTCACATAGGTGACTGGACCCAAGACTTCTTGCAGTTCTGCCCTCAATGTGCTGGTGCTAAGAGCACAGCATTGTTGCAGGTAGGCACCCCACTTGGCCAGGATGGAAGTTTGGGCCATACCATTATGTGGTTTGGTCACCCAATTACTCACTCATCCTGCAATAAGGTATGTTGTCTTGACTGTAACTGGTGTTGTGGTTGTAATACTCGCAGTGGCCAGGAGGGCAGCATACACAGTTGCCAACTGCTTCTCCACTAGTGGGTAACAGACTTCAGCACCTTTCCACAATTGGGACCAAAACCCAATAGGTTGCAGTAAGCACTATGTCCATGGCCACAAGCCCCATCCAAACCCCTCTGAGGTTACATAAACATCCAGCTGACAGGGACTAGAAAGATCAAACACATTCAAAGTCTGTGCCACCTTGACAGCTCTCTTAGCTGCCACAAAGGAACCTTGCACCTGCTCAGTCCAATCCCAGTGAACCCCCTTCTGAATAAGATTGTACAAGGGGTATAGTAACTGAGCCAAATGGGGTATAAATTCTCTCCAATACTCCAATAAACCTAAAAATTCCTGTAACTGTTTTACTGTAGTGGGCACAGGGTATGCTTGGATCTTATCTATAACTGTGTCAGGGATAACTTTTGTCTTACCCGACCAGACAACTCCCAAGAACTTAACAGATAACCCAGGTCCTTGTAATTTGTTCTCTGACTGCCCAGCCACATGCTTTCAAATGGGATAGCAGGGTAGGGACTGCTTGCTCCAATTCTGGAAAAGAATCACTAGTTAGCATAATATCATCAATATAATAGTACATGTGAGCTGCCTCTGGCTGTTTCCATTTAGCCAGGTCAGCAGCCACCAGCCCATGGCACAAGGTGGGGCTATGCAAATAGCCCTGGGGTAACACTGTAAAGGTCCACTGTCTTCCTTCCCAACTGAAGGCAAATTGGTCTTGACTCTCTGCAGCTATATCAATAGAGATAAAGGCATTGGCCAAGTCTGCCACAAAGTGGTATGTCCCCAACTCATGCCTTAGCCTATCTATCATGTAGCTATCAAGGGAACAGCAGTGTGCAAAGAAGGAACAACTTTATTAAGTCTCTGTAATCTATTGTCATTCTCCAGGTTCTGTCTGGTTTATGCACAGGCCATACTGGGGAGTTGTAAAAACTGTGCGCTGGCCGGATGATCCCTTTTCTAGTTGAAAATCATCCCTGTGATTTCTTCATAACCACCTGGCAGGCGGTACTGCTTGGTGTTAGTCACACGCCGAGGGATGGGTAATAGCAAAGGGGAATGTGATGCGTGTCCTCACAACACTGCCTTCACAACCCTAATCCGCAGCCGGAACTCCCCGGCTGTAGTTTCCAACCATAGTCCTTGCAAGACATCTACCCCCAAAATATATTCAGGAATAGGAGATACATACACCTTATATGGCTGAGGAGGCAGTCTTCCTATCCCAAATGGAATAGTTATTGGCTTCACTCAAACAGTTTGGCCCCCATAACCATCAATGGCTACTGGGGTCCCAGCAAACCGTTCTGGGATTCCATAAAGGAGTGAACATTCTGCACCTGTATCCACCAAGGCCTATAACCATTGTACATTGGAAGGGGAGCACTGGATAGTCAGTTCCACATGGGGTCTCCAGTACCCACCCATTCTCATTAGATGGGTCCCTTGGCCCTTTTCCTATTCGAACTGGTACAATGGGTCTTGGGAGTTCTCCTCTCTCGGCCGTCTCCATCATATAATCTTGTAACCGAGCTGCCCACACACCAAACGTTTTATTGGTAGCTGCTGGGTCCTTTTGTCTCAGTGGCTGGAACCTCTGTTCTGGTTTAAGCTGCTGCCAAAGCTCCAAAAGAATTTTATTAGACCAGCCATCTAATTTCTCCTTATCCGCTCCAGCTGCAATCAAATCTACCCACATCTGTGCTCAGGTAACCTTTACAGGCCTGTTTCCCTAGTTAGTCAAGGGGGCAACATAGGCAGCAGCCCTTACTGCTTTATGATCCAGAACAGCCTCCAGCTCTCCCAAATCTGCTACCATCTGTGTAACCACACTGATGGGCTGCCCCACATAGGGGCCCAAGATAGCCACAAGTGACCCAAAAAGGGCTGACAGGGCGCTAGCAAGGCTAAAGTCCCTCATTTTTGCCATAAACACTTCCTCCTCTGGCCCACGGAATCCTGGATTGAAAGCAGCATTCTTCATACCTAGTTCCTGAAGGACGTTTACTCATTGTAGCACTGCCACTGACTTAGTGCCCCTGGCAATTCTCCAGCATTCTGCCAGACCATACGAATGGCGGCCATTACCCATTCTAATACGGTATGGTCTCCTGGGTTGTCACAGCAGTTCTGAAGACACTGCCTCAAGGAGGAGTGTGTGGTAATGGCGGCTAATTTCTTCATCTGTTCTGGAGAGCATGATGCCATCTACCCCTATGTCCCATAATCGTAGTAACCAGGCTACCAGGGATTCAGTGGGTTTCTGCCTAAATTGTGTCCCCAACTCCATCAGCTCTGCCTGGGTATAGGGCCAGACCACAGAGTGTTCCATTACCTGGACAGGAGGCTGTGGCTGCCCCTGAGGGACCCTTTGCTGCTGGATTTTTACCTTGTTGGCCACCACTGGTCAGGTTCTCAGTGTGTGTATGGCAGCTTCAGCCTGAGCCTTCTCATCCTCAGAAGAGGAGTTGCAAGCACCTGCTCCCGCTGACTCAAAGCCAGTCCACTGGCACAGATGCTGCTGCTCCTTTGGTGACAATTTAGGCTCCTGTGGCTGCTGGCCTCTGGTCAGAAGCTAAGACTCGAGCTCTTGAATTCGTAATTGTTTCTCCAACAACTACTGGTGCCAATGTTCAGCTTCCAGGGCAAACTGCAACTTGCAAACCCGTAATTCCTTCTCCAGAGACTGCTCCATTTCCAGGTGAAACTCTCAAACCCAGTTGGCTTCCTATTCCAGTGCTCACTCCAATTCCAACCTTTTCAACCCTTTGATTTGCAATTCATCCTGGAGCTTTTGACCTCAGGCAGCTCCTCACACAGAACCCCTGGTTTTCTCTTGACTAAAAAACATCCAGCCCATGGCCCCTAAAATGACAGCCATGGTGAGCCAGAACAACAACCAGTCCTCTACTCCGCCCCTCAAGGGTGGTGGCTCCATACCAATCTGATCTGAATCCTGCCACAAACTACACCAAAGGTAGGGTGAGTAGTCGTCAGGCATGTGAAGGTTCCCATTAGATTTGGACAGACGGTAAAGAAACAACGTAGCTGGAGGAAGGTGGGCCATTCTGTTTATTGTGTCTCACCAAGACAGGTAAAGCCACAAGAAAAGCCAAGGGAAAAGCAGAAAACCTGCTTTCCCCACAGAGGACAAGAGATTAGAGGGGAGAAAAAAAAAGAAAATCCTACCACACTTTTCAGTGGTGGGGGCAGAATCTCCCTTCCAGTAAACATTAGCAAGACAATGGCCCCTCCCAATCAGGAAGGCAACCTGCAACCTCACAGACCACTATATCTGGCTGCCCAGCCCCCAGTGTAAACTATAAGCAATCAAATATAAAAATCATATTTACAAACTTATTTGACCAACAATCATTTATTTCATCAGTTCCCTGTGTGTTTATGTTAAATACTATTTAGTCACAAAATAACTTGAAAAATATTTGCGTAATACATAAAATGTAAGTACCACAACTAGTTACTACAGGGAGTACAGCTTATTAAGGAAAGGATGAAAATGACAGTGTCTTTTTATTGTAAATAAAAGTGTTCTATGTTCATATGTTTATTGTAGATAACAATTATAGAGTTGAGTCATTTCTCCTCCTTAACCTATGCCATAAATTACTTAGTATAGGGTTGAGTAGTAAGTGTGTGGGTAGTAATGTTATTTCTCATATTCATATTAAACAGTGACATATAAAACTAAGTTTCAATTGATTACATCTTTATTTAAAATTATTCTTTTTTTGAAAAATGTGACTTCCATAGATAAATCATAACAGATATCATTATCTCTTTAATTTCAGTTATTTTTCTGGGTGGTATCTTGTTAATTGCTTTTATGTTTTTTGGTGATGATAATGCTAATAAGAATTAAAAAACCCCAACTCTAATTCTGAAGGATATCATATAATAACTTCTTTTGTTTCAAATAACACATATTCTTAGGCCAGATGAGCTTACACACATTGAACAAGCTACCATAAAAATTTTTTTAAAGTTTTTATTTTTATTTATTTTTTTATTTATTCTTTTTTTTTTTTTTAGAGAAGAGAGACAAAAAGAGAGAAGGGGGGAGGAGTAGAAAGCATCAACGCCCATATATGCCTTGACTGGGCAAGCCCAGGGTTTTGAACCAGTGACCCAGCATTCCAGGTCGATGCTTGATCCACTGTGCCACCACAGGTCAGGCAAGCTACCATGAAATTTAAATTTTAAAGTATGAAACTCATTTTTGGGTTTTCATAAGAATGTCATTCTATTTCATATTATGCAAACACAAATACGATATTATCAAGTTCTGATCAAATGTTAACTATATGTCATAATATGAAGAATCAGAAATATTTAGACCCTGGCTGGTGAGCTCAGTGGCAGAGCATTGGCCCGGCATGTGGAAGTCCCGGGTTTGATTCCAGGCCAGAGCACACAGGAGAAGTGCCCATCTGCTTCTCCACCTTTCCCCCTCTCTTTTCTCTCTCTCTCTTTCCCTCCCACAGCTAAGGCTCCATTGGAGCAAGGTTGGTCTGGGTGCTGAGGTTGGCTCTGGTTGCAGCAGAGCAACACCCCAGATGGGCTGAGCATTGCCCCTTGGTGGGCATGCCGGGTGGATCCCAGTTGGGCGCATGCTGAAGTCTGTCTGCCTCCCCCGCTTCTCACTTTCGAAAAATATAAGAAATAAAATAAAATATTCAGAATGAGCCTAACCATGAGGTGGCACAGTGGATAGAGCATCAGACTGGGATGCAGAGAACCTAGGTTCAAAAACCTGAGGTTGCTGGCTTGAATGCAGGCTCATCTAGCTTGAGCGAGGGCTCACCAGCTTGAGCACAGGGTTGCTGGCTTGAGTACAGGATCATAGACATGACCCCATGGTCACTGGCTTGAGTCCAGAGGTTGCTGGCTTGAAGCCCAAGGTCACTGGCTTGAACAAGGGACCACTTACTCTGCTGTAGCTCCCCTTGTCAAGGCACATATGAGAAACCAATCAATAAACAACTAAGCAGCCACAACAAGAATTGCTGCTTCTCACTCTCTCCCTTCCTGTCTGTCTGTCCCTCTCCCTCTCTCTGACTCTTGCTTAAAAAAAAGAAAAGAAATATTCAGAGTGAAAATTAGAATTCCCCATTTATCAATTGAGTAGTCTTTGATAATTTATTTACGCACTGAGCTTTAGTTCCCTGATGTGTAAAATTCAATTAATAATATCTATACCACAAAATTATGCACCAATAAAATAGTATGATATATGGAAATACTTTTATTTTTAATTCAAAAAAATTAATTAATGACTGTCAGGCACTATGTAATCAAATATTGGTGACTTTTACTGCTAATGAAATATGCCAAACAAAAATATAAATATATCAGTAGATTTATTTATAATAAAAGAGCACAGAATTGAAAGAATAATGACCTGGATTCTATTTATTGTCTAGAAACTCTCCAGTTTTATGATTTCGCAAGCACCAATTTTTTTATTCTTTACTTATTAAATGGAAACTTATATCATCTGATCTCTGAAATTCTTTCATTATGTATATTATTAAATATTGTGTATATATTTAAATTTCCTCACTACCTATGTTATTTAGTAAGTTTAAAAATATTTTTATTAATTGATTGATTTTAGAGAGACAGGAAGGAACAGAGGAAGAAAGAAACAGAGAGAGAGAAAGAAAGAAAGAGAGAGAGAGAAAGAGAAAGAGAAAGAAAGAAAGAAAGAAAGAAAGAAAGAAAGAAAGAAAGAAAGAAAGAAAGAAAGAAAGAAAGAAAGAAAGAACATAGATTTGTTGTTCCACTATTTATGCATTCATTGGTTGAATCTTGTATGTGCCCTGACAAGGAATAGAACCTTTGACTTTGGCATATGGGGCCAATGCTCTAAGCAACTAAGCTACCAAGCCAGGGCAATAACTTTTATAGGTAACAATATTTGGGTACTTATATTCATTGTGATAATAAAATGGGCCTTTCTTATGCTATGAATAGTGTAAGAATAGTTTATGAAGTTTATAGTTCATAAAGAACAGGACACAGAAATTTCAGTTTGAAAATAATAAATGTTTACTCAAAATTGTTTTGTCTCTTTGGGTTAATAACTGGAGCAATTATATCAAACTAGTAGCAGCAGCATAATAATGTATAACAAGTATGGATCCAAAACAAAGGAGATAGAGAGAAAAAAAGAAGAAAGGAGAAAGGAAAGAAAGAAGAGAAAGAGGAAGATCTGGGAGACTTAGAGTATATCACTGAGATGACCAAATGGATAAAAAAAAAACCACGTTTCTATGCAGGTAGCACAGATAGCAACACTACATAATGAAATTACTCTCAAAGAATAAGTCAAGGAGACCTCAGAATGTACACTGAGAAATTACTTCATAAAATGGGCAACAAGCCAAACTAAATTCAGTCTGATAAAAAGAGAGGAAGTTTAAAAAGTAGCAGATTAGCAGCAGGCTAGAGAAAGTAAAAAAATCACACCCTTGCTTTTGTATATTGGTTTTTGTTTTGAGAAACATAGTATGAAAAATCATCCATTTTATAAGATTTTTAATATTCTATGTTAGGTCAATCTTCCCACACATTCTGTGCATTAATTGGGCTGGACCTCTATGAATTGGCAAATTGCAAATGCTCAGCAGCTAGACACAGACATTGTTTACTTATTGTTTTCCCAATCATCACCTGCCAAATTTAGTCCTTCAGATCTTTATATCAGGATTTTCTTTTTCTCTCACATATCTGTTTTCCATCGCAGGGAAGCATGGTCTCCTTTGTCTCCTTTGGACTAAACTGATGCATGCTAACAGAGTTTTGGTTAGCTAATCCATCATTTATTCCTATATAAATATGGATCTTATTCTAATAGATGTACATAAATATGACCATTGTAGGGTCTTTGAGTCTTTTTAAATATTTGGAAAAGATAAGTACAGTATAGCAATCCCAAAGCTAATTTTAACAGCAAACAAGTCAGAGAGATATAGAAACTTGTTTTAAATTACATTTCACTGAATCCAATAAATAATAACTGGCAGAAACACTATTTTTGTTTCTTAAGTAATACTACTGTGTACTGAATTAAATTATTTATTTTTTTCTATATGATTTTAAAAACAAGACTGGAGGAATCTAGAGAAAAATCTTGGAAATGCTACGCAGGAAGCTATATAATGTCTGGTGAACGAAGATTATAGAGCTCTAAGAATCACTCAAGTATCAACTAGAATAATTTTATGAGTTTATGATTTTTATTGTTTATCCACAGAAACTGATTCTCTAATTTCACTTATTTTTAAAATGTTTTCTTATTCTGTCCTGATTAACTATATTATTGACACATTCATTTTTATAAATATAATAGATGAAATTTGTCTGTATGTTATTTTCATTTTTATGACACTATTTTTATTGTCACTATTTTTTTGAGGAAGGGACATTTGTGGGTGCCAAAGAATCACACCTACTAAACTTGTATTGTATAAGGACCATCACAGCCTTTTAATCAGCTCTAAATTTTGAATAACATTAAATATAGAAGGCAGAGAAGCTAAGAGCAATATAAACTCAATAAAGGGCTATAATAATGAATGTCATTTATTGTGGAAGTCTTAATAGTACCCAACAAAAGTGTTTGCATGTACAAAGTACTCAATAAATATTCTTGAAAGATGGAATGAAGAATAATGCTTGTAAAAGCAGCTAATTAGATAGGATGATTTTGTATGGCAAAACATGGATTGCAATAAGGTATTACAGTAATATATCCTAATACTCATTTACCATGTGCTTTATTATGTATGTTAATTATAAAATACCATTAATTTTAAAGTAGGATAGATAAAATAACCAACTTTATCATTGAAGCATTTAAGAATGATGAGAAACTAAATTGTACTGGTAAAAGAGCCATATAAGCCTGCTTTGTTGATACAGAATTCACTGTTATATGGTTTTTATTCAAGTATATGTGTGTATGTATGGATATAACTACATATGTTATATATAGTACAAATATGTATTTTTATTTAGTTCATTCTAGGTATTACAAAATACACACAAGTACACATACATAACACAAACATATTTCATAGACATGGTGATTGTTATAAACAAAAATTAAAGCAACCGTTTTGGTGTGTTTTATTTTGCGAAGGCTACTTCAGTAAAAAGTATAAGCTTATTAAGAATCTAGCAAGCATGCTAGATTCTGGACTGAGCAAAGGAACACTGGCTATGCGTGATCAAGGCAAGTACAAGAAGCAATCAATTCACAACTAAAGTGAAAGCAACTATGAGTTGATGCTTCTCAATCTTGTTCTCCCTTCCTGTCTCTCTCTCTCTCTCTCTCTCTCAAAAAAAAAAAAAAGAAAGAAAGAAAAGGAAAGGAAAAATTACACAGAAGTTAGTGAGATTGGTTCAAAAGTTAATGCTTAGAAAATACTCCTTCTGTCTTGGGAAATATATCAGAAAGTCTGAAATTTAAAAATAAAGGTGCTGTTGAAAAGTACAAAAAAATTTAGAAACATAAGAAGTTGTAAATCATCCTTCATAGACTATCAGGAAATAACTAGACAAAAATAATAGTTAGGGGGCTTTTCTAAATGATCAGGTACTTAGGGGATAATAAACAGAAAAATGCAGTGCCATTAGTTGCTTTAAAGGACCCTACAGAACTGTATGAATCTGGTTGGCCAAGGAAACAGAGACATTATTGCATTAGCCAAATTTTAAGGAGCATACTTTAAAGGTAATTTCTGGCCTATAGTCCCTGAAGAATAATATTCAAGTAAAAGGACTTTCAACCTGTGAAAATAATAGCAATGTGAATATTTTCTATTTTTTTAGCTCATTTTCCATGCACGTTTTTTTTTCTGTTCTCTTTACATGTTGATTCTTTTTCATTTTTTATACATTAAAGGCATTTATTTTAATATAGTTGTCTGAAGTAGAAATCTGTAAGAGATACCAGATTTTCAGTAAATTGCAATAAAATCATGACATAAATCATTCTATGATAACACGATTCCTCCCATAACTGGAGTGGAGATTAGGGAACTCTGCTTTCCAGCCTGAGGCCATGTGGACCATTTCATCACAAATTTGCTGTTGCTAAACTACTTGTAACTCTAGAAAAGAGCTTGTCTTAGAAGATACCAATTTCCTAATTCAAGGCAAAAGAACTGATGTCACTGTCACAGTCACAGGAGACAATCTGGACCCCAGGATTCTCTAAGATGTCAATTAATGTGTAATTTAACATTTTAGGCTAAACAAACCTGAGATGGAAATATTAGCAGTAAGTCTTTTGATTTTTATAAAGACATGGCTAAGAGAAAATTTTGAGGTTTCAAGTCAGAGATGCAAACAATAATGTTGGTAGTCTTATGACAGCAACATTAATATGAATATATATTCATATTATATTCATATTAATGCTGAAACAGCATGACTATTGGTCTAAAATAATATGTCCTTAGTAAAATGTTGCAACAATAGAAAAATTCATTTTAATTACATAAAATCAGTTGTATTTAGTCAACATTACTAGGCCCAAGAATCTATGTAAAATAACACAAACAAAAAGTTAAAAACTTTGAATGGTAGCTAAAAAAGATTAATTACATTGGTGTAAATATGCAAACACACACTAATAATAATAATAATGACAATAATAACATAGTTCTCATTGTGAAAGTCTGTTTACTCAATTTTAGTTGAAAGAGAAAAACTAGAAAGTTTTTAGTGTCCTAGAAGAGTAAATACTAGAGTAAATATTAAATAATTTTGGAAAGTCTAAGCATGTCATTCTTTTCATACTCATCAGCCATTTAAATAATGAATTTTTAATACAATTGTCAGATGATCTCATAATTTTAAAAAATGGGTCATTCACACAATAGATTTAAAAGCTTTTGAAATGTTTTTATATGTACCATAACAAATCACACTTTAATGCTAATGTATACAGTTTAGATTAGACCAATGAATATATCTCTGATTTATTTTTATGTGAATGAGGCATGTGTTTTAATTACTGCATAATTTATGATATCAGGCATAACAAAATATTACTAGGTCATTTTGCTACTTTATGGTTAAAATGATTTATAATTTTTTAGCTGCCTTCTAAATAATTTTTTTGATTTATATTGGGTTTTAAAAGCTGCTTCAATTTAGTTTTATTTATTTATTTTATTTTATTTTTACACATGCCACCTGCCTAGAATCCAGTGGTGATGGAATAGGTGGTGGTAAGAGAAAAGACAATCAAAAGATAACTTTTAAAATAAATTTATTGAGGTGACATTAGTTAATAGGATCATATAGGTTTCAAGTGTTCATTTCTGATACATGATCTGTGTATTACAGTTTTTAATACCTTTATTAAAAGAGAATTAAATAAAGTGGGGCATTTTTTGTCTCTTTTCCTATTGATTTCTTCCTCAGATTCTCTCTCCCAGTAATTATCTGCTTTATTTTCTAATTGTCCAATTACCATTTTTTTCAGTGCTGCCATCTTTGTTAAATTTAATTTTCGCCTGACCAGGCGGTGGCGCAGTGGATAGAGCGTTGGACTGGGAAGTAGAAGGACGCAGGTTCGAGACCCCAAGGTCGCCAGCTTGAGCACAGGCTCATCTGGCTTGAGCAAAAAGCTCACCAGCTTGGACCCAGGGTCACTGGCTCCAGCAAGGGGTTACTCGGTCTGCTGAAGGCCCGCAGTCAAGGCACATATAAGAAAGCAATCAATGAACGACTAGGAAGTGGCAACGCGCAACGAAAAACTAATGATTGATACTTCTCATCTCTCCGTTCCTGTCTGTCTGTCCCTGTCTATCCCTCTCTCTGACTCTCTCTCTCTCTCTGTAATAAAAAAAAATAAATTTAATTTTCACTTCTTATAAAATGTTTTTCACTTAATTCAGCCAGAGCCCCTTGACATTTAACCTCTTCATCAGAATCCTTTCATTTGCTATAGGTTGGCTCTGTCATTCCTTTTTCCTCTCCCTCTCCACAGCTAATGAGAGAACAGTACTACCTGTATCTATATGCTACCTTTTCGTTCTTTATCACATTCAGAAGAGCATCTAACATTCACTTGCACTGACAGAAAAGAATTTGAACAAAGAAAGAGGGAAAGCCTCCAGCTGATGGCCTTCTAGCAGGATTGTAAAATCATTGTTTGAATGAGAGGCCAGCCGTTGCCATGGCATTTTGCGTACCTTAGTTGAATCAGGTCACTTCTTTGCTAAATGGAGAGTATTGGCATCTTATTACCAGAGGTACAAGAGGTCACATATGTCACACACACTTGTAATGTCTGTGATCTACTTGACTGAAATCATGGCCATTCACTAAAACTCAAACATCTGATTTCAGTCTGCCTATGTCAGTGAAAACCTTACATAAATAAGTGCAGACAATTAGTATGACTCTTGATGTATCCAGTGGTAATCAGGGTTAATGACACCTACTGCAATTGAGGCACTCTATTTGTTGCTTTAAACTTGAACCTTATGTTAGCATCAGAGTGCACTGACAATTATATTTGAAATTTGTTTGACACAAGTAGAGAAAAAAAAAATATGTTCCAAGCTTGACATTTAAAATTCCTGAGAATGTTCTAAATAATCATATTGTCTTCAAGCTTCATAAAACCTAAATACTAAGTCAAACATGGCTCAAATTATTCATGTAATTTATTTTTTGTGAAAAAAATAAACAACTAAATTCTCAAGATTATGAAGTGACATACTGTTGACTGGCAAAGAAATATTTTGAAGTTTAAGAAGGTGTTAATAATAATGAGAGTTTTAAGTTTGAAAGATTATGTCACCATCTGGGCAATAGATGCCTTGGGGAAAATCAGACATGCTTATTTCCCATTACTTTCGCATACTCAGCGGCACTTGAAATTCCATGAAAGGGGAAAGAATATATTTTATTGAAGACACTGGGTTATGTGGACTTTCCCTACAGATCTAAAATCAGTGCTCTTTACTTGGCTTACATCTGAACTAATTATGTTAAGGATAAAGAGAAATGACAGTTAATTGTGTTAGTTGCTAAGGTGGTATAAAGCAAAAAAGCTTAAGAAAATATAACATTGTTTTCTCTTCAGTAAAATAATGTCAATAAAAATGAACCCTAAAATACATTTTAGTTGACAGATAAATATTTATCTAAAATAATTTTAGTACACAGATATATTTTTAAATATACTTTAGTAAACAGAGAAATACTAAATACATTTTACTAAATATATTTACTAGAATCTATTAGCATAAACTATAAATATATTATAAAATATATTTACTAAAATATATTTTACTATATGAAAATATCTGTGTACTGGTATATAATATACTGATATATGTAAAATACAGCAGTGCAGTGGTTGGTAGACCACGGCTCAGGAGCCACAGGTGGCTCTTTGGCCCCTTGAGTGTGACTCTTCCACAAAATACCACATGCAGGCGCTACCTCGATAAGGAATGTACCTACCTATATAGTTTAAGTTTAAAAAGTTGGCTCACAAAATAAATTTCAATCATTGTACTCTTGATATTTGGCTCTGTTGACTAATGAGTTTACCGACCACTGTTAGTGTATAAAATATCTGTATATTAGTATACAATATACCAGTATATCTGTATACTAGAAGAATAGTAAGTACTAAGCATTAGTATTCATAAACTACATAGCATATTTTATTTCTCCACTTACGACATATTTTAGATGGCTGAACACACTGCATGGCTTCACATTAAAGTCATAAATTTGTGCAACATGTTATGTTACTTTAATCTACTAATAGTGTAAATTTATGAAGGAAATATTTTGTTTTCATTATGTCAATATAGTTTTAAAGATTAATTCTATTTCATCAAGGGATCTCTTTAGTCATTCATAGAAGAGTTTATGCATCTGTCCTTGATAACTCATTTTGAAGATTCCCTACTTTTTTCATAATGGTGGCAGTCAGATAAGCTCAAAGTGATTTAGCCTTTTATTTCATACTTAACCTAAGAGTAGTAAAATAAGGAGTGTCCTTCAACAATGACGTGGGGTGATCACTTACTGTTGACTAGAGGAAGCTGGGGCTGGAGGAGCTCACTTTCCCCAGCAGAAAGAGTTACACCGACCTGGGCAAAGTTCCACACCAACAAGCCATTTAAGAAAGAGGCATAAAGCTTTACTTCAAACAATTTTTAATGAAAAAAGAGTGTGCATAATTATATATTATAAGAAGTGACTTTTGTTATAAAGTAAAGTAGAAAACTTGGAAACATCATTAGACATGGTTGACCAAAGCAGATTTAACTTAGAAATGTTGAGTTCCACAATCTCTCAAACAGCTGGTTCTCCAAATTTTTTTCACAATAACTGCTATATTTCCAATGCAGAATAGGTACCTAGCAGCCTGTTCATTTTCTATTAAGAAGGACACTTTCCCACAGATTTCCTATAAAAAGTGAGATTCACAAAGAGAATTTCTCTATTGGAACACAGACCTACATTAAGATTCTAACAGAGCTTCAGGCTGATCCCTTTCATGAGATAACAGGGCATTCAAGTTAACCATATCTTCTCTTGCTTCCTTTTGCTCTAAGAAACAGTATACTTTACCCAGTAAAGTCTTTTTTCACAACCTATTCTATAAGAATTTGTAGAACTTGTCCAAAACCATTTTTCATGGCCAGGAGTAGACCCAGAAAGGACTCCCATAAATTACATGCGATAACTATGAAAAGATCCACTGTACTGAACAGCAAGAAAATTAGTCACAGTCAAATCTAGTTTTATGATAATCCCCTTAGTTCATTTACCCCAACCCCTTCCCACTGAGGATAAGATGGAAGATTTTAAAGTTCTCCATCCCTCATATGAGTTATGGTCATAGTTTATCTAACCAGTAGTAAGTTTTATAAAGTTTTCCTTTGAATGTTTTTCTTGAGCAGAAAAATCTATTTCATGAAGGCTAAGCGATCCTAAAAATTAAGGAACTGTGTTGAAATATTCATATCCTGGAGAAAAACACTCCCAGGGATAAGTAAAACCAATGCTATAAATGTAATGACTGAGTAAAGTATAAAATTTAAAAAATGTTAGCAGTTTATTATAGCTGAGCAATCACTGAATACAAACATATTTCCTTTTCAATAAACATCAAGGACATGACCTGGAGCTTATGAGCACAAGACAACATAAGATCCAAAATCAAATTTTAAAGGCTTCTTCTGTCTAGTGTAAAACTTTTTGACTTTCCTTTTGTTTTTTACTGAGAATGCAAACCTAAGGAAATTGCAGGTACCACCTACTGTGTTTTGTTTTTAAGACATATCTTGAATATTGTTCATTGATTTTGTATAATTATTTATTTATTTATTTTAGAGACAAGAAAATGAGGGGAGGAAAGAGGTAAGCATCAACTTGGGTAGTTGCTCTATTTTAGTTGTTTATTGACTGCTTTTCATATGTGTCTGAGAGGCTCATGCCAAGCCAGTGACCCCTTGCTCAAGCCAGTGACCTTGGGCTTCACTTTAGCAACTCTGGGCTTCAAGCGAGTGGCTTTTGACTCCAAGCCAGTGACGGCCCACATTCAAGTCAGTGACCCTGTACTCAAGCTGGTACGCCCACACTCAAGCCCATGAGCCTGCACTCTATCGTACGATCCCACACTCTAGCTGGAGACCTCAGGTATTGAACCAGGGCCCTCAGCTTTCAGGGTCAATGCTGTATCCACTATGCCAATACCAATCAGCCTATAATAATTTATTTAATGACTTCTTTTCTCCTTGTCGATGTTATTAACATCCAGCATTACACCTGGCACATTGGGAACTCTCAATAAATAATTGTTGAATAAATTTGTTATTTACAAAATTCAGTTTAATCAATATAAAGGAGAACGTAAACTTGATAAACAAGTTATTTGGCTGACAATTTTTATTTTTAAATTTCTCAATTTACTTTCAATGAAATCAACTCTTACATGGAAAAAGTAGATGATATGTCTTAGGAATTGTAAATGTGATTTCTCTATCTTCTTGGACTATGGAAATGTTTCATTTCTCCCCACATAGTCTAGCTGACTGTGACCTGGAAATTGCTGAAACTTTATGAAAGTCAAGATTACTTTCAGGCAGTATGGGAAGGTATAGAAAGGAGTTGAGCTATCTACTGTAAACATTACTTGGTAACTATTTAGAAGCTTCATTTTTAATGTTTTATTTTCTAACCTGCAAAGTAATGTTCCTGGGCTTAGATTACAATGTTGGAATAAAATATTATAGCTTTAATACAATTTGTAAAACTGCCATCTCTCTGTTCTAATCATTAAGTTTGATGCTAAAATAGAGAAAAAAGAAATAAACTCAAATTTCCTTCTTCAAGGAGTTCTTTGACTACCTTCTCACAATTACAGTACAGAATCCAAGCAGGAGTAGTAACTTGTACTAACAGGAGGTCCTTGCAGAAGCTAAGGGTAGGAGAACCTAATCCAATCTGAACGTATAATGGAAAAACTCCTGAAACCGGTACCATTGTAGGGGAATACTTAAGAATTTGTATGAAATACCAAGGTTTAAGAGAATGCACAATTCAGAGAAACAACTATAAAAATACTGAAATGTTTGATTAAATATGTTGTATTTGCCTTTGGGTAACTCACAGGCACTCAGTATAGTTGTAGTTAAGGTGCTTGTGTGGAAAGAAATAAAAGACAAGGCTGGAAAGGTGGACAAATAGGAGCAATGAAAAAACTTCTTAGGAGTAACAAACTCGTTAGCTGTCCAAGGCTAATGTGTTATTTGGAAGATACGTTTGCATACTTATCACTCCCTTTTTTACTTAGAATATTTGTTTATGTTTTTTTTTGTCAGGGCTGGAAGAATGCCTTAAGAAATCTCTTTAACAAAATTTGGTAGTGTAGATATGCTGTCAACAGATTCTTTCACAAATTGTCTGGGACAGTTCTAGTCAAGATTGTTGAGTAGATGAATGTGGTCCTGCAATCCTCCCACAACCAAATAAAAATTACAGTGAAACTACAGAACAACCATAATTCAGAACCACCAAAACTCTAGCTAAAGAAAGTACTAGAAGTAAGGATATAAAGAAGAAGCCACATCAGGACAGACAGGTGGGGCAGACAGGCAGAACAGGCTAGTCCCACACCTACGTGTGAAAATTAAAAGTCGGGAAGGATATCTTGGTTGCAGAGGTTCCCCCTGTAAAGTAAGGGGTCCCAGCCTCACACCAGGCTTCCCAAACTAGGATTCCAGTGTTAAGGCTGAAGTCCCAGCCTTTCCTCTTAACAGGCCCCTGCACAAACTTACTCAAATGCCTTCACTCTGAGCTCCTACTTTGGCAGAAGCTGGGAAGGCATCAGAGACATACAGGGGTGAACTGAGTTGTCTGGCATCAGATTGAGAGTTGATGGTGCAGCTGTCTCCCAGATATAAGTGCTGGTAAAGGCTACTGCTCCTATGCTGAGCCTTCCTCCTTCAGAGCCTAAAGGTGGACACCATATCTGACTTTCCATCAACTTATGATTCCCTGAGACCCCACACCATCCAACATAGGGGCCCACCAAACTGTTTCCAGTGGCTTTTCCATACAAACAGCCTGTTGGTCTTATTCTTCAAACTTTTCTAAAATATCTCAAACAAGCAGTATCTGATGTTGGCATGTCATGTAAGTCTCACTTAGTGGAGCCAGGCTCAGCTCTAGTAGGAGCTGACCTTGGTTCACAGTTTAGCCTCTTCTGGGCACCTCCCAATCCAAGCAGAAGTAGCAGCCATCTGCAAACCACTCTGTAGCTCATGCTGGGGAGCCCCAGACAGGGCAAACCAAAGAAAGTGGATGATCTTGGCCAACATCTCCCAGGAGGCCCCAGAGCAGGAGCACCCAGTAGACAACTTCAGAGTATGTAGAAGCACCACCCAACCACCTCCATAAGTGACATACTTAAGGGGGGAACTCAACAGACATTAGAGCCCCACTGAAGTAAGTTCTGTTTCCTGTGGTCAACCCTTGCACAGCTGATCTTCCATGGTGGTCACAGCTAGTCTTTGCAGCCAGTCAGTCTGAGGGTAAATTCCTTCCATTGAGGTGCCAATAGCAATCAAGATTCAACTATAACAGGAGGGTACACAAGGGGGTCGCACTTCTTTGCTAAGCTCAAGAGATTGGGAGGCTGTTCCACAGGGCCCTAAAGAACTTATTCTAAAAAAGGTCAACTCTACCTAATACATAAAAACAAACGCAAGGAGGATGCTTAAATGAGGAGATAAAGAAATATGTCTCAAATGAAATAATAGAATAGAATAGAACTCCAGAAAAGAACTAAACAAAATGAAGACAAGCAAGCTACCAGATGTGGAGTTCAAAACATTGGTTATAAAAATGCTCAGTGAGCTTGGGGAAGAGTAGATAAACTTAGTGAAAACTTCAAGAAAAAGATAAGAAGCAGAAAACAAGAAAAAAAAGGAATTCAAAAAAAGAGGGTAGTATATGGAGCCTCTGAGAAAAAATCAACTGTACCAATATTCACATCTTGGGGATAATGAAAGAAGAAAGAACACAAGGAATTAAAAATATATTTTAAAAAAATGACAAAAGCTCTCCTAACCTGGTGAAGAAAATAAACATAACAGGCCCACTCCAAAATATATCATCATTAAAATGCCCAAGGTTAAATACCAAGAGAAAATCTTAAAAGCAGGAAGAATAAAAGCAGTTAGTTATCTACAGGGGAGCTTCCATAAGACTGATAGCTGATTTCTTTTCTTTTTTTTTTTACAGAGACAGAGAGAGAGTCAGAGAGAGGGATAGATAGGGACAGACAGACAGGAACGAAGAGAGATGCAAAGCATCAATCATTAGTTTTTTTCGTTGCAACACCTTAGTTGTTCATTGATTGCTTTCTCATATGTGCCTTAACCATGGGCTTTCAGCAGACCAAGTAAACCCTTGCTTGAGCCAGTGACCTTGGGTCCAAGCTGATGAGCTTTTGCTCAAACCAGATGAGCCCGTGCTCAAGCTGGTGACCTTGGGGTCTCAATCCTGGGTCCTCTGCATCCCAGTCTGATGCTCTATCCACTGTGCCATCACTTGGTCAGGCAACAGCTGATTTCTTAACAGAAACTTTGCAGGCCAGAAAGGACTAGCATGAAATATTGGAAGTGATAAAAAGCAAGGACCTTCAATCAAGATTACTCTACCAGCAAAGCTATCATTTAGAATTAAAGAACAAATAAAGAGCTTCCCAGACGAGAAAAAACTAGAGTTTATCACCACCAAACCAATATTACAAGAAATGTTAAAGGGTCTTCTTTAAAAAGAAGAAAAAAAAGACCAAAATTATGAATAATAAAATGGCAATAAATTCATATCTGTCAACACTTACTTTAAATAAAATGGATTAAACAGGTTAGATACAAATGGATCAAAAGTCATATAAAGGTTGAATGAATAAAACAAGACTCTGACATATGCTATCTATAAAAGACTTCAGATTAAAAGACACACAGAGACTGAAAGTAAAGGGATAACAAAACATTTTATAAAAATGGAAACAAACAAGCAAAAACCTGGGGCAGCAAGACTTATACTAGCTAAAATAGACTTTAGAACTAAGGCTATCTAACAAGGACCCAGCAATTGGACTTCTGGGTATTAATCAATGAAACCCAAAACACTAAATTGAAAAGTCATATACATTTATGTGTTCATTGCAGCATTATTTTCAATAGCTAAGATATGGAAGCAGCTTAGAAATCTATCAATAGATGAATGGATAAAAAGACTAGATGCATATATATAATGGACTATGACTCAGCTGTAAATATTAATAAAATCTTGCCATCTACAACAACATGGATGGACCTAGAAAGTATATTGCTGAGTAAAATAAATCATACAGAGAAAGACAAATGCCAGATGATTTCACTTATATGTGGAATCTAAAAAACAAAATAAATAAACAAGCTGTTCAGAAAGAGACTCATAGAGACAGAAAACCGATTGATGGTAGCCAGAGGAAAGATGGGTTAAAAAGGTGAAGGGATTTAGAAATACAAATTTGTAGTTACAAAATAGTCATGGAGATACAAAGCACAACATTGGGAATATAGTCAATATTCTAATACCTATGTGTGCTATCAGATATGTACTAGATTCATTGGGATGACCACTTAGTATACAATGTCTAATCACTATATTGTATGCCTTTATTTTAATTTAGATTATTTCTCTTGCTCTTTATTCATATTCACTGTTTTGATAATTTTTCCGAAGTGTCTAATTTGTTACATAGTAAAAGAGTGAAGTTTTATTTAGTTTTTTATAATTTTTAGCTCTAGAATTTCCATTTGGCTCCTTCTTAGTCTTCATTATGATTACATTTCCTCAAAATCAAAATATGTAATTTATTAGTAATATGAATCATCTATGATGATTTGATTTGTGTATATGAATCATAGATGACCCATACATGTAAGTCATATGTATGTAAATTAATCATATGTATACATATATATCTGTGTGTGTGTGTGTGTGTGTGTGTGTGTGTGTGTATATATATATATACACATACACACTTTTTTTTTTTTTTTTTTTGTATTTTTCTGAAGCTGGAAACGGGGAGAGACAGTCAGACAGACTCCCGCATGCGCCCGACCGGGATCCACCCGGCATGCCCACCAGGGGGCAACACCCTGCCCACCAGGGGGCGATGCTCTGCCCCTCTGGGGCGTCGCTCTGCCGCGACCAGAGCCACTCTAGCACCTGGGGCAGAGGCCAAGGAGCCATCCCCAGTGCCCGGGCCATCTTTGCTCCAATGGAGCCTTGGCTGCGGGAGGGGAAGAGAGAGACAGAGAGGAAGGAGAGGGGGAGGGGTGGAGAGGCAGATGGGCACCTCTCCTGTGTGCCCTGGCCGGGAATCAAACCCGGGACCTCTACACACCAGGCCAACGCTCTACCACTGAGCCAACCGGCCAGGGCCCACATACACACATTTTAAAATCAGTGTTTTCTTAATTTCTAATTTCCTAAAGCCTGTTATTTATGTGTTTTGATTCTATTAAATGATTTTTCCTTTTGGTTATGGGATACACATTTCTGCCTCTTCACTTGTTTAGAAATGTATATTGTATATACACTGAACATTATAAATATTGTTGTATAAGTGGATTTTTTTAAAGAGTATTGAGTTTTGTTTCAGCAAACACTTAATATATTTGAGTAGTTTGATCCTTTTGAGGCTTATTTTCCACCTTTGTGAAAACAAGTATAAAGTATCCTTTGTTCTAGAATTGGTTTAGCCCTCCACCCAACTCAAGGCCTTTCTGAAATCTTTGAGTGTTACATTTATTCAACATGGTCTCTATACATCATCATAAATTCTCCCAATTTTGTGAGATCTAAGAGTTCTTCAGGTTACAGACTTTGGCAGTGAATCTTCTCTTGGTAGTAATTTCTTGTGTGACTTAATTGTGTATCGTTCTATGTATGTATAGTTTAGAATTAAAACCAGGATGCAAGGGAAACCCATGCAGATTTAATTACACTGCACCTCAAAGCCCAGCTACCTCACTTTTCTGAACTCTTTCTGTCTCCCCAGTTTAGCAAGGTTTTAAGGCTCTGATTGGGTTCCTGTTTTCTGTGCTGGGGATTTGGTAAATGCTTCCAGGTTAAAAACAATACCACCCACACTCAAGAAAAGATGATTGTATGGTTCACCTCATGTTCCTTTTTCTCTCCTGGAAAACAGGTGTATGCTAGCTTTGGTTGACAAAATAGGAAAAGGTAACCATTTATATATTTTCTCCAGTGCCCTGTCTTTCTAGAAGAGCCAGTTTAGTATCAGTTACTTCATCATGACCAGAAACACATATTTTAGTCAACATATTTTAATTATATCTCTTTGTCATTGTCACTGTATGAGGGCTGGAGTTTGGCCCTTAATTCTCATATTTCTTTATTTTATCACCCAGCTGAATACTTGTGGTATTGCCTGAGGCTCCTCAAATGAAAAATTATTATTTAGCCCTGAAAATAACCTAAGTAAAAGGTACAGATTTACATATTACTTCTATGTATAGACATATTTAAAGATATACTCAATTTCATTACTAAGAAGGTATTATTTCTTAACTATATATACAAAACATCTGCCATGTTCTTAGGGAATGTGCTCTTTTTTTTGTTACTGATATGTTTTTCTTTTCCTCACATGTATTTTTTAAATTCTTTGGCTTCTTGCCTCTATATTCTGCCTAATCAGTGTTTTGCTCAGTTACCACTGTGGTAATAAGAGACATTATGAATCCAGTTTGTTTTGAGGAAGTAATAATATATTCCAGATTGAGTACTAACTGAAATTGGATTCTCCTGTTTGACAGGAAATAAATGCCATGACATGTCTCATGGGATTTTTAACAAATAGTACCCATGATATAAGTGCCCAGGTTACATTACTAAATGTTAACACCTGTTCTGTGTAAGCTACGTCTTATTTGTGTTTTACTTCCATTCCAAGTTCTCTGTTCTTTCATGAGGAGGCTTCAGAGTCATGAATATATAATGAGTTCAAGCCTCTTTTCTTTACTCCTTGTGAATTCTAGAGTTGATAACTTCTGGGCATTCACCAGTAACTCTGCTCCCCCATATTTATCATTTAGATGTATCTATTGAAAAAAGCATTTCCATCTTTTCCAGTTACTTCTGAAAAAAAATAAAAACTTACACTCAAAAGCACATTTTCCTGGAACCATTTATTTTACTTCACTTTTTCTAATCCTGGCAGTATTAGTCTTTCTTCCTTCAGTTATAGTTATTCAATAGATTCTTAATTGTAGTAATAGAAAGAGAATTAAACATACTGCTTACAATATCTTGAAGCATAAAGACCAATTCCCACTTAATGGCTGTGCAATTTTAGGTAAAATGCGCAGTCTTCTTATCCCTCAGATCTCTTACCTATGAAAGAGTTAATAAGGCTGCTCTGAAAATTAAAGAAGCATGTGTGCTCTAGATTGTTTCAGCACTTAGGGTAGTTCCCAGAAATATAAATGCTTTCCATAAATGTTATATAATATGTAATGATGCCACTGTTAGTCTTTCTCAACATCAATTACAAAACAAAATTTTAGAGGTGATTGAGCCTTTAAGAGAATTAGTTACTTTTGTATGAGTAAAATCTTCTTGGCCATATTGGTAAACATTTAATATTAGGTTGCCTACTAGGGGGACTTTGATAGTATAACACAATCATTTACAATCCATAGGTCAATGTTTGCCAACCTTTAGGCACATATTATTTAATACATTATTCATTTGCTTCATGTGAAAACAAGTATGTATTTGTTTATTGCCTATCTCCTTGATTAAAACATATGTATAAAGAATACTTGCTTTGTCTGACCAGGTGGTGGTGCAGTGGATAGAGTGTCAGACTGGGATGTGGAGGAACCAGATTTGAAACCCTAAGGTCATCGTCTTGAGCACGGGCTTACCAGCTTGATCGCAGGGTTACTGGCTTGAGAATGGAATCATAGACATGACCCCATGGTCACTGGCTTTAGGCCAAGGTCATTGGCTTGAGCAAAAGGTCATTTGCTCTGCTGTAGCCCCCCAGTTAAGGCACATATGAAAAAGCAATCAATGAACAACTTACATGCTACAATGAAGAATTGATGCTCCTTATCTTTCTCTCTTCCTGTCTGTCTGTCCCTATCTGTCTCTCTCTCTGCCTCTCTCTCTGTCTCTGTCACACACACAAAAAAGATTAAGAATACCTACTTTGTTAAGCTTTATATCCTCCTTGTCTTAAATAGTGGCACATACTGAACACCAAATAAATACTAGTAAATAAAATGTAAGATATAGCCAAGTGTTTTACTACTGATACATTTAAAATTTTAAGTAGAATTGATACTCTTAGGGGTTAATAAGATTTTCACAAAACGTAAGACATGCTTTGTAATGACTAATTGAAAAAAATCTATATAGACACTTCACTCATCTATAAACTTAATCTATTTTATTGATAATTACATAGATTGATAAGAAGTAAAATAATCATTGTCTTATTTTTCTGTCATCATTATTATTATCATTATTATTTCAATTTGAAAATCGTGTCCCTGATTCATTGATTTAAGAAGTAGACATGAGCAGAAAGAAACTAAATTATCATGGTGGATGTTTTTAAGGAATCTAAATCTTGAGAATCATAGAGAAAGTAAAGATCAATTTTAATCCAAGCTTTATTTCTGTGAAAGTGTGGGTTGATTAGTCAATTCAGTCCATACCATCCATCAAAGAACTATGACATAATGAGAACCTCAGCTACTGGTATTTGAAGAGAAAAATCAGTAAGTGAAAATATAAAAGTCAGACCAGTCTGAGACAATCACACAGTCTCAGGTTGGCATACCCTTTGAGAATTCCTGAAAAGGCCTTTTTAAGGTCTTTAAATAGAATATTGGTGTTAAATATTACATGACCTTTTACTTTATGAAACACAATAAAGGAATAGAAGCAAAATAGGGTAAAAATAAAATCTAGTTTTATAAAATAATAGGACAATATTTTTGTTTTACTGTTACAGCCTTAGAGACCATCTTCTGATTTTCTCCATGGGAGGAAGAGTTGAGTTAATGGCTTGAAAATCATTAGGACCCTCTGGTGGATTTCAAGCCAGCCAATCCCCTTCAGAACCAATTAAAATACATGCCAATTTCAGTTATCGCCAGTCATTTGTATGACCTGCCTAGCTTACTATCGCAGCAGGTTGAGAAAATATACAACAAAGCACCCCTTTCAGATAGAACTGAATTCCTGCAACATAATAAAATTTAAAGGAGAAGAAATTGGCCATGGTTTAGAATGATTTTAATATAAAACAAAACATTGATTAAACATCTTGAAACACTAATGCATTTATATCACTTGCCAGTATGTTAAAATACCTTCAATAAATATTTGCTTTAAATTAAATGTCCTCTTAAGAAACTATAAAATTAGTTTGATGACAAAATTGAAAAATATCATGTTAGCATACATGTATTCAAATATTTGGCTCATCTTCCATTTTCTTAATACTTCTATAGTCGATGATGTTAGTTATGACAAATATATATATATATATATAATATATATATTATATATAAATCAGCTTTATTTCACTTAAAAACATAATCATTGTTTTATTCTCTCTCTGGCACCAAATTCTTAAACAGACAACATACAAATCATGTTACTCAGTCCTATCAGTCTTGAACAGGGTTTGTAATTTCCTGCTCACTTCCTATTGGGCCACAAATTATACTTCTAATTTTTTAGTCAAAAGAACTCCTATCTCTTCTGATGGACTTTATTTTATTTTATTGAGATTATTATGATTGTATCTGTATTTCCCGTTTATTTTCAGTTAAAACTGCTTCTTTCCCAATAAGGAATATTGCATCCTATCTGTAAGGAAATAGGTACCTAACTATAAAATGTAGATGACTTCTTATCCCCTATTAAATAAATATTTTCATAAACTTCATAACAGTTTTAAATAAGCTTCTTTTCCTCCTTTTTTCAAAACTTTTAAAATATGAACTTTATTGAATAGAAAGTGTATGTAATATGAATGAATACATTATTACTTTCAGAATATGAACTTTACTGAATAGAAAGTGTATGTAATATGAATGAATACATTATTACTTTAAGGCTGAGTATTGTTCCTCTTGCTCAGTTTTTTTTATTTTATTATTATTTTTTATTTATTTATTTATTCATTTTAGAGGGGAGAGAGAGAGAGAGAGAGAGAGAGAGAGAAAGGGAGGAGGAGCAGGAAGCTTCAACTCCCATATGTCTTTTTTTTTTTTTTTTTGGTAATAAAAGACTGCCATTTTCATCAAGTAGTTTTCTTACATTGTTATAAAAATTATTATTGTTTACTTACTATGAAGGTGTTCAATCATAAAATATCTTAGTAGCCCCTTTATTACTCTAGTTTAGAAAAAAATATCTGAAGTTAAGAAGTCAATTTACGAGGTTTTCAAGTAAATCTATTGATTGCACATATGGTACAATATTGTAATTTTTGTAACAAAATAATTGCTACATTATTATAAAATACTGAAAGTAATTAGTAGTCTTAAATTCCCTCATATAAACCTCAGAAATCATTTCTAGCATTCAAAATGACAACTCGCCTCAGTATTTTAAAATAATTTCTATTAATGCATCTTCTCTTTAATGTTAAAATTGGCAATGAATTTAGTTGGTGTACCTACTACAGTTGGTCTCCAGTACTCATGGGTTCCATATTTATGTCTTCAACCATTTAAGTTCAAAAACATTATTTAAAATGTTAGGTTTTTGCTGACATTTACTATGTAGTTACTCAGGCCTATGATGGTTACATCTGTACTGAACATCTGTCTGTACTGAACAAGTACAGACTTTTACCAAAACTTTATTTTCCAAACAATACAGTGTAATAACTATTTATATAGTATACACATTATATTAGATATTTCAAATAATTTAGAGATTATTTAAATCACAAAATTAGGGGATATTTCAAAATAAATATGAAGCAATTAAAAAAAAGCATTTGATTTTTTTTTATTAAACAAGAACATCAGAAAAGCAAAGAACAAGTCAATGAAAGTTGTTTGATTATGCAAACGAGATGCAAACTCAATTATCATAATTGAGTACCATGTGACAATTGATGTGGGTGAACAGACACATGTCAAACTAGATGAGAGAGCCACACATTTGACTGTTCAGTAGAGTGTATGGTCACCCAAGACTGTCAAAATACAATGACAGCAATGGGGCATGGACAGTATCAGATTGTCCAGCAGATTCTCTGCCACTCTTGCTCCAGGTCAACTTCCAGCTCAAAAAGTGTTGTGGGAGGCATTGGATGGTTTTCCAGATGTCTTCCCAGTGTATCCTAAGCATGTTCAATAGGATTCAGGTCTGGAGAACATAAAGGCCAGTCCATGTGTTTGATTCCTGCCTCCTGAAACATGTTGTTGATGAAATGTGCACAGTGGGGCCTTGCATTATCACCCATAAAAAGAAAATTGTTTCCAACTGCTCCAGCATAGGGTACCACTATAGGGTGCAGGACCTCATCTCAATATCTGACAGCAGTCAGTGATGCGCTTCTGATGATGTGGAGGTCTGTATGACCACCGATGCTGATGACAGCCCACACCATAATTACTCCACAACCAAAGGACTCCCTTTCTCACATGAAACGTGGATTCTCCCATGTTCCTCGTTCATGACAGATCAGGACACAGTTTTTGTCAGGCTGCAGACTGAACTGTGACTCATCAGAGAAGAGGACAGATGACCACTCATCACGAGTCCAATGACGATGCTCATCAGCCCACCTTCTGCAGGTTCTACCGTGTTCAACAGATAAAGCAATGCATAGCATTAGTCACTGGCATGCAGTCAAACATGGTGGAGCTGATATCCTATGGTCTGGGTGCATATCCATCATCTGGTGGTAGCAAGAAACTGTACCCGCAGCTCTGTTGCATTGCTGCGCCTGTTCCTTCTTGCCAATAAGGTCAAGTAGCAGTCATTTCTTGCTGTTGTGGCAGAAGGGGAACCTGCCTTCATCTTTTTCGTACTATGCCAGTCTCTTGAAAGCAATTCCACAGTCTGCTAATCACGCTTTGAGATGTTCCAAGTGCTGTTGCCACTGCCATCTGTGACCACCTTCAGGACGTCCTGTGGCTCTCCAGGCTTCATATTCAAGCGAATTGTGTTGCAGGGCATTGCAAGGGCGGGAAACTGCAGGATGTGCACTTTCAGGATCAGGGAATGTGCAGATACTCCAGTAATTTCAACCTTTTATATAGTGCATTTTCAACAATAAAATAAATGTTGGATTTGCATCTCATTTGCATAATCAAAGAACTTTCTTTGACTTGTCATGTGCTTTTCTGATGTTCTTGTTTAATAAAAAAATAAAGTCAAATGCTTCTTTTGTAATTGTTTCCCCTAATTTTTTTTTTTTTTTTGTATTTTTCTGAAGCTGGAAACGGGGAGAGACAGTCAGACAGACTCCCCCTTGCGCCCGACCGGGATCCACCTGGCACGCCCACCAGGGGCGACGCTCTGCCCACCAGGGGGCGATGCTCTGCCCCTCCGGGGCGTCGCTCTGCCGTGACCAGAGCCACTCTAGCGCCTGGGGCAGAGGCCAAGGAGCCATCCCCAGCGCCCGGGGCCAACTTTGCTCCAATGGAGCCTTGGCTGCAGGAGGGGAAGAGAGAGAGACAGAGAGGAAGGAGGTGGGGGGTGGAGAAGCAAATGGGCACTTCTCCTATGTGCCCTGGCCGGGAATCGAACCCGGGTCCCCCACATGCCAGGCCACGCTCTACCGCTGAGCCAACCGGCCAGGGCCATCGTTTCCCCTAATTTTTGTGAGCACGGTATATGAGAGAGCATGCATAGGTTATATGCAAACATTATATAATTTTATATTAGGGATTTTAGTATCCATGGATTTTTGTAGCAGGGTGGTGGTGGGGTGTTCCTGGAATCAATCCCCACAGATAAGAAAGGAGAGCTGTATTACAAAAGAAATTGTATCATAAAAGAAATATCTTAAATTGTCTCCTTAGAGATTTTCTTTTTATTTTATCTATTTTTTCCTTTTTTTTAAACCTCACTCTCATTATTTCATTTAAAACTATTAACCAGAAAAATATGACCATGTGAACAAATAGGTATATTATATGTGTTATTAAATAAAAACTATTGAATCAGTATTTCCAAAATATGTTCTATGAAATAGTGATTTCTCAGCTTTTAATGGATGTCATTTACTATGTTAGTATAGTTTTCATTACTATAGAAATTTAATTAAGTCTCAACATATTGCCTGACTAGGCAGTGGCGCAGTGGATAGAGCGTTCGACTGGGATGCGGAGGACCCAGGTTTGAGACCCCAAGGTCACCAGCTTGAGCGTAGTCTCATCTGATTTGAGCAAAGTTCACCAGCTTGGTCCCAAGGTCGCTGGCTTGAGCAAGGGGTTACTCGGTCTGCTGAAGGGCCATGGTCAAGGCACATATGAGAAAGCAGTCAATGAACAACTAAGGTGTTGCAATGAAAAACTGATGATTGATGCTTCTCATCTCTCTCTGTTCCTGTCTGTCCCTGTCTATTCCTCCCTCTCTCTCTGTCTCTGAAAAAAAAAGTCTCAACATATTATCTTGAAGCTTAGAATAATCTGTGCTACATTTCTGAAACATTTTTATCAAAGATTAGTGTTTCTAGGAAGCAGCTTTTAAATAAAGTGTCCCCTGTAATGTTCCTCAGAAACAGCTACATAAGTAAACAGATTTCCCTTTGTATCTGGTGCTTTAAAAAAAAAAAAAAGTAAAACTAATTATGGTAATTAACTAATCTCCACTGGTACCTACCTACTTGGTTGAGTCAAGATATTTTGTTCTCATCCCCAAATTTTCTATTATGTATTACAATCATCTCAAATAATTTGGGCTCCAAATATTTTGTTAATTCCCTTTCCCACCACAAATTTTATTCATCTCTATGTTGGGCAACAATATACCTGGCTTACATATCTAGTTTACTATACTAAATAAAATGTAGTCTCCTCATCTTTTCCTTATACCAGAACCCTGAGTATTTAATATCAGGCTTTGGATCTAATTGTCCTTGTATATGTCACAATATCTCAGTGTTTGTCACAGTCAATAAATTTTGAACTTAGAAAAATGTTTTTTAGAAAAGTAAAGTTCCTACCTTTTTTACATGGATATTGTCTAATGGTTATGTCTAATTGTCTCTCTTGTCTCTTAATGAATTAGTGGTATTAATTACCAAAATTATGTGGTAATTTATTCTAGTGTCAAATTCTGGATTTGAATATGTATTTTTCCTCCCAGGTAAACTCTGACTCTACACCTCAAACATTGTGTCACCAGATGTTTCTAATTGACTCTTGGTTACTTTCTTTTGTACAGTTTTTCTCTTTCAACTTTATATTTGCATTGAAAGAGAATGAAAATCATGCTGATTACCGTACAGCAAATTAAGTTCTACAATAGCCTAATTAGAATGGTAAATTATTCCATTCTTCCCTTCCACTATTTCCATCCACCTAGTGAAAAGCATACAAAATAACTGAGGCATTCAAAAGTCTTTCTTAATTTTATACCTATTTTTATAAGGGGCTACAGTAAAAAAAAAAATCGAGAAATGCTAAAAAATTGAAAAATGTAAAATGAGTATCATAAAGTAAAATAGATAGAAAGTCAAATGTTTAAATTTTAGCAATTTTTTTCACACTGAGCAAAAAAACCCCAAAAAAACAAAAAACCTATTCCAAAACATTAAAATGTGAGTACTTGATAAAATTTTACACACTGATCATTCTTCTAAGTAGAACCTCTTTTATCTAGGAGAAGATTCTTAATTTTCTTTGTGTTTAAACGTATAAAATAAAAATAAAATTAAGATGGCAACAAATAGTATGAACCTATGTTTAACAAGAGGTTTTTAAAATAAATATGTAATGCTACATGGGCGTTATTAGCATGTTAAATAACAAAACCTAGTATATAAACTGATTACTGCCTGACTAGGCGGTGGCGCAGTGAATAGAGCATTGGATTGGGATGCAGAGGACCCAGGTTCGAGACCCCGAGGTCACCAGCTTGAGTGTGGGCTCATCCGGTTTGAGCAAAAAGCTCACCAGCTTGGACCCAAGGTCACTGGCTTGAGCAAGGGGTTACTCAGTCTGCTATAGCCACCTGGTCAAGGCACATATGAGAAAGCAATCAAAGAACAACTAAGGTGTTGCAACAAAAAACTGTTGATTGATGCTTCTCATCTCTCTCTGTACCTGTCTGTCTGTCCCTGTCTATCCCTCTCTCTGACTCTCTGTCCCTGTTTAAAAAAAAAACAAACCTGATTACTATAATTTTATTTATCATTTTTCCAGTTTTATTGAGATATATAATTGATATATAACATTAGTTTAAGATGTACAACATATTGATTGTATATATTATATATCTACAATAAGTTAACATGTATCACCTCATATAATTAAATTGTTTTTCTTGTGATGAGAAATTTTAAGATTTACTATCTTAGCAACTTTCAAATACATAATCCAGTATTATAAACTATGACTGCCATGCCGCACATTCTATAAATGTAAAGTACTAAGCATTTTGGGAGGTCTAAACTTAAACTTACATAACTACATATAGCATAATTCCTTTTGGTGAGAATATGATAGATCAGGGGTCCCCAAACTTTTTACACAGGGGGCCAGTTCACTGTCCCTCAGACCGTTGGAGGGACGGACTTTAAAAAAAACTATGAACAAATCCCTATGCACACTGCACATATCTTATTTTAAAGTAAAAAAACAAAACAGGAACAAATACAATATTTAAAATAAAGAACAAGTAAATTTAAATCAACGAACTGACCAGTATTTCAATGGGAACTATGCTCCTCTCACTGACCACCAATGAAAGAGGTGCCCCTTCCGGAAGTGCGGCGGGGGCCGGATAAATGGCCTCAGGGGGCCACATGCGGCCCGCGGGCCGTAGTTTGAGGACCCCTGTGATAGATATTGCTAATACTACAACACAGTAAAATTACAATATAATTTCTCCCATTCAAGTTTACACAACTCCTTTTATTCAAACTATGAATCCCTTCTTTATTAGAGCACAGAATAAAATGCAACTATGGTTATACCAAAGTTCATGAAAAATCTGTGAGTTACTCCGAAATAGTAAATATCTCTGGTCCTTAGTCACCTACACTTTCTCTTGTTCATGGAGTACTTCTCTTCATTGCTATAGTGAGGTATATGCATTGGATTTTTTTATAGTTCTTCAATTTTTCAATTATGCTATTTCTGTGTCTATTAAATTGGCAGTATTATGATACTTTTGACAAATATTCTGTGAAAGAAGTAGGAACAGCTCTGACACACCATTAGTAAGAATGTAAATCAATACATTTTTGGGAAACAAATTGGCACAAAGTATTCATAGTTCAGACTTTTGACTTCTTGGTAGAGACAGACATGGGCATTAATTTTGTACAGAAGAAAATCAAAAGAGATTTATTTTTAAAAATAAAAATGTCCAATGTGAGAGCTATTTCTCTCACAGTGGTAAAAAAGAAAAGAGCAACTTTTTGGAAAGTCAAATGAAAGATTTAGAAGATCAGAGAAAAGTCAATCAAGCTAAATGTGGAGAAAAAGCTGAGATCCTACAGGAGTTTTGCTGCCAAATCACCAAAGTCCTCAAAATTGGGTGGATTCAGATACCATGAAAGTTAGGGGTTTTAAATAAGGAGTATTGCTTGAAAATTTAAAAAAGCTGTTGCCATTCCCTCTCCATATAGCCCCACTTCAACTCCAAGCAGTCTGACAATCGTCTCATCACCTAACCACACACTCTCCAGAAAAGATTGCCACTTTTTTTCTCTAATACAATGAAATAGAGACTTCTAAGCTGCATACACCAGGCTAAGTTAAGAAGGAAAGAAAGATGTACTTAATGATGAAACCACCAGCATGTTTCCTGTGACTGCCTCTGCTCCCACAACATTGGGATAAATATATCCCAACTTTATCTCTAGGGAAAAAGATACAAAAACATCAAATCACCATCCAGAAGTCCTCAAGAAGCTAACCCCAGCCACAAGGTATAAAATCCTTTACATGAAAGACTTGGGCTAAAAATAAGTAACAACAGAAGACAATGAAAGGAAGCAGACATATTCATGGCAAAGGAAATTGTATATCTGAGAGAGATAATAGCAGGTATTATCCTGAAACAAGAATGCAATACTATTTTAAGAAAGAGAACAGAATGACTTATTGATATTAAGTGAAAATACAAGATACAAAATAATCAATTTTGTAAGTAATTGGAAAAATACATTAAAATATCATTGTTTTTGGAAAGTAGAATTATGCTTCTTTACTTTTTTTTCCTCTAAATCATCTGCATTTTCAAAATATTTTATAATGGTTAAGCTTATTATATTTAGAAAGTTTTAAAAGTTAAAACCTGTGAAACTGTGACTACAGATTTTTCCATTGAGGTTATAAAATGTTCACTACATTTTCAAATTCAATAAAAACCAGCAAAGAAAACTTGAACTTATGAACTTAATGTAAATGGTAATGTGCTTATTATTTTCTTCTATTTAGTTTCCGTAAAAAAGTTTCCTAAGTTAATAAAGAGTTTATAGCTTCCCTCATGAATAGAATCTGAGGTGAGGAATTATACTTGCCAATAGAAACCTTTCTTACATTCAACAATATTGTTATTGTTACAGATTGTAATATAGTCAGAAAGAGTTATCTCTTTCTTTATTACTTCAGATGGCAATTTATAGCTCTTTCTTTCACATTTTTTTCAATGCCCGAAAAGGTGAAGGTATAATTTTCTGCAAATGTAATTTCCCAGTTATAAATCTTATTTGAACACAGAATGCATATATTCACGTACTTGCTAAGCCAGAGGTATAATAGGCATGCACAAAGGAAACACAAATGATTTATGTCTACATGATGCCACAGTTTCAGGAAGAAAATTGAAAAGCAACCAATCAGCAGTCTCTGCTGTGTTTGAGTTTTGTCACTGAGTTTCCTGCCTGATGTTTAACTGAATTCAATAAATGAGGTCATATAGCTATTTCTCTCACATTGGCAGCTTGAATTGGCTATAACATTATTTAGTAAAGATATGTTTCAAGGCAGTAAAAATTTTGATCCTTCTGCACTCCTCTACATAGGAAAAACAAATATGTTATCAGTAAGTCCTTCCCGGGACTGACAATATGCCCAACTCTGGATAAGCGCAGCAGAGACAAAGAAAAAAAACAAAAACAAAAAACTTCATATAGCTTTTTAGATGCAATGCTAACATTTGTATAATAGGTAACACAGGGAAATCTATAATATATGTAAGAGTAAAAATTTGTAGAAAAGACCACACAAAAGCTGAGGAAGGAAACAAACAGGGAAAGGAATATATATATTCTAGAACTTAGCATTTCAATGCAGACAAGTTCCTTCTGGATTTCCATCAAATACTAAAGGAGTAATTAAGTTTCTACTGCATAATGTGCTATCTTTCATAGCTATGTGTATATGAGAAGAATGCAGGTTCATGAATAGATTTGCTATTTTTAAAATGAACAAAGATGATATATAGAGCTTAAATATGTAAACCTACAATGATAAAATTCTGACTGAAAATCATAAAATATCAACATATGCAAGTGATACAAATCTTCCACCTATTAAACCACCCACAAGAAACTCACAATAAAAGACTATGATCTTAGGGTATAGCACAATGGTTGCTCAAATATCTATTCCTATGTCTTTTCTCAAAAAAATAATTGAAAGCAAAGTTATTAAAAGTAATATTCAATTATCTTATTTGTTTCATTTAACTGAATTTGTCATAGACATACTGAATATCATTGATACAGTATTTGATTATAATTTTTTCCTTTCTGTTTCTCTCATTCAGTTTAATTCAGTGAATGTAGCTTAAAAAGAAAAAAAAGCCTTAACATCTCTTCTCTGTGAGAATGTCCTATCAGCAAAACTGACACTGTCCAAATGGGAAAATTTTATTTTGTTCTTGTGATTGACTTATTCATTGAAAATAAATGACTTTCCTTGTCATCTAAGGATTATTTTAATATACACTGTGCTAATTTTTACAGCATTTCTTAAGCAATTATGCAAAGTTCCTTTAGTGGTGTTAGCTAATACCCTATGTATTTAGGGTACACCACCTTAGAGAATAGTGGCATGTCATTAGCTGAGCAGAAGGGCTATAAAGGTGATTCAGTTTTCAGGTATTAGATGGGGAATGAGTTAGAAAGTAACAATAAAAGGGTAATGAGTACATACTAGTTATGAAGTTTAATCTTCTTTGCATAAATCAGTACATGAATGCTATTTGAATGAACCAATTATTATTGAAAATAGGCTTAGAAAGGGGAAAGAGTGATTGGAGATATAAATTTTGGAGTTCAAGACTTAAAAAGTGGAACAGTTCAGTTGATGATAATATCTATGCAGACATCTCTAAATTAGAGGTAAAGATTAATAGGGTTGAGCAGGCATTCTCAGATACTGTTTGGACCATCAATATGAGCACTTAATTTGTCCAAAGATGAGGGAAGCAGTAGGAGAGAGATCCACATAGTGAGCTAGTAGGCGATGCTTTAGAGTTCCGAATTGTGAGAGTAACTTGAGGCCAAACAGATAATGACTAAAACAATAGAAAAGAGAAAGATGTTTCATAAAATTTCCATGTCTGTAGCAGCCCTAAAAAGCATAAAGGATGTTGTGTCTAAAAGTTAGGTAAAAACATTAGTTTTCATATGTATTTTTTTTCTTTGTTGTATAAGTTTTCACTGCATTGTATTATTTCATCATCAGAAAAAAAAATAGAACAGGGGAAATAAGGAGTAATTTGAATGGAGTGTCTTTTGGAATGCAGTAGTCAGCTATTTTCACAACAATGCTGCATAACTATGAAAAGCCAATGATTTGCAACAAAACACATTTATTCTGGTGCTCAAGGTGTACAGGCTGATTGTGATTTTGCCTGATCTAGGCTGGACTCAGCTGTCACTGTCTTCAGGATGTTGCTTTGGCTGGGGTTTAGCTCCAGGCTGCATATTGAATTCAAGATGTCTCCACATTTTTTTTTTTTTGCTGGGTCCAAGCTGAAGAGGAAAGGCTGTCCAGAGCATACTTTTCTCTTGATAAAGAAGGTAAACTGAGCAATCAGATATAAGGCCCTGTCATACTGTCATTTCTTTAGTCAGAGCAAGTCATATGAACAAATTTATAGTTAAGGATTGAGGGAGTATAGATTACACACAGGAGTGGGAGGGAAAGGACATTTGCCAAAAAATAATCCAAACTCTCACAGGAGAAATGGAGGTCCCACTTAATAGGATAAGAAGAGGGGGGTTTCTCTCTTAATAAAGATGGCACAGACTTAATAAAAATTAAAAAATATTTGTGCATCATTTTTCCAGAAAATAATATACAATAATATTAGAAATGTAAGTCTGCCTTCTTACTTTTTGGTTCTATCCTATACACCTCCTATCTCACTCCAAAATTTACCAGCATTCACAGTTAAGTTCATACTCTTCTTAATTCTTTCCCATGGTCGTGTACATGTGTACTCTCTCATTGACAGAACCAGGGTTCCCAATAACACAATGGATAGTGTCTTAGAAAGGAGGTCAGAGTCCAGAGATAGCTGACAGAGTAGTGAAGTGGTTTATTCTACAGGCTGTGATTGTATGTGGCTCTTTTACAGGACATTGTCAACTTCAATGGAAGCAGGTGGAACAATTGATTTTCATGGGAAGTCTCTCAAAGTTGCATCCTCACAGAAATTTGAAGTGCTGACAGTTGGCTAGTGTGACTGATCACAAAAATGCTGCAATCTAACTGTAACAGAATACTAACAAAAACTGTTAACAGTGTATTTATTTGAAAACTTTTTTTTTTAATTTCTTATGCTTTAATGTAATTTAAGTAAAAAATTTAAATAAAATAAGTAAGCAAGCCTGATTTGTAAAGAATAGGTTTCAGTATTTCAAAGGATTATCCAGCATAATTTTGATAATATGAATGGGCAAAAAAAAATTCTGAAAAATTGTGATGTCTGAAGTTGCCATCTTGCCCTCATTTGGTTTTATCAGTCTTTTCTTTTATGTCATTGCAGCATGTGTGGTGTACAGGGTTCTAGGTATATTCTGGAAATAAGTTTGTTGACAGATATACTTAGCAGTAATAATTTTTCCATGTTGTGGATTGCATTTTCCTAATGGTATCTTTTAATAAGAGAAAAATATTAATTTTGATGGTACTTCAATTACTAATTAATTTTTGTTATTGTTATTAATTTTTCTGCCCAATTAAGTATGTCATTTTTTTACCCCCCAAAACACAAAGCTATTGTCTTCTGGTTTTTGTCTAAAAAATTTATGGGTCTGAATTTTATATGTAGGTCTATGATCCTCACTTTTGTGTGTAGAGTGGAGTACAAAGATATTGAGGATTTTTTGTATTTTCTTTCCTTCTCCCTTTCCTTCCTCCTTCCCTTCCTTTCTTCTTTCCCTCCTTTCTTTCTATCCACCTTCCTTTTTTCCTTCCTTCCTCCCTCCCTTTCTTCCTTTTTTTTTCTCTTTTATGGCTGAAGTAGTTATCCAGTTGTCCTAGCAATATTATTTGTTAAAAGCATTCAATTCTCACTCAGTGGACCTAATACTTTTGTTAAAAATCAAATCAACCAATCTAATTACACGTAGCATAATTAGTGTGGGTTTTTTAGATCTCCTTAATCTGAGATCTTCTTTAATTTTTCAAATGAATTACTAATATTTACTGGATGCCTTAACTAAGACTCTTGTCTCAAGTACTCTACCATCCAATTAAAATTCTAAATGAGCTCCAACTTATAGACAGCAAACCATATATATATATTATTATTAAATAATATATATATTATTATATTATATATATTATTTATTTTTCACAGAGACAGAGAGAGAGATAGATAGGTACAGACAGACAGGAATGGAGAGAGATGAGAAGCATCAGTCATTAGTTTTTCATTGAGACACCTTAGTTGTTCATTGACTGCTGTCTCATATGTGCCTTGACTGTGGGGCTACAGCAGACCGAGTAACCCCTTGCTCAAGCCAGTGACCTTGGGTTCAAGCTGATGAGCTTTGCTCAAACCAGATGAGCTCACACTCAAGTTGGCGAGCTTGGGGTCTCGAACCTGGGTCCTCCACATCCCAGTCCGACGCTCTATCCACTGCACCACCACCTGGTCAGGCAACAGCAAACTATATTAAAGACTTTTGTAGCAATATTCTAGGGTATTATAATTTTATCAATGTAAAACTAAGTTGCATTAAATACTAACTTTAAAATATGATTTGTAGTAAAATTTTCTGATATTCTGAAGAAACACAATGAAATATAGTAGCAATGTTAGAATAATTATAAAGTGATACCCTGACACACACATACATATTTTTCTGATATTCTACTAGAAAAACTATAGAAAGCAAAGGTTGGCCCTGGCAGGTTGGCTCAGTGGTGGAACATCAGCTCAGCATGTGGATATCTGGAGTACAATTCTCAGTCAGGGCACACAGGAGAAGTGCCCATCTGCTTCTCCATCCCTCTCGCTCTCACTTATCTATCTCTCCCTTTCTCTTACTCTCCTGCCACCCATGGCTCTATTGGAGAGAGCTGGCCTAGGGTGCCGAGGATAGTTCTATGGCCTCCATCTCAGGCGCTAAGAAGAGCTCGGTTGCTGAGCAAAAGAGCAACACCCCAGATGGGCAGAGCATTGCTCCCGCTGGTGGGCTTGCCAGGTGGATCACAGTCAGAGTGCACATGGGATTCTATTTCTCTGTCTCCCCTCTTCTCATTGAATAAAAGAAAAAAAAAAGAAAAAAAGATTTACCCAAATAGACTTGTTATTAATATATATTATCTTCAAAAGATTTACAAAGCCAGTTATAAATGCACATTTGTGTTTTTAATTTTTATGTGTACTTGTAGGTAAGAATTATTCTTATATCATCATAAAAATGTATAAATCAATAGGGCACTCATATCCATAACAGCTTTTGTGAACATAAATATTTTAATATCCAAAAAATTAAATAATAGACTCAGACAAGAGGATCCTAAGGAGTGATGCTGACTAAGTATAATGTGATGTTGTATTCTGCATGGGATTCTAGAATCAAAAAATGGCATTAGCTGAAAACTACAAAAATATGATTAAAGTATGAACATTTATGAATAAAAATGTGCCAATTCCTGTTCATTCTTTGTGACAAGTGTACTACATTAATGTAACATATTAAGAATAGAAAGACATAGAGAACTCTCTTGGCACTTTTTCTGTAAATTTAAAATTATTCTAAAATAAATATTTCACATTTAAAAAGTAAACTCAGAAAAGCCTCATATTGTACTTATTAAATTTTATTCCTCTTTGCCATATACAAGATTATTATAGATTTTCAGTTTATTAAATACTAATCAATATGGCATAAATCTCAATATGGCACATAAATTTGTATGGGACTCTTGTTTATGGAACCTATAGTAATCATTTATTATTCTTCGTAGCATTGGTAAATATATAAGTATGGTATATTTAGCTTTTTAATGTGATGAGATTAAGAAAGGTAACTTTTTATTTATATTATACTATTTTAGTCCACTATAAAGTCATCATGATAGTATAAGATGTACTTTATTAAATGAACCTTTGCCACTCAGAGTGATTTCTTTATTATTATTTTTTTAAAGATATGCAACATTAAACAGTAGCACCTTACACCATTATCAAGAGAATCAATCCCATTAACCGTATCAACTTTAAGATTGACTTAACTAATAAAAATAAAGGGGCAATAAAAATACAAACCATACCATAGCAAATTTTCCAGTTCCTTGTTTACTAAAGCCTTCTGCTTGTGGCAAACTGCAAAGCAATTAAGGACCATAGCTGCACAGAAGTAGCATTGTGGTGAATACCAATGAAGCCACACATCCACAAAACTACAAACAATATGGACAAAATGCAAATGGAAAACCACACTTTTGATGTAAAAATCTTGTTCTAATTTTCTTCCCTGATTTATCTTTTGAAGTATGATTGACATATAAAATTTTAACTGTACGTCTTGATGATTTGATTTACATATATGTTGTGAATCGATTATTACAAATTAATTAACAAATCCATCATCTCATACAGTTACCTTTCTATGTGAGAGATACTGCTTAAGATCTACTGTGTTAGCAAATTTTAGGTATACAATACAGTATTAGATCCTCAGATCATATTCACTTTATAACAAAGTTTGTAACCTTTGAATAACATCGCTCTATTCCCCCCCCCCCTTCAATCCCTGGCTAAGTTTCTGTACATTTTATTTCTTTGATTTCTGAATTCTCACTGCTCCATTCTGTTCCATCGTCACTGATCCATTAGGTAACACTCCTACTCCCAAATACATCCAGGTATGTTTTCTAAAATGCATTGTATAGATACATCTGAAAACCTAACTGTTATTTAAATCACTTCAATGAAAGAGTAGAATCTTCTAATCTTGAGAAAAGTCACTTGGTATAAGGTCAGTAGCCACAGTCACCATCACAGCCACCTGGCCCTTGAAGGTTTAGGTTCACATTTAATTCGGACAGATCATAAAGAAACAGTGGAGTCAAAAACTGGTAGTCCATTTTCCTTTATTCTAGACTCACACTTGGCAAGGGAGTAAAAACACACAGCAGGAAAGCACTTCCCTTTCCGTTCAGGGCGCCCAAAGCCACTGACTCATTTGAGTTTTCCTAGAATCAAAGGCTTCCACCTCACCAGTTTTATTCACCTCTGTTCCCCATCTCCTTCTCCTTCACAAACTGGCTTCTCCTTCACCATTCTGCCATTTTGGCTGCCTCCTCCACATGGCCTCCCTGCCCTGCTACAACATGGGCTCTTCCTCTCTACAAGAGCTTGATCATTCTCTCTAAAATGGCCTCCTAGCTCCCTCTTTTAAAACCTTTCAGCCCAAAAGTCCCTCCCTCAACACACATTAGCATAACCAAGCCCCTTCCCAAGCAAGAAGGGCAATTAGCTGTATCACATGAAAGCATCACCACATGAGAGCAGTAGCCATCTTTAACAGAGTGGGCATAAAATAACTTATCTGTCAAACACTTTGTAACTGAGATATTAAGGTTGTCTGTTTGAGTGTGATTATGAAGTAGAGTAGACTTCAAGAGTTTTTTGAGGATCAAGCAGACACAATGGAAAAAGTAATGTATATGAACATGTAATATAAATAAATACATTGTGAATTTATGAATAAACTATAGAAACTTAGACTAATGTCTTTAAAATGACTTTATTGATATTTCTAGCCTAAAAATAATCTAATCAACTTTTCTCATCTGATTTGCAGAAAATGTCCAAAAAAAGCCTCAAGCTAGGAATAGTTTCAATAGTCATGATTTTGTTTAGACATATTGATTGGTTTATAACCCTCTAGCCAGCTCTGAACATGAATACTGTAGTTTACATTTAAGAAGAATTTTACTGGGTGTTTGTTGTTCCTTTATTTGCATATGCATTCATATGCTTTTTAAACCACAGAAAACCTAATCCCAAAGATTTCACATCCTCTGGTAAATTCTTTATTCATGTTAAAATATTTAAGAATGGTAGTATGTTATTACTTCTTTCCAATTTTATGTCATGCCATGCACTAGCATTGCCTTGAACTTTTGCTTTTTAACAAGTCTCAAAAGTGATTTTAGAGTGTGTGTATAGAACTGCCATCATCTTTTTCTCTAACTAGATATTAACATTCTTAGCAAATCTAAGACTTTCCAGATTTTTCCATTTTAGTGAAAACTTGCTATTATATATGTCATCTCTTTTAAAGTTATCCCTCAATAGAGATTTAACTAGCATTTCACTGATAGTCTGCATCTGTCATTGAGACTACTCTGTAGGTTTATTTTAGCTATTTTGTCTCAGTAAAATTGCCAGCATTTGCAAGATAGCCTGCATATGTGTATAAAATGAACTCCTGTTTGTCAAAACTACCAATCAACAACATGGCTAAATATCTACATTACATTCTAGGCGTTGTTCAATTTCAATTTCTGATTTCTTCAACAGATTTCTATTTTTAAAAACCTTATTTAATCCTTATTACTTATTGAGTCAAAACCTTTAATGCAATCTGTATGGCCAGTAGTCATGACCATTGCTACCATTCACATGCGGGTTCTCACTGAATTCGGATAGACGGTAAAGAAACAGTGGAGCCAAAGTATGGTGGGCCATTCCTTTATTCAAGATGCACACCGGCCAATGAGCAAACAAACACTCAAGGCTTACAAAGCCACTGACACATTATCCGGATCCACAATCAGGAGAATCTTCTATAGTTTCTCCTCTAATCAAAGGTCTCACCAGTGCCAAAGCCTCTCACCTCTGGTTCCCCATCTGCACTCATTCTGGCAACATGGCTTCTTTCTCTACAAAACTGGCTTCTCTCTCTTTCCCTGCCATCCTGGCTTCTTCCTCTCTCCCTTCTCCTTCCTTTTTAAAACTTTTCTGGTGCCAAAATCTCTCCTCCAGCACACATAAGCATAACAATGGCCCGTCCCAAGCAGGAGGGTAATTAACAATTTCACAGATCACATACCTGATGCTGCCCAGTGCCATTTTCAACAATAAAAGTGAGCGAACTCAAATAACAGAAATTCTACAAACTCATTTTCCCAACACAATCATTTTTTGAAATAAAGGGTATAAGATAATTCAAATTAGCACATAATAAAAATATAATTTATATTTGGTTATGTGTGTGTTAACAAAAATGTCTTTGTTAACATTTCACAGAATTGCAAAAGGTCAGGTATAGAGAACAACTCATTTGTAATTTGATCCAACAACCTATTAAAAATGTTTGTATTTATACAATCTCTTGACAAATAATATGTAAAGTTATAATAAATATGGGTCCTGGGAATTCTGACGGTAAATAAATAAGAACTTTCTAGAATTTCCTATGACACAATCTATTTCTCTTAAATTGATTGGGATGATATTGGTTAGTAAGCTCATATAGGTTTCAAGTGTACAATTCTCTGATACAGCATCAGTATGTTGCATTGTGTGACAAACAACCAAAGTCAAATCATCTTCTGTCACCATATACTGGCACTTCATGTCTGGCCTACTTGACCCTATACTATTCCCCCACTCACCTTCCCTCTGGTAACCACTGTACTGTTGTCTGTGTCTATGAGTTTCAGTTTTATATGCCACATATGAGTGAAATCATATGATTCTTAGCTTTTTCCTTTTTAAATATTTTTAGTTAATTGTATAGGGGTAATATTGGTTAATAAAATTATACAGGTTTCAGGTGTACAATTCCATAATATATCTGTAGATTTCATTGTGTGTTCAAACTCCAAGTCAAGTCTCCCTCCATCATGATCTCTCCCCCCTCTATTCCCTTCCACCTTCTCCCACCCTGTTCCCTCTTTGCAACCCCCACATTGTTATCTATGTCTATAATGTTTTTCTTTGCTTTAAAACCTTCGCTTTTTCACCCAGCCTCCCAACCCTTATCCCTGCTGATGATTGTCAGTCTGTTTCTATTTCATTTGTTAGTTTATTTTGTTCATTAGATTCCACATATAAGTGAAATAATAGGGTACTTAATCTTTCTCTGACTGGCTTATTTTCCTTAGCATAATAATCTCCTCCATGTTCATCTTTCCTGTTGAAAAACATAAGATTTCCATTTCTTTTTTTTTTTATGGCTGAGCAGTATTCCATCTGCAAACATACTACACCATTTTTATCCACTCATCTACTTTGGCTGCTTCCAAATTTTGGCTATTGTAAATAATGCTGCAATGAACATAGGGGTGCATGCATTCTTTTGAATTAGTGTTTTGGGTTTCTTTAAATATATTCCCATAAGTGGAATCACTGGGTCATAATGTAGTTCCACTTTTAGTTTTTTGAGGTAACTCCATGTTGCTTCTCACTGTGGCTGCACCAATTATCATTCCTACCAACAGTTCATGAGTGCTCCCTTTTCTCCACATCCTCGCCAACACTTGTTTGTTGATTTATTGATGATAGCCATTCTGACAGGTTGACAGGTATGAGGTAAAACCTCACAGTGGTTTTAAATTGCATTTATCTGATGATTAGTGACATTGAGCATCTTTTTATAAGTCTATTCAGGTCCTTTGCCCATTTTTTAATTGGACTTGTATTTTTTTAATTTTGTTTGCTTTTGAGTTTTATTCCTTATAAATTTTGGATATTAACCACTTATCAGATCTGTCAGTAAATATGTTCTCCTATTCAATGGGTTGTCCTTTCATTTTGTTAATGGTTTTCTTTGGTTTGCAAAATCTCATAACTTTTTCTGACTGATTTATTTCTTAACAAACTACACAAGTCATTGGCTTCTAGCAGTCCTTTATCTGAAATCTTTGAAGCCATCTGTGTCTTGGAATTCTGAATTGTTAAGACTTTAGAAAGATAACATACAACAGATCTAGCAGGATCAGGGGCAGTACCACATAATAAAATATTTCTGTAGCACATATTCACACTATATGCCATAAAGAACATAAACGTTCTCATATTCAAGTTAGGTTTTGCTGTAAAACAAGTGAAGGACAGATTAGGTTTTCTGGCTAAATGAATTATGAAATTATTTTTGTTTTATGAGCTTTTGGAATTTCAAAATTACAAAATTTTGTCTTCTTATTAGCTTTCTTACTTAAATTATGTAATAAAATTATGCAATATAAGTTTTGAATAAAATATTGTTTTTGTTGCCATATAAATTTTTTTTTTTTTGTATTTTTCTGAAGTTGGAAATGGGGAGGCAGTCAGACAGACTCCCGCATGCGCCCGACCTGGATCCACCCAGCACACCCACCAGGGGGCAATGCTCTGCCCATCTGGGGCATTGCTCCGTTGCAACCAGAGCCATTCTAGCGGCCTGAGGCAGAGGCCAAAGAGCCATTCTCAGCACCCAGGACAACTTTGCTCCAATGGAGCCTTGGCTGTGGTAGGGGAAGAGAGAGACAGAGAGGAAGGAGAGGGAGAGGGGTGGAGAAGCAGATGTGCACTTCTCCTGTGTGCCCTGGCCGGGAATCGAACCCGGGACTCCTGCACACCAGGCCGACGCTCTACCACTGAGCCAACCGGCCAGGGTTAAAAATAATTTATTGCTAAATATATACTAGTGATAAAGATTATAGTTTTCTTTAAAGACCAATAAATGGTGCTGGTTGGTTGGTTCAGGGTAGAGCTTCGGCCCTGTGTATGGGTGTCCCAGATTTAATTCCTGGTCAGGGCACACAAAGTAAGAGACTAACTGCTTCTCTACCCCTCCCACTTCCCCTTCTCTCCCTCTTTCTCTCCCATAGCCAGCGGCTCAATTGGTTCCAGCATCAGCCCAGAGAGCTGATGATGGTTTGTTGTTCACACTGCATCAGCATTGGGTGCTACAAATAGTTAAGTTGATTCAAGCATCAGCCCCAGACGGGAGGTTGCCAGGTGGATCCTGGTTGGGGTGCATGAGGGAGTCTGTCTCACTATCTTCCCTCCTCTCACTTAAAAAAAAAGAGAGCCCTGGCCTGTTGGCTCAGCGGTAGAGCGTCAGCCTGGCATGCAGGAGTCCCGGGTTCGATTCCCGGCCAGGGCACACAGGAGAAGCGCCCATCTGCTTCTCTGCCCCTCCCCCTCTCTTTCCTCTCTGTCTCTCTCTTCCCCTCCAGCAGCCGAGGCTCCATTGGAGCAAAAGATGGCCTGGGCACTGAGGATGGCTCTGTGGCCTCTGCCTCAGGTGCTAGAATGGCTCTGGATGCAACAGAGTGACGCCCCAGATGGGCAGAGCATTGCCCCCGGGTGGGCATGCCGGGTGGATCCCGGTCAGGTGCATGCGGGAGTCTGTTTGACTGCCTCCCCGTTTCCAGCTTCAGAAAAATGAAAAAAAAAAAAAAAAAAAAAGAGAGACCAATAAAGAGATGACTTTTAATATTCATCCAGATTCTTCTCATTCAATCAAAAGCAATGAAGCTAGGCATAGGGTAGAGGAACAAGGACAACAGCATAAATCTTGTGCACTAAATAAATGACTGTATTTTTCATATCTTTACCCCATTAGTAAAAGAAGTTTTAATTATACCTCTTAGTTTGTATTCTTATGATATATAACTATATATTACACACATTATAAAACACAAAGATAGAAATTAAAAACAATGAAAAAACATTAATTTACACAAATGTTTTAATATTTTTCAACTAATGGATCATTTTGAATACCTGCTATGATTCAAATCTTGCTGGAATCAGCTGAAAAAGCATATACATACTGCATATTATCTGTCCAGATGTTGGCAGTGGAAATGCGGTCCTTTCATAGAATCACAAGAAATTTCTAGGGACCCAGGCATGGGAGGTTGATATGTGGTGGTAAGACTTATTGAGATAGAAATGGAAGGCTGCCTCCAGGTTACCAGTGTCTCATCTCCATCATTCTTGCTGTGAAAAAAGTCCAGTCGTCTTCCTCGATTTCAGAAGAAAGGTGAAGGTTCGGAGATTCTGTGCCATTGGTTCAGCCCATATCAAAGCTTAGTCCTCTTCAGCCTTTGTTCCTTCCGGGCTAGCATAGTCTCTATTTCTAGCTGCACTCTGCCTGGCACCGCATGGCTGTACTCAGGCTTGTGCTTGGAGTCTATGTGTCTGCCCAGCCCCAGGCAGCTGCTAAGGCCATGTGGCTGCTACAGAGAGAGACCGCACAGCACAAAAGCCACAAACAAAAACCTGTTAAAGAGGCCAGAGAGTAACAGCTTTGTTAAGTTTGAATTATATTACCTCAGCTTGGGAAGAAAAAAATGTTGCTTTTAAAGTAACCAATCAACTTCCCAATGTTTCAGACTTATTTGGATACTTCCCCCAACCAATCCATTTTCTAGATTTTGGGGGGTTCTGTGTTCCTTAACCAATTTGATCATTTTCCCAGGGTAGGCTCCACCCCTTATGGCCACCATCTTAGTTCCTACTGAGCATCTGATTACCTCCCCGTGTATCACCCTGGCTTCTACCGGGCATGTGCCCAGCAGAGGAATGTCTCCTTTATTGTTGTATCTTTTCCTCAGTAATCCAGAATAATGACCAGTTGTACCCTGGGGAGATTTGAGAGCTGATCCATCCTCCCTACACGGAGAAGGAGGAGTGTTAATCCTCTTGGTGGGACAATTCTGTGAACTCCTGGGAGTCTATGAATGCTCCAGGCTTATTGACCAATTCAACTCTCTACTTGATTAGGCTTCTTAATATCTGGATTCCCTTTGCTTCTTTCCTTTATTAATATCCATCTACCTTTACTGACATTATGGCCTAAACTTATACCTCTAGGGTGGGAGACAGTATAGCAGACTGGTATTTCCCAAAATACAGCACATGTGGCACTGATGATACATGAAGTCATTTCAGGTAATAGGTAAAGGCATATATTTTATCGAATAATTACCTAGTAATTTATATTTATTTAATAAAATTTATTTAAAATCTCCAGTTTATGTTAACATTTATTTAAAAATTATAATTAATACATTAAACTTGATTTTACTGACATCCTCATTGATGTGAAAGATATAATTTTTAAAACTGAATCACTATAAAAATATAAAATTTATAAATAAAATCACAGGTATTCTGTGACTATAGCAGGGATTAAAATAATGGTATGTAAATAAATCAAACTGGAGAAAAAACTTGGGGGCTAAGAATGTAGATGCTAAGATCAGTCTACTGAGGCTTGATTGCCTGAGATAATACATGAAAAGTAGCTAGGAGAAGGCCTGGCCCAAAATTAAGATCCAGCTAATGTTAGTATTAAATGAAAATACAGTAGTCATCTTTTTGGCTTATCTGTTTCCTGAACCCATTGTGCTTAATTAAGATCAGAGACAAAAGTGGACAGCATGCAAAGAGTTTTAATGCAAAGTGTTGGTAATCTCTAGTCTAGAATTTTTGTCACCCAGGAATAGTACAGAAAGCAGCATAGTATTACAACTATGTTTTAAAGCAAGAAAATAGTTTTTCCCCCCCAGTGGGTTACAATGATTATGCCCCTCAAAACCATATGAGCATACACATATTATGAACAACTTATTTGTTAACAAGATATAACCTTTTCTGGTTCAGTTTTGTTTTATTTTATTATATTTTATTGAAGCTGCTTTATTGAGTTCTGGCTTTATGGTATCTTCATCAACCTTGAACTGCTCACCAAAAAATAGATGAAATATACACAAAATCAGAACAATAAAAAGTACTAATTCCTAAGACAACATTGTGGAATGAGACAGTCCTATTCTGTTAAAGAACAAAGATAGAAAGAGAACATCTCTGAGCTTTACAGCATGAGGATTTTCAGAGATAGGAAATAAAAAATTTGATATCTCTAAGTTTTCAAATCATATGTCTAAAGCTTAACTCATACTGGATAATGCACAATTCCTAAAACACAACTCTAAGATATGTTTGAAGAATAAAAATCCACTTTATTCCAAAATTAATTATCAATTTGTCTTAAAATAATTTTCTAAGAAGATTTAAAACACATTTTTATGTTTTTGTTTGTTTTTGGTTTTGTTTTAGAGAATTTTTATAGAAGTTTATTTAAGCTAAACTGAGTACATATGCCAAGAGCAAGATCTCCATTGTTCCAAGAAAATAATTTTCTTTTATTTTTTCTTTTTTTGTGACAGAGACAGAGAGAGGGACAGGTAGGGACAAATGGCCAGGAAGAGAGATGAGAAGCATCAATTCTTCATTGTGGCACCTTAGTTGTTCATTGCTTTCTCGTATGTGCCTTGACTGGGGGGCTACCGCAGAGTGAGTGACCCCTTGATCAAGCCAACAACCTTTGGGCTCCAGTCAGTGACCATGGGGTCATGTCTATGCCAGCGACCCCACACTCAAGCTGGTGAACCCACACTCAAGCCAGCGACCTCGGGGTTTCCATCCTGGGTCCTCTGCATCCCAGGCCAATGTTCTATCCACTGTGCCACCGCCTGGTCAGGCTAAAACACATTATTCAATAATTACTCAGAATGTTGAAGGATGATGGTAATCCCCTTATAGCTCTTAAAAATAATTAACTGAAATTGACCTGAATTTCCAATAGAAACTACCTTTACAAGCCATGCAAGAACCACCTTACTCTGAAAGTGCCATCATCTTCTGAGACTCTAAACACAGCTTTGATGGTTGGCTTGTACTCAATTTCCTCCTCCAGTAAATTTTGTTTGTTCTGGTTCCCACCCAGCATGACCATGTTGATTTGGTGCCTATAGTGTACTTTTTTCACTTTTGATTGCTCTGTGGTAAGTATGGGCCCCATATGCTAGCAGTGGTGAAGATTCTGACAAAGAGGCAAAAGGTAGTCTTGCTCTTTTCCTCCCTCCTCACCTATCACAGACTCATCCATTAGCATCTGAAAGTGACAATGAGAGGTGAGCCCATAAGAGCCCAGGCACTGTTAAGGAAGGTCACCTATATGCATCTTGGACTTTCAGATCATCCCCCATCCTCTTGATTCTAATTTTCATAGGACATTATAGTGCTTGTTCTTATCATACCCTATTTTTTGTGTCCTCTGAAATTCAAAGTCAAGTTTCAGCAGAATCTCTTTTATCTTCAATCGTTTCTATGAAAATTCCTTCCACCTTCTTCTGGAACTGAAACGTAGCTCTCTCCTAAAAGCAATATTTCCCTCAAGTCTCTATATACTGTCTCTCACATCTCATAGCCTAGATCTGGAGGTATAGTCTATTTGCCATTTCTCAGAGCTACCAGACATGATATCTCTCAGGGCCTTTCCATTTGCTGTTCCTCCTATTTGGAATGCTCTCCTGTACTCCACCATTCATATCTACATGGCTACATTATTTAGTTCCTTCAGATGAACCTTCTCAGTGAGCTTTTTCAAGGCTCCTATATAAAATAGCAACCTCCCCTGTACACCCCTGAGCCTCTTACTGCTTTATTATCTTACGAATACATAATCAGTTCAAGAAATAATGAAAACCTGATACCTGCTTAATTTTCTGCTGCAAATATTACATCTATGATTAATAGCCATTTGTCAATGACTGTTTTGTCTCAGGTTCTGTGCTTTATATCAAAGACACAATGGTAAATGAGATAGAGTTCTTAACTTCTGGAGTTTGGAGATTATTAGTTTGTCAAATCCCTACAATATTTCAGCTATTTTACATATAGTCACTACAATTTGCAAAACAACTCTTACCTGATCTTTTTTCTTCAGCATTTTCCCTTCTCTTTTCTCCATATTACCATCACACCTGATCTAAAGCACAAATCTTAATTCTTTCACCTAATGAAAATCATGCCATTTCCTCCGATTGAAATGTCCTTTCTTCACATAGTTACCTGATCAGCTTCAACTCATTGATATTTACTAGTAGGTAGAGTATAACCATATTTGATTATCTCTTGTAATATACATATCACTTTTGTTAGATGTCTTTTATCTATGCTTTCATTGTTTTCATTATGTTATCTATTGTTCCATCAAAAAAATTATTTGACTCTTATTTACAAGTGTATCAAAAGGAATAAAACACCTTGGATTAAATTTAACCAAAGAGATGAAACACCTGTACTCTTAAAACTATAAGACATTGAAGAAACTGAAAATAACACAAAATAAATAGAAAGATAAATCATGCTCAAGGATTGAAAATATTATCATCATTAAAATACCATACTTCTGAAAGCAATCTACAGAGTCAATTCAATCCTTATCAAAATACCAATAACATTCTTCTTAGAACTAGAACAAATAATTCTAAAATTTATATTGAACTACAAAAGACCATGAATAGCCAAAGCAATCTTGAGAAAAAAAGAACAAACTTGGAGATAACACACACCCTTATTTCAAACTATACTACAAAGCTATAATAATCAAAATGGTATGGTGCTGGCACACACATATACACACACACACACAAAGGAGAAACATACATCAATGAAACAGAACAAAAAGACCAGAAATAAAACTTCTTTTACATGGTCAATTAACTTATGATAAATAATATAAAATGGAGAAATGACAGTCTGTTCACCAAATGTTATTTGGGAAAAAATGGACAGATACATGTAAAAAATAAAACAGGGCCACTCTCCTACACCATGTACAAAAATAAATTCAATATGAATTAAAGACTTAAATATAAGACATAAAATTCCTAGAAGAAAATATAGGTAGTAAAGTACTTGACATAAGTCTTAGAAATATCTTTGGGATACGCCCCCTTGAGCAAGGAAAACCAAACTAAAATAAACAAAAAGGACTTCAGCAAACAATAGCTTTTCACAGTGAAGAAAACCATCAACAAAACAAAAAGACAAACTACTAAATAGAAAATATATGTTCAAATACTATATTCAATAAGGGATTGATATCCAAAATGTATAAGAAACTTATACAAGTCAAACACATACACACACAAACAATCTGATCAGAAAAGGGCAAAGAACATGAATACAGATTTCTCCTAAAAAACATGTAAATGGTCAACAGACATAAGAAAAGATGCTCAACATCACAAATCATGAAGAAAATGCAAATCAAAACCACAATCAAATACCATCTCATACCAGTCAGAATACATTATCAAAAAGTCAACTAATAACATGTATTGGTGAGGAGGTGGAGAAAAAAAGGAACCCTTATGTACTGTCAGTAGGACTGCAAATTGGTGCATCCACTATAAAAAACATTATGAAGATTTCTCAAAAAAAAATTGAAACTATATCTATCATAGAACTCAGAAATTCCACTCCTGGGTATTTATCAAAAAAAAAAATCACTAATTTTAAAAGATATCTATATACCCATATGTTCATTGCAGCATTATATACAATAGCCAAGATATGGAATCAACCTAGGTGTCCATTGATAGATGAAATGAGAAAGAAGATGTTATGTATATACACAATAAAATATTGCACAGCAATAAAATCTTGCCATTTGCAACAACATGGATGAACCTAAACAGGATTATGCTGAGTGAAATAGGTCAGAGAGAGAAGGACGAATAGCATATACTTTACGTTACAGGTAGAATCTAAAACAAAACAAATGAAAAGCAAAGCAAAACAAAACAGACTCACAGAAACAGTAACTAAAGGGAGGGCTGCCAGAGGTGAAAGGGGTGCGGGGGTAGGTGTAAAGGTAAAGGGGGATATAATCAATAATATTGTAATAAGTTTAGATGGTGACAAACAATTACTAGAATTAGTGATGTGATCACATTAAAAGGTATAAACTGTTGAACCACTATATTATGCACCTGAAACTAATATAACTAATCTATATATATGTAATATTGTATGCCAACTATACTTAAAAAAACAAATGGTTGAGATTCTATGGCTTCTGTGGGCTTGTCTTTGATTTCCCCGTCAAATAACTCAGATATGTAGTAAGTGTTTGATAAACAAATTAGTACATTTTTGGTACTTCCCTATGAGCATATTTCTATGGCGAAGGAAGGTGAAAGTTCATGGGACCCATGTACTGAGCTCAGAATACAAGTGAAAAAACTCAGGAAATAAACATTGACTTTTCTCTTATGCTTAGCGCTCCTATTACTGCCATAACTACAAGCATTTTGATAAAGGATAATTCTGAAGATGAGGAAAAGGCTGGTGGATATGCCTGTATAACTATAATATGTGAAGAGAAAATGTTTGGTGCCACAATAATTTAGAATGAGAAGAGACCTTGAAATGATATAACTTCACAGATATTCTAAACTCCATATTACCAGGAAAGGAACAAGACTAAAAAAGATTAAGTGCCCACATCAACTTCACACAGCTGGTACATTTTGGAATTCTCATTTAAATTCACATACTTAAGAGTTCTCAGTACATGAACCTCCATTCAATTTCTGAAAGTGAAATGATATGTAAATCTATACAGGTGTCATTAAACAAGATATGCTTTGCAACTATTTATGCCTTTATTACTGTCCATGCCACTGCTATGAACCAGTGTAGCACTGTAAAAACTCCATAAACTTGGGAGAAAATGGGTTTATTTTCTCAGGTGTTCACCTGTCTTGTTTTACCTGCTTTGTTCTCCTACTCTTTACTTTGACCACTTACCCATAATCAAATACATTATTTTCCTACTGCCATCACTTTGTTTCTTCAAGTATTCCTGTTAGACTAATTCTATTTTCACTTTCTATGTTTTAACTTTATTTCTTTACAATTTGCATTGCAAGTTGTACATCTCTTAAAAGGAAGATGTTAGTTGGTAGCGGGGACCTGTGGAGTCTTTCTGGTTGGCCTGGAATGACAGTCCTGGCTCCTGGTTCCAGGGATGCCTGTGCAGAGGTAACTACACTTGGTGGTCCCCATTTCTTGCATATATCAGTATTTACTCTCAGCAAGCCTTTGCATAGCTATAGATTTACTGACAATGGGATATCTTGAATCCTGAGCCCAACAGCCAGTTCTTGTGAAGAGAAAAAAAAAAGTCCAGGAAGACACAAAAATTTCAGAATAATCCCTTATAAATCCTAATATAATAGATTTATTGGAATTTTTGTGACCATAGTTTACCTCAAGGGAGAACAAAGTCTGTATATGAAGCAAGTAAATTCAACTCATGAAAGTATCCAAAGATCCTCTTTCCAGGCTGTTTGTGTAAAATACTGCTCTTTTCCATCTTCTGTGGTACACCCTTTCTGGAACCTACCTATGCCTGTAGTGAATGCTTCATTTCTGGAACACTCCTACAAGCGTTTTCTTTCTCCATCTGTCAACACCCACCAATAAGAAAGACAACATTTAAATGCAGTTTCAGTGTTTGTTCAGTGTCACCACGTTTCCTCCCTGGGGCATTTCCTTCCTTTTTCTATAACTATGATGGGAATTCATATATGTGAAATTAATGAAAAGAGGCTATTTCTGAGCCTATGCTGTATTAAATGAGAACCATATTATTAGTTCATAAAGCATATTTAATACAGTAACAATAATTAGTTTTAGATACTATTAAAGAAGTTTTAAAGCCCCTTTTAATAAGGCAAATACACTCAAGTCCCTGGTAACAGGCAATGCTATTAATAGTAAAGGTTTTATTAGCTTTCTGGGTGTTTTTTAAATTGTAGGCAGTTGAAAATTCTTACACTCTCCCATTTTGTTCACATCCTTGGGCCTAGGCTCATTCTACTCTTACTTTGATCCAATTTCACATAATATTTTCTCTTTTATAAATCATACCTCACATCTGCATAACGTGGACATCGTTAAAAACTCAATGGCTCATTGATCAATAAGAGCTGCCTCTTTTTTTCTGATTTCAAGTAAAAGCAAAGGTGTTTTTCACATATTTTATTGTATTTCAAAAGATAGTATGCTTCAAACTTATCTATACCTTGGTTATTGTTCCTTCTATTATATTCAGAATCATTGACAACATCTTGAGCTTTCTCTTACATGTTATGGAAAAAAAAAAAACAGGCTCTCTCAAATGCATCTGCTTTATATATATTACCAGGTGGCTAAAATTGTTGTTTCTATTTTCTCCAGTTTTCTGCTACATTTCTATTAAAGCTTAACTTTCTTGGAAGCTTTAATTGGTCCATTATTAATCCCTTTTGATATCACATAATTATTAGTTCCCCATGTAGGAAATAAAAACACATTAGACTCTTATTGTTAAATATAAAATATTTTATTGTGGAAGCTCTGTGAGTACTTGAAATTGACCTTATGTGTTATATGTATGGAATCAGCACTGTTCAATATAACCCCACATAGTATTTTAATATTTTAAACAGATATTTTCCACTCACTGCCCCAGACTAGCTCTTGGTTAACTTACACACCTCCCCAAATTTCCTGCCATCTTTATTGCAATGACCCTGAGGCATTATTCACTTCTGGCCAATTAAGCTGTAAATCAGAATTTATCACTAATAGTGGTGCAATTATAGGCTGCAGTGAAATTGTTCAGCAAAGAGAAAGATCTGTATACATTTAGGTTTTGTTTATTTGTCAAAGTACAGACAAAATTAGAGCAACTGCAGCTGGCTCTTCTCCCTCAAGAAAAATGTCTATCTGGAATATATACATTTCATTCTCTTTCTAAAAATATTGCCTCATTCTATATTATGTGTATAGCTTGAGAAAGATTGACTTAAAGAATAAATTTTATTATACATAAAAAGTAAACTTATCGCTATAATATTAAATAATATTTAACCTTGTAAAACACAAAGCTTTGCTCACCAATAATGTTTAAAATTGTTGCACCTTCATTAATTGTATTGACACTGGCAAAAGCACAGGTTTGAACGGCTAATTGCTTTTCCATTAGTAGGATGAAACAGGTAAGCTGTGTTGAATTCAGTCAAGAGATATTCTCATTTACATTTGTAATTTGTGTGAGTTCTCATCAACATAGGCACCAACATGGCAACTCTCCACAAAGAGGTCAGAGAACATAGGACAACTATGAAGAAGTTGAATACTTTTACATTTCTCTATATTTAGAGAATAGAAAGAAGGAACAAATCAGGGAGTATGAACAAGTTGTAAGAGAGGCTGAAGTATCAGATGCACCGTGAAGGAGATTTCATCTACTACATATTTTTAAGAAAGATTTCCTTAAAGTGTGTGATTCCATGAAATGTTGCTTGATAGCAGTGCTGCTTTTATGCACATTATCACGTCATTTAAATATATTATTCAAGAACATCTACCATGAATACATTTTTCCTCTTTACTTAATGAATAGTTTTATGATATGGAAGAATATTCCATTCCTAGTACAAAGAATTATATATATTTTACCTTTTGGACTGTTACAAATTTACTAAATTTAGGCAGATGTCTAGAGTTGAATATCACCAATATATAGTTTAGTACTCACAGAGGGTATATTCTTTTCTGTTATGAAAATGAATTATGAATCCTTTTAGAGTTAGGTATATTTAAAAAAATGAGCAACTAATTAAATAAGTTAGAACTTATTCACTTGTAAGGATAGTACTGAACTTAATGACTCTGTTATTCAAATGATGTTACCATTGACATGATAATATAAAATAATATACTAGCTAATAATAAGTCCTTTAGTTTAAAAAATGTATTCTATAATCTTTTCAAAGATTACTTTACAGATAAGATTTAGTTTTAATAAATATTAATGTGTATGTGAGGGTCAACTCAAAAATGTAACTGATTATCTCCTTTTGATCACCTTTAAATCATGAGATACACTCCTGGGTATTCTCCACTTAAAATATATTTATATTTAAATCTTTAATTTTTACATTCTTTATAAAAGTATTCCCCATTTAAAATCTCTGGTTAACCAAGAACATAAAATGCAAGCTATTAGGTGAATTCAGTATTTTATTAATAATAATAGCTTTGAAGTTTATACACGATTTTATATATATATATATATATATATATATATATATATATATATAAACAAAGTTGCATATATCTACACTTATAAGTATGTGTATATATATGTAGACATAGATATTGATACATGTAACTATATACTTACACACATAAATAGGTGCATATAGGTACATACACAAAAATATATCATTAGAATAAATACATTATCCTTAGTTTAAAAGCTCTCTTGCTTACTTTCTAACATATTTTATTAAGAATAAATAAAGCGACAGCATTGCAAATAGTGTTAGAATTTACATACAATAGAGAGTGTGCCTGTATTAATCAGAATGCTACAGACACACACAAAAAAAAACTTAGAAATTTCAGTGACTTCATGAAATTCAACTGATTTTTCACACACATAATGTCTCAAACAGGTCAGAAAGCCCTTCTCCATATTGGTAGCTAAGTCATCAGAAAACAGGAGACTTCCAAAGATACCCCAACAAGTCTCAATAATAGTGAAAAGAAAAAAATGACAAAATGACAATCCCAAAAAGAGCTAGTTTCATTTTCACTCACTTACCTTGGTAAGAACTCAGTCACATGACTCAACCTAACTGTTACAGGTGATGGGATAATATTTTTAGAAACTCCCCAGGGAAAGGAAATGTAAGGACTCATGAGACTACCTGCACCACAGTACCTAGTGTAGTGTGTTGGATACATACTATCATATTTATAGTTGTAGTGGGAAAAAAATACTTTTAAGAACATTTGCTGTAATAGACAAAATTAAACCCATAAATCTGGCAGATTTGTGTTCAGCTCTATCTCCATAGATTATAGAGCTAAAATATACTACTTATCTTCCAGTTTCTTCTCTTTTCAATAGTAATTTCTATTTTTAATTATCGTTCAGATAATTAAAATAAAATATACCTGTATGTGCATTATAAACTACAATATCTGAAAGGCATTATAAAAATGTTATTGCTACCTTTCAATATTATTTGTGAAATATATTTGTATACAAGTACACAAACACATACATACACTAACACACAATGTCTTATAGTAACTCTTAAATTGATATCTGGTTCTGTTATTTAATTTTCTTGAATATTTCACAAATCTCCAGCCAGAAAGTGAAACCTTTCAAGGTGTTTGGTGTTATAAGAGTCTGAGAATGCTAAACACATGGTCAGCTCTCAATAAATGTGTCAAATGAGAATATTTCCTGTCGGCCTGAAGAATTTAGATTTTATTCCACAAGGCCATTCATAGGAAGTTTTTGAGCTAAGAAAAAGGGTGATGAAAACAGTAATTTAGAAATGTTACTGTGTCAGGTGATGCAGGAATGATGAGAGGGGAAAGGCTGGAGAGGAAAACTAATCAAGAAGCTATTGCATTAATTCAGTAAATGAGTCTGGGCTTAAATAGAAGCAGTAGAAAGAGAAATAAGAAACAAATGCTGGAGACATTTTAAATACAGATTGGTCATCTATTAAATGGCAAATTACTGAGCATATAAAGAGAAGGAGATAAAAATCAAACGTTACTTTAAGATACTGAATTTAGGAGCTGAGAAAAGAGTGACACCATTGAAGAACACAGGGCTGATGAAATGAGATACTTCGCAGGGATCACAAGCACTTTGTCGATTTCAGAGACAGCTCTGTTACCACGTGTCAGCTTGCATTGTGTGAAAGGGTGTAGGCACATTTGTCATTTTGGATTAGATCTCTTTTATTCTTAACAACCCTCATTTAAAGAATATTAAACTTTATTTGGAGGTTGTAATTGCATTTTTAATATTAATTTAGGTTACGGGACCACAAAATATTATAAACACAATGCTTACAAAACAGCTTCATTCAAGTAAATAATTGGTTCCACTTCTAATTAGTAATTAAATTAGAGGGGACATATTTTCAGTAAATATGTTGCTAAATATGCCACATAAATCTTGTCATAATTAGACCTAGGCAAAACTATTATATGAACTGGTGAAACTTTATCCATAATTTCTTAATTTTACTTTATTTATTGAGATAACCTTTAGCTTGTGCTTACTTGTAAATAAACTCATGAAATTGACTTGACATTCCCTTCACTTTATCAATTTAAAAAATTTCATTTTCAGGCCCTGGCTCGTTGGCTCCGCCATAGAGCGTCAGCCCAGCATGTGGAAGTCACAGGTTCAATTCCTGGCCAGGACACACAGGAGAAGCACCCATCTGCTTCTCCAACCTTCCCCCTCTACTTTCACTAGATTTCTCTCTCTTCCCCTCCTGCAGCCAAGGCTCCATTGGTGCAAGTTGGCCTAAGCACCGGGGATGGCTCCATGGCCTCTGCCTCAGGCGCTAGAATGGCTCCAGTTGCAATGGAGCAATGCCCCAGATGGGCAGAGCATCGCCTCCTAGTAGGCATGCCCAGTGGATCCTGGTCAGGCACATGCAGGAGTCTATCTGTCTGCCTCCCCGCTTCTTGTTTCAGAAAAATATTTTTAAAATAACAAAAAAAAATTGCTTTTCAAATTGCCTTGCTTTGAACTAATCTTAATATAGAATGTAGCTCACCAAATAAAAGTCTTCATTTCAATGTTTGTTCATGTAAGTAAATTCACACTATGTATAGAGAGATTCTATATCCCCAAACAATTCTTTATCACTCTATGAACTACTAAGAGTGTTCACAGAAATTAATATGAAACCTATCCTTCTTCCTGGTAGAATACATGGAAAGAGAAAAGAAAGTTATAAAATAAAGAATTGTAAAACACAGCATTTCCGGAACTCGGGCTTATCCTGCACTGTTCATCTTCCTAGAGGAAATACCTTTATTTTGTACAGAAATAACTTTATTTTAAGTGAAATATTCTGAACATTCCTGTAGTTCTATTTAAAGACATACTGAAAATCTATTTTGTTATTATTTTCTAATTGTTCAGAGTACCTATTAACTAATAAAGGAGTTAAGAAAAGGATGAATAAAACCAGTTATTAGTTCCGGCACTTTTTCCACTTAAAAGGGAGGAGAAAGGCACAAACATTTGCTGAACAGCAATTTAACAGTTTTTGTTACATAGATAATCAGACTGAATCTGCACTAAAGAAACTGAAAAAGATAGAAATAAATGAAAGCATATATCATACTCATGAATAAGAAGAATTAACATCATTAACATGTCCACACTATCCAAAGGAATGTATAAATTCAGTACAATCTCTGTCAAAATATCAATGGCATTTTTCACAAAACTTGAACAGTAATCCAAAAATGTATATGGAATCACAAAAGACTGCAAACAGCCTCAACAATCTTGTGAAAGAAGAAAAAAACTTGGAAGTATGGAAATATGATGTTACCTGATATCAAATTATACTACAAGTCTCTAATAATCAAAATGGCATGGTATTAGGATAAGTGGAATCCAGAAATAAACCCAAATCTATATGGTCTAATAAGATATGACAAAGGAAGCAAAATTATACAATGGGGTAAAGACAGTCTATTCAATAAATGGTGTTAAGACAACTAAACAGATACATGCAAAAAAGAAAAAAGTGAAACTAGAACACTTTCTTATATTGTATACAAAAAGAAATTCAGAATGATTTAAAGACTTAAATGTAAGATCAGAAACCATAAAATTCCTAGAATAAACATAGGCAGTAAAATTTCTTACACTGCTTTTAGTAATATTTTTTTCTGATATCTCTACTTATGCAATGGAAACAAAAGAAAAATAAACAAATGAGACAGCATCAAACTAAAATGATTTTACACAGCAGAAAAAACAATCTGCAAAACACAAAAACAAAACAAATGCCAAAAATTGCTTTTTCTAGTTCCTTGACCTGCATTCTTTGGTTCATGACCCATTCTCCCATAGTCATAGTTCACACTACTTTATCAGTTCCAATCTCTCTGGTTAGGTCATCAGACAGCCTTTTAGTTTATATAATATAATACTGCCTCCATTTCATGAGGACAATTCTGATTGTAATTAGAGACCCCTAGGAAAATAATGAAGAATAATCTTCCTAATTTCAGAGTCTTAATCAAGTCAGCAGTCTCTTTTGCCTTATAAGGTAAGATTTGTGGGATGCAGGGGTAAGAATCTGAATATATTTGGGTATCATTATTCCCCTACTACAAAAGCATGTACTTTGCTTTGAGGAGGGGGCACTTTTTTGTGTGTTTTTTTAGAATCCACTTTACTATAAAAGCAAGCAAAACATTTGAAATGACAAAATGTACCTTGTCCCAAGGTCCTTTAAGGTTTACTTTTCTCTTCTAAATCTCTGCATGTTAGATTCTCTGAAAAGACTTACAAACACAAAACTGATACGTAACATCAATGACTGTATGTATGTATGTAGATAGTTAATGAGGATGGCTAACGTCAATACCTATCTGATCATCTAACCACTTCCCCCATAACTTCACCGTTCTTTAAATTAACTGATGCCCAGAAAAAGAAAACATATTAGTTCTCTACCAGCACCACTTGGTTACATGTTGCTTAGTAGGTGAAAATCACAGGATTATTTTTAAAAGGTATCTAAGTTTTATAGTTACCTGGAGAAGGCATTTAATTTTTTTTCTGATTCTAGTAAGAATGATTATGAAAACACATCACAACTTCTTTCTTATGAAGCATTGAAACTTATTTGATTTCCTTTACAATGCTCTCAATTTTCATTGTTTAATTAAAACAATTATATGGAAGGCCACTTGAAGGGCACAGTAAAAGGGAGCATGGATGACTTCAGAGCCATTCATTTGGCCCAATGATGCTTTCCTTACAATGATCTGTGGGATTTCTGTTGTCAGCAAATGTCCAGCCCATTGTTTCTGCATTTCTGCCTTCAGGGGGCAGCTGTTAACTCCATGAGCTAGCACAGAGCTTCGCTGCAACACAGCACTCTATTCCAGGGCTCAACTGTCTCCACTAACAGCATTTTCTTCCACAATGTGGCTCCCTGATGTGTCTCCTTGTGTTTCATTTTTATTTCGTATGAAATGTACTGCAAATAGCTGTTTATGCTCCGTCTATTTTATGGTCTCATGCCTTCTCTTTGGTGTATTAAGGGCCTGAAAGTCTTCTATTAGCTCTTTTCTACTTTAATTAGTTGCCTGCCACTCTCCTATCTTAGAGCTGTGTACCCTCCACTAGGTAGCAAGCTAAATTATCAGGCATTTTTCTTTCTGTCAATACGTTTTTAAATGTGCCTTAGCAGTTTATAGTGGGCCTATAATATCATTAAGATAACATACCAATAAAAACTAAATATTCTGGCCCTGGCCGGTTGCTCAGTGGTAGAGCATCGGCCTGGCGTGTAGAAGTCCCGGGTTCGATTCCCGGCCAGGGCACACAGGATACACGCCCATTTGCTTCTCCACCCCTCCCCCTCTCCTTCCTCTCTGTCTCTCTCTTCCCCTCCCGCAGCTGAGGCTCCATTGGAGCAAAGATGGCCCGGGCACTGGGTATGGCTCCTTGGCCTCTGCCCCAGGCGCTAGAGTGGCTCTGGTCGAGACAGAGTGACCCCCGGGAGGGGCAGAGCATTGCCCCCCTGGTGGGCAGAGCATTGCCCCCTGGTGGGCGTGCCAGGTGGATCCCAGTCGGGCGCATGTGGGAGTCTGTCTGACTGTCTCTCCTGGTTTCTAGCTTCAGAAAAATACAAAAAAAAAAACCTAAATATTCTTTCATGTTCACATAAAATATAAATATCTTTTACACATATATACACATATTTATACAAAAGCAACTCTAAAGAGTAAGGGAGAATAACAAACAAGCTCAATGCCAAAAAGAAACTGGGTCAGAACTAAACAAGGTAAACTGTAGGTAAGGAGGGCTTTCAATAAACATGGAAAATATGATCCTGGGGTTTATTTGTGGAAGAAGAGTAACACCTAGCTCAGATATATTTGCAGAATCTCAGCATTCTGTCTGTCAAATAGGAAATATCAATAAAATGAATTATATTATGTATATATAAATGTATATAGTTATTCATTTAATTCAACATAAACCTTTTTTATGATTACCAGGTATCAGACTTATATGTTTGCATGCCTACTATGCAACAGTACTGTGCTCCTGTGTCAGACTAATTTTAATTAACTCATTGCCTAAGAAATGAACCACAAACTTTTATTAAGCATGTATAACCTGCTTGAGAACAAGCGATATAAAGGGTCATTTTATGCATCTTGAATCCAGAGATCATGTCTTCTACAATGAATAAATTCTATCTTTTAACTATCATCGTTTATGGCATTTTAAAATATCATGTCTCTCCTGGCCTCTCTGAAACATCAAAACACTGTTGCTCAACAAATTTCATTATAATTTAAAGTTTTAAGGAGGCACTGGAGTACAAATAGCTTATGTTTCGTATAGGAGTTATTTAGATCACTCAAACATTTAGAAATCCTATGCAAATTTACATTTATCACAGAGAGCCATTAAAATGTCTATAGAGATAATCCAGTCTTGTGGGGTGGCTGATTCTGCTATTTTCCTCTTCAAATGAATCTAAATAACTTTTACAGGCTGCCACTTTCATTGTTCTAGTGACTCCCAAATACCCACACAGTATGTGATTTTGAATTATGACTATCAATGATCTCCTCCTATTTCCCCACCCACAAAAGCACAATAAGTGACTTCTATTGATCTCTGTTAAAGAGTAAAACAGTGATCTAAAGAGGATCTTGACAGTTAGCACTGTTGTAAAATATGGGCCCCTTTATCACGTGTCTTGTAAATGTTGAAACCTAAAGAACTAGAGATAATTTTTTGTGTATGTGTCTATAAAGCTAAGAACCTGATGTAAGGTTGAAAGAATCATTACATAATTAAAGGTTTACATAGAACCATATGATATATCCACGGCATTCAAAACATTTTATAGCCAAAATATTTCATTCTCACCTCAACCAATGTTGTACAATAACTTAAAATAATGTAAATGGTGTAATGTAGGTAAGGCAACAGATAAAATTCCATTGATGTATTTTACAATATTAGTTTTTATGTTATTTGTTGAAAGGTACAACATAATTTACCAAATTTGATTAAGATCATTTAAAGTCCAATTAGATGACTGAGCCCATGTGTCCTAACTTAAAGAACTTAGCAAATCTTAAGACTAATGTAATAGGGACAATAAAGCTAGTTTGTCAAGAGCTCAGATTTGGTTCCACACAGACTAGGTTCAGTGTGCAGACCTGTCACATTAGTTCTGTGTTCTTGGCCAAGTCATTGAGTCTTTCTGTGCCACCATGTTTAAATGTGCAAAATTGAGATAATTGGATCTTACAGTATTATCATGGGAATTACTAAATAGAGACATGAAATGCTTAGAAAAGAACATTATATATAGTAAGCATTAAATAAAGTTTATCTCTTACTATTAAAACTACAGATAAAATCAATCCACAATCATGCCACATACAGCAATTTCTATGCCATATTTATGTAATAACAACTGTGAAAACATTGTAAACATCATCAGAGAAAATCAATACCCTTACTCCAGTGTTTTTTTAAATAAATCCATATTTTTCATATGAACCTACCAGAATAAATTCACATTCCTGTCATTGTACTTCCTACTAATAGTATGCCATAGCTTAAAATTAGGAAAGTTTTGTGAATAGAATATTACCATACTATCTTTTGATATTGACTCATCTCTTTCTCTGGAATTGGAGGTTGGAAAGTAAGGACAAGAACAGCTCGCTGAGCCTAGCTTGTGGTGGTACAATGGATAAAGTATAAACCTGGAATGCTGAGGTTGCCAGTTTGAAACCCTGGGCTTTTCTGGTCAAGACACATACAAGAAGTTGCCCTGGCTGGTTGGCTCAGTGGTAGAGCGTCGGCCTGGCATGCAGAAGTCCCGGGTTTGATTCCTGGCCAGAGCACACAGGAGAGGTGCCCATCTGCTTCTCCCCCCCTCCCCCTCTCCTTCCTCTCTGTCTTTCTCTTCCCCTCCCGCAGCCAAGGCTCCATTGGAGCAAAAGATGGCCCGGGCACTGGGATGGCTCCTTGGCCTCTGCCCCAGGTGCTAGAGTGGCTCTGGTCACGGCAGAGCGACACCCCGGATGGGCAGAACATCCCCCCTGATGGGAGTGCCAGGTGGATCCCGTTCGGGCGCATGCAGGAGTCTGTCTGACTGCCTCCCCATTTCCAGCTTCAGAAAAATACAAAAAAAAAAAAAATTAAAAAAAAAAAAGACACATACAAAAAGCAACTACTACAAGTTGATGATTCCTGCTATCTGTAAGGTATTTTCTGCCAAGGAAGAAAGAAGGACGTAGCCACAAAGTGTGGACAAGCAAAAGCTTTATTTAGAGCTCATCCCGGTGAGATTCACTGATCCTCAAGATAGGGGCCAGGGAAGTCACGCAGCTTCCCACGCCTGAGGGTAATTTATAGCATAGGTAGAGTGGTGGCGGGTTGATACATGGTGGTGAAATTTCAGATTTTTTCAAAATGTTCCTGGGCCGTTTCTTTTGGCCGTCATGGGTGTGGGTGGTTTCGGCCAAAGTCCCTGGACCTGGTTCCTCATGTGACCTTCCCCCATTGCCAACTGACCTCATATTATCCACCCTACTCTCTCTCTCTCCTCTCTCTAAACTTAATAAATAAAATCTTAAAAAAAAAAACAAAAAGTTTAAAGAATAGCTCCCTTTAAGATGGCATCCAAGTATTTTTGTCCCCCTTACTGAAGAAGAGTAGAGATTTTATTTTCAAATCATGGACCACTGTAATGTGATTTTTACAACTCCTTTGATAAGGATTTGATACATGTGGATTTTATTACATAATATGAATACCAACAAATTAGCCATTTAGAAAGAATGAAAGACATGCTAAAATTTTGGACTATGTAAGAAATTATCTTTTTATCATTTTTCTTATAGTCAGAGTTTAAATTGTGGTTCATCTACAGAGATTATTTTCAACAGAGTACCATCTTGATATTCAAGGGAAAAATAAACGTTAATGTTCAAGCCCTCAGGAAACTACTATTCTCATTCCTTTGGAAAAGAGAGAGAGAAAAAAAATCTAATCTAAAAACAGCCTTTTGAAAGAAAATTTCTGTGAGCTTATGCTAAAGTCTATTTTGCCATTGAATTTTGAAAATATTCTTAAATTTCATTAAGATATAAGGTATTTTCATTTTTCAATGTAAGGTTAAATATTATATCAAGCAATGCCTTTACCAACTCAGTTTTGGATTCCACAGGCTATAGCCCTTCTTTGTATGTTTTAGTAACTCTACATCTGCTGTATTTCTTCTAGCAATTATTTTCTAATACTCTCCATTTCCATGAAAGCAGACTATTTCTTTTCACTGAAGTTTCATTTTGAAATGTTCATTAAATGTTGAATGTCTATCAGTACCTGCAGTCCCTGTACTCTTAATTCTTCTTGGTGCCTTTCAGCTCTCATTTTTCTTAATGCAAACACTTACATAGTTTTACTTTCATCTATTCTTTAAGGACTTGAAGTATGACAAAGCCACTTTCAGAAAGAGCTGGGTCAGTAATAAAAGGCATTTTTCATAAGATTCTCTACCATGCATAGCAGAGCAAAACAGGAGACAAGAGGAAGCAAACTGGAGCTGTGTGAAATTGCTCATTTATTCTTCTCAAATAGTTTTCAGTTTTTCATGAAACTGATGAAAAAAATCACAAATTGTATTTCAATGAGATTAACATTTGTTGTCCAAGTTTTCATCAAAACTTACGTCTTCAGGTATACATTGTATATGCATAAAACCTCCTGTTCTCACCTGTGCTGGGAGCACCCGCTTGGTCAAAGCCATCAAAAGGAAAGTGGGATGTTACATATGCACAAACTGGCTGAACGGGTAAGGAGAGATGCAAATTGCACTGTAAGTAGTGAATGCACACTAACATGCGTGGCCATGAACTTTTCCCCCTTAAGCTGTTCCACAGTAACGACTTTAAATTGGAGATTTTTCTAATGGGAGGAGATTTTTCTAAAAGAAAATTTTTGTTTCGGTTTGCTCTTTCTACCTTTTTGGTTACTTTTATTGTGGGAAACCATTTTACATGCTGAAATTTCTTCACTTTTATTCATAATAAGAAAAAAATAATAATAAATGAACCAGATGCTTTGGCTTTTCTCCCAGCATTCTTGGTTTCCATGTATAACATTTTCTTTTGATGATAATGTAATAATTCACTCATTTCCTGCCTCAGATTGCAATTTTCTGAATGAACAACTTTAAATGCCATAGTCCCTTAATGGATCAGTAATATGACAGCAAGTTTGGGTATCTGCTAGTTTGAAATACCACATAAAGGGTACTTTGAAATTGGTTTTCCTCTATGTGCATTTAAATGATACTGAAGCATTCTTTAATTTGGATGAGGTAAATTATCCCATCATAGAGCTCTGACAGAGCCATTTGTAAGACAGGAGCCTAGCATAAAATGGCATTTTGGGCCCCTGTAAGTGAACTGAGAATCAAATTTTCCTTCCTTTTTTCCTCCCTTTCTTTTCTTCTTTCCTTGCTTCCTTCCTTCCTTCCTTCCTTCCTTCCTCCCTCCCTCCCTCCCTCCCTCCTTCTTTCCTTCCTTCCTTCCTTCCTTCCTTCCTTCCTTCCTTCCTTCCTTCCTTCCTTCCTTCCTTCCTCCCTTCCTTCCATTTTCCCTTCCTCCCTTCTTTCCTTTTCTTCCTTTCTTTTCTACTTCTACATATTTCCTAAAAACTCAAAACTTCACATATCAAATCTTATACTTCACAAGTGAGATGGTTTACATCTATGTAACTGGGCAGATATAGGAGAGTAGGAACCGGCAAAGCTTGTGTACCCGGCCTCGATTTCAATTAGAAAAGGTCATATAATAAATACTCTGTGCACTGAATTTAACCTGCCTTAGTCAATGTTAGGTGCCATTCCAAAACTTTGAAATTTCTTTAAAATTCTTTGTCTTGATTTCCCATACCTCCCCTGTACCAATGAATCAATTCATGTTATTATATACATCTCACAATTTGCTTATTTAGCATAGCACAATGAGAGATTACCACACATTCACTTATAGGCACTGTCCTCCCAACACATATAATGCGTCTTTGTAAGCGTATGTTAAAGGTGTAGAGTCAACTTCTTTGTTTGATTGTTTGTTTGTTGGTTGGTTGGTTGGGTTTTAGGATTTTGGAGAGAGACAGGGATTTTGTTTTTCTTTCTATTTTTTTGATTCTTTAGAGACACACATTCATTTGTTTTACTGTCAGATTTTAGAAATCATTTTTAAATATGAAAGTAATATATTACACGTTTTTAAGTTATTTATTCCTTTTGATACGCCTGCCTCCCTAGTTTCTCATTTTAACTATTTACTATAACTGTTTTACTGTTTACTATAACTATTTAGTGTAAAGGAAGAGTGGCGAAGGTATACAAACATTGAGATGAACCCCAATTATCCCGCTACAGACCAGTCAAGTAGGACCTTGAGTGGTAACTATGGATTAATAGCATAAATGAAGGTAACAATGCAGCCTCTTGTTTTATACCGCAGAATGTTGAATTTTCCTAGATTAAAGGTCTAGCTAGAATTATCATAAAGGGAACCCTACATTTCAGGATGTTTTATTTCTAAGTGACTGGGGCCACAGTTAGGAACTTTCCCCGAGGATAGTATCAAACAAATTATGAGATCCTCAGGAGTTGAAAGGCTTTCTGTTAGTTTATACTGGTACATTTGCTCATTTGGAATCCTTTATTTTTACCTTTTAAATGACCTCAAAATATGTATTATCAGTTATTATCATTGCATTATAATATCTCCTATGGTTACATTGGTGAATAGGACACAAGCCTTCCTCCTCAGGAAGTTTAAAACCTAATAATTGAAGAGATAATTATTATATGTGGAAAATGTAGGGCCTTATGAGAAGCACCTGACCCAGCCTTGAGAAATCAGAGTGGTCATTCAAGATAAAACAATGCCTAAGCTAGGTTTTTCTATGATTAAAAGTTAACCAGCTAAGAGAAGAACAGGGAAATGGGAGTGCTTCAGACTGAGGAATAATGTAAAAACACTCAGAAGAAAAAGAGTATGGATATGAGAAATAGCAAACCGTTCACTTAGGCAGGAGTTATGGTGTGAAGATGGTGATATGGAGAGAGAAATATGAAAAGGGATCAGTTCATACAAGGCCCACAGAACATAATTACAATTAGTCACTATCTTGATGATATTGAGGGGTAGATGGTCATTAAAGACTATTTAAGTATCAACTGGTTTTGATAAGGGAAATATTTCTGCTAATTAAATGTGAACCTAAGTTCTGAGGACTGATATAGATGGAAGCAGTTATAAACCCAAGAGAGCACTCTGAATCATTTCAGTGCAAATCCCTACCTTGCAGCCACACCATGTATAAGGGAAGCATTATGTGTAAGAGAATCCCCACCCCACTGCCACACCACATAGCAGAGAAGGTATTGGTTCCCCCTCTGTTCTGCACTAACAGGTTTGACTCAGTTTTCTGCAGGTAGCATACGTTAAATAAAAATTATTAGGCCCTACTTCTTACTATAGTAGCTATAGCTATGACTCTGGGCAAGTAACTTACCCCTATTAATTTTATTTTCTTTCATTTGTTGATGTTAAAAATAAAGGTTGATAAATCTGTTGGCTATTTGTGTGTCTTCCTGGGAAAAGCGTTCAGTAACTCTGCCCATTTTTAATTGGATTGCTTGTTTGTTTGGTATTGAGTTGTACGACTTCTTCATATATTTTGGATATTAACCCTTTGTCAAAGCTGGTGTTTGAACATATCTTCAGCCATTTGGTTGGTTGACTTTTGTTTTGTTGCTGATTTCTGTTTGCTGTGCAGAAACTTTTTAGTTTGATATAGTCCCATTCATTTATTTTTGCCTTGACTTTCAAAATATTTGACTTTGGGATCAAATTCATAAAATCTTCTCTAAGACAAAGGTCCATATGTTTAGGAACTATGTTTTCTTCTATGTAATTTTTCCTTTTAGGTCTTAACGTGGGTCTTTCATTTATTTTGAGTTAATTTTGGTATATGTGGATAAACTGTGGTTTAATGCCATTCATTTGCATGTGGCTTTCCAATTCTCCCAGAACCATTTATTGAAGAGACTTCCATTTCTCCATTGTATGCTTTTGGCTCCATTGTAAAAATTTATTTGTCCATATACATATGGTTTTATTTCTTGGGTCTCAATTTTCTTCTATTGGTCTCTGCCTTTGTTTTTATGCCAATACCAGGCTGATTTGATTATTAAAGCTCTGCAGTATAACTTGAAGACAGGTAGCGAGATACCTCTAGTTTTCTTCTTTTTCTTAGGATTATTTTGGTTATTCAGGGTCTTTTGTTCCATACAAATCTGATTATTTTTTGGTCCTATTTCTTTAAAAAATATCAATGGGTTCTGCAACTTCACTGTATTTATTATTTCTAACTGTTTGGTTGTAGAATTTATGGTTTCCTATATAAAGAATCATGTCAACTGCAGAAAAATGGTACTTTTACATTTTCCTTCCAAATTGGATGCTTTTTATTTCTTCCTCTTGCCTGATTTTTCTGGCTCATACTTCCCAGTACTATGTTGAATAAAAGCTGTAAGAGTGGACATCCTCATCATGTTCCTGACCTTAGAAAAAAACTTTTAGTTTTTAATTATTGAATATGATATTGTCTGAGGCTTTGTCATATACAGACTTTATTATGTTGAGATACTTTTCTTCTACACCCATTTTATTGAGTGTTATAATAATAAAAGGATGTTGTATCTTATTAAATGCTTTTCCTGCAACTTTTGATAAGTTCATATAATTTTTATCTTTTGGTTTGTCAATGTAGTGTATCATATTGATTGATTTGCATGTTGAACTATCCTTGTACCCCTAGAATGAATCCCATTTAATTATGATGTATTATTTTTTGAAGTATTATTATATTCAATACAGATCTTATTAACCAATGTTGTCACAATAAATTTAATTTAAAAATTACAAAAACACATTGAAAAAAAGTTTGGCAATATCTCACTGGCCCAATTTATAATGCTATAAAATATAAAATATTCAGAATAGTCAGGGTCCACAGTACATCATTATTGTGTTATAGCAAAAAAAGAGCTCCAGTGAGACTATAGCACAAACCATGACAAAGATAACTTAGTCTGTGTGAAGAATGATTGCTGGAGCTAAAAATCCTTTGACTTGTTTTTGATTAATTCAGTAGCCATAGCAAATAATGAGAATGTAACAATTTCATATGATTCACAGATGATTCTGGTGGGAGGTGCAAGAATGACACTTTGAAACTAGGAAAAAGAGAAAGGAGAGGGATAAAATGTTTTTAAAAATCACCCTGAAATGTATTATTTCTTACAAAGCAGAAACCAGAAAGTATCATGTAGTATATGTAACTATAGGAAATAAATGCAGCAGGATAAATCTCAGTTTGTTTTAAATCAGTATGAATAACTGCTCCAAAAAGGGCATTCTTTGAGCACCTGAGATACACAGGCTTTTCTGGCGATGCTTATCAATGCTCCCAGCTGGGAACAAGGTTGGGGGTTTCTAGTTTATCTCACAGGAAAGAAGAATACACCTGAAAGGGCTTCTGTGCTGACCTCTAACTGTCTTTGCACCATGGACAAAAAAATATAATCTCATTGTCTGATTAATAACAAGTTTTGCATTTTTACTTTGTGGGTGGGTCTTTTAGCCTAGCTAAAATGGGAGCATTCCAGGGTCATACACTCTTCTTTGGAGACGACTGAAGTGCCTCGATGTCTTTGGTGAGTCAGGAAGTCCAGCAGGTAAGCCTGGAAAGGCTCATAGATAAGAGCTCTGCAAATACTGTGGCCCTGCTTCCTACCCATGCAGCTAGCTTTCTCTAACCAACACATATTTACGTTCTCAATTCTTAACAGGGAGGCTTGATCAGATATAGAAACCTTGCAACTGTATCTGGCAAGGCAAGTATTACTTTTAGATGTTTCTATGTTATGGCCTATCAATTAAATGCATTTTGCTATTTAATGTAGACTTAACTAATTCAACTTTCTCAGGCTATCAAACAGGAACGTGAAGCCCCATTTCTTTAAAGGGCTGAAAGGAAGCACCAGTTATTATACAGAATACCCTTTTAGTTAAAGTGATACCTAAACTTTACCAGACTAATGAATTGAGACCATTTCATAGGAATATTATTCTACCCCATTTATTTAATGCAGTATCCAAAATGTAGTACACTCTTTGGCTGCCTAGTGGGGAGGATATGTTAGACATACATTTATTCAACTCAGAATCACCATGGATTCATTCTTAGCCCTTCTCATTGTAAAATAATACTTTCTGCAAACACTTCACATGGCCTATCAATCAACTCAATTTACATTTATGAGTATCCTTTACGTGTCCAGCTCACAGGGTTATGCAGACTTAATATAAAAGAAGATACAATAAATATTTAAAAGGCTAAATCAAACAAATAAGTTGGTTTATTTTAGTTGAACCTTACAAATCAACAGTAATTTTAAAGTTCTCATGCATAAAAGAATAGGTTTCCTGGCTGAAGAGCAGGGTGTGGAAGGACTTGTGACCTATTAGAATTAGGCTGCAAGGTGGCAGTTAGAGGTCAGTAATTGTAAATTGTGGCAGATTCTCTTTCAGAATCAGAAGAGATACGTGACACGTTTGCACTGAGTAGCTACAGAAATACAATTACATGGTAAGTAAATACACACACACACACACACACGCACACAACTTTATAGCAATCCTAAGGTCAAAAGTGTGTTTTGTAGAGCAAAGAAAATGCTTCTTTAAGCTTGCCTGCTTATATTAAATTTTAATCATTTATACTGGAGAACCAATCAGTAGCAAACCAGTTTTATCTATACTAAATTCAGGGAAATTTAACGATATCTATGCTTGAGTATTACAGCAACAATTATGCAAAACATGAAGCTATTTCACAGGTCTGCATGGATGGGAAAGAATGTGTGAGTATCATCTGCATACATATGACACTGCAGGCCATGGCAATGAAAAATGTTATTCACTAAAACTACCTAACTATAAAGATAAATGGGATTTCAGACAAACCCTAGAGGAATCCGAAATTAACCTGGTAAAGCACAAAATATTACCTAAAGGAATACATTGAAAAGAAAATCTAAGGATAAAGAAACTATCCAAAGCAACCCATGTTAACTCTAAAAAACTCAAAAGCATAGCATTCCGTCAAAGAATGACAGTCATAGTCAAAGTATTCAAACTAGACAAATAGCCTTAAAAGGCTACAATAAATCAGACTTTCAACCAACAAAATGCTCATGGACAGTATGTTCTAATATAAGTCTCAGGGGCAGCAGTGTGTACATTTAACATGTGATGTTAACCTACTATCCTAGAAAATATATATATTCTTAAGGAAAGAAAGTTGATATCACTGTTGTGTCATTATCATTATTCAATTATCTAATAGTGTAAGAATTATTTAGTAAGTTCACTTTCTACATGCAGACTACCTTATCACCATTTTTACATTTGTTCATGATCTGTTTGCCTCATAATACTAATTGTCAAAATTTTCTATATCAAAAAAAATACACCAAATGAGTTATGTAGGCAAGGAAGAATTTATTCAAGAGTATTGCAGTAGGAGAAAGATTGAATAAGTCCTCTAAAACTAAAGTCAAAAGGATTTTAAAATGCTGGTAGTTAAAAATGGAAAAGTACTTGAGTATACTGCTGGTGGGGGGAGGCAGGATGGTCTGTAATTAGACTGTGTTTGCTAATTGTCAATTATCTCTTATTAAAGTTCGGCTCTCTTCTCCTTCCCCCAAAGAAACTAAGGGTAGGGCTCTATCTTTCTTGATCATTACATGATCGCATTTCAAAGGGATGGCTCCCGGGTCTTTGAGAAAGACACCCCACTGGTTGCAAAACTGGCAAAAAGCTGGGGAAAATTTACATCTCAAAAGTGCAGAGAAAAAATTTATAATTGTGAGTTTCCCAAAATCAAGACCCTAAGGAAAAGGAAAGAATCAGGAAGAAACCTATCTAAGGTTTAATCAAACTAAGAGGAATATTAAGGTCCTCTTGGTCAATCATCGACATCTCTTGGCACTGCTCACCTGCCCCAGTAATTCTCTCTTGAGAGACCTAGCCCCTAGAAGCTTCTCTCCTAGACCGACAGCAGTTGGAGGTATTATAAGTAGATTTTGATTAACAGAACAAAGTTACCAATTTCCATGGCAGAATAAAACCACCACCACTACATCACAGAATAGTCAAAACATATAGTTAAAAACATGAATGTGCTTAGAATAATAAAACAAAATCATAGTTAACATCATCATTGTGATGATCAAAAATGGATAAGCATGGTATGTTTCTAAAACACCATATAAAATAAAATAAAATATTGTTAATACACATATTTCTACTACAGTTATAAATCGTCTGTAGTCAAAAGTCATGAATGTAATATTTTATCATTTTAAACTCCTCAAGATTCTGATGTGTAGAAGAGTTAATATAACGCTGCATAGACATGATGCAAATAAATGTATATACTGAATAACAGAAACTAATTCTTAGCTACAAATAGTTTTAAATAAGTACTGCCACATCAGTGGGACAAAAATGAAACCCACATGATTTTCTTTGCCCTGAATTCTTTGTAACAAAATATTCATATCAATATGCTCTGAGGATTTTGGTAGAACACACCTCAATTAACATACCTCAATGCTTCCATTTGATGACTACCAAATTAGAAATTTAAACAGCCTAATGGGGGGAAGAATGCTTTCATGATAAATAAATTCTGTTGCTGTGGGCAAGCTCAGATTCTTTTTAGTTTGTCTGCCTGAAAATGTGCTTACCTGTAAACTGCCTACCCGGCCGTTCAAGCTCTCACTGGGAGAGAAATCCTCATTCCTTCCCCGAGGACACGCTAGTCAGTTGTTAACAGCTTTGTTTAATTTCCTCTTGAAAGAAAAACTAAAACTTGTTGAGAAGTTTTGTGGTTATTTTTTTCCTAAAGTCACTGCAGGTAGTTAACAGTTCAGTTAAATATAATTAAGCCAATTTGTTAATATGAAACTTAAACTCCTTCAGATAGAACGCTAAGCTCACAGGATAAAAGAGATTGCCTAAGTGAAAAGTTCTCCGGGGAGGCTTGGAGCCAGACCCAGCATGAGGTGCTTTATTTTCTACAGTAAATCTTCACACTTCTGCAAAATTGTTGGAAGCCAATACCGCTGTGGGTAGTTTTGCTTATTCTTTTCTGCATTGTAAACTGGTCTCTACTGGGAGTACCTCTAGTTGCTCCTAAGAAGATACCCTACAGCTAGCTCCAAGCATTAACAGAATGCAGAGCGAAATGAATACAATGTGACAGATGCCTCCAGAAGGAACAGCCAGGAAAGAAACAAAGAGAAAGGACAACAGATACACTGAACTTGCCTCTAACAATGATGGAATGGAATCTCATTCTCCCAGAATAGGGAAGAAGACCATTCCATTGTGTTAGTCCTGCTTAATACTCTAAATGATTGTGGAGTCTAGCTCTCATCAGACATGCCTGTCAGTAAAAGGTAACGTTTCATCTTCAAATGGCACCTTAGTTAATAAATGATCCAGTATTTCCTGTTGCTGTAGCTAAAAGTCTAATTCAGTCTCAAACTTTGATATTAATGTGTACAGAATAAATATACATTATATTTATTCATTCATTTTTTCCCTTCAGTATATATTTATTGACCTCTTCCTGCTGTATCTGGCACACTGCCCTTGGCTCTACTGATACTGCAGTAATTAAAACAGAAAACCACATAATTTTGTCCATCTAGCCATTAGATTAAAATAATTATATTAAAATGATTGTTTTCAAATCCTTGATTCCAGGATTTTAAAAATAAGCTTTTAAGTTTCGAGTCTTCAAATTAATATTTTCTTGCACATAATAGGTGAGATTTCTTTGCCAAACTTCCCA